>NC_092339.1:40037857-40722500 GCF_046630445.1 Rutidosis leptorrhynchoides | reverse complement strand
TTGAATTTAGGAAAATAAGGTTCGTCTTAACTTTTGACGTTGTCTCGATTGAATTCCGGAATTCAAGGGATTTAAAAGAAAATCTTTGAAATCTATAAGATTTGATTCTTCGGTGAATAAGGAAGTTAAGATCTCTATAATTAAATACGATGATCTGCCTCGATTGCTTTGTCTGATATTTTCACTATAAATTTACCTTTTCCGTTCCATTAATTTTTACCACATTTCCAAAGAGTTTGAGAATGCTTAATCCAGTTCTGATCCTTGTACTTATCCTGACTATCGTATCTGTCATTCTTCTTTTCCATCTATCACCGGAGGATTCTATTCACTTTTACTATTACCTTGGGGTTATAGTATTTCTAATTCTCTTGTATCTTTATCTTGCTATACGTATTGATATACACGGTTTGTAATTTCTGTGTTTGTGATCGGCTTTATATTTCTTGTTTCGGAGCTCCATGCTCTTGTTTTTCTCTTCCCGACTTCAAGTCAAGCTAACAATGGTCCAGAATTTATAGATATAGAGTTTCGAATGATTATAATATTCTAAGCGGGAAGGAACGTGGTAGCACGATTTGATTTTCAAATTTATCAACATCATGGAAGATATAACCATCAAAAATACATTCTTTTTTTTATATGTTCGGAAGTTAAGTAGAATGAAAAGGTTATGTAACATGGCACATGATGATGTTAGAATCTATGATTCATCATGTCCCATTAGAACTCAGCATGACTTACTGTAATATATTCACGTTGATCAAGTGTCATTATATTATACAAACTCATGCATCAGTTCCTTACATTACTTCAATAACATTCATATTTTAAGCTTGAAAGTTTACAGAATATAGAAACTAACAGTTTCTATATGATGTAACACTGATAGCACGAAAAGGTTAATGATTTCGGATAAGAAAAGTTATGAAAACATCTTCAGAA
The DNA here is from genome assembly GCF_046630445.1 of Rutidosis leptorrhynchoides. Taxonomy (NCBI): domain Eukaryota; kingdom Viridiplantae; phylum Streptophyta; class Magnoliopsida; order Asterales; family Asteraceae; genus Rutidosis; species Rutidosis leptorrhynchoides. Next base: position 40,721,555 of record NC_092339.1, on the reverse strand, counting down.
ATATGGAGGATATTTATTATGAAAGATACGATGATATCTTGGAATTTCTAATATCGAAGGATGGTGAAGAAAATTTGTCCGCAAGAGTTTGGAGTCTGAAGCAAGGTATTCGCTAAAGATTTCATCAGAAACAGAATCATCAGGATTCTTAATGTACAAGTTTTGTCCTTGTGTTTTGTTCAGAGACTCCTTCGTAGTTTGCTCAATCAGTTTTCTAATTCCAACTTTTCTGAGCTTTTCCAACATACTATTCTTTATCATTAAACTTCCGACGATTAAGGTCGTTTACCGTTGTCTACAGTTTCTACTGCTTCATTCAGCTTTTTCAAAGTTCAATGTATTGATTCGTAGGCTGGGTGCTTTTCACAATTTCAGAATGGAAGATCATAATTCTAAGAGATAAAGGTTACATATATACATATAACTGTTGATGTAGACATGCTGTGAGTTTCCCAAGTACTGATTGCTGATTCCCGGTAGTTGGTATGGCAGTTCTCATTACAAGATGCGGATGAGTATATGATAGGGTTTCAATGAATATAATAGTTTTTCGAAAAGTCAAAGATCAATGAAGTTGTTGGTAAGTTTACTGCTAGTGTGGTGGAATATAAACGATTCTCCGGTAACGATGACGAAAGGCAAATTTATATATCAAGGTTATATCAAGGCTAATCCGAATGAAAGTCGAAGTTGATTTGCTGGAGCTGTGACAAAATTGGCTACTTTGGAAAGGGATTGTAAAGTTATTTTCGGTAATAACAACGCCAAAGGAGCTAGTACAGATACGTATTAAACGTTTACTCAGTTTATGAGAGTTTTCAGGTGCATAACTATATGCATAAATCTTTCTTTCCGTAGATGAAGTGAGGTTGGTTCATCCTCTCGATTGAGGTGTTTTCAAGAATCATGAAAGGTTTGAACGCAGATTGGAATCGTCAAGATACAAATGAGGTTTAAGATGAAATCAAGTGGCAAACTTGAAGAATTGTTTAGTTTCATATGTTATACTCAATATTTTAATTCATTTTAATTGTACAATATTATTAGTCCACAGTCGATAGTCCACAGTTGACAGTCCAATAATTCATATATAGTTTAATATATAATATTCGAATTAATTAATACGTATCGTGACCCGTGTACATGTCTCAGACTCGATCACAACTCAAATTATATATATTATTGTAGAATCAACCTCAACCCTGTATAGCTAACTCCAGCATTACTGCATATAGAGTGTCTATGGTTATTCCAAATAATATATATAGATGCGTCGATATGATATGTCAAAACCTTGTATACATGTCCCGATATTTAAAGTGCGTAAAATAAATAACAAAAATTAAATGACGATAAATAAAGTGCGTAAAGTAAATAACAGAAATTAAATGATGATAAATAAAATTGCGATAATTAAATTGCGATAAATAAACTGCGATAAATAAAATGTAATAAGGAATTAACAGTTAGCTAGGATTTTGTTAGCGTGGGTTCTTAACAAAATTTCTCATAGTTAATTTGTTTGTTTCTAACAAATTTTTATTTTTGTCCAATATTTTCTTCATTATGCCACTTGTTGGATTCTGATAGGTCAAAATCCAAATATGAAATTGAATGAAGATGGTTATTCTGCGGTGAACGGATACGTATATCTGTGGATGCAAGTAGGATAGTAAATGACTGTTGAATCAGCTTCAAAGAATGTACAGTGTAACTTATTAATGTGAAATCTAAATATTCCTCGGGTATTACCTACCCGTTAAAATATTTTCACCATTAACAGTTTGTACAATAAAACTTTTAATTACAATCTTTATGAAAACATATATACATATATATTTTCTTCAGACGTAATCATGGATTTAATGAGTCAATGTGATATTAAACTCATCAGATTTACGGCTAGAACTAGAGTACATAATCTCTAAAACGTTAGAGATTACATAATCGCCATGAAGGACGAAGATAGTTTATGTAGAACGATTCGTAGAACGATGATTATGCTTGAGGTATAGATTGCGAGTTTGAGACGTGTGATGATGTTATTGTTGTTGGTACTGGTTATGCTGCTAGTGCTGCTGATGGTGGTACTGTTGCTGTCGGTGCTACAAGCATTGTTGGTACTGAGGTTGGTGATGATGTTGGTGTAGTAAGTATATCTTGTAGATCACGCACCATTCTTGTCAGGGTTTCTATTCTACCCTCTATCATTTCTATCCATTCACTCATCTAATTCGATAGATCTTGATTATCAATTCGAAGTTCCCTAACTTCTTCTAATATTCCCCTTCGATTGGTATTCGGAAGTAGAGGTTGAATATTTTCTGAGATTGCAGTAATGCGACCTTCGAGGTGGAAAACTTTAGCAAGAAGGGTGAATACAGTGTTGCGCATAGGTTCACTGGTGAGTACATCGTTTTCTCCAATATTAGGAGGTAAGTTTGGTTCGCGGTAGGGCTCGCCTTCTTCATTTCTCCATCGAGTGAGTAAGTCTCAAACCCACCCCCATCTCCTCTAGAAAGAAAAATAGCTAAACGGTGGAGACACTTCGGGTTCATTGACTTCGGAGTCTACTTCAATACGCATCTCGAAATTGCTTCCAGAACTAATGGAATCCAAGCTAGGTGTAGGATCCATCTCTTATGATCAGTCAGAGGATTTTCGATATGAAATGATTTTTGGTTATCAGATAATATTCTAATTATATAGAATATCTAATATAGTACAGAAGATCCCGTAAATTACGTAGGGAATTAAGGAAACGTGTCAGATAAAGTCTACAGTAACAGATACGCTAAGATATGGATTTGTCTATACACTATTCATGCAATCAATGCAGTAAGATGTGTCTAGACTAGGAATGATAAGCAGGTAATTTTCTAAGGATGATAAGTAGGTAATTTTCGACACGAAATGATAAGCAAAACTTTTGACATGCAGACACGGTCGAAGTCCAGACTCACTAATGCATCCTATCGACTTATCAGTTAGACACACTAGTGCAGACCTGGTTCGCTAAGACCACCGCTCTGATACCAACTCTAATGACCCGTCCTAATCCATCCGGACGAAGTCCATATCAATTACAAACGATTCACAATAGTTGGTTACATCGCGAGATACTTGACCTCTATATGATACATTTTACAAACATTGCATTCGTTTTTAAAAGACAAACTTTCGTTTACATCGAAAGTTGACGGCATGCATACTCTTTCATAATATATCCAACTATAATCGACTTAATAATAATCTTGATAAACTCGATGACTCGAATGCAACGTCTTTTGAAATATGTCATGAATGACTCCAAGTAATATCTCTAATATGAGCAAATGCACAGCGAAAGATTTCTTTCATACCTGAGAATAAACATGCTTTAAAGTGTCAACCAAAAGGTTGGTGAGTTCATTAGTTTAACATAAATAATCATTTCTATCATTTTAATAGACCACAAGATTTTCATTTCCATTTCTCATAAACATACGTCCCATGCATAGAGACAAAAATCATTCATATGGATTGAACACCTGGTAATCGACATTAACAAGATGCATATAAGAATATCCCCTATCATTCCGGGAAATCCTTCGGACATGATAAAAACGAATTCGAAGTACTAAAGCATCCGGTACTTTGGATGGGGTTCGTTAGGCCCAATAGATCCATCTTTAGGATTCGCGTCAATTAGTAGATCAGTTTACTAATTCTTAGGCTACCAAGAAAAAGGGGCATATTCGGCTTCGATCATTCAACCATATAATGTAGTTTTGATTACTTGTGTCTATTTCGTAAAACATTTATAAAAATTGCGCATGTATTCTCAGCCCAAAAATATAAAGGGTAAAAAGGCAAATGAAACTCACCTAATGTATTTTGTAGTAAAAATACATATGACGGCATTGAACAAGTATAGGGTTGACCTCAGATTCACGAACCTATTATTCAATCATGTATATTAATACACGTAATGGTAATCGAACAAATATTTATATTATTAGTGATAAATATAATGATTTTAATAATAATAACTATAAAAATAATAATTTTACTGTTAATGATAGCTTTAATAATAAATCTTATGATAATAATAGTATTTTTTAATTAAATGAAGATTTAGTAATGAAGGTAATGAAATAATCATGTTGATAATAATACTTGACACTTGATAATGATAATGATTATAACGATCTTATTACTAATGGTAATCTTAATAATAATACTTTTGTTAGTAATAATAATAATTATAAATTGGTACTAATACTAATATTAATGGGAATAATAATAAATTATATTATTTTCATATTAATAATGATAATGAGAATCATACACTTAATGATAATAGTAATTATAATTGTATTTATATTTATGATAATAATAATAAAAGATAACCAACATTTATTAGTAACACTAATAATTATAATAACTATAATACTTAGTAATAATACCACTAATTAATAATAACAATAATAATAATAATAATAACAATAATAATAATAATAATAATAATAATAATAATAATAATAATAATAATAATAATAATAATAATAATAATAATAATAATAATAATAATAATAATAATAAAGTAATAATAATTAGGATATAGCAACTACCTCAAAATAGCTTTAAAACAAAAAAATTGCCTCTGCCACGGATTGAAACCCCGACCCCTCGCTACCCTATTACTTCAACGGACCAACTGAACCAGATTGTTTTTCATGAATCATAACCCATTTAAGTTCATTTGAACCCCTTTCTGTTAAACCTTGCTTCTTCTCCATTCGAATCGACCAGAAGTGAAAACTATCAGGGATCAATCTAGACTAATAGCAGGTTAACAACTAGTTTTAAGATTAATAATTAACACAGAAACAATTAGAGCTTGATAAAAAATAAAATTAAAACAAAAGAAACTGTAACAGTACCCCGTTTTAATATTATGAACTCGATAATTGATTTTGATTTCTAGAGGGTTTTAGATAAAAGTTTCAACATGAAAAAGGTTTATAATGGTGCTGAGAAACTTTATAAACCTTCAATTAATTTAGAAAAATCAAACAGGATTCGAATTTTATGATGAACAAATATTTTGACTTTTGACTTCAGACTTTGACTTTAAAAATTGAAACTCAATTTGATGATTTGAACAACGAATTTTTTTGCAGAAAGATCAAGTAAAAAGATCCTAACAACACTACACTTACAGATTTTAAAAATTCAATTGAATTGGAGTTGTTGAATAAAAGGTTTCACGAACAGAGTGAAACCTGAGTTATTCATCTTCAATTTTGATTAATTCGATAATTTCAAGGCTATAAAGGATAAGGGTAATTGTTAATGGATATTGTAGTTCAATTGATATCGTTTAACACTGAAATTGATCAAGCCTTAAAGTGAATTAAAGGTCGACACCTTCTCTATCAGAGTCAGAGTTAAATAAAAAAAAAGCAGAAAGGATCGGTTAGCAGAGTTTTGGAATTACACTTGTGATTTAACACAGATTGGTATGACCTAATAAACAAAAATTCAATCAGCTACAGCTTGAGACAACGATTGAAAACTGATTTCTGTATTAATCTTGTATTTAATTATGTATATCTCGTATTTATATATATATATATATATATATATATATATATATATATATATATATATATATATATATATATATATATATATATATATATATATATATATATATATATATATATATATATATCTTATATATGTATTTATAAAATATATAATAGTAATTATCAGCATAATATATCTGTATTTGTATACTGAGTATACTAGTGTTTTGCATGTATATACGGTGTACATCTATGTTTACCTATATATACGGGGTATTTATGTATTTATATATATATTATATTAAATTCTATAACATACATTACTAATATAAATTTATTATTAAAATCCATTGATATTGTTAATTTTAATAAGGATACTTAATAATAGAATTAACTAGTAAAATGGGCCCGCGCGATGCCGCGGGACCTTTCGGGTTGTATATTCATAGTTAATGGAGCGTTATGTATTTACAGAAGTAAAAACGTTTTGCTACGGGTGTTTTTAAATGCATGTAGTTAGTATCTAATGTACCTAATGGCCTTTTTAACGGCATGAAGATCGTGTAAAAAAAAAAAGGGAAACAGAATTATCGATATGATGTAGTTAGTTTGGGGAGTTTATTATACGTTATGGAACACGGATCTAAATACACGTAATTAGCGTTTTTTTAGAAGTGTCCGTGTCGCGTATAGTTAGTCTCGTTGTGTTCGTTAGATTTTTTTGAGTTGAACGGTGGGTTCGAAAAAAATTAACGCGAGGCGAGCTGGAAGATATATCCCGTTGAGTATTGAATATAATCCGAGATATTTAGCGTTTTTTTAGAAGTGTCCGTTTCGCGTATAGTTAGTCCCGTTGTGTTCGTTAGATTTTTTTGAGTTGAATGGTGGGTTCGAAAAAATTTAACGCAAGTCGAGCGGAAAGCTATGTCCCGTAGAAAGTATGGGTGAAGTTTAATTAAGATTTTTTATTAAATTATTGATTTTACACTTGATACCCTTGATTTGAGGGTTGGTGTGTAAGGTGGCACATTTTTTAGGGGGCCATTTGTATTTGTTTCCTTTTTTTTCTTCTTGTCGTTTTTGGGAAAATTTGGGTGGGGGGTGGGATAAAACGACAAAAAATCTTGTGGTGATTAGTATGTATGGACAATAATAATAATAATCATAATATAAATGATCAAAATGATACTAGTAGTAAGTGTGGTATCAATATTCATGACAAAAAAAAATGATAATTATAATATTATTAATGATAGTAGTAAAGATATTAATAAGAATGATAATATTAATACGATTAATGATATTAATATTATTAATAATATAACAATTTATATATATCAAAATTTCCTATCTTATAGTTATATATTCAAAGTAATAATACTAGTAGTAATTCGGATATAATATATTACATGCATCAAATTTCTACTTTTATATAATATATATAATAATATTGATAATACTGATATTAATATTATTATTAATATTTATTTTAATAAGAAAAGTAAAAGTAACAATACTAATATAATAATCATATTTTAACTCGTAATTGCATATACTAATACCATATATTATTAGTTATCTAATATTACATGTTTATATATATATATTTATATACACACTTACTTACAAATAATTGTTCGTGAATCGTCGGGAATAGCCTGAGGTTTAAATGGATATATTGAAATAGTTCAAAAATTTTGAGACGCAACATATAGGACTTTGCTTATCATGTCGAAACTATATAAAGTTTAAGTTTAAATTTGGTCAGAAATTCTCGGGTCATCACAGTACCTACCCATTAAAGAAATTTCGTCCCGAAATTTGAGTGATGTGGTCATGGCTAACAATAAAAATCTTTTCATGACCAATATGAGTTGATAATTAGAGGTTTATCATTATTGAATAATAATGATAAAATAATTCGATTATTCTAAGAATACGAATGAAGCTATCGCAAAAGAGTGAATTGAAAAAAAATAAGATTTTCCTTAGCTTTTGACGTAAACAGGGTTGAATTTAGGAAAATAAGGTTCGTCTTAACTTTTGACGTTGTCTCAATTGAATTCCGGAATTCAAGGGATTTAAAAGAAAATCTTCGAAATCTATAAGATTTGATTCTTCGGTGTATAAGGAAGTTAAGATCTCTATAATTAAATATGATGATCTGCCTCGATTGCTTTGTCTGATATTTTCACTATAAATTTACCTTTTCCGTTCCATTAATTTTGTGATGACCCTGAAATTTTTGATCAAATTTAAACTTTAATCTTAATATGAACTCGACACGATAAGCAAAGTCTGTAATATTGAGTCTTAAAAATTTTAGAACTGTTTACATTGATGCATTTGACCTTCGGCCAGTTTCGACGATTCACGAACCACTATCTGTAAATAAATACATGTAGATATATATATATATATATATATATATATATATATATATATATATATATATATATATATATATATATATATATATATATATATATATATATATATATATATTGAATTTGAAATAGAAAACAATTTAATCATTTAAATTGAATATGTAAAATAATAAATAAGATAATAAAGTTTGTGATTTAAAATAAAACTATATGTAAATATATATGAATTCAATACATAATTAATGTTATGTATATTGTAATATATATATATATATATATATATATATATATATATATATATATTAAATGTTATATATATGTTATTACATATTTGTCATAATCAATAATATGCAATATTAATATATTATTAACAAGTTAAGATATAGTTGTTATAGTAATATTATTACTACTTTCATTATTATTATTAATACTAATATTAATATTAATAATTAATATCAGTATTAGTTATATTATATTAGATAATATATAAATATGAAAGTTAATGCATATAATTTGTAAAATAATTAAAAGTTGGTTATTAATAATGTCATTATTACTTTCATTATGACTAAAGATAAATGCCAATATTAATATTACTTGTATTATTGTTATTAGTAAAATTGTAAATTTAATTATTAATAAGATTTTTAAAAGTATTAATATCAACTTGATTACAAAAATCATCATTTTATTAAAAATTGTTATTTTCATTCTTCTTACTAATATTATTATGATATTAATATTATCATTATTATTAATATTAGTAATTTTGTTATTAAAATAAATATTAATGTTAAGACTAATGTTTGTATAATGTTATATTTCCTTAATATGTAAAATACAGAAATAATTAGATATATAATAAACAGATATATAGACAATATACAGATTTGTACAGATTACATATATACAAATATATATATATATATATATATATATATATATATATATATATATATATATATATATATATATATATATATATATATATATATATAGATAAATACAGATTTAAACATATATAAAAATAAATAAAGATAATTACGCAATTTAAAAGTCATGGGATTCTAAATCTGTTAGATGTCTCAATCGAAACTATATCTAATTTTGATTTATACTCCAACGATCGTACAAATCAGTGGAGATAATCTAAATTCAGTTAGAGTCACTTTATTTTTTTTCCTTTTAATAATTCTGACAATATATTCTGTGTCGAGTAAATCAGACAACCAAACAAATGCTAATGAAGTCACGATTAGCTGTAAACATGTTTATTAACATTTATCTAATACTCTGCAAATACAATGGGAGTTAAAAACAACAAAAATCAAGTCCTTATCTGAAGAAACCAACACACCAACTCCATCTTCTTCTTCTTGTTTCGGTTGATCAAAACCACAAACCACCAACACCTATGGATTCGGTTCCATCAAAACATCACCATGAACCACCCAATGATTCTGCTCTCTAGCGGTTTATCACCATAGCTACCACCCAGCCACCAATCACCACCGTACCATAATCTCTATAATCTGCCACCCTACAACTCTCTATCTATCACTCTCTCTTCCTCTATATAGATATATACCCACGCACACCCATGCCATCACCACCCTATTTCCAACCTTTAATCACCGCCACCATGAATCACTTCATCACCATCTTCTACAACTCACCACCTTTGAAACCAACCTTCTCAAAAACAGCCACGTACAACCACCCCCCTCATGTTCAAATTAAAAGGACTTTTGCTTTTCGCTTACTAACAAGTTCCTGTTTCAACCGGTGCAAATCTTTGAACCATCACGACCCCTTTAATTGCTCCTGTCTGCTATAGTAATAATGACTTCCTGTTGCAGTTTGAATGAATGATGATGGTATGTTTGTTAAATAAAAATGATGATGAATTGTGTATTATAAGTATGCAGTTTAGAAACTTTCTAATGTATTAAAGTCTTTTATAAAAAGACTTTATAAAAGTCTGAGACAAGTGGTGCTTGTGTGACAAATCATGGCCGACCAAAGCATTTCCTTTTCAATTAATAAACCAAACATCTTTAACTTTTAGGTAGTGGGTTAGTTAGTGGAATCATTCAATCACAATATTACTCAGCTTTTTCTGTGACAAAATGAAATATGACGATAGGTTGTTGAAGATCTTGATAGGAGTTGATACAAATGTTCGATGTTAATGATGATGATGACTGTGAGATCGTAATACATAAAATCACAATGGGTTTCAAAGGTGATAATGATTTGATGATGTTTGAGCGATAGTAATGGTGGTTGTTTATGTTATGAAGATGGAGAAACTGATATTTAATATAGAAGTAATTGAAAGGGTTCTTATAACAGAAAAGCTTGGTAGATTAGATGGTTAGGGGTGTTTGTGAGTATCTAGAGGTCCTGTGTTCGAAACCTGGAGGGTGAAAACATATTTTTTTTCAATAAAAACTGTCCTAAGAGTGTGGGCCTGCTGGGCCGTGATTCTATAATCGGGTTGGTTGATCAAAGTGTCGAATTGGGCTAAAATGGACTGAAGTGAAATACGGCCCAATATCCACAGATAGGTGTAGGCTACATATAAATAAATTGGGACATTAAACAAAAGAAATGCAGCACAGGTCGAATGGTTAAGGCGTATTGCGGGTTAGGGAATGGTCGTGGGTTCAAACCTTGGCAGAGGCGTTTATTTTTTTTAAGGCTTGTTACCTTGAGGTAGCTATTTTATTATTATTACTATTATTATTATTATTATTATTATTATTATTATTATTATTATTATTATTATTATTATTATTATTATTATTATTATTATATCATGATTATTATTATGCAAGTATTATTAATATTTTTGTTATTATTATGATTAGTAACATAAGTAGTATTAAGTATAATTTTTAAAAATTATTATTATTTTGTTAGCTTAAGTATTATTATTAACATTATCATTAGTAGTAAAATTATTATTATTATAGTTATTATTATTATTATTATCAACATTATTATTATTATTATCATTATTACTAAAAGTATCATTATTTTTAAATCTACCATTTTTATTAACATTAGTATTATTATGGAAATTATTTTTCTTTAAAAATTATCATTTTTTTTATTCTTAAAATTATCATCATTATTATTATTAGAAATATCATGATTTTATCATAATTAGTATTATTTTTATCATTATTATTATTAGAATCATTAATATATCAATTAAAGACTTTCTATATAAATATATACTCATGAAATAAAACATAGCTACAATAATATCAATATTACATATGATGTTAAATAATAGTTTTGATGAGTAAATTACTATAATAAAATTTAATATGATAAGTATTAGTTATATAAAATATGTATAGAATAAATATAAAGTTATCTATGTAACATATAATATAACAAGTATATTATCACTAATAATATATAAATTTGTTCGATTACCATTACATGTATTAATATACGTAATTGAATATAGGTTCGTGAATCCGAGGCCAACCTTATACTTGTTCAATGTCGTTCTATGTATTTTTACTACAAAATACAGTATGGTGAGTTTTCATTTGCCTTTTTACCCTTTACATTTTTGGGCTGAGAATACATGCGCTGCTTTTATAACTGTTTTACGAAATAGACACGAGTAAATGAAACTACATTCTATGGCTGGATTATTAAACCGAATATGCCCCTTGTTAGTCTGGTAATCTAAGAATTAGGGAACAGACACCCTAATTGATGCGAATCCTAAAGATAGATCTATCAGGCCCAATAAGCCCCATCCAAAGTACCGGATGCTTTAGTAATTCAAAATTTATATCATGTCCGAAGGAGGATCCCGGAATGATGGGGATATTCTTATATGCATATTGTGAATGTCGGTTACCAGTTGTTCAATCCATATGAATGATTATTTTGTCTCTATGCATGGGACGTATATTTATGAGAAATGAAAATCTTGTGGTCTATTAAAATGATGAAAATGAAATGATTACTATAAATTGATGAACTCACCAACCTTTTAGTTGACACTTTAAAGCATGTTTATTCTCAGGTATGAAAGAAGTCTTCCGCAGTGCATTTGCTCATTTTAAAGATATTACATGGAGTTGTTCATGGCATATAGAGGTCCATTCATCGCAATGGTACCATATGTTATTGTGTTCGTTCAGGAAGAATTTTGGACGGGGTATGACATGTGGTATCAGAGCGGTGGTCTTAGCGAACCAGGTCTGCATTAGTGTATCTAACATGTGGTTGTTAGGATGCATTAATGAGTCTGTATTAGTGTGACAACCCGGAAATTTCCAACCAAATTTAAACTTTAATCTTTATATGTTTCCGACACGATAAGCAATATTTTTTAAGTTAAATTTCAAGAATTTTAAACTATGTTCATACATTCATTCAACCTCGACCAAGTTCAAACGATTCACGAACCATTAAACGAATATGATTATATATGTATATGTGTATATATATATTATAACTTGAAACGTAAATAAAATATTTGATTAAATACTTTATATGATTGTATCTGTTTCAAATGTTTATCAATGGAATTAGAAGATAAGATCAAATGATTGAATTATCAGATATATTGAATTATGATTACAAGTCTCTATTGAAAGGCCCACGTTGATTTGAGAAATCTTTCCATTTTAACAATATTCGGAAAATGGTAAAGTGATTTATAAATAAGAACAAATTGTCAATCATTGAGAACTAGACAAAGGATAGTGGAAGATTGAATCTCATAAAGACTCGATTGATCTATTTAGTTTCAAACGTACAAAAACGTTTTCAGTTTAAAAAGAACTTTATTATTAAAACGTATATAACTTTTATAAATATCTAGAACCACTTTTGACAACTCATTACTTAACTAGTATGATAAAGATAACGATATTTATATTTTATTTTATTAAATATATATAACGATTTAAATTAATATTATATATATTTATACGCGTATTATACGTACATAGTTTTATACTTTTACTATACTTAAACTTTACCTTTACTTTATTTTTACTTTACTTTAACTTTAATAATTCACTTTAATAATTCATACTTTAATAATTCACTTTAATAATTCAAAAATCTATTATAAATAGAATTCAATAGGTTTCATTATTTCATAGAAACTTGAAAATATTTTTCTCTAAACTCTCTCAATCGATTTACATATATATATTTACTCCGTATTTCAAGATATTATTAGTATACATAAAATATTACGACGGAGTGCTGTCCGAGTGATTTCGAAATTGTTTTTCGAGTAGGATAGGATTAAGGAAATTATGGGTTATAGCTATGGAGGTGATTGAGTATGGTTCATGGGTATGCTCGTGAGGTCAATATAGTGTTTATCATTTCCGTTGCGTCTACGTACCTTTCCTGCAATATTGAATCTCAATATTGATACGTGAGTACTCATAATTTAACTTTTACATACTAATAGTGTATCCCTGACTAGTGCTCGAGTATTTAGGATTATGCATGCTTGTACTTTTGATATTGCCCTTAGACATGTTAGGTTGAATCTTGAATTAGTTACACTTGTGGTTGAGATAAGGTATAAGATATGCATATCCTTAGAAAGCTAGCGAAAAATTAAGAACTTTTCATTTAGATATCGAATGGTTTCGATGAACGGATTAGAAGTTATAATCAATTGAATTTTCGATATTTTTATTAAAAATGATTATTATTATCGTCGTTTTTATCGCCGTGCTAGTTTTATGTTATTATTATCATTATTATTATATTTATCAATAAAAGGAATTTATCATTAAAAATTGTTATTTTTTTTTATTACTATCGTTATTATCGTTAAAGTTATAATTAGTATTATTATTATTATTATCCAATTATTATTATTATTATTATTATTATTATTATTATTATTATTATTATTATTATTAGTATTATTATTATTATTATTATTATCATTATTAATATATATATCATTATTTAAAAATGGTTATTGTTATTGTTATTATTATTATTACTATATTATCATTAAGATAATTATTAGTATTATCGTTAATAATGTTGTAGTAACTATCATTATTAATATTAGTGTAATTAAAACAAATATTTGTAACACCTAATTATTTTGATTACTATTATTATCATTATTATGAACACGATATAAAAGACGATTAAAAGCTATTAAACGAAACGATTAGGAAATAATGAGTAAGAGTATCATGATGAAATTAAAATATTATAAGATATTGATTTAGATAAAATTATCGTTCTTATTATTTTTATCATTACTATTATTATTAAAAGTATCGTTAGTATTAAAACTATCATTTTAACAAAAATTAACATTTTAATAGAAATGTCATTGTTACTATAAAATATCATTATTATTATTATTTTAAATAGAATTATTATTTTAAAGATAATATTAAAAATTATAGTAAATATTAAAGTTATCATAATAAGAATTATCGTTTTATCATAATGTCATCTTAGTAATTATAAATATTGATATTTTTATAATAATAATTATTATTACAAAATAATACAACTTTTACTTACTATCATTATAGATATTATTTTATCAAATAAATATATGTTACAAACATATTTTACTACGTGTAATAACTTACTTTAATAATACCTATCATATTATCTTTATGATATTAAATGAACCCTATAAATTTTATTACTTAATATATATAAAAGTATATTTTATTATATAAATTTAATATAAAATTTTATTTATTAATAAATTAAAAATATAAAACGACGATATTTAAACTATATATTAATCATGTATAGATTTTTGGAAATTATTTTGAGTTAAATTTACTTTTGTTGACTTTTGCATATTAGTCTCGAGCATTAGGATTGTGGTACACTATGACTTGACCTAATTTGTTAGACAAATATTGACCAACACATAAATATATATAATTAATTTAGGTTCGTAAATCCGAGGCCAACCTTGCACTTGTTCATTTAGGTTCGTAAATCCGAGGCCAACCTTGCACTTGTTCAATGACGTTATATGTATTTTTACTACAAAATACAGTATGGTGAGTTTCATTTGCCTTTTTACCCTTTATATTTTTGGGCTGAGAATACATGCGCAACTTTTATAAATGTTTTACGAAATAGACACAAGTAATTGAAACTACATTCTATGGGTGAATGATCGAAATCGAATATGCCCCTTTTTATTAAGTCTGGTAATCTAAGAATTAGGGAACAGACACCCTAATTGACACGAATTCTAAAGATATATCTATCGGGCCCAACAAGCCCCATCCAAAGTACCGGATGCTTTAGTACTTCGAAATTTATATCATGTCCGAAGGAGGATCCCGGAATGATGGGGATATTCTTATATGCATATTGTGAATGTCGGTTACCAGGTGTTCAATCCATATGAATGATTATTTTTGTCTCTATGCATGGGACGTATATTTATGAGAAATGAAAATCTTGTGGTCTATTAAAATGATGGAAATAAATGATTATGATAAACTAATGAACTCACCAACCTTTTGGTTGACACTTTAAAGCATGTTTATTCTCAGGTGTTAAAGAAATCTTCCGCTGTGCATTTGCTCATTTTAAAGATATTACTTGGAGTCTTTCATAGCATATTTCGAAGAACATTGCATTCGAGTCATTGAGTTCATCAAAGATCATTATTAAATCAATTTATAGTTGGATAGTGGATATTATGAAATGGTATGCATGCCTGTCAATTTTCGATGTAAAGAAAGTTTGTCTTTTAAAAAGGAATGCAATGTTTGTAAAATGTATCATATAGAGGTCAAATACCTCGCAATGTAATCAACTATTGTGAATCTTTTATAATGTATATGAACGGGTCCTTTCAATTAGTGTGTCTAACAGGTAGTTGTTAGGATGCATTAGTGAGTCTGCATTAGTGTGACTAACAACTAGTTGTTAGGATGCATTAGTGTGACTAACAGGTAGTTGTTAGGATGCATTAATGAGTCTGCATTAGTGTGTCTAACAGGTAGTTGTTAGGATGCATTAGTGAGTCTGCATTAGTGTGACTAACAACTAGTTGTTAGGATGCATTAGTGAAGTCTGGACTTCGACCTAGTAGTTGTTAGGTTATATTATTAAGTCTGGACTTGAACCTGGTCTGCATGTCAAAAGTTTTGCTTATCATTCTTGTCAAAAATTATCTACTTACCATCTTTAGTCTAGACACATCTTACTGCATTGATTGCTTGAATAGTGTATAGACAAAATTCATATCTTAGCGTATCTGCTAATTCATATCTTAGCATATCTGTTACTATAAGCTTTGTCTGACAGCTTCAGAAAATTCCTCCGTAATCTCCGGGATCTTCTGTACAATGTATAGGTATTCTTTGTAATTAGAATATCATCCGATATCCGAAAATCATTTCATATCAAAAAATCCTTTACTCAATCGTACGCAATGGAACTCACCACTAGTTCAAGTCCCTCGGATTCCGATATGGAGTCCCACTCCAGCTCCGAAAGCAGCGTAACCAGAATGAATCAATCAATTAGCCATCCCCAAATCATCTGATGAGTTCGTAGTCGACTTAATCAATGGAGACGAGAAGAAGACGATCCTTTTCACCAATCAAATTGCCCTCTTGGCGATGAACCTGAATCACTTACCGGCGAACCTGTTCGAAACACCATTTTCACCCTCATTTCCCGAATACCTCACCATGATTATATACTATCTCAAATTCAAAACCTTATACATCCAACCAACAATCATCCCAGAGTAATCGAAGAAGTCAACGAGCTTCGCACCCGAGTTGTAGCCTTGAAAAGTATGGTGCAAAATGTACTAGCTTCGGTAACATTACCTACATCAACAGTATCACCAACAACAACATCCACATCCCACACCTCAACATCACAATCTGTTCCACGAACATCAACATCATACGCACCATGGATACCAAGGAGTACCAACAGCAACTAACAATGAAGTATTGAACCATAACTTCATTAATATTCTGCGAAGAATATGTGGATCCTAATAATTAACGATGAAGTATTGATCCATAACTTCATTAATATTCTGTGAAGAATATGTGGATCCTACTAGTTTTAGAGATTACTTATTCTAGCTTAAACCAAAAATCAAATGAGTCTACTATTAAATTGACTCATTAAATCCATGATTACATCCAAAGAAAATATATATGTATATATATTTTTATAAAGTTTGTGATTAAAAATTCTTTCGTACAAACTGTTAATGATGAAAATATTTTAACGGGTAGGTAATACCCGAGGAATGTTTAAATTTCACATTAATAAGTTACACTGTACATTCTTCAATTCAAATTCAACAGTCATTTCCTATCCTACTTACATCCACAGATATATGAAATCCGTTCACCATAGAATAACCATTTCCATTCAAATTGCATATTTGGATTTTGACCTATCAGAATCCAGCAAGTGGCATAATGAAGAAAACATTTGACGGAATAAAATTTGTTAGAAACAAACAAATTAACTATGAGAAATTTTGTTAAGAATCCACGCTAACAAAATTCTAGCTAACTGTTCCTAGCTAATTGTGGACTAATCAACTAAAGACTACCAACAGTGGACAATTAAAATGAATTAAAATATTGATTATAACATATGAAATTAAACAATTCTTCAAGTTTGCCACTTGATTTCATCTTAAACCCCATTTGTATCGTGATGATTACAATCTGCGTTCAAACCTTTCGTGATTCTTGAAAACACCTAAATCGAGAGGACGAACCAACCGCACTTCATCAACGGAAGAAAAGATTTACGCATATAGTTATGCACCTGAAAAACACTCGGAACCTGAGTAAACGTTTAACAAGTATCTGTGCTAGCTCCATTGGCATGTTATTACTGAAAATAACAATTCAATACCTTTCCAAATTAGCAAATTTTGTCACAGCTCCAGCAAGTCAACTTCGACTTTTCGTTCGAAACAACCTTATTATCACCTTGATTTATATGTATGCTCTTTTATTGTTACCAGAGAACCTTTTATATTCCACCATATTACCATCAGCGTTTAATCATCTAAAAACACAATTCATTTGAAACCACCTCGGATTGACAACCGATGATTCAGATATGGCTGCATTAAATGCAGAGGAAACAGTAAAATTGTAGATGGCCTAAATGGCCAAGGGTTGGATGATAAAGAATGGAGTATTGGAAACACCCAATAGAAAATTTATTACCGAAAAATGGATCATGCGAAACTATGAAGGAAGCCGTAGACAAATCACAAAGAATAAGTTTGACTTCAAAGAATCCAAATGATTCAATGCCTGCTGAAGTCTTTAGCGAATATCTTGCTCCTTACTCTAAACCCTTGCGGACAATAGTCTCCATCATCCTCTGATATTAGATATTCAAAGATATTATCGTATCTTTCATTATAAATATCCTCAATATTTCTAAAGATATATTCATAAATATTCTTGTCCGATATTAATTATCTCTCCACGCTATCTGTGTTATCTCATAAAAGGAAACTGTTTTAGTTTCTATACTCTATAAACCTTTGAATTTAAATTATGAATGTTTTGAAGTAGTGTTGGGAACTGATGCATGAGTTAGTATAATATAATGACACTTGATCAACGTGATTATATTACAGTAATTCATGCTGAGTTTCTAATGGAACGTGATGATTCTCAGTACCATCATCATGTGCCATTTACACGACTCTTGCATTCTACTCAATCTCTAAACATATTAAGAACATACCTTCTTGATAGTTCTATCTTTCCGGATATTCTCGTAATTTACCAAATCAAGATCGTGCCATTACGATTTTCTTTTTAGAACATTAACAATGTTCATTCCGAAATTCATATCTGCGAATTCTGAACCATTACAAGCAGTGCTTAATCACAAGAAGAGGAAACAAAAGAATGAAAACTCCAAACTAGAAATTTGAGTATAAATCGCAACAAATAGAAGAGAGCATTAACTGTGGATGACAATGATTATAGAAGACAGAAGCAGGGACATCGAAATATAAGGAAAGATATAAAACCCAACAACCACTCAGAAATTATAAACCGTATATGTCGATGCATATAGCAATATAAAGACACGGGAGAACTAGAAACACTATAAACCCAAGAGTGTAGTAGAAGTAAATATATTCTTCCGGTGGTAGATGAAAGAGAAGAATGACAGATATGAAAGTTAAGAGTATGGCAGGGATCAGAATGGGATGGAACATATTGACAAATGTTTTAAAGTATGAATTAAGGAGAAAGAATAGAAGGTGTGAATTGTAAGGAAACGAAAGGGGTGGATTTATAGTGAAATATCCGACAGAGCAATCGAAACAGATTATCGCATTTAATCAAAGAAAATCCTGATTTCCTTAATCGCCGAAGAACCAAATCTGGTTACGCAAGATTTTCTTTAAATTCCATGAATTCCGGAAATCAATCATAACTACGTCATCGGCTAAAACGATTCTACATTTACTCATTTTGCTCTTTTACGATAGCTTCACTCATACGCTTCGAGAAATCGAATTATTTTATCCGTATTTCTTAATCATGATAAAACTCTATATATCAGCTTATATTCATCATATTAACATTCTTACTGTTAGCCATGACGACCTATATCAAATTTCGGGACGAAATTTCTTTTAACGGGTAGGTACTGTGATGACCCGGAAATTTCCGATCAAATTTAAACTTTAATCTTAATATGAACTCGACACGATAAGCAAATTCTGTAATATTGAGTCTTAAAAATTTTAGAACTGTTTACATTGATGCATTTGACCTTCGGCCAGTTCCGACGATTCACGAACCACTATCTATAAATAAATACATGTAGATTTAAATATATATATATATTTTAATTTGAAATAGAAAACAATTTAATCATTTAAATTGAATATGTAAAATAATAAATAAGATAATAAAGTTTGTGATTTAAAATAAAACTATATGTAAATATATATGAATTCAATACATAATTAATGTTATGTATATTGTAATATATATATATATATATATATATATATATATATATATATATATATATATATATATATATATATATATATATATATATATATATATATATATATATATATATATATATATATATATATATATATATATATATATATATATATATATATATATATATATATATATATATATATATATATATTAAATGTTATATATATGTTATTACATATCTGTCATAATCAATAATATGCAATATTAATATATTATTAACAAGTTAAGATATAGTTGTTATAGTAATATTGTTACTACTTTCATTATTATTATTAATACTAATATTAATATTAATAATTAATATCAGTATTAGTTATATTATATTAGATAATATATAAATATGAAAGTTAATGCATATAATTTGTTATCTTTACAAATATTACTAATATCACCTTTATTACTATTATTAGAATAAATGTTTAATATTAATATAAGTGTTATCATTTTTATGGTGTAAAATACATAAATATGAAATTTGATACAATTAATAACTTGTAAAATAATTAAAAGTTAGTTATTAATAATGTCATTATTACTTTCATTATGACTAAAGATAAATGCCAATATTAATATTACTAGTATTATTGTTATTAGTAAAATTGTAAATATAATTATTAATAAGATTTTTAAAAGTATTAATATCAACTTGATTACAAAAATCATCATTTTATTAAAAATTGTTATTTTCATTCTTCTTACTAATATTATTATGATATTAATATTATCATTATTATTAATATTACTAATTTTGTTATTAAAATAAATATTAATGTTAAGACTAATGTTTGTATAATGTTATATTTCCTTAATATGTAAAATACAGAAATAATTAGATATATAATAAACAGATATATAGACAATATATAGATTTGTACAGATTACATATATACAAATATATATATATATATATAGATAAATACAGATTTAAACATATATAAATATAAATAAAGATAATTACGCAATTTAAAAGTCATGGGATTCTAAATCTGTTAGATGTCTCAATCGAAACTATATCTAATTTTGATTTATACTCCAACGATCGTACAAATCAGTGGAGATAATCCAAATTCAGTTAGAGTCACTTTATTTTTTTTCCTTTTAATAATTCTGACAATATATTCTGTGTCGAGTAAATCAGACAACCAAACAAATGCTAATGAAGTCACGATTAGCTGTAAACATGTTTATTAACATTTATCTAATACTCTGCAAATACAATGGGAGTTAAAAACAACAAAAATCAAGTCCTTATCTGAAGAAACCAACACACCAACTCCATCTTCTTCTTGTTTCGGTTGATCAAAACCACAAACCACCAACACCTATGGCTTCGGTTCCATCAAAACATCACCATGAACCACCCAATGATTCTACTCTCTGGCCGTTTATCACCATAGCCACCACCCAACCGCCAATCACCACCGTACCATAATCTCTATAATCTGCCACCCTACAACTCTCTATCTATCACTCTCTCTTCCTATATATAGATATATACCCACGAACACCCATGCCATCACCACCCTATTTCCAACCTTTAATCACCTCCACCATGAATCACTTCATTACCATCTTCTACAACTCACCACCTTTGAAACCAACCTTCTCAAAAACAGCCACGTACAACCACCCCCCTCATGTTCAAATTAAAAGGACTTTTGCTTTTCGCTTACTAACAAGTTCCTGTTTCAACCGGTGCAAATCTTTGAACCATCACGACCCCTTTAATTGCTCCTGTCTACTATAGCAATAACGACTTCCTGTTGCAGTTTGAATGAATGATGATGGTATGTTTATTAAATAAAAATGATGATGAATTGTGTATTATAAGTATGCAGTTTAGAAACTTTCCAATGTGTTAAAGTCTTTTATAAAAAGACTTTATAAAAGTCTGAGACAAGTGGTGCTTGTGTGAAAAATCATGGCCGACCAAAGCATTTCCTTTTCAATTAATAAACCAAACATCTTTAACTTTTAGGTAGTGGGTTAGTTAGTGGAATCATTCAATCACAATATTACTCGGCTTTTTCTGTGACAAAATGAAATATGACGATAGGTTGTTGAAGATCTTGATAGGAGTTGATACAAATGTTCGATGTTAATGATGATGATGACTGTGAGATCATAATACATAAAATCACAATGGGTTTCAAAGGTGATAATGATTTGATGATGTTTGAGCGATAGTAATGGTGGTTGTTTATGTTATGAAGATGGAGAAACTGATATTTAATATAGAAGTAATTAAAAGGGTTCTTATAATAGAAAAGCTTGGTAGATTAGATGGTTAGGGGTGTTTGTGAGTATCTAGAGGTCCTGTGTTCGAAACCTGGAGGGTGAAAACATATTTTTTTTTCCAATAAAAACTGTCCTAAGAGTGTGGGCCTGCTGGGCCGTGATTCTGTAATCGGGCTGGTTGATCAAAGTGTCGAATTGGGCTAAAATGAACTGAAGTGAAATACGGCCCAATATCCACAGATAGGTGTAGGCTACATATAAATAAATCGGGACATTAAACAAAAGAAATGCAGCACAGGTCGAATGGTTAAGGCGTATTGCTGGTTAGGGAATGGTCGTGGGTTCAAACCTTGGCAGAGGCGTTTATTTTTTTTAAGGCTTGTTACCTTGAGGTAGCTATTTTATTATTATTACTATTATTATTATTATTATTATTATTATTATTATTATTATTATTATTATTATTATATCATGATTATTATTATGCAAGTATTATTAATATTTTTGTTATTATTATGATTACTAACATAAGTAGTATTAAGTATTATTTTTAAAAATTACTATTATTTTGTTAGCTTAAGTATTATTATTAACATTATCATTAGTAGTAAAATTATTATTATTATAGTTATTATTATTATTATTATCAATATTATTACTATTATTATCATTATTACTAAAAGTATCATTATTTTTAAATCTACCATTTTTATTAACATTAGTATTATTATGGAAATTAATTTTCTTTAAAAATTATCATTTTTTTTATTCTTAAAATTATCATCATTATTATTATTAGAAATATCATGATTTTATCATAATTAGTATTATTTTTATCATTATTATTATTAGAATCATTAATATATCAATTAAAGACTTTCTATATAAATATATACTCATGAAATAAAACATAGCTACAATAATATCAATATTACATATGATGTTAAATAATAGTTTTGATGAGTAAATTACTATAATAAAATTTAATATGATAAGTATTAGTTATATAAAATATGTATAGAATAAATATAAAGTTATCTATGTAACATATAATATAACAAGTATATTATCACTAATAATATATAAATTTGTTCGATTACCATTACATGTATTAATATACGTAATTGAATATAGGTTCGTGAATCCGAGGCCAACCTTATACTTGTTCAATGTCGTTCTATGTATTTTTACTACAAAATACAATATGGTGAGTTTTCATTTGCCTTTTTACCCTTTACATTTTTGGGCTGTGAATACATGCGCTGCTTTTATAACTGTTTTACGAAATAGACACGAGTAAATGAAACTACATTCTATGGCTGGATTATTAAACCGAATATGCCCATTGTTAGTCTGGTAATCTAAGAATTAGGGAACAGACACCCTAATTGACGCGAATCCTAAAGATAGATCTATCGGGCCCAACAAGCCCCATCCAAAGTACCGGATGCTTTAGTAATTCGAAATTTATATCATGTCCGAAGGAGGATCCCGGAATGATGGGGATATTCTTATATGCATATTGTGAATGTCGGTTACCAGGTGTTCAGTCCATATGAATGATTATTTTGTCTCTATGCATGGGACGTATATTTATGAGAAATGAAAATCTTGTGTTCTATTAAAATGATGAAAATGAAATAATTACTATAAACTGATGAACTCACCAACCTTTTGATTGACACTTTAAAGCATGTTTATTCTCAGGTATGAAAGAAGTCTTCCGCAGTGCATTTGCTCATTTTAAAGATATTACATGGAGTCGTTCATGGCATATAGAGGTCCGTTCATTGCAATGGTACCATATGTTATTGTGTTCGTTCGGGAAGAATTTTGGACGGGGTATGACAAATTTTTACCACATTTCCAAAGAGTTTGAGAATGCTTAATCCAGTTCTGATCCTTGTACTTATCCTGACTATCGTATCTGTCATTCTTCTTTTCCATCTACCACCGGAGGATTCTATTCACTTTTACTATTACCTTGGGGTTATAATATTTCTAATTCTCCTGTGTCTTTATCTTGCTATACGTATTGATATACACGGTTTGTAATTTCTGTGTTTGTGATCGGCTTTATATTTCTTGTTTCGGAGCTCCATGCTCTTGTTTTTCTCTTCCCGACTTCAAGTCAAGCAAATAATGGTCCAGAATTTGTAGATATAGAGTTTCGAATGATTATAATGTTCTAAGCAGGAAGGAACGTGGTAGCACGATTTGATTTTCAAATTTATCAACATCACGGAAGATATAACCATCAAAAATACATTCATTTTTTTATATGTTCGGAAGTTAAGTAGAAAGAAAAGGTTATGTAACATGGCACATGATGACGTTAGAATCTGTGATTCATCACGTCCCATTAGAACTCAGCATGATTTACTGTAATATAATCACGTTGATCAAGTGTCATTATATTATACAAACTCATGCATCAGTTCCCAACATTACTTCAATAACATTCATATTTTAAGCTCGAAAGTTTACAGAATATAGAAACTAACGGTTTCTATTTGATGTAACACTGATAGCACGAAAAGGTTAATGATTTTGGATAAGAATAATTATGAAAACATCTTCAGAAATATTTGCTACAGTAAAACACTATTTCAAAATGAAAATGTATATATTATATATATATTAACAAATAGCGAGACGATGATTTATAGAAGTAAATGACCAAAACACTCGAAAGTTTAAGATATACTTTGAGTGGTATAGTTTATGGATAATTTAAGGCTATATTTTGACAAAGGTACGTGACACGAAACGTAAAATGCAAGTTTTCTAAATGTACAAAAGGACATTCGAAAAACCGGAACTGGGACATAAGTCGAGTGACGACGTACGACATATCGGAACAAAAATTACAAGTCAACTATGCACGTGAATTTAATATAATATATAATTGATTATATAAATTATATATATTATATATTAATATTTAATTATGTCGACAAACAAGAAAAAAAAATATGTGAGCTGGAACCTCAGGCCATGCGATCGCATGGCCAATGCTCCTCAGACCCATGCAATCGCATGGGGACGATTTTCAGGCCACATCTATAAAAGCTCGAACATTCTGCTTCTGATTTCATTTCATTATTACTCCGTAAGTATTTATTATTTATTATTATTATTATTATTATTATTATTAAGATTAATATTATTATTATTAATCTTATTATTATTATTAGTATTATACATAAAATACTACGACGAGGTCATGAGCGTGTCACTTTCAAAATGGGTTTTCGAGCGGGAAAGAGTTAAGGAAACTATGGGTTATAGCTATGGAGGTTATGGGTAATGTACGTGGGTATTATTGGCAAATCAAACCTAGTATTTATCATCTCCGTTACGTCTATGTACTTTCCTACAATATTGAATCTCAATATTGATACGTGAGTATTCATATCTTATCTTTTATATGTTAATTGTGTATCCATGTCTAGTGCTCGAGTATATATAATTATGCATGCTTGTACGCTAAATTTCGTCGTTAAACAGTTTATAATGAATCACGAATTAAATACATATATTACTGGAAAAAGGTATATGATATGCATGTTTTTGGAAAGCTGGTGAAAAATCAATAACTTTTCTTTTAGATATCGAATAGTTTCGATGAACGGATTAAAAGATATGGTCAACTGAATTATGATTGACGTTAATTGGAATTGCTTTTGAATCTGCAATTAATATTTAAACAACTTGTTTGTAAGATTGATAAATTGGATTTTTGAATATTATCAACCGAGTAAATGAATTCTTATATAAGGCACGTCTCGTTTTGTTGAACTATTGTCAAAATTGACTTTTTGAAACGACTTTGGATAACTTTTGTATGTCGATCTCGAGCATTAGGATTGTGATACACTATGACCTGACCTAGCTTAATAGACATTTATTGACCAACATATGTTCTCTAGGTTGAGATCTACGGTTATTTGGTAATCCGAGTTTCAGTCACATTTTGGTGAACGACTTTATATGCTGCTAAGGTGAGTTTCATTTGCTCCCTTTTTAATTGCTTTTGCAATCTATATTTTTGGGCTGAGAATACATGCACTTTTTTTTAAACGCAATGGATACAAGTACATACTAAATTCTACACTGAGTTTGAACCAAAAATCCCTTAGCTTTGGTAACTAGTAACTGCCAGTTATAAGAACTGGTGGGCGCGAGTAGTAGTATATGGATCCATAGGGCTTGATATCCCCGTCCGAGCTAGAGCGCTAGCCTTTTAACGGACGTATGCTATTTGAGAAGCGTACACGTTGGTTTGCGTGTATTATTAAGATGATTATACAAAAGGTACAAATTATATATACGTTAAGTTTAGTTACCAGGGTGCTCAATCTTGTAGAATATTTTGATAAACATTTCTGGATGAAACAACTGAAATCTTGTGATCCACCATTATATACAGATTATGCGAAACATTAAAACTATGAACTCACTAACCTTTGTGTTGACACTTGTTAGCATGTTTATTCTCAGGTTCCTAGAAGTCTTCCGCTGTTTGCTTATATGTTAGACAAGCTATGTGCATGGAGTCTTACATGGCATATTTATCAAGGAAACGTTGCATTCACCAAATCATCACCTTGTATCTTATTTTGACTGCATTGTCAATGGAAGTACTATTGTAAACTATTATTTACGGTGATTGTCTATATGTAGAAATCATCAGATGTCGAAAACCTTTGATTTAAATTTTCATTTATGGTGTGCCTTTTCAAAAGAATGCAATGTTTACAAAACGTATCATATAGAGGTCAAATACCTCGCAATGAAATCGATGAATGAAGTGTTCGTCCATATGGATTTGGAGCGATCGTCACACGATCGGACACAATGGGCGGGATATTTATAAGTACTAATAATCGTTCATTTAACCGGACATGGGAATGGATTAATAGTCAATGGAATTATTAAAACGGAGGGTGAATTACATACAAGAAAAATTGGTGTAATTATAGTTTAAGTCCCCAATTAGTTGGAATATTTGACTTCAGATATAAGGATAAATTGACGAGGACACTCGCACTTTATATTTATGACTGATGGACTGTTATGGACAAAAACCAGATGGACATATTGAATAATCCAGGACAAAGGACAATTAACCCATGGTAATAAACTAAAATCAACACATCAAATATCATGATTACGAAAGTTTAAATAAGCATAATTCCTTTATTTCATATTTCATCGCATTTTTATTTACTGTCTTTTTATTTAATTGCACTTTTAATTATCGTACTTTTTAATTATCGCAATTTTATTTATTGTCATTTTATTTATCGCATTTTAATTTATCGCACTTTAATTATTGTCATTTACTTTACGCTTTAAATTAAGTTATTTTTATATTTTACATTAGGTTTTAACTGCGACTAAAGTTTTAAAATCGACAAACCGGTCATTAAATGGTAAAAACCCCCTTTTATAATAATAATAATACTACTTATATTTATATATATATATATATATATATATATATATATTTATTCAAATATAGTTTTAAAAAATATAGCGTTAAACTTGGCTAGATCCCTGTGGAACGAACCGGACTTACTAAAAACTACACTACTGTACGATTAGATACACTGCCTATAAGTGTTGTAGCATGGTTTAGGTATATCCACTCTATAAATAAATAAATAACTTGTGTAAAATTGTATCGTATTTAATAGTATTTTGTAATAAAATTACAACTATTTTGTATATACCTCTACGCACATCAGCGATTCAGCTTCCCTGTTACAAATAATGAAGCTGAATATGAAGCATTGTTATCTAGGATACGGGTAGCAAAATATCTGGAGGTTAAAGAACTGTCAGTATATGTTGATTCGCAGTTAGTTGCAAACCAATTTAACGGAATATTCGAAGCACACGATGAATCAATGCAAAAATACTTAAAGCTTGTGTAAGAGCTAGCAGTTGACTTCGATTTATTCTAGATAACTCAAGTTTCGAGGACGCTGAATAAAAAGGCGGATGCGCTAAGTAAGTTAGCTGCATTAACATTCAGTCATCTTAAGAAAGAAATTTGGGTTGAGGAAGTTAAAGTAAAATCTATTGAAGAAGACAGTGTTTCGGCTGCAGTTGAAGAAGAGGAGCAGAGTTGGATGACACCAATAATAGAATTTCTAACTAAAGGTACATTGCCGATAGATTCAAATGAAGCAAGAAAGATTAAGATGAAAGCACCAATGTATCTGTTAGACACGGGAATTCTATATAGAAAGTCTTTTCTGGGACCTCATTTGCGGTGCCTTAATCCAACTCAAGCGGAGTCAATCATACGGTAAGTACACGAGGGAATGTGCGCTCTGCATTCGGGACACAAAACAGTTGCGTCCAAAAAATGCGGCTTGGATATTATTGGCCGTCAATGTACAGAGATGCCGCAGAGGTAATACGCAAGTGTCAATCGTGTCAACTTCATGCACCGGCTAGCAAGGCTCCGTGACATCCTATGATACCGGTCGCGTCTCCATGGCCGTTCTGCAAATGGTCAATTGACATAGTGGGGCCATTCCCCGTAGGACCATGGGTGTAAAATTTCTGGTAGTGGCCATTGATTATTTCACGAAATGGGTAGAGGCCAAACCACTAAAAACAATTTCCGGCAAGCAAATTCGAAATTTTGTGTGGGAAAACATCATCTGTCAGTTTAGAATACCAAATAAAATAGTAAGCGACAATGGTACGCAGTTCGAAGATAATCCATTTAGTGACTGGTGCCAAGAATTAAATATAAAACAAACATTTACATCAGTCGCACACCCTCAGACGAATGGTCCGTGTGAGGTTACGAATAGGGATATCGTTTTAGGAATCAAAGCAAGATTGGGATTATGTCGAAGGGGTTGGATAGACGAATTTCCTAACATTTTGTGGGCACACCGCACAACTCCAAAGGGCGCAACTAATGAAACACCTTTTAGTTTGGTGTACGGATCCGAGGCTGTAATACCCGCCGAAATAAATGTGTCAACCATGCGCATAGCTTCCTTCGATGAAAGTAGCAATAGCGAAGAACTGCGTGAAAACCTAAACTTAGTTGAAGAACGCAGAGAAATGGTGGCTATAAAAGAAGCAATCAACAAGCAAAGAATCGCAAGCTACTATAATAAGTGTGTACAACCATTATCTTTCCAATTGGAGGACTTGGTATGGCGAAAAAACGAAGCAAGCAGAGCAGAGGACACATGTAAACTTGGACCTAAATGGGAAGGACCTTACAAGGTTATTGGCGTAAGCGATACAGGGGCGTATCATCTAGCAAGTTTGGATGGAAGAGCAATAAAGCACACCTGGCATGCGCAAACACTGAAACGGTGCTACATATGAAAAACTGCAGAGGGACTGATCACCCCAAACAACTGTTTAAAGTTTTTATCAAGTGATTTTTATTTTCCATTGTAAACATGACAGCTAAGTGCTGGTCAAAAGATATGTTTGAAATAAATTGAATTATGCAATTTAAGCCAATAACTTGTGCATTTTTACATTTGTTGATTGCATGCCCCTTAAGCTGCACAGGGACACACTCCGAGTCTCAAGTGGCATAGTTTAGCTTGGTTACTAATACTATTTTTAATGGTGACAGTAGTAAAACATTGGTTTATTTCAAACGCTTGTACACCGCGCAAGACGGAGACTTGCACAGTCTAGACTATAAAATACAAGTTTGGTTTACTTGTTTAAATAACCCGGACATTGGCGTGGCCAGAAGACTCTTGAGTATAGACATTGGTTTGTCTATAGTACGGGTAATTTGCATTGGATTGTATACGCGTACATACTTATAAAAAAATTTATAAAAGTCTTGAGTATAAACTTATAAGCATTGGTTTGCTTACTTTTGCGTACAACATTGGATTGTTGGCGCAAGAATAAAAAGATCATGAAACGATTGAAGGGTCGCTCCCGTCATGAAGTTATGGCATTTATTCTACATAAGAGTTATTGAATGCATAATATTGTAACAAATCATTATAACCGCCATAGTGATTTCGTAAAAACACAATAAATGCGCCTTAACAAAAAAAGTGGTCAAAATTATATTCAATCAAAAGCTAACATATTGCGGTTGGAGAATATAAAGTCAACCACTTAGCATAAAAGCGGGGCATATAAAAAAATTTGACCTAATATATGCCAATATAAGCTAAAAATAAAAAAGGGGGTGGCATTGGCTGGAACATTTGCCCTACACTAAGGAGAGTATGCCATCCTCGCCCGCAGCGATCAGACGCATACTCCACTGTAAACAGAAAAAGAAAAATATAATATAGGGATGCGAAACCTCCGAGGCTGTAAGGCCCATCCCTCGCTGGCAAAAAACAAGCAACCAAGGATGGTTGAAAGTATCCACCCAAGGTAGCTTAACAAACTCAATTGAGTTTGTCAGTAATTATCTCCTGCACGGAGATAGTAGGATCGTTAATGAGAAATTGAAGACAGGGGATCGAGATTTGTTGAAGTTGGGAACAAGCTTCCTCACATTTTTCCTTGGCTCCATCAACAAGCAACTCAGCAATATTGGGGGAATCACGAGGGGAACATACAGTTCCTGGCGAATAACATTCCAGAATAGGGTTCACTCATACGCACATGCAGCAACCAAGGCTACACCCAATTGCTGCTCGACGGCTTTGCAGTCGAGAGCATGCTGGACAAGGTTAGGTAAACCCTTGCGGAGAATGTCATATTCTGCCTTTAAAGTGTCATGTTTCGCGACCCATGACTCCTGTGACGCAATCCAGTCACTAAAGCTTTCGTTTAAAAAGATGACGTGGTTCTCTGACTCTTTGAGCTTTGCAGACAGCGATGTAATCTCCGACTCCATAAACCGCTTCTCAGCAATATGCCGATCCTCCTCCTGTTGCCTTTTATACATCATAACATTAATTCGCTCTTCTTCCTGCTTGTGCGCGGTTACTGTAACCGCAAGCTGAGCAGTTAGTTTTGCGTTTTCTTGCTGCAAGGAAGTCTCTGTAGATGACGGTGGTGGTGGATGAGCAAGCGCATTATATTTAAGCTGCAAACGGTTGAGGTCCTTAGCAAAGTTGAACAATGTAGATTGTGTGTCCATATACAGTTGCTCGGTAGGAGAAAGTGTAGAAAGCTTCTGCATAAATTGCTGGGGGGCGCATGATTGTAGGAAAGAAAACTGTTGGGAAAATGCTGGTAGAGAAACCTTCAGGAGTTCATCGATATTTGGAATCAGTAGAGACAAATCTTCTGGGTTTGGACATACGTTCTTTGAAGGATGAGCTGTACCGCTTGGACCTGCAAAGGCAATAAGCATGGTGTATAAATATCTTAACATCAAAATTCAACTGAAAGGTTGTCGGATGAAATTCATACCTTCGTCGGGTAACCTTTTTTGGTTACCTAACCCTCTTGAACTGGGAGTCTGGTATAATGAAAGTAGTGAACTTGAACGACTAGCTAGTGAACTTGTCTGGTTACCAGAATTGATGGTCGGATTCGGTGTGTAAGATTCCAACTTCATCTGCAAAGATAATAATCAAAACAACAAATTAGTGAAAAATAAAATTTGTAACTAGGGTTACATCATGCAGAGCGTAAGAGTATGAGATATACCTTTCTTAAGCTTTTTTCGGAGAAGATGAAAAGGGTAGAGTGATTTAAAGAAAATACGGGAGTCAAAAAGTAACGCGGGTATAATGATAGTCGTACACGTGTATCAATCTCAAGTTAAGTACCTTGTTAAGACGTCCGGTGCACGTTAGCATTAACAGGCGGTTGCATAATTATAATCATTACCTTTTCGGTAAATAGTGACAGTTGTCACCTCGGGTGCAGGAATTGCAGCCAAAAAGACAGTTTGGTGACTGCACGCATACATTGCATTTAATGCTCACACAGTATCCGGTTACGCATATATATTTAAATAACCTCACAATCTGTCCAGTTATATTTGATATCCAACTAGGATTTATATTAGCACTATTGAGCATGCTAATCTGATTTAAAGTGGTCGTTAAGGTTCATTGTGTATACATTTTTTCTTACTAGTTTGACGTCATACACTATATTTCATTGTATATAACATCGAACTGGGGGGACTTAATGATACGCATATCCGCAAGATTGTGCGGATGCACATCCAAAACCCTAAAACCGCACACAAAGGCATATGTCACGGGTATAGTCGCACCTTGTGCGCCTATACCATCTGATGCGAGTTTTGTGTACTTGCATAAGGGTCCAGTACATTCTAGAAGAATGTACGGTATAATTAATTCGGATTCTTTTCCTTAAATAATGAAAGTTAGTTGGGACAAGATCACATTTAATTAGGGAAGAAATTCTACCGAAACCCTAATTCGTGAGGCTATAAATACATAGCTCATAAACCCTAATACAGGGACATTCATTCGTTTACTCATACTTAAACCACAGCATACAAATCTCCATCGTACAAATAAAGCTTCTTACGATCTTAAAGACTTTCAGGTATGTCTTGAACTATAAAACCTTCATGTCTTAGGACCACTCAACCTCGTATGCTAGGTTGTTGGTGGACTCTCAAATCGGCCACCCTTTCAGAATCGAAACGATACCGATATGGGTTATCCACGACTACGCGTCGGAGGTCCGATTGTTGTTAGTCCTTAAACCCCTTTATGCACTCAAGTGTAGGTTCACCTTGACCCCGTAAAATATGCTTGATCATTTAACTTCGTGTACGTTTAATATAGTATATATGTGATGATGTAGCGTGAGGGTACGAAATAGTATTATTTTTAATACAAAATACTACAAAATATGACACAAGTTTTATTAATTTACGGATGGGATATACCTAAACCTTGCTACAACACTATAGGCAGTGTACCTAATCGTAGAGTAGTGTAGTTTTTAGTAAGTCCGGTTCGTTCCACAGGGAGCTGGTGAAGTTAACGCTATATTATTAAGTTTATTTGTAAAAATATATATATAAATAAGTAGTAGTATTATTATAAAATGGGGGTTTTACCGTTTAATGACCGGTTTGTCGATTTTAAGCGTAAAAATAAATGACAAAAATTAAAGTGTGTAAAATAAATTGCGATAAATAAAATGACAGAAAATAAAGATACGATGAGAAATATAATAAAAGAATTATGCTTATTTAAACTTCCGTAATCATGATGTTTGACGTGTTGATTTTAATTTATTACCATGGGTTAATTGTCCTTTGTCCTAGTTTATTTGATACGTCTATCTGGTTTTTTTGTCCATAATAGTCCATCGGTCATAAATATAAAGTGCGAGTATCCTCGTCAAATTACCCTTATACCCGAAGTCAAATATTCCAACTGATTAAGGATTTAAACTGTGACGCAGTTATCACTTCTGTCAACAATTACACCAGTTATCACTGTATGTAATTCACCCCTGTTTTAATTAGTTTATGAATATTAATTCATCCACTTGATCAGAATGAATAATCAATTACCCAACCCAATTGATTAATTAAATGATTATAACAGATTCCATATGAACATCACTAAATAGGACAACCATAATCATTATTAATTATTAGGTTAATTAATTTGAAGATAGGTTCGACAGACTCCAATGAGTTGTCACTCAATTAGACAATACCCCCCATCTATTAATAGTCAATAGTTCAATTTCCACAAGTGTCGGTCTTTTGTCCAAACCCCAATTATGGTACAAAGCCCAATTACCCAATTTTAGTAATTAGCCCAACATCATGATTACTTCGTTTTAAATAAGCATAATAATAACTTAGCTACGAGACATTAATGTAAAAAGGTTGAACATAACTTACAATGATTAAAAATAGCGTAGCGTTACACGGACAGAATTTCGACTTACACACTCAAACGATCTCTATCATAAATCTTATTATTATCATAATTTAAAATTAAAATTAAGATTATTGTTATATCTTATTAAGTTAACATTATGATAGAGATATAGAATATAGATATTGATAATTGATATAGATATTTGATTGATAAAAAAAAGATCGGAAAAAAATTCTTCCTCCCTTCATCGAACGTAATATAGCCTTTTATAGGCAAATTAGAAATTGAATTTTCATTTACGACCCCTGAACTATGCTCAATTAACAACTTTTTATTATTTAATATTATTCTTATTATGAATTATTTAAATATTATATTTTATTCTTGTGCATAGTTGACTCGTAATTTTTACACCGTTGCGTCGAGCGTTGAGAGTTGGTTCATGTCCCGGTTCCGGATTTTCGAACGTCCTTTCGTATAATTTAATATCTTGTACTTTGCGTTTTGTAACTTGTACTCTTGTCATTTTTAGACGTTCTTCATCAATAATTTGAACCTTTTTGATTGTATCTTGTACATTTGAGCTTTTTGGACGTTTTGGTCTTTCAAATCTTCGTTTTTGTCTTTAAATCTTCATTTTCGAGCGATTTGCGTCTTTCGTCTTCGCACTTATTTATTTAACTATTACAACTAAAAATAAGGAAATTACATTTAAAAACTTTACACATTGGAACGATATTGCTACTAAATATATGTTCATTTGGAACACTATCAAATATCCCCACACTTGAGCGTTGCTTGTCCTCAAGCAATACAGAACTTGAAATAAAAACATACATGAATCACTTTTTTATTCATCACATTTTGTACATCAGTGATTTTGATATAGCGGTATAAACAATGACAGTAATGATGGTTAAAGGTGGGTGTGTCATCCATAGTTGCCTTGGGTTTAGGTCAACGACACTTGCAATCAAATAGCCGATTTACTTTCGGTTTCCAAAGCAAAGTGCACATTTGAAAGGCGGTTTACGGTCCCACATGACTATAAAAATTTAGATCCTTTAGGAAATAGGATCTTTATGAAAACATTTGATCTTTTGAAAATTCAATCTAGCTTTTACCCTAGATAAGTTTTCTAATTTGATCCACCATTGGTGTTGCAAAATATATTTGTGGATCAATATTTTGGCTAAAAACATTTAGGTTCGTGTAATCCACTGCTATCCCGGTATCGGAAAGCACACATCCAGTTTACTTGTTCCGTATATTACCTTTCGGCAAACTACCATCCGGTTGTAAAGGAAAGCGATGAACAAGAAACTGTTAAGGCAATGTCCCGTGACATGCAGATGATTATGGTCTTTTAACGTGTCAGATGCTAGAACTATCCTTGGTAGGAGCGATAGTAAAGATCATCCTATGATTTTTCGGTCTGGCACAAGGTCCTGTCTCCGACCATGCTATGCAACCACCGTTCTTACGGTTGACACCCGATTTGGTTCAGGTGACCTAATGAATTCCAGGTGAATTTCTTAGGATTTTACGTTCAATGGTAATGAACGCATTGAAAATGGATTTTCAGAAAACAAATCGGTTTGTATTTTTGATCAAAATATTTTCTCGTTCAAGCTCGAGTTTAGATATCATCGAATTCCATGAGTTTGAATTCTCAATCTTTAAGGTCAATCTCTAGGATTGAGTATTATCAGTCTTAAAAGCTGATTTTTAATCTTTAAGGAGATTATCCTTTCTGGGGATCTGATTCATTAGTCTTATCAAGCTAATTTTCATGGTGCCCCCCCATTGTACGAGATAAATCCTTCTCATGGTTAGGATAAATCTGACCACTTGGCGACCCTGTTTGATGCTGAGGTCCGTGGATTTCCTGCTGATTTTAGTGATGACTTTTCTAGATTTTTCGTCAACCTACAGCTGGTCTGGACGACAACTTCATGACCTAAATCAAGAAGCGCGTGTCTTTTTCGGAAGACTTTACTTCCTTCAAATGATGGAATTGATTCATTGTGTAGATCCATCTCTTCTTTTCTTTCATCGGATAAAACAGTTGATTATCGTTCAAAACAAAAGTATTTTCAATTGTTTGTACAAAAATATGTGATAGATAGTTTTTAATTGAATAACTTGGTACATTCTCCCCACACTTAGTTTCTTTCTTTGCCTTTTTATTCTCCTTTATTCCATTTTAAATGAATTCAAGCGTTTTAAGTTGTTTCTCAATTTATGTCCTTTTCGAGGTAACGATAATTTCGGTATTAACACCTAGTTTTCATCGTTCATAAATATGTATAAACATGATTTTGAGTTCATTTAGTTGAAAATTTTTCAAATTTTTACAAAATTTGGCAAATAAACCAAGTGTAAACCCGAGAGAATTTATAACCCTTCCCCACACTTGAGATCATGCAATGCCCTCATTTGCATGAAATCAGACTACAATTATAAATTCATGAGGGTGATTAGCGTAGAAAAGTTATTAAAAATACCGAGTTTGCAAACATATTGTTGTTATCTCACATTTGATATTGTCGTCAAAATTATTAGCTTTTGCTGAACTTAATGCTAGTCTTTGAAAGTGCGCTGTTTTACCCTGTTTTGTACATAACATAAAATACAAACATATATACATATTTTTGAAGTTTGGTATATAACCCCTTCAAAAATTTATAAAACATAGTATTTTTTTTGGCATACTTTAAATCAATAAAATTAAAAATAATGATAACAAAATTTTTCGTCCCGCCCTCGGGTAAAGCAATTTCGGTTCAACTACCTAATCTTCAACTCACGACGAATTTTAGAAATCATTTTTTTACTTAATGAAATAAAGTAAATTTTGTTTTTAAATTCACACAAAACTTAAATTTAAAAAGCATATTAATTTCATATAAAACCTACAAAATAAAAAAAAATCAGAATGGGGGGAGAAAACTAGTTCTTTAGTGTCTGCTAGCGGAAAAGACCAATCGAATTCCATTCTCGGAACTACACGAGAACAGAACAAATAACTCTAGATAACATTTTCTTAGAACATTTGAATCTCCCCACACTTAGGTAGCTGTGGTGTCGAAATTGTGATTAACTTCATCGTCAATTTCTTTTGGTCCATAATCAACTTGCCTATCTGTGACTTTTTCTTTAAGCCAGTGCCCTGCTTCTTCCGTAATATCCCAAAATTCAACTAGTTTTGCCTTTTCTTTAGGCGACAGATTGGATACTAACCGGTTACATAACTTAAAGTTCCCCTTACTTCTAGCATCGATAGCCCGTTTAAAAAGTTTCTTCATTGAACTGTTAATAACGGGGTCATTTAATTTCGTATCAACAACGGGGTTCTTTATTATCAAGTCATCATTAGGTTTTACTTCATTTTCCCCACACTTAGGCGTTTTATTATTGCTAAGCACTACCGTTGGAGTTGGTAAAACAACATGGTTATTACCAATCGTTTTTACTGGTTTAACGGTTTTAGTTGGTGGAGATTTAGACTTTCGAATCATAAAGGTGATTGATTTGTTACCACTTTTAAGTGTCATTCTTCCATTTCCTACATCAAATAACGCCCCGGTGGACGTAAAGAATGGTCGACCTAAAATTAGAGGAACGTTTGGGTCCTCTTCTATGTCAATGACAATAAATTCGACTAGAAAGGTTAAATTGCCTACTTGAACGGGTAGATTGTCAGCAATTCCAACTGGGTGCTTAATGGTTTGATCAAAGAGTCGAACACTCATATCCGTTGGACTTAACTTACCTACACCTAATCTCTTATATAAGGAAAGAGGCATAACACTTACACTTGCACCTAAATCTGCTAGTGCATCATACATGACACAATCACTAAGTAGACAAGGAACAATAAATTCACCCGGATCACCTACCCTAGGTGGAGGTTTTGGTGGAACTGTCTTCACCGGGTTTATATTTACGGCTTTTGTTTCTTGCACTTTCTTATTCTTTTTCTTCTCCTTCTTTCCAGAGGTATCACAATCTTTATTACCTATCACTTGCTCATACTCAACTCCTTTTCTTGGAAACGGGATGGGTGGTTTGTATGGTGCCACCACTGGCTTTACATACTCGGGTGGTGGTGGTGTAACTTCTTCATTGTTACTCTCATCTAAAACCTTCCCATCTTCTGGTGCTGGTTTTTCAGAATTCGTTGAAACCATATTAACATTCTCATTCCGAGGATTTACTTCAGTATTACTCGGTAGCTTTCCTTGTTCCCTCTCACTCATCATGCTAGCAAGAGTACCTACGTGTTTTTCTAGATTCAAAATGGAAGCTTGTTGAGTTCTTAATGACTGATCAAATCTCTCGTTCGTTTGGGTTTGAGTTTCAATAAATTGTGTTTGAGATTCAACTAGCTTGAATACCACGTCTTCCATATTTGACTTTTTCTCTTCGGTTTGTTGTTGTGGTTTATATAAGCCAGGTCTTTGTTGATTGAAAGTGTTGTTTTGAGTTGGTTGGTTATTCGGACCTTGTTGGTTATACCAGTTATTTTCGGGTCCTTTTGGATTGTAAAGAATGTTTTGATTTCGATTGAAGTTTAGCTTTGGCGGTTGATAATTATTTTGATAATTATTTCCAGGCCTTTGGTTCATATAGGAAACATTCTCTCGTTGTTCCAATGTTGGTTCAATGTGACAATCTTTCAATAAGTGTGGTCCACCGCATAGCTCACAACTGATTCGTATTGCGTGAATATCTTTATTCATCTTTTCCAT
Organism: Rutidosis leptorrhynchoides; assembly: GCF_046630445.1. NCBI lineage: Eukaryota > Viridiplantae > Streptophyta > Magnoliopsida > Asterales > Asteraceae > Rutidosis > Rutidosis leptorrhynchoides. The sequence goes on along the minus strand of NC_092339.1, from coordinate 40,682,734 downwards.
TCGTCTTTCGAAAGCATCTATTTTTGCGGAAACGGAATCAAAGTCATGGCTAGAATCGGCTCTAGCCACTTTAGATGAACGAAAAATATCTTTTTCTTGGTGCCACTCATGCGAGTGGGAGGCTGTGTTATCAATAATTTTGTAAGCTTCAGTTGCGGTTTTCTTCATAATGGAACCACCAGCTGTTATGTCGATGTCTTTTCGTGTAGCAACGTTGACACCTTGGTAAAATATTTGTACTATTTGGTAAGTGTCTAAACCGTGTTGAGGACATCCTCTCAACATCCTTCCGAATCTTGTCCACGCCTCATATAATGTTTCATTTGGCTTTTGCGCGAACGTAACAATTTCTCCTTGAAGTCTCACGGCTTTAGATGCCGGAAAGAATTGTTTAAGAAATTTTTCAACTAAAACATCCCATGTGTCAATCGCCCCTTCAGGTAACGATTCTAACCAATCTTTGGCTTCTCCCTTTAAAGTCCAGGGAAATAACATGAGATAGATCTTCTCATCTTCCACTTCTCGGATTTTGAATAGTGTACAAATTCTTTTAAACGTACGAAGGTGTTCGTTAGGATCTTCATTCGGTGCACCACTGAATTGGCATTGGTTAGTTACCATGTGTAGAATTTGTCCTTTGATTTCATAATCTGACGCATTAACTTCTGGCTTAATAATGGCGTGACCTTGGCCCGTGCGTGTGGCTCTCATTCGATCTTCCATACTTAGAGGTTCCGTTACTTCCATAATTGAATTTGTTGAATACGAATCACTAGAGGATTCTGATTTAATGGTTTGTGGCTCAGGAGGAATAATTAGTGGTTCAAGATCTTGGAATTGTCCTTGAATATGCTCCGGGTTCTTAATTGTGAAGTCGGGTTCAAAAGATGGATTATCGGAAATTTGAGTTGGAGTTCTTGTTCGACTAGATGACGATTCTAAAGAAAAATCAACGGCGACAATATTTGCTAGATGTCTTGATCGAGTTACAGGTGGTGAACGTATGACCGGCGGCGAACGTCTTGCTCGGTGCATTCACTGAATATCCTATTTGTTTTTAAAAAGGAAAGAAAAATTATAATAAGTTATCCAATTAATAGACTTTTCTGATTTTGCCCACGTTTCGAATAGCCAAAAGATGCAGCAGAGGGGCAGGATTCGTTTGGTCCCAATATAATTGAGGACTGTTTGGCTCCAATAACCCGGTCCACGTACAAATCCAACTATTACTACGAACCAGAAAATTTTGATGTCTATCAATTTAACCACTTAAAATAAATTTTCGTAATTTTAAGAAATTTAGAGAAGAAGTAGAAAAAAATTCTAAGTCCTAAAAACTAGAATGGCGAGAAATAAGAAAGAAATAGATTGCGCGTCGAAAAATGTCGAAAAATAAAAGGTCGAAAAATAGGCGTCGAAAAATAAAAATAAGAAAGTAGTGCGAAATATGGCGTCGTAAAATTCTAAGCACCTAAAACTTAGTCTAAGGAATAAGCACTTAAGGGATTTTACGGCAAAGCCTAAAAATTCTAGAAGTAAAAATAACTATGGCAAAACTAAACTTAATACTAAAAGTTGCGACTATAGTCTAAAAATCTAAAGGTAATAAAACTAAAAAAAACATTTTTTTTTTTTTGTTTTTTTTTTTACGTTTTTTTTTTTTTTTTTTTTTTACGTTTTTTTTTTTTTTAAATTTTAAAAAAAAAAAAAACGATTTTTTTTTTTTTTTTTACAAATTTTTTTTTTTTTTTTTTAAACGAATTTTTTTTCTTTTAAAAAAAAAAACGATTTTTTTTTTTACACAAATTTTTTTTTTTTTTTTTTTTTTTTAAAAACGAAATTTTTTTTTTTTTTTTTTTTTTTTTTTTTTTAAACGATTTTTTTTTTATATATAAAAAAAAACGACTTTTTTTTTTTTTTAATTCATTTACTATTCATGAATAGTAAATGAAAATAAATTAATTAATTTACTATTTACATGAAAGCGACATGATAGCAATTATTAATTATAAGTTACATAATATACCCCTGAAGTATTTAATAAATACGACTTTTTTTAAAATTTACGTGATTCTTAAATATTATTATATTATTATATTCTATTTCAATATTATTATATTATTATATTCTATTTCAATATTATTATATTATTATATTTTATTTCAATATTATTATAATTAAAAATATAGCGTTTTAGCGCTCCCCGACAGCGGCGCCAAAAACTTGATGATGTAGCGTGAGGGTACGAAATAGTATTATTTTTAATACAAAATACTACAAAATATGACACAAGTTTTATTAATTTACGGATGGGATATACCTAAACCTTGCTACAACACTATAGGCAGTGTACCTAATCGTAGAGTAGTGTAGTTTTTAGTAAGTCCGGTTCGTTCCACAGGGAGCTGGTGAAGTTAACGCTATATTATTAAGTTTATTTGTAAAAATATATATATAAATAAGTAGTAGTATTATTATAAAATGGGGGTTTTACCGTTTAATGACCGGTTTGTCGATTTTAAGCGTAAAAATAAATGACAAAAATTAAAGTGTGTAAAATAAATTGCGATAAATAAAATGACAGAAAATAAAGATACGATGAGAAATATAATAAAAGAATTATGCTTATTTAAACTTCCGTAATCATGATGTTTGACGTGTTGATTTTAATTTATTACCATGGGTTAATTGTCCTTTGTCCTAGTTTATTTGATACGTCTATCTGGTTTTTTTGTCCATAATAGTCCATCGGTCATAAATATAAAGTGCGAGTATCCTCGTCAAATTACCCTTATACCCGAAGTCAAATATTCCAACTGATTAAGGATTTAAACTGTGACGCAGTTATCACTTCTGTCAACAATTACACCAGTTATCACTGTATGTAATTCACCCCTGTTTTAATTAGTTTATGAATATTAATTCATCCACTTGATCAGAATGAATAATCAATTACCCAACCCAATTGATTAATTAAATGATTATAACAGATTCCATATGAACATCACTAAATAGGACAACCATAATCATTATTAATTATTAGGTTAATTAATTTGAAGATAGGTTCGACAGACTCCAATGAGTTGTCACTCAATTAGACAATACCCCCCATCTATTAATAGTCAATAGTTCAATTTCCACAAGTGTCGGTCTTTTGTCCAAACCCCAATTATGGTACAAAGCCCAATTACCCAATTTTAGTAATTAGCCCAACATCATGATTACTTCGTTTTAAATAAGCATAATAATAACTTAGCTACGAGACATTAATGTAAAAAGGTTGAACATAACTTACAATGATTAAAAATAGCGTAGCGTTACACGGACAGAATTTTGACTTACACACTCAAACGATCTCTATCATAAATCTTATTATTATCATAATTTAAAATTAAAATTAAGATTATTGTTATATCTTATTAAGTTAACATTATGATAGAGATATAGAATATAGATATTGATAATTGATATAGATATTTGATTGATAAAAAAAAGATCGGAAAAAAATTCTTCCTCCCTTCATCGAACGTAATATAGCCTTTTATAGGCAAATTAGAAATTGAATTTTCATTTACGACCCCTGAACTATGCTCAATTAACAACTTTTTATTATTTAATATTATTCTTATTATGAATTATTTAAATATTATATTTTATTCTTGTGCATAGTTGACTCGTAATTTTTACACCGTTGCGTCGAGCGTTGAGAGTTGGTTCATGTCCCGGTTCCGGATTTTCGAACGTCCTTTCGTATAATTTAATATCTTGTACTTTGCGTTTTGTAACTTGTACTCTTGTCATTTTTAGACGTTCTTCATCAATAATTTGAACCTTTTTGATTGTATCTTGTACATTTGAGCTTTTTGGACGTTTTGGTCTTTCAAATCTTCGTTTTTGTCTTTAAATCTTCATTTTCGAGCGATTTGCGTCTTTCGTCTTCGCACTTATTTATTTAACTATTACAACTAAAAATAAGGAAATTACATTTAAAAACTTTACATATTGGAACGATATTGCTACTAAATATATGTTCATTTGGAACACTATCAATATGGCCGTTTTTTTATAGTTTAAATGTTTGAAAATGTAGAAAATGATTCGATCAGGCCTTATGTCGCGTTTTGGGTGGTTCCATCGCGTTTTGATCTGTCGCGATATGCGACAGAGCTGGCTGGAACGCGACAGCTTCAGGACCCTCGACCTGTCCACTTTATCGCATTTGGTTAGTGTGTGTCACGTTTGGGTGTCGCGTAACGCGACAGATTGTCGCGAAACACGACAGATGTCGCTGTTTGACATTTTTTACCCAAATTAAACGGCATCTTTGAGGGTGTATTGGTCTTTTCACTTATGGATGGTTTTGGGGAGTCTAAAATTGATTCAATCTTATCCTATCCTCATTTATCACATCTTCATCTACCTAAATTAAATCTAGAGAGAGAGAGTTGAGGTTTTTAGTGAGAGAGAGCTCACTTGGAGAAGAAGGAGACCAAATCTCACCCGAGTCCAAGTTTTAAAGTTATTCCCTACGTCTCTAGCTACGTTGTGATTGTATTGGTAAGTCTTAACTCTGTGTTTTGAGTTTTAATTGATTTATGGCTAGAGTTTGTTCGTTTGGGACTTGTAAGACCCATTTGGGGTTAAATGGGCGAACTTGGGTTAAATTGATGTAAGGAAACCCTAAGGTTTTGTAATCTAGGGTTTGGTCTTGTAAGTTGGTGTTTGTAAGTATTAATGGTGTTGTCAAATCCCTAATATACTTGTGTGTTAGTTAAAGGTTGATAACGATTTCGAGTTTGACCAAAATATAAGTCTTGTTGTAAAATGGGTCAAATGGGCAATGGTTGACCTAGTTGGGCAAGATGGGTAAGAAAATACCATAAATGGTGTTAGTCTTTGTTGTAGGACTTTAATCACTAGCTTTTAGTGATTTATGATGAGTCTTGGCCATTAATGGGCGGTTTGGTGTAATGGGTCATTTAATGCAAGCAAGTCATTAAATGCTCAAGAGTTAAGTGTTGGTGGATAGTCCCACTAGTTTGTATATTGATGTGAGTACTTAATATATTAGGTACTTTGCGTGAAGCTTGCGGAGTTGTTAATCCATTAGCCTAGTCGATAAGGTGAGTGGAATAATTATGTGTATATGTATGTGGCGTATTTATTTGTGAATGTTATGGTATGAACCACGAGCCTGTAGTACCATAGAATGTATGTGACGAGTGTCATGATGTGAACCACGAGCCGGTAGCATCAAGTGTGAACCACGAGCCGGTAGCACTATAAAACAAAGTGTGAACCACGAGTCGGCAGCACTATAAAGCAAAGTGTGAACCATGAGCCGGTAGCACTATAAAACAAAGTGTGAACCACGAGCTGGTAGCACTATAAAATAAAGTGTGAACCACGAGCCGGTAGCACTATAAAAGAGTGAGACTCAAATACGTATGGTGTGAACCACGAGCCGGTAGCACCATAGCGTTATGGTTAACCATATCATGTTGTTGGATATTGTTTAGCATGCTATATATATATATATATATATATATGTGTGTGTTGTATTGAGTATATGCTAATGTGGTGTTGTGATATTGTACGAGTTATTAGCATTATGAGTATGACGGCACGCTATTTGAGTTATATTTTCCGTATGAGGTATTTGGTGGGTGCGATTGAAAATAGATGAGTTATATATGTGTATGTATAATTATTGCACTCACTAATCTTTGCTTACCCTCTCGTTGTTTACATTTTTAGGTACGAATATGGAGAAAGGGAAAGGGGTTACCGGGAATTAAAAATCCCCATGTTGGTTGCTAATTGGAGCTTTTGGAAGTCGACCCAATGTTTTGGGTAGTTTAGCCCCAAACCATGCTCGAGTGTCGTTTGGTTTAAAACTATCATTTATGGGTCGAACTTGTATTACTTTTGATTAAGGGCCTTCGTGCCCATGATGTAAACTTTAAACATGTTGTAAATTTAAATGGGTTGTATGAAATGGTTTACATCTTGCGACCATTCGAATGGCGCGTGAATGGTTTATTATATAAAAAAAAAATTTAGTCGGTTGAATACGGGTTGGGTTGTTTCAAGTGGTATCAGAGCATGGTCTAAGGGATTTAGGCGACTTGAGATAGGTGCCTAGACTTAGACTTTATTGTGTATGCGCTTAATGCGGGACTTGTAGGAGACGGGTCGGATCGGGATGGGTTCGTGCTTAGGTTTATGTGAACTAACCTTGCACTAATTGTTTTTGTGTTGTATTGTAAACATCAAGCGAGATGGGCGCTCGCGTAACAATGTTTAGCTACCATTGTTACGAGTGCAAATCGTGTCAAACAAGCAACGTATGACGAATATCAAGCAATATGGGGCGGTGTGGTATTTATGCATGTCATTCTCGTTTGTTCTGTCGTTTAACCTATTCCGTTTTATAGAATGAATATGAGAAACGGACACGAAACTAATGACGGAGGTATGAGTGAAGATGCCGAGTTCATGGCCAAAGTTGAGGCCATCATTAAAAAGCAAAGAGCGAAATTTCTTGACGATGTCCGAAGGGTTTTCCAAGAATCGGTTGATGGACAAGTAATCGAGTTAATAAACGAGCAAATGAATGCCGCGATCGAAGAGGCATTAGAAGCTAGAAATATTCATCCTCAGGGCAAAGGGGGTGATGGTAATGGTGGATATGGAAGGCGAGACTTCCATTACAAAAATTTCAAGGATGTTCAACCTCCTATGTTTAATGGAGTAAGGGATCCGTTGAAAAGCACATGTTGGATCTCCGACATAGAGGGGGCTTTCCGTACCACGGAGTGTCCTCTCGAGAAGAAGACGAGATACGGTTCTAGTATGTTACATGAGGAGGCTAAGTTGTGGTGGGACGATAAAATTAAGTTTTATGGTGAAGAACAATGCATGGGTTTGACGTGGGAAGAGTTTAAAAAGGAATTTTTCAAAGAATACCGAACTCCTTCCGACCGTGATAAAATTCGGGACGAGTTGCACAATTTGCAACAAGGTTCAATGGACTTGGTTACCCTCAAGTCGACCTTTTTGGCAAAGACTCGTTTTTGCCCGGAGTATGTTGGCGATGATCACAAGTTGATGCTAGATTTTTATCGTACACTAAGCGATGAGTTAAAGCGTAAGATTAGTCGGGGAATGGCTAAGTCTTTTGAGGAATTGTTTGAGTTAGCCCGGGGTTTCGAACCGGAAGTTCCAAAGCAAAGCGATTTCTCTTTCTCTAAGAGAAAATTTGAAGGTTCGAGTCATTCGAACTTTTCAAACAAAAAGAGCAAGAAGGTGTAACATCCCGCGTTTTTCCGTTAAATTATTTTAACACCGTCTTTTTTTTTTAAATAACATCCCTCGTCACCTATACTCGTGCACTTCGTTAACTAGTGTTCATGATAATCCCGTTACTCGATTATAACATCTCTCGTTAACTTGCGTGTTAAAAATATTCGTTTGGTTATTTCCCGCACCCGACAACAAACTTGAGGGACTAATCTCGCCACTCGGGTAAACTTGGCTAACTAGTGACTCCTCACCACCACACACTTCATTTCACCATCTTCTTCCTCTTTTTCTTTCTTCCTTTTCTCTCAAGAACACAAACACAAAATTCATCATCTAATTTTGATCTTGGAAGCTCACAACAAATCCGACTACATATTCTTAATCCTCTCGTCATTCTCTACGATTTGATACTAACTACACCGATTTTGGGTAACATTTCTAAAACTCTAGATTTCTCAAATTCATGTTTTTGACTTGATATGTTGTTAGTTAGTGTCTATGGCTCGTGTATAACATGAATATATGATTTGTATGCTCGATCTTGATGTTTTGGTGTAACTAGCTTGAAAATGAAAAGTGTATGCTTAATCTTTGATTTTGGATGATGAAATGTGTTTAGATGTTAATGTTTGTGTGTTCAAAGTGTTAGTTACTTCAATAGCTTCGTTTTGATGTGTTGATTGACATGAAAACCTTACATTAACATGATTAGTGATTTTGAGGTTTTGGTTAGGGTTTGACAACTCTTAAAACGAACTTTTGATGCGTTGAATGCTTGTTAATGTTATTGATAAGTGTTTAGTTGTATTACATGTTTCATTACCTTCAAAACGGCATATCATATGTATAAATTGGATTCCCGAAACTTAAATTGCAATTGATGAACTTGAAACTTGAAAATAAACCTCTATTGATCACTTGACGGGATTTCGGTTATTGTATATGATGTTTTTGCTTGATGAAAAGTGCTTAGTTGCGTTCCTTGTCGAAAGAGCTTTCCGGTGATATAAAATACATGTTCTAATTGTTTGCGGATCATAAATTGTGATTGTTTGAAGTTTGGGTCGTGCACTTGTGTTTTTCTGCAAACAGGACCTGAATGCCCATTGGGACGCCGTCCTGATTTTTGGGACGCCATCCTACTCTTCAATTTGGGACGCCGTCCTGATTTTGGGACGCCGTCCCACTCTTCATATTGGGACACCGTCCTGATTTTGGGACACCGTCCTGATACACTAAAATGGGCTGTTTTGCTTGGTCATTTGACGTAAAATGTTTGATATGCTACGGACCTCCGATTAACATGAAACTTGGCCAACATGCTCATATATGATTATATAACTTATAAAAATTGTCGGATACCCGACCCGACCCCGTTGACTTTGACTTTGACCAAGTTTGACTTTTAGTCAAACTTAACTAAACACTTATGCAATCGTTCTAGTCTTTATTTTATACTTGATTCTTGCATGAAACTTGACAACGTGATTCACATGCTATACTTTTCGAGTCGTAACGAGCCATAGGACTAATTGAACACATTTCACCCGACCTTGTGTCGTAACCGGTTAATTGATACAACTTACTTGTTTAGGTCAAGGCTAAGCAACTTTCATGCACACGTTTACTTTGTGAAGTACTTTTATACTCGTGCACTCGAGGTGAGATCATAGTCCCACTTTTCAACAACTTTTATACTTTTAAATCGTGGGCTGAGAAACACATACATTACGTACTTATATACATTTCACACGTATATATATTTTTTCATACTTTTATACATTGAACACAATTGTGAATACAAAGATACGGACGAGTTTGAACGAAAATCCTCAATTCAATTATCATTAATTACATCAGATGGTGTAAGCGAGACTATGTTGTGTGGATCCATACGGGTTTGACTAACCCTCATTCGGACGGTTCGCTACCGTTAAGCGAATGAAATATATTCTGGTACGGTGTATGTTCTAACACTTTTATGCTGAGGTAAATGATACGGTTAAGCTTTGATAATTGGGTGCTCGGTAAACAACAATACTTATGGAATTCAAACGATTCGGAAAATCGACTTATACTATAACTTGTGGTTCAACTTATTTTACTTACATACTCATTTACTAAACCTATGATTTCACCAACGTTTTCGTTGACAGATTCCTCTATGTTTTTCTCAGGTTTTGAATGCTTAAGTGATACATGCTTCCGCACTCTTTTGATACTTGCTTGGATGTCGAGTATACATGCATATTTGGAGCATCTTTTTGGCTACTTTTAAATTGTGTCGCATAGGTTTCAATTGTACGTTTAACATTGTAATGTAACTAGCCTTCGAACTTCTTTTTGTAAACTTGAAACACCCTTTTACATTGAAATGAATGCGACATATTTTAGTCAAACGTTGTCTTAAAGACTTATGACCATGTAATGGGACCTACGTAGTCGACGCCGTCACTTGACGCTTTGTCGGGGTCGCTACAGACGGGTTCCGAAAGTGCTAATAGCGTGAAGAAAGGTGGTTCTTTAAGTTATGGACCCACGTGTTTTAATTGTAATCAAAGAGGGCACATGGCCCGTGATTGTACCAAGGCGTCAAGCAAACTTACTTGTTACAATTGTGCTAAAGAAGGGCATCGAAGGACGGAGTGTCCCGATTTGAACACCGATCATGTTAAACGGTTAGAAAATGCGGCAGCTACGGCTAGGGAACGCAATTATTTGATGACTAATGACGAGGTCAAGCAATCCAACGAAGTCGTCTCGGGTACTTTCATGGTTAACTCTAATCCAGCTAGGATACTATTTGATAGCGGTGCTAATTTATCGTTTGTGTCTCCGCGATTTGTGTCTAAGATTGATAAACCACTAGCTAAGTTAAGTCATCCGGTAGAAGTTGAAATAGCGGATGGTAAGACGGTGCTAGGGGTTGATGTTTGTAATGATTGTGATATTGTGTTCGGTTCCAAAACGTTTAAAATTGATCTTGTCCCTATGACGTTGGGTGAATTTGATATTGGCGTTGGTATGGATTGGCTAGATCGTTATAGAGCCGATATTGCATGCCATGAAAAGTCTATACGTGTTAAGACCCCAAGTGGGGGAGAGTTAATTATTCATGGCGAGAGATGGAGGAGACTTGTGCCACTATGCACTATTGCACGGGCACGTCGTTTTCTTACTAGTGGTGGCATGGCTTTTCTTGCTCATGTAGTTGATACTCGTGAGGAGCCACCATCCGTTGGTGAAATTCCGGTGGTTAATGAGTTTGTTGACGTTTTTCCGGATGAGTTGCCGGGTGTTCCGGCGGAAAGACAAGTTGAATTTCGCATTGAGTTGGTTCCGGGTGCTACTCCCATTGCTAAAACTCCTTATCGTTTAGCGCAGACCGAAATGCAAGAATTGTTAAATCAAACCCAAGAGTTGCTCGAGAAGGGTTTTATACGACCGAGTGCTTCGCCATGGGGCGCTCCGGTTTTATTCGTGAAGAAGAAAGATGGTAATATGCTGATGTGCATCGATTATCGGGAGTTGAACAAAGTTACGATCAAGAATCGTTATCCATTGCCTCGAATTGACGATTTGTTTGATCAACTCCAAGGTGCAACGTATTTCTTTAAGATTGACCTATGGTCCGGCTATCATCAAATGCGGGTCCGTGAGGAAGATATTGAGAAAACGGCTTTCCGAAGCGTTACGGGCATTTTGAGTTTGTAGTTATGCCTTTTGGTCTTACGAATGCACCGGCGGCATTCATGGATCTTATGAACTGAGTGTGCCAACTTATGTTGGACAAGTCGGTGATAGTGTTCATTGACGACATACTTGTCTATTCGCAGAGTATGAAGGAACATGAACATCATTTGCGTGGTGTGTTGAAGACGTTACGGAAGGCGAAGTTGTATGCTAAGCTTTCCAAATGTGAATTTTGGCTAAGGGAAGTTCAATTCCTTGGTCATATTGTGAACAAAGACGGTATTCAAGTAGATCCGGGGAAGATAGAGACGGTGAAGAGTTGGGGACAACCGACTACGCCTACGAAAATCCGAAGCTTTCTAGAATTGGCCGGTTATTATCGTCGGTTTATCCAAGACTTTTCCAAGATTGCTTCTCCATTGACGAAATTGACGAGGAAGAACGCTAGATTTAATTGGGAAAATGAGCAAGAGATCGCTTTCCAATTGTTAAAAGAGAAGTTGTGTTAAGCTCCGGTGTTAGTGTTGCCGGAAAGTGTAGAAGACATGACGGTTTATTGTGATGCTTCTTTAAATAGGCTCGGGTGTGTTCTAATGCAAAGAGGTAAAGTCATCGCTTACGTCTCTCGACAATTAAAGGAACACGAAACGAGATATCCGACTCATGATCTTGAGTTGGCGGCGGTTGTTCATGCGTTGAAAATTTGGCGCCACTACTTGTACGGTGTCAAGTGTACGATTTATTCGGATCATAAGAGTTTGAAACATCTTTTTGATCAACGAGATTTGAATTATCGTCAACGTAGATGGATGGATGTGGTGAAAGACTATGATTGTGAAATCTTATATCATCCGGGAAAGGCGAATGTGGTCGAGGATGCGCTAAGTCGAAAGAGTCAACATCCGGCGATACGTGTAGGATCGTTACGCATGATTATTACAAATGATTTTCTTGTAAAGCTTGGTGAGATTCAAATTGAAGCTTTTGTTAATAATAAGCATGAAGAACGAATCGTGGGGAAAACGGAGTCTATTACCTTAGGCTCGCATGGTTTGTTGTCCTTTCAGGGACGTGTATGGGTGCCTAAGATGGGTGGTAATCGACGAGTGCTACTTGATGAAGCACATAAGTCAAAGTATTCCATTCATCCGGGCTCGACGAAAATGTATCTTGACTTAAGGAAGGAGTATTGATGGTCGGGCATGAAACGTGATGTTGTTAAGTATGTTGAACAATGCGTCACGTGTTTGCAAGTTAAAGTCGAACACCAAAAGCCGTATGGTATGTTGCAACCGTTAGAAATCCCGAAATGGAAATAGGAGCACATTACCATGGATTTCATTACAAAGTTACCAAAGACGGCGAGGACCCAATTTGATTCGATTTGGGTGATAGTTGACCGATTGACGAAAAGTGCTTTGTTTCTTCCTAATCGGGAAGCGATATCGTCGGAGACTTTGGCTAAGTTGTTTATCAAGGAAGTGATATCAAGGCATGGGGTTCCTATATCTATTATTTCGGATCGAGATACTCGTTTCACATCTCGGTTTTAGGAAAAGTTTCATGAAGATATGGGTACACAATTGAAATTGAGCACGGCGTACCATCCTCAAACGGACGGTCAAACCGAACGTACGAATCAAACATTGGAGGATATGTTGCGGGCGTGTATTATCGATTTCGGTGGTAGTTGGGATGAGCACTTACCCTTGGTGGAATTCTCGTACAATAATAGCTATCATGCTAGTATTGGAATGCCACCGTACGAGATGCTTTATGGGCGTAGGTGTTGAACCCCGATTTGTTGGGGTGAGGTGGGTCAAAGAGAAATCGGGAGTACCGATTTGGTTTTAGAGACGAATAGCAAGATTGATATGATTCGGGCTCATTTGAAAAAGGCTCAAGATAGACAAAAATCGTATGCTGATAAACGAAGGCGACCGATTGAGTTTCTAGAAGGCGACATGGTGATGCTCAAAGTTTCGCCATGGAAGGGTGTTATTCGGTTTCGAAAATGAGGAAAGTTAGCTCCTCGGTTTATTGGTCCTTTTAAGATTTTAGCTCGTGTTGGGGAAGTTGCATATCGTTTGGAATTACCCGAAGAGCTTGCGGGGATCCATAATACATTTCATGTTACCCATCTCCGTAAGTGTCTTGCGGATGATTCTTCGTAGGTGCCTTTAGACGAGATTGAACTGAACAACAAGTTAGAGTATGTTGAGTAGCCGATTGCCATACTCGACGAGAAGGTGAAAAGGTTGAGGAATAAAGTGGTGAGAACTTTTAAGGTTCAATGGAGTCGTAGTAAAGGTTCCGAGTTTACATGGGAACCCGAAGAATTTGTATTGGTGTATCTTCCGGATTGTCATGCGGCTTGGATCGCGAGGACGCGCTCCGATTCAAGTGGGGGAGAGTTGTAACATTCCATTTTTTATATATATGACTTAAGGTGTGTGTTTAACTTCGTGTACATTTAATATAGTATCTATGGCCGTTTATTTATAGTTTAAATGTTTGAAAATGTAGAAAATGATTCGATCAGGCCTTATGTCGCGTTTTGGGTGGTTCCATCGCTTTTTGGTCTGTCGCGATACGCGACAGAGCTGGCTGGAACGCGACAGCTTCAGGACCCCCGACCTGTCCACTTTATCGCATTTGGTTAGTGTGTGTCGCATTTGGGTGTCGCGTAACGCGACAGATTGTCGCGAAACGCGACAGATGTCGCTGTTTGACATTTTTGACCCAAATTAAATGGCATCTTTGAGGGTGTATTGGTGTTTTCACTTATGTACGGTTTTGGGGAGTCTAAAACTGATTCAATCTTATCATATCCTCATTTATCACATCTTCATCTACCTAAATTAAATCTAGAGAGAGTTGAGGTTTTTAGTGAGAGAGAGAGAGCTCACTTGGAGAAGGAGGAGACCAAATCTCACCCGAGTTCAAGTTTTAAAGTTATTCCCTACATCTCTAGCTACGTTGTGATTGTATTGGTAAGTTTTAACTCCGTGTTTTGAGTTTTAATTGATTTATGGCTAGGGTTTGTTCGTTTGGGACTTGTAAGACCCATTTGGGGTTAAATGGGCGAACTTGGGTTAAATTGATGTAAGGAAACCCTAAGGTTTTGTAATCTAGGGTTTGGTCTTGTAAGTTGGTGTTTGTAAGTATTAATGGTGTTGTCAAATCCCTAATATACTTGTGTGTTAGTTAAAGGTTGATAACGGTTTCGAGTTTGACCAAAATATAAGTCTTGTTGTAAAATGGATCAAATGGGCAATGGTTGACCTAGTTGGGCAAGATGGGTAAGAAAATACCATAAATGGTGTTAGTCTTTGTTGTGGGACTTTAATCACTAGCTTTTAGTGATTTATGATGAGTCTTGGCCATTAATGGGCGGTTTTGGTGTAATGGGTCATTTAATGCAAGCAAGTCATTAAATGCTCAAGAGTTAAGTGTTGGTGGATAGTCCCACTAGTTTGTATATTGATGTGAGTACTTAATGTATTAGGTACTTTGTGTGAAGCTTGCGGAGTTGTTAATCCATCGCCTAGTCGATAAGGTGAGTGGAATAATTATGCTTATATGTATATGGCGTATTTATTTGTGAATGTTATGGTATGAACCACGAGCCGGTAGTACCATAGCATGTATGTGACGAGTGTCATGATGTGAACCACGAGCCGGTAGCATCAAGTGTGAACCACGAGCCGGTAGCACTATAAAACAAAGTGTGAACTACGAGCCAGTAGCACTATATATATATATATATATATATATATATATATATATATATATATATATATATATATATGTTGTATTGAGTATATGCTAATGTGGTGTTGTGATATTGTACGAGTTATTAGCATTATGAGTATGGTGGCACGCTATTTGAGTTATATTTTTCGTATGAGGTATTTGGTGGGTGCGATTGCAAATAGATGAGTTATATATGTGTATGTATAATTATTGCACTCACTAAGCTTTGCTTACCCTCTCGTTGTTTACATTTTTAGGTACGAATATGGAGAAAGGGAAAGGGGTTGCCGGGAATTAAAAATCCCCATGTTGGTTGCTAATTGGAGCTTTTGGAAGTCGACCCAGTGTTTTGGGTAGTTTAGCCCCAAATCATGCTCGAGTGTCGTTTGGTTTAAAACTATCATTTATGGGTCGAACTTGTATTACTTTTGATTAAGGGCCTTCGTGCCCATGATGTAAACTTTAAACATGTTGTACGTTTAAATGGGTTGTATGAAATGGTTTACATCTTGCGACAATTCGAATGGCGCGTGAATGGTTTATTATAAAAAAAAAAAAAATTAGTCGGTTGAATACGGGTTGGGTTGTTTCACGCTACCGATTCCGCTTTGGTTGGAACTTCTTCACAACGTTACACCATCGACGATGTTAAAAGCATTAAAAATACGAGTCGAAGAGGTGACGTTTAGTCAAAATTCGAATTGTGTCTAATGAATGATGGTAACGAAAGAGCTCGTTGTACACAATGTTTGAAGTTCCTAGGTGTTTCATGTAATATTAGGTTAAGAAAACATCTTGAAAAAAGTTGTAAAGAAAGCGAAGACCGAACACAACAAACACTTCGTCAGGATGGTTCACTTTTTTTATATACGATGACGAAGCTCTTAGGCAAGATTTGTCAAGGTTCATCATTCAACAAGGGCTTCTTTTCAACCAGTTCGACAGTCCAAGGCTTACGGAGCTAATTCGGACTCGACTACAGCCGCGCTATAACAATGTAGGATACAAAATCAAACGTCATTAGGTGCGTTATATAATGATGTTGAAAAAGTTATAGAGATGGAAGAAAATGAAGCCGGATTATTACCTGCATTAAAGGTACCGAGACCGAATTGGATGAAGGTGAGTATGAATCAATTGTGTCGTCCGAATATGAAACAAATTATCAACAAACTTTTTTTGCTCATGTTAATGATCCCGAATTTGAAGAATACGAACAAAGGCAAAACGCTTCTCGACATCAAAGCTCATTTGACGACTAAAGCTCATTTTCGGAAGAGATTTTTTATCCAAAATGTTCACCTCTACTTGCGACTTAAACTGTGTTTGATTGAATAGATTGAATGATTCAGGTGAAAGTTGAATTATATCAACTCTTGATTGAATAATTCAGGTGAACGTTGAATTATTTCAAGATTGCTAGTGATATTTGAATGAAAAATAATGTTAAATGACAATAAAATGTGTGATGAATCTTTTAAAATTGAAACACCCTTTTAACAACTAAAATTTATATCTTTTAAAATTGAAACACCATCTTAACAACTAAAATTTATATTTCTTTTAAAGTTCTCTTTAAATTATATAATATATAATATATAGAAGATAGAAGACTTATAAAACAATCCCTATACTTTTATTTATTATTTATGTAAAAATATCAATTCGATAGTTTTATATCATTCATAATATTTGTTTAGAATAATTATCAAACAAGTTAATGTCATTTACTGCAATCAGAACTTTTAAATCGTTCGGAATTGAACCATTCAACGCTTACTCATTCCGTCATATCAAACGTGGTCTAAACCCATCCGATGGTCAGAATAGAATGATGACTTTGGTCTGTGCATCGCCATCGAAAGGCAAGTGATTTATATACCAAACAAACCCACGAGAGCAAACATTATTTACTAATGATTTGTATGCCACGCAAGTGATTTGTATACAATAATACATTTAACAGTCGAAATTCTGACTCAAGCTAAAAGTGATCGAAATTGTTGATCCGAAACAGCTATGTCAACATCATCTAAAAAGATATGATTCAACCCGTCAACCAACCTACTTGTATTAGTCACTTGCACAAATGTACTACACAGCCTCAAATCAAAAGATCAGCCAGTTTAAACACTACAAAAGATGGAACAATTTTAGACAAACACGAAAAGAAAAAAGAAGAAAAAAGAAGAAAAAAAAAAGGAAGAAGAGACTACTTCAATCAAGATTTAAAATTGTTCTTTACAATGTCTATATATGATGACAAGAACCAAACTTTATTTGATTATAAGCTCGACAACCATTTTGGTACGTCGATTTCAATCAAAGAGAAGGCGGTACTACGACAATATGTCTCAATGGATGTTCAACATCACCACCACCACCATGTTTAACAAACTCTGCAGGAGTTAAAAAACTACCATGACAAACACATACTATTCTTACTTCTTCACCTTTTCGATATCTATACAAAAACCCTTCTATAATCTTGCCATTAACACCATCTCCTTTAGTCGAAACACAAGGCATATCGGATAGCATCATCTTTAAGGTATCATTCTTTGACCTGTTCTCCTTAATGATCCGAGATGACGGCATCGAAAAATTCATTGAAGCGTGTTCCGAAGAAACAGAATTTGATCTATGTGGCATTGAGTTTGAGATCTTGTGCGACACAGATGGTTGAATTGGCGCGTTTTTCGGTTCTGTGTCTTTGTTTTCTGTTACATGAACCAACCATTCATAATTGAAATTGAAATTGAAATTTTATATTCATAGAAAGATATAAATCAAATTACTTACAAGAACTAAGACATGATAACAGCACTAGAAACTAGCTTTTCTAACCAAATGGCAAAGGCATACAATATATACAAATATAATATTTGAATTTCTCAATATGAAAATTGAATCATTTTATTTTTTTAAATTCATTCAAGAATCAAGAATATATAGTATTTATATTTATATTTACTTTTAAAATGATTTACTAAATTGCTCATGCATAATTACTTATACATTAACATTTTTTTTTTAAAAAAAACAGGAAATATACATTAACTTTACATATTATACAATTGATTGATGCTAATAATCTTATACTATTAATGATTAAATATTCTTTAATTAGGTAAATCAATCTCACACGAATAATAATATATTAAACACAATATAGAAATAAAAAAGCTAACAAAAGTATAAAGAATCTTATACCTGAACTAGGTTGACTTTCCAAATCCGAAACCCCGGAAGACACACCGCTTCCCGGAGATCCAACTGACACCTGTCCCGGCAAAGGCACCGGCCGTGGTGGTAACAGTGAAGACGGTGGTGATGATCTCAACAACTCATTCCCATTCATTAAATTCCTTATTCCAATCTTTTCAAATCGCTTTCTTTTTGCTTCCGACCGCCGTAACGACTGTTCCTCTTTCCTTTTCCGCCATTCAACCGCCGTCTCAACCGGCAAAGAACATGTTCTCGTCAACGACGTCGGATCATGATCCGTCACCGAAGAAGATGGAAAGAATGAGAATTCAGCTATTGAAGAAGCACGAATTAACCTATTATTATTATCGTAATTGTTGTTAACCCCAAATTGACCATTTAATGACAACCCTAAATTCAGCTCAACGGTTTCTTCACCGAGTGGTTCTTGTTTGACATAATTTCCGGCCACCCCGCCGTCGTTTCCACCGTCGCATGTAAACTTTTTCAAGAAATCCATCATAAAGTTTGAATCTTTTCAAGCATTAACGATTATTCCGTCAAAAGGGTATCCAAATCTACAACTATCTTGAAAAAAACTGGAATAAAAAAAATAATATCTTGTAAGATCTACAAAATTTCGCCGGGAAATTTCGCCGGATTTATCTCCGCCGGCGGGGAAGTTAGATAAAGAGCTTGTTTTTCGGAGAGAAAAAGTATTAGGTGCTAAAAGGAGAGAAGAAAGTGGAGAGATTTTTAATGTGGTTTTATATTTGCAAAGACAAAAATGCCCTTGCAATTGGGTTATGGATAAAGGTGTAAGTGACACGTGGAGGTATGGAAGAGGAAAAAGATGGCCACGTAAGATAAAGAAGAAACAAAAACAAACGGCAAAACAAGCGTTTTTTGGGAGCTACATAGAGCGTTAATTAATAGACACGTGTCGGTTGTGAAGGTTTGGGGATAATAGCCACGTGCGTAGGTGTCTGTAGCTGTAACTAACATTTTTCGAACTCTTACGGTGGGCCCTCTCTCATCCTTTGACGAATCATAAGGCTAACTATGACGTGTCCAAATATCAAGGTAACACACGTATATAGTTTCTTCTGTCGTGTTTTATGTGATTTGGTTCACTGAGAAAAATAGCCCTTTCAACGGTGCGTATACGTTGGAAAAAAAGACGAAAAAAAACGGTGTATAATGAAAAACGTCTTATAATTTCTTTTACGTTAATTTCGATCGTTAATATTAATAGTTTATATTGTTGATTTTTAATCTCTTTTTCTATTAATATTTATATGTGTACACGTTTAATAAATTTAATAAATAGACTCAATAATTCAGCAAGTGGGAATATTATATGTCACCTTTAGCTTTTTAATTTATATATCATTGTGAAATTGTGATTACGTTATAATTATTTTATTTATTTATTTATGTATTTATTTATACCAATACCAAACTATGTACTATAAATCAACTTGATGTTAGGAATGATAGGCATCTAAAGTAATTTATAAATCAACAAGTTGGTTATCTAGTGGTATTTGTTTACTATTACCAGATCATTCGTACTAAAATATTAGTGATATTATACCGATATTATACGCTGTTGTTGATAACTAGGATTATAAGATACAACGAATAACTCGAATTTAAGTTATGATCATGTTGAACGATATCATTAATTAACGTACCTTCTAAAGGTTATTCAATTGAGTGATGATATATCCAGTAAACTTTTTGATAAATCCACTCACATTGTTTATTAGTACAATACAATCTTCTGAATGGATTTATTAAAAAATTTATTAAATTTATCACCACTCTATCAATTAGGTACACACTATCTAATTTTGTTGAAACATCGTTTAACTAGACTATCACTTAATTAGACTATCACTTATGTGATTAAAACTTTACAAGTCATTTTGTTTTGCATTCCGATCTACTTCTATACAATTTAAAACATCATCCATATTTGTTTGTCAGAGTAAACTAGTTTACGAACCCTCGCTTCGCGACGGAGGTTCGTTTTTCAATGTATTTTATTGCGTTTAGTTTGTAAAATTATTTCGTGGCTAACGATGATGTCGCTGAAGCGCAAATCGAGTCGAACTAAAAAGTATAATCCGTGAAAGTTTTAAATGTTATTTTAAATTAACAATACATGTGCATCTCCGGGTTTCGCTATAGAATTGTCGACTTTTAAAATTTTAACGCAAAATCAACGTGTATGAAAAGTACCTCAAACATTTAGCGTTTTTTAAAAAGCGCCCGTTTTGCGCATAGTTAGTGACTTTGTTGTGACAACCTGTAAATTTTCGACCAAATTTAAACTTTATTTTATATTATTCCGACACGATAAGCAAAATTTGTTAAGTTGAATCTCAAGGATTTTAAACTGTGTTCATACATTCATTTAACCTCGACCAAATTCAGACGATTCACGAACTATTATATAAATGAATATGATTATATATGTATATATTATAACTTGAGAATACTAACAAAGTATTAAACGATAATACTTTACATGAACGTATTTGTTTCAATATGTTTATCGGTGGAATTAAAAGATAATATCAAATGATTGATTTATCAGATACATTGTATGATTATGAGTCTTTGTTGTGAGGTCCATGTTGATTTGAGAAATCGTTCATTTTTAACGGTATTTGGAATAATTGGTAAAGTGAATTTCAAGAAAGAACAAAAGTGTCAATTAACGGGAACTAGACAAGGGTTAGTGGAGATTCCTATTTGATTTTCAATTCATGCTTTACAATATTTTTCCTCGTGGTTTTAGTGAGATAATTATCTTACCTTTCATTTTGTTTAATGAGAAAATAAGAACGTGTAGTGGAAATAACTTTGATGTTGGATATCGACAAGTTAGGTAAATCAACGTTTTACATACATTAACCATTGGACTATATTCTATGCTTCACCAACAAACGGTAATTTAGAAACTTGAAACATGTTATGTGTCATATATGATTTTATTTTCCTAAAACATGTTAGGATATGACGATTTCCATTATTTTAAACTTTTAACAAAATGATTCTTAAATATATAGTATTAGTTTTGGAAAACAAAAGTTATCATATTTATTTGATTTAGTACTAAAACGTTTCAGCTTAGAAAGAACTCTATTATCAAAACATTTTATAAGATATTTTGTTAATGAATTTTCAAGAACTTAATTAAAGCTTTGCATTGAAATTTTGCAAATATTCTTCTTATTTCAAAAAGATAAAAGTTTACTAAATAATAATTTCGAAACGAAATTAAATTATATAATGAACTGTGAACTATAATTAGATTTGAAATATAATTAGATTTGAAAAACTATATATTGTTAAATAAATATTTCATATATATATTTCGAAGTGAATATATATACATATTTTTCAATGTAATAAACTTAATATTAATTATAAAACGTTTTCAGTTAAAAGGATACTATTTTATATATATGTATATGTATATACATATATATATAACGAGACGATAATTTATGAAAGCAAATGACCATAACACTCAAACGTACAAATTATATTTTGAAAGATATAGTTTATCGATGTTTTAAGCCTAGTTAATTATAAAGGTACTTGTCGCGTAACGTAGAGTGCTAGTTTTCTTAGAGTATGTAAACACTTTTGAAAAACCGAAACCGGGACATAAGTCGAGTGGCAATGTACGAGTCATTGGAACTAAATCTACAAGTTAACTGTGCGCGTAAATATTATATAATATATATATAATTATATATTAAATATATATATTTATTAATTATCAAAAAGTGTCGACAGAGGGAAGAATCGTGCATATTAGCTGTCAGGAGTAGCCATGCGATCGCATGGCATTTAGCCATCCAGCCCATGCGATCGCATGGGGTGTGGTTGGCCAAGACATGTATAAAACTCAACGATTTCTGCTTCGACACACACACACATTTCACTTCCTCTTCTGATATTATTTATATTATTATTATTATTATTATTATTATTATTATTATTATTATTATTATTATTATTATTATTATTATTTTTATTATTATTATTATTATTATTATTATTATTATTATTATTATTAATATTATTATTAAGATTAATAATATTATTAATCTTATTATTATTAATAGTATTAGTATTATTATTATACATAAAATACTACGACGGAGTGATGTTCGAATGGTCAAAAACGGGTTTTCAAAATGGGTTTAAGCTTTGGAATTATGGGTTATAGCTATGGAGGTTATGGGTATGGTTCATGGTTATAGCTCGTGAGGTCAATCTAGTGTTTATCATCTCCATTACGTCTACATACTTTCCTGCAATATTGAATCCCAATATTGATACGTGAGCACTCTTATCTTTATATATTAATAGTGTATCCCTAACTAGTGTTCGAGTATATATGATCATGCATGCTTGTATGTTTTATTTCGTCGTTAAATAGTGTATGTTGAATCACGAATTTAATACATATAATACTGATATAATGTATATGATATGCATGTCGTTGAAAAGCTGTCGAAAAATTATTAACTTTTCATTTAGAAAGCGTATGGTTTCGATGAACGGAATAAAAGATATAGTAAACTGAATTATCATTAATTTTAACATTATTATTAAAGTGATTATTATTATTACGATCGTCGTTATCGTTTTCGATATCGTTATAGTTATCGTTATCGTTATCGTTATCGTTATTGTTATCGTCGTTATTATCATCATTATTATTATTATATAATAATTAATATTATTATTATTATCATTATCATTATTAATATAAGTGTTATCATTAAAAATTGTTATTGTTATTATTATTACTATCATTAAGATTATTATTAATATTATCAATATTATTATAATTATTATTATTATTATTATTATTATTATTATTATTATTAAAATAATTAATATTTTTATCAAAACTATCATTTTATTATCTTTATCGTTATTATTATTATTAAAAGTGTCATTAATATTAAAACTATCATTTTTATTAAAATTGTCATTTTAAATAGAAATATCATTGTTATTATAAAATATCATTATTATTATCATTTTAATATTGTTATTAAAAAAAATTATCGTTTTAAATAGATTTATTATTGTTATATAAAAATATTATTATTATTAAAAAGTATCATTATTATTAAAATTATCATGATTAGAATAATCATTTTATTATAACTAATATCATCATTAGTAAATATAAATATTGTTATTGTTATTATTAATAGAATAATAATAATCATTATTATTATTACAAAATAATATAACTTTTACTCATTAATATTATTATCAATATTATTTTATCAAATAAATATGTGATACAAAGATATTTTTATCACACGTAACATAATTACATTAATAATACATACCACTATATTTTATAATATTAAATGAACTTTATAAATTTTATTAAGATATATAAAAGTATAATTTTATCATATATAAAATTTTAATATACATTATTATTTATTAATAAATGACTTGTATTATTTACTTTAATAAAATCTGATAAATATATTTAAATATATAAAATTACTATTTAAGTTATATAATAAACATGTATTGATTTTTAAAGTCATTTTGGTCAAACTGATTTTTGTTAACTTTTGCATATCGGTCTCGAGCATTAGGATAGTGGTACACTATGACTTGACCTTAATTGTTAGACAGATATTGACCATTATATAAATATATATACTTAATATAGGTTCGTGAAACCAAGTCCAACCTTGCATTATTCAATGTCGTCATATGTATTTTTACTACAGAATACAGTATTGTGAGTTTCATTTGCTCCCTTTTTAAATGCTTTTGCAATATATATTTTTGGGATTGAGAATACATGCGCTGTTTTATAAATGTTTGACGAAATAGACACAAGTAATCGAAACTACATTATATGGTTGGATTATCGAAATCGAATATCGCCCCTTCAAGTCTGGTAACCTAAGAATTAGGGAAATGGCCCCTAATTGACGCGAATCCTAAAGATAGATCTATGGGCCTAACAAATCCCATTCTGAAATTTGGAATACTTTAGTATTTCGATTTAAAAAAGGTGATTGCGATTGCCATTATATAGCATACTTGCGAGTATGCGGGGGATATTCTATATGCATCCTTGTTAGTTCGGTTACGAGGTGTCCATCATATGAATGATTTTTATGCACTTGCGAGTGTAATGAGATTTATGGAAAAATGAGAATCTTGTGGTCTATTAAAATTATGGAAATGATCGATTATGATAAACTAATGAACTCACCAACATTTTGGTTGGCACTTTTAAGCATGTTTATTCTCAGGTAATAAAGAAATCTTCCGCTGTGCATTTGCTCATTTTAAAGATATTACTTGGAGTCATTCATGGCATATTTCAAAAGACGTTGCATTCAAGTCGTTGAGTTCAATCAGGACTATGATTAAGTAAATGACAGATTAGGTCATTTATAGTTTGAACATTATGAAATGGTATGCATGCCTGTCAACTTTTGATGTAATGAAAGTTTGTCTTTTAAAAACGAATGCAATGTTTGTAAAATGTATCATATAGAGATCAAATACCTCTCAATGTAACCATATATTATTGTATTCGTCCTTATAGATTAGGACGAGTCGCTTCATGTGGTATTAGAGCAGTGATCTTAGCGAATCAGGTCTTGCATTAGTGTGTCTAACGGATAGTTATTAAGATGCATTAGTGAGTCTGGACTTCGACCGTGTCTGCATATCAAAAGTTTTGCTTATCATTTCTTGTCAAAAAATTACATGCTTATCATCCTTAGTCTAGACACATCATACTGCATTGATTGCATGAATAGTGTATAGACAAAATTCATATCTTAGTGTATCTGCTAATTCATATCTTAGCGTATTTGTTGCTGTAAACTTTGCCTGACATAGTCCGTAAATTCCTCCGTGATCTACGAAATCTTTTGCTCTATATATAGATATTCTATGTAATTAAAATACCATCCGATAACCAGAAATCATTTCATATCAAAAAATCCTTTATTCAATCGTACGAAATGGAATTCGCCACTAGTTCAAGTCCCTCGGATTCCGATATGGAGTTTCACTCGAGCTCCGAAAGCAGTGTGACTGGAATGGATCAACCAATTAGCCATCATCTATTCTGGATGAATTGGGGATGGGTTCGTAGTCTACTTAATCATTGGAGACAAGAAGAAGGCGATCCCTTCCACCCACCACATTACCCTCTTGGCGATGAACCTGAAGCACTTACCGGCGAACCTGTCTGAGACACCATTTTCTCTCTCATTTCCAGAGTGTCTCGTCATGACTACATATTATCTCAAATTCTAGATCTTATTTATCCGCTCGTCCGAACCACCGATCATCCCGGAGTAATAGAAGTAGTCAACAAGCTTCGCGCTCGGGTACTGGCTTTGGAGAATATGGTGCAAAGGTTACAAGCACCAGTAGCAACATCGGCATCAACAGCACCACCATCATCAATACCAATGGTACCATTACCACCACCAACAACAACATCCACATCTCACACCTCAACATCACAATCCGTACCTCGAGCATCAACGTCATACGCCCTGTAGATACCAAGAAATATCAACAACAACAAACGATGAAGTACTAAATCATAACGTCATCGGAGAAATATTCTACGGTGATTATGTAATCTCTAAAGTTTTAGAGATTATTTATTCTAGTCATAGTCGTAAACCAAGATGAATGGATGGATAGAGATGATACAGGGAAGAATAGAAACCCTGACAAGGATGGTGCACGAATTACAAGCTAGACTTGTTTACCAGCAACACCGTCAGTACCGTCAGCATTATCAGCACTAGCAACACCTATAACATCACAAGCTCCGTCAGATCAAGAATCACCGTGGACATCATTACGAATCAACAACGAGTATATTGTATCAACGAGTTATGACGTATTAACTCAATTCCTCTGAAGAATTTATATGTATACCTTATATATATATATATATATATATATATATATATATATATATATATATATATATATATATATATATATATATATATTTTGAAACCATCATAAATCTTTTCGTATTAAGCTATTATGTATGAATTGAAAAAGGGTAGATACTACTCGGTTAAATTCATATTATCAACATACTATAATCCTTCGATTAACGACTTAACCATCGTTAACTACAATTTCTGTTTCAATTCAATGAATTCTGTTTCATAATAAATCAAGTGTATTATTCAATTATTTGTTTGGTTTTACACTTTCATCTTCGATATATTCGAAACTCTCTAAGAAACATCATTTGTACCTTGCGAAGTTAGCAAGAGTTCTATGAGCATCAACATGATTCACTGAGGAAATATCAATAAGAATAAATAATGGAGTATTGACCACAATAGTGAAATACTCTGTAAAGATTATGTAATCTCTAATTTTAGAGATTAATTCATTTCTAGTTCCAGCCGAAAATCAAATGAGCTTAATATGATATTAACTCATTAAATCTATATTACATCTGAAGAAAATATACATGTATATATATTTTCATAAAGACGGTGATAAAAATTCCCTTATATAAAATATTACCTGTGAAACTTTTAACGGGTAGGTAGTACTCAGGAGATATAAATTCACAATTAATATGTTACATTCTTAGATTCTGATTCAGCAAATCATCCACTATACTCCCTATTTTTACAACAATATATATTCTTTTATAGAAATCAAAACAACCATCCTCATCCAAATTTGATTACATATTCTGATTTTGATAAATCAAAATTCAAGTCAAGATTTAACAGAAGACATCACTCTTAGATCATTACAGCTTTCAAAGCTATACTTTGACTTCAAAACTGTACTAGAACATTACTTCTATTCATAAAACTCTTCGAAATTCCTGAAGATACCTCAACTAATGAACAATCGAGAAGATGATCCAATCACATGTTATCCACAGTTATGCACCTAGAAAGCTCTCGAAACCTAAGTAAAAGTTTAACACATATCTGTGTTAGATCCCTTGGCATTTATTAGCAGAAATAACTTTGCAATCCTTTTCCAAAGTAGTCAATTTTGTCACAACTCCAGCAAGACAACTTCGACTTTTCAGTCGGACTAGCCTTATTATAACCTTGAGATATACGTTGTCTTTTCGCCATCGTTACCGGGGAACCTTTTATATTCCACCACATTATCAGCAGATGTACCAGCAACTTTGTTACTCTTTGGCGTAAGTCTTTCTGAAAAACCATTATAGTTGTTCATTAAAACCCCATCATATACCCATCCACATCTTGTAACAATAATTGCCATGTCAATTACCGGGTATCAGCAATCAGTATTTTGAAATCTCACAACATGTCTACGACAACAGTTATATGTGTACATATAACATCTATCTCCTAGACTCACATACTTCGAAAGTGAAGTTTCTGAAAAATACCCAAAACTGCGAACTAGATCTCGAAATTTTGAAAATGCTGATGAAGCAGCAAAAACTGTAAACGACCTTAACAGTCAAAAGTTTAATGATAAAGAATAGTGTGTTGGCAAAGCTCAGAAAAAGAGAAGGTTTGGAACTGACAAACGGATTGAGCAAACTATGAAGGAGGCTGTGGACAAATCACAAAGACTAAACCTGCCTTCAAAGAATCTAAATGATTCAGTATCTACTGATATCATTAACGAATACCTTACTCCTGACTCTAACCCCTTACAGACAATATTCTTTATCATCCTCCGATCTTAGATACCATCATATCTTTCATTATAAATATCCTTGATATTTATAAAGATATTTTTCATAACTATTCTTATCTGGAATAATTACTATTCTTATCTGGAATAATTTATCTCTTCGCGCTATCTGCGTTACATCATAAAAGAAACTGTTTTAGTTTCTAAATTCTGAAAAATTCGAATTTAAAATATGAATGCTTTTGAAGTAGTATTGGTAACTGAAACATGAGTTAGTCTAATATAATGACACTTGATCAACGTGATTATATTATAGTAAGTCATGTTGAGTTTCTAAATGGAGCGCGATGATTCACAGATCATAACGTCATCATGTGTCATGTTACACGACTCTTGTATTCTACTTAACCTCTAAACATATCAAGAAAATATTTTTCTTGATGATTTGGTCTCTTCCGAGATATTCTGGTAATTTCAAGATCGTGCCATTACGATTTTCTTCTTAGAACATTAACTATGTTCATTCCGAAATTCATATCTACGAATTCTGGACCAGTACATGTGGTGCTTAATGGCAAGAAGAGAAAACAAAAGAATGAAGCTCTGAAATAGAAATTGGAGTATAAATCGCAGCAAATAGGAGAGAGTATTAACTGTGGACGATAGTGATTATAGAAGACGGAAGCAGGGACTTTGAAATATAAGGGAAGATATAAAGCCCAACGACAACCCAGAAATTACAAACCATATATATTAATGCATATAGCAATATAAAGACACGGGAGTACTAAAAACACTATAAAATCAAGAGTAAAGTAAATAGATTCTTCCGACGGTAGATGAAAAAGAAGAATGACAGATATGAAAGTTAGGAATATATCAAGAAGCAGAACTGGATGGAGCATATTAACGAATGCTTTAAAGTATGAGTTGAGGGAGAAAGAATAGAAGGTGTGAGTTGTGGAAATAAGGAAACGAAGGGGTAGATATATAGTAAAATATCCGACAGAGCAATCAAAACAAATGATCGCATTTAATCAAAGCGGATCCTAATTTCCTTAATTACCGAAGAACCGAATCTTATTACGAAGATTTTCTCTAAATTCCTTGAATTTCGGAAATCAACCATGACTACGTCACCAGTTAAGGCGAACCTGCATTTATTCATATCACTCTTTTGTGATAGCTTCACTCGTACTCTTCACTTAAACAAATTGTTTTATCCATATTATTTAATGACGATAAAACTCTAATTTCCAACTCATATGAGTCATGAAAACATACTTATTGTCAGCCATGACCATCCCAATCAAATTTCGAGACAAAATTTCTTTAACGGGTAGGTACAGTGACTACCCGAAAATTTTCGACCAAATTTAAACTTTATTTTATATTATTCCGACACGATAAGCAAAGTTTGTTAAGTTGAATCTCAAGGATTTTAAACTGTGTTCATACATTCATTTAACCTCGACCAAATTCCGACGATTCACGAACCATTATATAAATGAATATGACTATATATGTATATATTATAACTTGAGAATATTAACAAAGTATTAAACGTATAATACTTTACATGAACGTATTTGTTTCAATATGTTTATCGGTGGAATTAAAAGATAATATCAAATAATTGATTTATCAGATACATTGTATGATTATGAGTCTTTGTTGTGAGGTCCACGTTGATTTTTGAAATCGTTTATTTTTAACGGTATTTGGAATAATTGGTAAAGTGAATTTCAAGAAAGAACAAAAGTGTCAATTAACGGGAACTAGACAAGGGTTAGTGGAGATTCCTATTTGATTTTCAATTCATGCTTTACAATATTTTTCCTCGTGGTTTTAGTGAGATAATTATCTTACCTTTCATTTTGTTTAATGAGAAAATAAGAACGTGTAGTGGAAATAACTTTGATGTTGGATATCGACAAGTTAGGTAAATCAACGTTTTACATACATTAACCATTGGACTATATTCTATGCTTCACCAACAAACGGTAATTTAGAAACTTGAAACCTGTTATGTGTCATATATGATTTTATTTTCCTAAAATATGTTAGGATATGATGATTTCCATTATTTTAAACTTTTAACAAAATGATTCTTAAATATATATTTTGTTAATGAATTTTGAAGAACTTAATTAAAGCTTTGCATTGAAATTTTGCAAATATACTTCTTATTTCAAAAAGATAAAAGTTTACTAAATAATAATTTCGAAACGAAATTAAATTATATAATGAACTGTGAAATATAATTAGATTTGAAAAACTATATATTGTTAAATAAATATTTCATATATATATTTCGAAGTGTATATATATACATATTTTTTAATGTAATAAATTTAATATTAATTATAAAACGTTTTGAATTAAAAGGATACTATTATATATATATGTATATGTATATGTATATAACGAGACGATAATTTATGAAAGCAAATGACCATAACACTCAAACGTACAAATTATATTTTGAAAGATATAGTTTATCGTTGTTTTAAGCCTAGTTAATTATAAAGGTACTTGTCGCGTAATGTAGAGTGCTAGTTTTCTTAGAGTACGTAAACACTTTTGGAAAACCAGAACCGGGACATAAGTCGAGTGGCAATGTACGAGTTATTTGAACTAAATTTACAAGTTAACTGTGCGCGTAAATATTATATAATATATATATATATATAATTATATATTAAATATATATATTTATTAATTATTAAAAAGTGTCATCAGATGGAAGAATCGTGCATATTAGCTGTCAGGAGTAGCCATGCGATTGCATGGCATTTAGCCATCCAGCCCATGCGATCGCATGGGGTGTGGTTGGCCAAAGACATGTATAAAACTCAACGATTTCTGCTTCGACACACACACACACACATTTCACTTCCTCTTCTGATATTATTTATATTATTATTATTATTATTATTATTATTATTATTATTATTATTAAGATTAATAATATTATTAATCTTATTATTATTAATAGTATTAGTATTATTATTATTATACATAAAATACTACGACAGAGTGATGTTCGAATGGTCAAAAACGGGTTTTCAAAATGGGTTTAAGCTTTGGAATTATGGGTTATAGCTATGGAGGTTATGGGTATGGTTCATGGGTATAGCTAGTAAGGTCAATCTAGTGTTTATCATCTCCGTTGCGTCTACGTACTTTTCTGCAATATTGAATCTCAATATTGATACGTGAGCACTCTTATCTTTTATATATTAATAGTGTATCCCTAACTAGTGCTCGAGTATATATGATCATGCATGCTTGTATGTTTTATTTCATCGTTAAATAGTGTATGTTGAATCACGAATTTAATACATATAATACTGATATAAGGTATACGATACGCATGTCGTTGGAAAGCTGTCGAAAAATTATTAACTTTTCATTTAGAAAGCGTATGGTTTCGATGAACGGAATAAAAGATATAGTCAACTGAATTATCATTAATTTTAACATTATTATTAAAATGATTATTATTATTACGATCGTCGTTATCGTTATCGTTATCGTTATCGTTATTGATGTTACAGCAGAGGGGTACGAAATAGTTATTATTTTTACTACGAAATACTACACAGGTTTTATTAATTTACGGATGGGATATACCTAAACCTTGCTACAACACTTATAGGAAGTGTACCTAATCGTAGAGTAGTGTAGTTTTTAGTAAGTTCGGTTCGTTCCACAGGGAGCTAGCTGAGTTTAACGCTATATTTTTAACAACTATATTTATATAAAATATATATAATTATATATAGTAATATTATTATAAAAGGGGGTTTTTACCGTTTAATGACTGGTTTATCGATTTTATATTTTAAGCGTAAAGATAAATGACGATAATATAAATGACAGAATTTAAATTGCGATAAAGTAAATTGCAACAATTAAAATGATAGTAAATAAAGGTACGATGAAATATGAAATAAAAGTTTTATGCTTATTTAAACTTCCGTAATCATGATGTTTGACATTTTGATTTTAATTTATTTATCTGGGTTAATTGTCCTTTGTCCTGGATTATTTGATACCTATTTGGTTTTTGTCCAGAATAGTCCATCGGTCATAATTATAAAATGCTCGTCAAATTAACCTTATTCCCGAAGTCAAATATTCGAACTAATTAGGAATTCGAACTGTAACAAGGTTTTAATACTTTGTTAATAATTACACCAGGTTATCGACTGCGTGTAATTCAAGGTTTTAATACTTTGTTAACAATTACATCAATTATCCTTGTATGTAATCCACCCCTGTTTTAATGAGATATGAATATTAATTTACCCACTTGATCAGAATGAATAATCAACTACCCAACCCGAATAATTAATTAAATGATCGTAAAAGATGTCGTATAAACATCACTAAATAGAACATACATAATCATTTTAATAATTATTAGATTAACTAATTTGAAGATAGGTTCGACAGGTTCCAATGAGTTGTCATTCGATTAGACAATACCCCCTATCTATTAATAGTCAATAGTCCAATTTCCACAAGTGTTGGTCTTTTGTCAAAACCTTAATTATGGTATAAAATCTAATAACCCAATCTTAATTTTTAGTCCAACATCACGATTACTTTGGCTTAAATAAGCATAATAATAACTTAGTTACGAGACATTAATTTAAAAAGGAAGAACATAGCTTACAGTGGTAATTAATCGCGTAGCGTTGCACGGACAGAATTTTGACTTAAAAACTTACAACATTAGCTACCATAACTTTATTATTATTAATTTAAATTAAAATTATAATTAAAATATAAATATAAATATAAATTGAGAGATAAGAGAAAGAAAATAGAAAAAGATGATTTAAAACTCGCAGAAAACTGGCGAATTTATAGGATGTGGCCTGCTACAGTAACTCATGCGGTCGCATGAGTTTTGTGCCTTCTGGCCATGCGATCGCATGGCCGTCATTTCCTGGTCACATACTTTTTGGCTCCTAGCTTGTCGACATATTTATTTAATATATATAATATATATATATAATTTAATATAATTATATATATATTATATTATATTTATGTGCATAGTTGATTTGTAATTTTAGCTCCGTTGCGTCGCGTGTTGAGAGTTGACTCTGGTCCCGGTTTCGGATTTTCGAACGTCCTTTCGTACGCGGAGATATCTTGTACTTTGCGTTTCGCGGCTCGTACTCTTGTACTTTTTAGACGTTTCTCATCAATAATTCGAACCACTTGGATTGTACTTTGTACTTTTTAGGTTTTTGATCATTTGCGTCTTCAAATCGTCGTTTTTCTTCTTTTATCTTCGCACTTATTTATTTAAACGAATATTACATAAAAATAGAACAATTACAACTAAAAGCTTTACATATTGGAAGGATATTGCGCCTAAATATATGTTTATTTGGAGCACTATCAAATATCCCCACACTTGAGCGTTGCTTGTCCTCAAGCAATACAGAACTTAAAATAAAATCACACTTCACTCGAATCACTTTTTTTTTATTCTCACACTTTATACATCAGTGATTTTAATACGGCGGTATAAACAATGATAGTAACGATGTGGTTTACAGTCCCACATGACTATGAAAATTTAGATACTTAAGGAAATTGGATCTTTATGAAAACATTTGATCTTTTGAAAATTCATTCTAGCTTTTACCCTAGATAAGTTTTCCGGAATAACCATCACCGGTGTTTGCAAAATATTTTTGTGGGTTTTGTGGGTTTCAGTTTTGAAAATTTTAGCTCAAAAACTTGTGGTTTTGTGTCACCCACTTGCTAACCTTGTATTGGAAAGCAACACGTCCAGTATACTTTCTCCGTATATTACCTTTCGGTAAACTACCGTCCGGTTGTAAAGGAAAGTGTTGAACAAGCAACTGTTAAGGCAATGTCCCGTGACATGCTTTTGATTATGGTCTATATTGTGTCGAATGCAATTACTATCCTTTGTAGGAGCAATAGTAAAGATCACCCTATAGTTTTTCGGTCTGGCACAAGGTCCTGTCTTCGACCATGCTATGCAACCACCGTTCTTACGTTTGACACCCGATTTGGTTCAGGTAACCTAATGAATTCTAGTGAATTCTCAGGATTTTACGTTCAATGGTAATGAACGCAATGAAAATAGGTTTTTAGAAAACAAATCGGTTTTATTTTGATCAAAATATTTTCTCGTTCAAGCTCGAGTTTAGATATCATCGAATTCCATGAGTTTGTAATTCTCAATCTTTAAGGTCAATCTCAAGGATTGAGTAATATCAGTCTTAAAAGCTGATTTTTAATCTTTAAGGAGATTATCCTTTCCGGGGGTCTGATTCATTAGTCTTATCAAGCTAATTTGCACGGCGCCCTCCCCATTTTACGAGACAGATCCTCTCATGGTTAGGATAAGTCTGACCACTCGGCGACCTTGTTTGATGCTGAGGTCCGTGAATTTCCTGCTGATTTTAGAGATGAATTTTCTAGATTTTTCATCAACCTACAGCTGGTCTGGATGACAACTTCCTGACCTAAATCAAGAAGCGCGTATCTTTTTCGGAAGACTTTACTTCCTTTTAATGATGGAATTGATTCATCCTGTAGATCCATCTATTCTTTCAAAGGTATTACAATAAATTGGGTAAAACTTGATTAGTTTAGTCCAAAGCAAAAGTACCTGCAATAATCTGTACCAAATATGTGATATGTGTTTTAAAGAACTTGGTAAATTCTTTCCACACTTAGCTTTTATTTATTTTTTTCTTTGCCTTTTTATTTTCTTCTATTCCATTTTAAATGAATTCAAGCATTTTGGGTTGTTTCTCCATTTATGTTCTCTCCAAAGTAACAATAATTTCGGTATTAACACATAGTTTTATCGTTCATAAATATGTATAAACATGATTTTGAATTCATTTAGTTGAAAAATTTTCTAATTCTCACAAAATTTGGCAATTAAACTAAGTGTAAACTCGAGAGAATTTATAACCCTTCCCCACACTTGAGATCATGCAATGCCCTCATTTGCATGAAATCAGACTATAATTATAAATTCATGAGGGTGATTAGTATAGAAAAGTGATTAAAAATACCGAGTTTGCAAACATATTATTTTATATCACATTTGATATTTTGCGTCTTGTCGTCAAAATTAGTAGCTTTTGCTGAACTTAATGCCAGTCTTTAATGCGTTGTTTTACCCTGTTTTACATAAGATAAACTACAAACACATATAATATATATATATATATATATATATATATATATATATATATATATATATATATATATATATATATATATATATATATATATATATATATATATATATATATATATATATATATATATATATATATATATTATAAAACCTTTATTTATTAAAACAATTTAAATGAATAATTTTTTTAAAATTTTGTTTCCTTTTACTTTAGGTAGTTTCGGTATGTTTACCTAGTCCGTCCCTCGACAAAATTTAAAATTTGTCGTTTTTAAAGCGATTATTTTAAAAGCAAAGATTTTTGGGTTTTTTAATTTTTTTTGGTATACTTTAGATCAATAATATTAAAAATAATGATACAAAATTTTTCGCCCCGCTCTCGGGTAAAGCAATTTCGGTTCCATGACCTAGTCTTCAACTAACGATGAATTTTAGAAATCATTTTTTTTAAACTTAATAAAATAAAGTAAATTTTTGTTTTTAAATTCACACAAAACTTAAATTTAAAAAGCATATTAATTTCATACAAAACCTATAAAACAAAAATTCAGAATGGAGGGAGAAAACTAGTTCTTTAGTGTCTGCTAGTGGAAAAGACCAATCGGATTCCATTCTCGGAACTACACGAGAACAGAATAACTAATTCTAGACAACGTTTTCTTTTTAGAACATTTGAATCTCTCCACACTTAGGTAGCTGTGGTGTCGAAATTGTGATTAACTTCATCGTCAATTTTTGGACCATAATCAACTTGCATATCTGTGACTTTTGCTTTAAGTCATTGGTCGGATTCCTGTGTAATATCCACAAATTCAACTAGTTTCGCCTTTTCTTTAGGCGATAGATTGGATACTAACCGGTTACATAACTTAAAGTTCCCCTTGGTTCTAGCATCGCGAATCCGTTTAATAAGTTTCTTCATTGAACTGTTAATAACGGAGTCATTTAATTTTGTATCAACAACGGAGTTCTTTGTTATCAAGTCTTCATTAGGTGTTACTTCATTTTCCCCACACTTAGGCGTCTTGTTAAGCACTACCGTTGGAGTTGGTAAGACAACATTGTTCTTACCAATCGTTTTTGTTGGTTCAACGGTTTTGGTTGGTGGAGATTTAGTCTTTCGACTCACAAAGGTGATCGATTTGTCACCATCACTAAGTGTCATTCTACCCTCTCTTACATCAAATAACGCCCCGGTGGATGCTAAGAATGGTCGACCTAAAATTAGAGGAATGTTTGGGTCCTCTTCTATGTCAATGACAATAAATTCGACTAGAAAGGTTAAATTACCCACTTGAACGGGTAGGTTGTCAGTAATTCCAACTGGGTGCCTAATGGTTTGATCAAAGAGTCGGACACTCATCTCTGTTGGACTTAACTCACCTACTCCTAATCTCTTATATAATGAAAGAGGCATAACACTCACACTCGCACCTAAATCTGCTAGTGCATCATACATGACACAATCACTAAGTAGACAAGGAACAATAAATTCACCCGGATCACCCAACCTGGGTGGAGGTTTTGGTGGAACTGTCTTCACCGGGTTTATCTTTACGGTTTTTGTTTCTTGTACTTTCTTATTCTTCTTCTTTTTTCCAGAGGTATCACAAACTTTATTACCTATTACTTGCTCATACTCAACTCCTTTTCTTGGAAACGGGATGGGTGGTCTGTATGGTGCCCCCACTGGCTTTACATACTCGGGTGGTGGTGGTGTTGTAACTTCTTCATTGTTACTCACATCAAAAACCTTCCCATCTTCTGATGCTGGTTTTTCAGAATTCGTTGAAACCATATTAACATTCTCATTCTGAGGATTTACTTCAGTATTACTCGGTAGCTTTCCTTGTTTCCTCTCACTCATCATGCTAGCAAGAGTACCTACGTGTTTTTCTAGATTCAAAATGGAAGCTTGTTGAGTTCTTAATGACTGATCAAACCTCTCATTCGTTTGGGTTTGAGATGTAATAAATTGTGTTTGAGATTCCATTAGCTTTGCCATCATTTCTTCCAGATTTGGCTTTTTCTCTTCAGTTTGTTGTGGTGGTTTATACAAGCTAGGTCTTTGTTGATTGAAAGTGTTGTTTTGAGTTGGTTGGTTATTCAGACCTTGTTGGTTGTACGAGTTATTATTGGGTCCATTTGGATTGTAAAGAATGTTTTGATTTCGATTAAAGTTCGGCCTTGGTGGTTGATAATTATTTTGATAATTATTTCCCGGCCTTTGGTTCATGTAGGAAATATTCTCACGTTGTTCCATCATTTGCTCAATGTGACAATCTTTCGTTAAATGTCATCCACCACATTGCTCACAACTGATTCGTATTGCGTGAATATCTTTATTCATCTTTTCCATTCGTCTCTCAAAAGCATCTATTTTTGCAGAAAAGGAATCAAAGTCATGGCTAGAATCGGCTCTAGCCACTTTAGATGAATGAAAGATATCTTTTTCTTGGTGCCACTCATGTGAGTGGGATGCTGTGTTATCAATAATTTGTAAGCTTCAGTTGCGGTTTTCTTCATAATGGAACCACCAGCTATTATGTCGATGTCTTTTCGTGTAGCAACGTCGACACCTTGGTAGAATATTTGTACTATTTGATAAGTGTCTAAACCATGTTGCGGACATCCTCTCAACAACTTTCCAAATCTTGTCCACACCTCATATAATGTTTCATTTGGCTTTTGCGCGAACGTAACAATTTCTCCTTGAAGTCTCACGGCTTTAGATGCCGGAAAGAATCTTTTAAGAAATTTCTCAACTAAAACATCCCATGTGTCAATCGCCCCTTCAGGTAACGATTCTAACCAATCTTTGGCTTCTCCCTTTAAAGTCCAGGGAAATAACATGAGATAGATTTGTTCATCCTCAACTTCTCTGATTTTGAATAGAGTACAAATTCTATTAAAGGTTCGAAGATGTTCATTTGGATCTTCTTTTGGCGTACACCTATATTGCCATTGATTAGTTACCATGTGTAGGATTTGTCCCTTGATTTCATAATCTGGCGCATTGATGTCAGGCTTAATAATGGCGTGACCTTGGCCCGTGCATGTGGCTCTCATTCGATCTTCCATACTTAGAGGTTCAGTTACTTTCATAATTGAAATTGTTGAATACGAATCACTAGAGGATTCTGATTTAACGGTTTGTGGTTCTGGAGGAATGATTAGTGGTTCTGGATCTTGGAATTGTCCTTGAATATCTTCCGGGTTCTCGATAGTGAAATCGGGTTCAAAAAATGGATTATCGGAAATTTGAATTGGAGTACTTGGTCGACTAGATGACGATTCTAAAGAAAAATCAACGGCGACAATATTGGCTAGATGTCTTGATCGAGTTACAGGTGGTGAACGTATGAAAGGTGATGAACGTTTTGCTCGGTGCATTCACTGAATATCCTATTAGTTATAAAAGATAAAAATTATATAAGTTATCAAATTAATAGACTTTTCTGATTTTGCTCACGTTTCGAATAGCCAATAGATGCAGCAGGTAGCCATGACCCTTTAAATCGGAAGCCCACAACTCGCCACTAACAAATCCAACTATTACTACGAACCAGAAAATTTTGGATGTCTATCAATTTAACCGCTTAAAATAATTTTTCGTCGAAATTTAAAGAAAATAAAGAAAATTCTATGTCTTAAAAACTAGAGCGTCGAGAAATAAGAAAGAAAAAGAGCGCTACGAAAAATGTCGAAAAATAAAAGGTCGAAAAATAAGCGTCGAAAAATAATAAAATGCAGCGTCGAAACTTAAAAGTCTAAAAACTAAAATTTAAAACTTACGTCTAAAGGTATTAAAGCTTAAAAGGAATTCTATATCCAAAACGGCAATAACTTAAAAAGGCACTAAAACTTAAAATGGCGTCGCAAAATTATAAAGCACCTAAATCTTAGTCTAAAGAAAAAGTACTTAAGGAATATTACGGCAAAGCCTAAAAATCTAGAAATAAAAATAATTACGGCAAAATACTATATCTTAAAACTAGTTACGAACGAAAAATTATAAAATTACGCTTTAACTAATAAAAAGATACAAAATAAAAAAATAAGCTTAAAGTTATAAAAATACAATTTTATAAAAATATTATTTTTATATTATTTATTTTATAAAAATATCAATTTATAATTAATAAAACAAATTTAAACTAAATATTACAAATTTAATTAAAACTTAAACTAATTATTTTTAAATTAAACCCTAACTATAATTAATTAATAATAATTATTATTAAATAAAAACCCTAATCGTACAGACTAGGATTCCTGGGCTGTCTTTTCAACTCATGCGATCGCATGAGTTGTATGTTATATATCCATGCGGTCGCATGACCCTCCGATTACTTTTTTTTTTAATTTATTTATATAAAATAAATAAAAACTTAATTTTTAAAAACTAAAATAGAAATAGAAAAACTTTATAATTTTATATATTTTAAACAAACTCTTAAAAATATATATATTTCATTTTTCTTTTTATATTTTTGTATTTTTAATTTCTAAAACGTATTTTTACAAAAAGAAATTAAAACTTAATAAAAATCTTTTTTTATAGCGTTTCGCTTCGGCGTTTAAGAGTTCCCCGGCAGCGACGCCAAAAACTTGATGTTACAGCAGAGGGTTACGAAATAGTTATTATTTTTACTACGAAATACTACACAGGTTTTATTAATTTACGGATGGGATATACCTAAACCTTGCTACAACACTTATAGGCAGTGTACCTAATCGTAGAGTAGTGTAGTTTTTAGTAAGTCCGGTTCGTTCCACAGGGAGCTAGCTGAGTTTAACGCTATATTTTTAACAACTATATTTATATAAAATATATATAATTATCTATAGTAATATTATTATAAAAGGGGGTTTTTACCGTTTAATGACCGGTTTGTCGATTTTATATTTTAAGCGTAAAGATAAATGACGATAATATAAATGACAGAATTTAAATTGCGATAAAGTAAATTGTAGTAATTAAAATGATAGTAAATAAAGGTATGATGAAATATGAAATAAAAGTATTATGCTTATTTAAACTTTCGTAATCATGATGTTTGACGTTTTGATTTTAATTTATTTATCTGGGTTATATTTTGAAAGATATAGTTTATCGATGTTTTAAGCCTAGTTAATTATAAAGGTACTTGTCGCGTAACGTAGAGTGCTAGTTTTCTTAGATTACGTAAACACTTTTGAAAAACCAGAACCGGGACATAAGTCGAGTGGCAATGTATGAGTCATTGGAACTAAATCTACAAGTTAACTGTGCGCGTAAATATTATATAATATATATATAATTATATATTAAATATATATTTATTAATTATTAAAAAGTGTCGACAGAGGGAAGAATCGTGCATATTAGCTGTCAGGAGTAGCCATGCGATCGCATGGCATTTAGCCATCCAGCCCATGTGATCGCATGGGGTGTGGTTGGCCAAAGACATGTATAAAACTCAACGATTTCTGCTTCGACACACACACACACACATTTCACTTCCTCTTCTGATATTATTTATATTATTATTATTATTAATAATATTATTATTAAGATTAATAATATTATTAATCTTATTATTATTAATAGTATTAGTATTATTATTATTATACATAAAATACTACGACGGAGTGATGTTCGAATGGTCAAAAACGGGTTTTCAAAATGGGTTTAAGCTTTGGAATTATGGATTATAGCTATGGAGGTTATGGGTATGG
Source organism: Rutidosis leptorrhynchoides (assembly GCF_046630445.1). Classification (NCBI taxonomy): domain Eukaryota; kingdom Viridiplantae; phylum Streptophyta; class Magnoliopsida; order Asterales; family Asteraceae; genus Rutidosis; species Rutidosis leptorrhynchoides. Next base: position 40,642,125 of record NC_092339.1, on the reverse strand, counting down.
TTCATGGGTATAGCTCGTGAGGTCAATCTAGTATTTATCATTTCCGTTGCGTCTACGTACTTTCCTGCAATATTGATACGTGAGCACTCTTATCTTTTATATATTAATAGTGTATCCCTAACTAGTGCTCGAGTATATATGATCATGCATGCTTGTATGTTTTATTTCGTCATTAAATAGTGTATGTTGAATCACGAATTTAATACATATGATACTGATATAAGGTATACGATACGCATGTCGTTGGTTTGCTGTCGAAAAATTATTAACTTTTCATTTAGAAAGCGTATGGTTTCGATGAACGGAATAAAATATATAGTCAACTGAATTATCATTAATTTTAACATTATTATTAAAATGATTATTATTATTACGATCGTCGTTATCGTTATCGATATCGTTATCGTTATCGTTATCGTTATTGATGTTACAGCAGAGGGGTACGAAATAGTTATTATTTTTACTACGAAATACTACACAGGTTTTATTAATTTACGGATGGGATATACCTAAACCTTGCTACAACACTTATAGGCAGTGTACCTAATTGTAGAGTAGTGTAGTTTTTAGTAAGTCCGGTTCGTTCCACAGGGAGCTAGCTGAGTTTAACGCTATATTTTTAACAACTATATTTATATAAAATATATATAATTATATATAGTAATATTATTATAAAAGGGGGTTTTTACCGTTTAATGACCGGTTTGTCGATTTTATATTTTAAGCGTAAAGATAAATGCCGATAATATAAATGACAGAATTTAAATTACGATAAAGTAAATTGCAGTAATTAAAATGACAGTAAATAAAGGTACGATGAAATATGAAATAAAAGTTTTATGCTTATTTAAACTTCCGTAATCATGATGTTTGACGTTTTGATTTTAATTTATTTATCTGGGTTAATTTTCCTTTGTCCTGGATTATTTGATACCTATTTGGTTTTTGTCCATAATAGTCCATCGGTCATAATTATAAAATGCTCGTCAAATTAACCTTATTCCCGAAGTCAAATATTCCAACTAATTAGGGATTCGAACTGTAACAAGGTTTTAATACTTTGTTAATAATTACACCAGGTTATCGACTACGCGTAATTCAAGGTTTTAATACTTTGTTAACAATTACATCAATTATCCTTGTATATAATCCACCCCTGTTTTAATGAGATATGAATATTAATTTACCCACTTGATCAGAATGAATAATCAACTACCCAACCCGAATAATTAATTAAATGATCGTAAAAGATGTCGTATAAACGTCACTAAATAGAACATACATAACCATTTTAATAATTATTAGATTAACTAATTTGAAGATAGGTTCGACAGGTTCCAATGAGTTGTCATTCGATTAGACAATACCCCCTATCTATTAATAGTCAATAGTCCAATTTCCACAAGTGTCGGTCTTTTGTCCAAACCTTAATTATGGTACAAAATCTAATAACCCAATCTTAATTTTTAGTCTAACATCACGATTACTTTGGCTTAAATAAGCATAATAATAACTTAGTTACGAGACATTAATTTAAAAAGGAAGGACATAGCTTACAGTGGTGATTAATCGCGTAGCTTTGCACGGACAGAATTTCGACTTAAAAACTTACAACATTAGCTACCATAACCTTATTATTATTAATTTAAATTAAAATTATAATTAAAATATAAATATAAAAATAAATTGAGAGATAAGAGAAAGAAAATAGAAAAAGATGATTTAAAACTCGCAGAAAACTGGAGAATTTATAGGATGTGGCCTGCTACAGTAAATCATGCGGTCGCATGAGTTTTGTGCCTTCTGGCCATGCGATCGCATGTCCGTCATTTCCTGGTCACATACTTTTTGGCTCCTAGCTTGTCGACATATTTATTTAATATGTATAATATATATAATTTTATATAATTATATATATATATTATATTATATTCATGTGCATAGTTGATTTTTAATTTTAGCTCCGTTGCGTCGCGCGTTGAGAGTTGACACTGGTCCCGGTTCTGGATTTTCGAACGTCCTTTCGTACGCGGAGATATCTTGTACTTTGCGTTCCGCGGCTCGTACTCATGTAATTTTTAGACGTTTCTCATCAATAATTTGAACCACTTGGATTGTACTTTGTACTTTTTAGCTTTTTGATCATTTGCGTCTTCAAATCGTCGTTTTCTTCTTTTGTCTTCGCACTTATTTATTTAAACGAATATTACATAAAAATAGAACAATTACAACTAAAAGCTTTACATATTGGAAGAATATTGCGCCTAAATATATGTTTATTTGGAGCACTATCAGTTATCGTTATCGTTATCGTTATTGTTATCGTTATCGTCGTTATTATCGTCATTATTATTATTATATAATAATTAATATTATTATTATTATCATTATCGTTATTAATATAAGTATTATCATTAAAAATTGTTATTGTTATTATTATTACTATCATTAAGGTTATTATTAATATTATCAATATTATTATTATTATTATTATTATTATTATTATTATTATTATTATTATTATTATTATTATTATTATTATTATTATTATTAAAATAATTAATATTTTTATCAAAACTATCATTTTATTATCTTTATCGTTATTATTATTATTAAAAGTGTCATTAATATTAAAACTATCATTTTTATTAAAATTATCATTTTAAATAGAAATATCATTGTTATTATAAAATATCATTATTATTATCATTTTAATATTGTTATTAAATTTTTTTCGTTTTAAATAGATTTATTATTGTTATATAAAAATATTATTTTTATTAAAAAGTACCATTATTATTAAAATTATCATGATTAGAATAATCATTTTTGTAATATATATGTCTGTTTTATAAATGTTTGACGAAATAGACACAAGTAATCAAAACTACATTATATGGTTGGATTATCGAAACCGAATATCGCCCCTTCAAGTCTGGTAACCTAAGAATTAGGAAAATGGCCCCTAATTGACGCGAATCCTAAAGATAGATCTATGGGCCTAACAAACCCCATTCTAAAATTTGGAATGCTTTAGTACTTCGATTTAAAAAAGGTGATTGCGATTTCCGTTATATAGCATATTTGCGAGTATGCGAGGGATATTCTATATGCATCCTTGTTAGTTCGGTTACCAGATGTCCATCATATGAATGATTTTTATGCACTTGCGAGTGTAATGAGATTTATGGAAAAATGAGAATCTTGTGGTCTATTAAAATTATGGAAATGATCGATTATGATAAACTAATGAACTCACCAACATTTTGGTTGACACTTTTAAGCATGTTTATTCTCAGGTAATAAAGAAATCTTCCGTTGTGCATTTGCTCATTTTAAAGATATTGCTTGGAGTCATTCATGGCATATTTCAAAAGACGTTGCATTCAAGTCGTTGAGTTCAATCAGGACTATGGTTAAGTAAATGACAGATTAGGTCATTTATAGTTTGGATTTTATGAAATGGTATGCATGTCTGTCAACTTTCGATGTAATGAAAGTTTGCCTTTTGTAAAAGAATGCAATGTTTGTAAAATGTATCATATAGAGGTCAAATACCTCGCAATGTAACCATATGTTATTGTATTCGTTCTTTTGGATTAGGACGGGTCACTTCATTTGTGTCCTAAAATTATTTCGAGTTTAACGATGGTGCCGGAAAAATTTAACTCGTTGCGAGCGAGAAGATATGACCCGTTGAATATTTGGGTGGAGTTTATTTAAGAATTTTTTTTTATGAAAATAGGTATTTGACACTTTACCTCCCTGTTTGGGGGGTGGATTTTAATTTTTGAAAAAAGTGTGGGGTTGTTTTTAGAAAATAAAAGAAATATGAAAAAAAGTGAAAGGACAAAAATGCCCTTGATACTATTCATGGATCTTGTCTAATAGTTAATATGGTAATAGTTAATATGGTAATATTTATTTCTTAAATAAAAATTGACTTTTCATTAAACTCCTACTCCGTATTTTAATCACTCAAAAATCAAATATTTTGTGTATACGTATGTACTTTCTAACTATATACTTCCCAATTAATTACTAATTTTTTGTAGCGAATATAAATGAAGTGCTTAGAGCACTATGTGTCGTGATGTCAATATTAAGTGTTTTTCAGTATCTTCCTGATTACTGGACGCAAAGTAAACTGACGCTGAAAAACTGACATTAGAGATATCACATAATATTTGAATATCCTACAATTCATAAAACATCAAAGTAATTAAGTAAAATTATTAAAACATTCAACTTAAATTTGAATAGCTACGCATGTTCACGTATAGCCTAAAGATATTCAACCAAATCGGAATGTAAACCTTCGTGCACATCCCTATCGTGTAATTCCTCCGTCCTTCTCTTATACGTGTCACACATATCGATCTAACTAGTTTGCATGTTCACAACCGGTTCAAAAGCCTTAGCATTCTCATGTGTTATACTCGTTATATTCAAGAATCATGTTGTGCAGAATGATAAACTCCTACATAATTCTTTTAATAACTCTCACCATTTAAGCTCGTGCCAGTTATTGTAGTATACGCCAACGTCCCTCTTAAATACCAAAGGTTCTTTCAACATCTTTGCGTGCAAAAGTTTGTTGTTTTTTATCAGCTGCACTAGAACACGACTTAACGAATGATGCCCATGTTGGGTAAATTACGTCATCTAAGTGATCTTCTGTAACCTCTTTTGTACTCGATACCGCTAACATAAAAATGGATGTCTAGCATTTCAGCTTTGAGCATCGAGTTGAACAAAGGACTAGTGTGTAAAACGTTTAAGTCATTGTTTGATCCCGTATCTCCAAAGTAAGTATGTCAAATTCAGTTGTCGTACGAGGCAACGGCTTCAAGCATAATAGTTGGATAACAGTGATCCCTTCTTGTAAATTGCCCTCTCATTGCAACTCGACATTTTCCCCATTCCAAATGCTTACAATCGATACTACCGAGCATTCGAGGAAAACCATGAAGTTTTTCATGAGCCTTATATACGGAGTAATATTAATGTGTTAAAACCTTTTTAAATAGTTTTTGAAACTTGGTCGTTACTTAAAAAACTACTAACATTGTTGAAATTGTTCTCTACTACGTATGTGATTAGAGATGACAACAGATCGGATATGGATCGGGTGGGCCTAAATCCATATCCATATCCATTTCCATATCCATTTAATTTTCAAAATCCATATCCATTTAAATATAAATCATCTATTCATATCCATATCCATTGGATTAAACGGTTAAATGGATATCCATCGGATGTAAAGTTTTTTCCTAAAAGAATCCTATTATAATAAAGATTTGTAATATATGTAAGATATATGAATTTAATATAGTTGTATCTTCATAATCTATACTTTTATATCATTTTAATGGTTTATAACGTACATATATAATGATATGTAATTATCTATGAATATATTTAGGTAGATATGTATATATTTATATGTATATAATTATTTCGGGTGATAAATGTATATATCTATTGATGATAAATTGTCATTCATACTCGATTCATTAATTCTTCACATCATTCATATTTACATTCACTTATCATTAATTTAGATCATTAATATTCTTTTAAATAGATCGAATCGGATCATATGAATATTGGATGGATTAGATATCCATCGCCAATTCATCATAAGTTCAAGTTTAAGGATGCACGATATATATGTGTATATATATATATATTTTAAAAAAGACAAAGTTGTATCAAAGTTTGTGGGCTGTTTTTAAAAAAAAAAAAAATACCTTATAAAAATGGTTAATTAGAGTTCAAATCAAATCAATTCAAGTTGTCATCAATATGTCCAAACAAACAAGAAAAGTGAGTGTATAAAAAGTGAATCAAGTTGGGAGGATATGGCAAAATAAAGAGATCTAAAAAACAGATCTGAGATAGGGTCTCCAAGTTGGGGAATGGTGGGTCCAATTGTAATGTAGATGTATACGTGTCTAGTTTTGAGTAGTTAGACAGCTAAGGACCTATCAACGTCCACCATGCAAGTTGCAAGGAACAGCTTTGAATTGAAATGAAGTAGTCTAAACGTCATGGTTAAATTTTGTGGTGTAAACATAATATTGTCGGGGTAGTTGTCATGTGCACCACACGACCACCACAATTTATTTCTTTTTAACACAAAAAACGTAACCTTAAACTTTTTCCGGTTCAAACTATTTTGAAAAGGCAAATATTTTGTACTCAAAAATATACAGTGTCATCCAGTATTTGGTTTTAACTCTGTTATCTAATCATTTTAAGAACATGAATCTTATATTATTATGAAAATATCTTAACATTGTTATAATAATAATAATAATATAGATATGGATAGTCAATTTTGGTGTATACATATAGTCAATTTTGGTACACAAAGTATGTATTTTTATATTGAGATTTTAGGCTATAAATACTCATGAATGCAAGCATTAAACTTGCACCATTTCTCACACTTACAAAGTGTTTCTTTCTTTCTCTCCATTATCATCTTTGTTCTTACACTTCATTATTAGTATTCTAAATCAAGAATCAAATCACTAAAGGTAGTTATAAGCCTACTGAATTATAACATCAAGAATCAAACCACTAAAGGTAGTTATAAGCCTACTGAATTATAACATCAAGAATCAAACCACTAAAGGTAGTTATAAGCCTACTGAATTATAACACGTTATCAGCACGATAATCTTAATACTAAATATGGTTGGCTCTGCCACCAAAATGATATATGGTCGGTTATACCACCAAAATGATATATGGTCGGTTATACCACCAAAATGATATATGGTCGGTTATACCACCAGAATGATATAGGTCGGTTATACCACCTGAAAAAATATATGGTCGACACTGTCGCCAAATTTTTCATTTATGTTTACTAATATTTATATTTTTGTTATATAACATTTATTTATGATTGCTTACACATGGTCGACACTGTCACCTACTTATCATTTATGTTATATTAAATTTATGTTTAATGTTTATATACTTATGAATATAAATTGACTCTAATTTATCATGATGTTTGTTTTAATTTTTGATAATAGAAAATGTCGAATCTGGAAAAGCTTAAATTTACTCCTTTAGAATCAACTGGAAACAACTACATGCCATGGGTTATAAAAGTAAAAATGCATCTTAAATCAATGGGCATTCTTGAAACCATAAATGAAAACAACACTTGTTCTGAAAAAGAACAAGCTACGGCATGTTGCTTTATTCATCAACATATTGATGAATGCTTACAAAATAATTATGTGACTGTAGAAGATCCCCATGTTTTATGGGAAGGTCTCAAAAGCAGATTCAATAATCAAAGAGAAATTTTACTTCCAGCTGCAATGGAACAATGGAGAACATTAAGGTTCCAAGACTTTAAGAAAGTAAATGAATACAGCTCAGCTCTGTATAATACATGTTCACAACTTAAATTCTGTGGACATGAAATTAGTGATGCAGACATGATGGAGAAAACTTTCTCCACAATGAATGCTGCAAACATCACAGTGCAAAGAAATTTGAGAATGCTAAAGTTCAAAACATATCCTGAACTTAATTCATATCTCTTAGTTGCAGAGCAAAATGATGAGCTATTAATGAAAAATCAGCAATCCCGTCCTACTGGTACACTTGCAATCCCTGAAGCAAATACTGCAAATAATTATAAACAGGGACAAGGACGCGGGCAAGGTCGTGGTTATAATAACCATCACCATCATCATGCCAAAAGCCATAACTATGGTAGAAACCATCCTTATGGTAATGGTAATGGGCGTGGACGTGGTCGTGGTCGTGGCCGTGGTGGTCAAAGAAATAGTAATCCACGAAAATATAAATATCAACCACAAAACAAGCCCATTAAACAAGATGTTGAAGAAAATTCTTCTAAAAATTCTGAAGAATCTTGCTACAGATGTGGTAGAATGGGCCACTGGGCTAATACTTGCCGAACATCTAAACATCTTGTTAAGATGTATCAGGATTCGCTGAAAGGTAAAGAAAAGGAAGTAAATTTTGTGGATAATATTGATCCAACAGTCACTGAGAAACCATCTGATTTATATGAAGATTTCTTGAATGTTTAAGTTGTGTGTCTTTTGAAAAATAAACGATTTAATATCGTCTGTCTTTGTCATTATGTTTGCTAAATGTTTCAGTACTATCTATTTGCGTTTAAAATATTGTGTAATATTAATGTACTCACTATTTATTTCTTATATATGAAGTTCAATATGAATTTTGCTGGAATACAACATCAATCAAGTGGTGGAGATCTCTGTATAGCAGACAGTGGAACTACACACACTATACTTAAATCCGAGAAATATTTTATTGATCTAAAACCAACGGAAGGAACTATACATACAATATCAGGACCTGCTAACTTGATAAAAGGGATAGGAAAGGCAAATTTCATACTACCAAATGGTACAAAATTTTTAATAAATGATGCCTTATTTTCTCCCAAATCAAGCAGAAATTTATTGAGTTTCTCCGACATATACCTTAACGGGTATGATTATCAGTCAGTGACAACAGAAAATGAGAAATATTTAAGTATCACTGACAAGAGTCATGTGGTTGAAAAACTGCCAAGACTTAGTTCTGGATTACATTATACACATATAAATGTACCAGAAATACATATGGTAGTTAACGAAAAATATATTGATCCTGGTGTATTCAGTTTATGGCATAACAGATTAGGCCATCCAGGATCAACAATGATGAAAAGGATTATTGAATGTACTCATGGACATCCACTAAAGGATAGAAAAATCCATCATGATACAATGGTTCCATGTACATCTTGCTCTCTTGGAAAATTGATAACTAGACCCTCACCACTTAAGGTTGAGAAAGAATCACCAATGTTTCTTGAAAGAATTCAAGGTGATATATGTGGACCAATTCATCCACCATGTGGACCATTTAGATATTTCATGGTTCTAATAGACGCATCTAGCAGATGGTCTCATGTTTGTCTGTTATCAAGCCGTAATGTGGCATTTGCAAAATTTCTTGCCCAAATTATTAAATTGAGAGCTCATTTTCCTGATTACACCATTAAAAGGGTGAGACTTGATAATGCTGGTGAATTTACATCTCAAGCATTTAATGACTATTGCATGTCTATAGGAATTGTTGTTGAACATTCTGTTGCTCATGTGCATACACAAAATGGTTTAGCCGAGTCATTGATTAAACGTTTACAGTTAATCGCTAGACCATTGATAATGAGAACAAAACTCCCTGTATCTATATGGGGTCATGCAATTTTACATGCTGCTGCATTGATTCGCATCAGACCAAGTGCAAGTCATAAAAATTCCCCCCTACAACTTGCTTTTGGTCAAGAGCCAAATATTTCCCATCTTAGAACATTTGGTTGTGCAGTGTATGTTCCAATTGCGACACCACAACGTACAAAAATGGGTCCTCAAAGGAGGTTGGGAATATATGTTGGATATGAAACATCTTCAATATTAAGGTATATTGAACCTATGACAGGTGACGTTTTTACAGCACGTTTTGCTGATTGTCATTTTAATGAAACATTGTTCCCTAGATTAGGGGGAGAAATGAAAAATAAAGAAAATGATGTTTCATGGTGTGAACCTCAATTAAAGTATCTTGATCCTCGCACAAAAGAATGCGAGACAGAAGTTCAAAAGATAATGCATATACAAGAACTTGCAAATCAATTGCCTGATGCATTTACAGATACAAAAACGGTGACAAAATCATATATACCAGCAGTAAATACTCCAGCTCGAATTGAAATTCCAAAAGCTGGCAATAACGTCACTCATGAATCTTTGCCACGTCAGAAACGTGGAAGACCAATCGGTTCAAAGGATAAAAATCCTCGAAAAAGAAAATCAGCTGATAATGAAGTAAAAGAAAGTGTTCAAGAAGAACCACAAATCAGTACTCCTACTGCAGAGGAGATTGATGATGTCAATACAGAAATTGCAATCAATTATGCATATTCAAAAATATTATGGAACCGAAATGAAATGAAAAATCTTGATGAGAAATTTTCATTTAATGTTGCATATGACATCATGAATAATGATGATGATCCAGAACCAACATCTATGGTTGAATGTCAAAATAGACATGATTGGGCTCAATGGAAAGAAGCAATACGAGTTGAATTAGAATCACTCAATAAAAGAAAAGTTTTCGGATCCATCATTCTCACTCCTAAAGATGTGAAACCTGTAGGATACAGATGGATTTTTGTCCGAAAAAGAAATGAGAAAAATGAAGTTACAAGGTATAAAGATAGACTTGTAGCTCAAGGTTTTTCTCAAAGACCGGGAATTGATTATGAAGAAACTTATTCTCCTGTTATGGATGCAATTACTTTTAGGTACTTAATCAGTCTGGCAGTTTCTAAAAATTTAGAAATGCATCTCATGGATGTTGTGACTGCTTATCTATATGGATCACTTGATAGTGATATATATATGAAGATACCTGAAGGATTTAAGGTACCAGAAGCATCAAATGCAAAACCCAAAGAAATGTATTCGATTAAATTACAAAGATCTTTATATGGGTTAAAACAATCGGGACGTATGTGGTATAACCGATTAAGTAATTACTTGATAAGCAAAGGGTATACAAATAATCTTACTTGCCCTTGTGTTTTCATTAAGAAAACAACATCCGGATATGTGATCATAGCTGTTTATGTTGATGATCTTAACATCATAGGTACAAATAAAGAGATCCATGAAGCCATTCAACTTCTAAAGAAAGAATTTGAAATGAAAGATCTCGGAAAAACCAAGTATTGCCTTGGTTTACAAATTGAGCATATGCCTAATGGTTTACTTGTACATCAAACAACATATACTGAAAAGATTTTGAAACGTTTCAATATGGACAAGGCAAAACCATTAAGTACTCCTATGGTTGTTAGATCACTCAATGTTGAAGCTGATCCATTTCGTCCATGTGAAGATCAAGAAGACATTCTTGGACCAGAAGTACCATATCTTAGTGCAATTGGAGCTCTTATGTATCTTACAAATTGTACAAGACCTGACATTTCTTTTGCAGTTAATTTGTTGGCAAGGTTCAGCTCTGCTCCTACCAAAAGACACTGGAATGGGATCAAACACATATTTCGATACCTTCGAGGAACTACTGATTTAGGATTATTTTATTCTAACGAATCAAAACAAGATTTGGTTGGTTATGCAGATGCAGGTTATTTATCTGATCCACATAAAGCTAAATCTCAAACTGGATATGTATTCCTAAATGGAGGTACTGCAATATCATGGCGTTCTCAAAAACAAACACTTGTTGCTACATCGTCAAATCATGCCGAAGTGATTGCATTACATGAAGCTACTCGAGAATGTTTTTGGTTGAGATCAATGACACAACTCATTACTGATTCTTGTGGACTAGAACGCGATAAAAGTCCAACAACTATCTTTGAAGATAATGCAGCTTGCATAGCACAGATGAAAGAAGGGTATATCAAAAGTGACCGAACAAAACACATACCACCTAGATTCTTCTCATACACTCAAAATCTCATTAAGGACAACCAGATTGAAATGAGATATGTGCAATCTAGCAAAAACTCTGCTGATCTTTTCACGAAAGCACTTCCAACTGCTATTTTCAGAACACACGTTCATAACATTGGCATGAGACATGTTCAAAAGATGTAACAGCTGAAGCGATGTCTACTTGAGGGGGAGTCAACTCCATGCTGCACTCTTTTTCCCTTAGCTAAAGTTTTTTTTCCCACTGGGTTTTCTTTAGCAAGGTTTTTAACGAGGCAGTAATTTATAGTTGATCTTCAACAAAATAAAATTGCTATCCAAGGGGGAGTGTTATAATAATAATAATAATATAGATATGGATAGTCAATTTTGGTGTATACATATAGTCAATTTTGGTACACAAAGTATGTATTTTTATATTGAGATTTTAGGCTATAAATACTCATGAATGCAAGCATTAAACTTGCACCATTTCTCACACTTACAAAGTGTTTCTTTCTTTCTCTCCATTATCATCTTTGTTCTTACACTTCATTATTAGTATTCTAAATCAAGAATCAAATCACTAAAGGTAGTTATAAGCCTACTGAATTATAACATCAAGAATCAAACCACTAAAGGTAGTTATAAGCCTACTGAATTATAACATCAAGAATCAAACCACTAAAGGTAGTTATAAGCCTACTGAATTATAACAAACATCAATTTTTTCCAAATAAACAAATAACTACATGACTAAAAGGGAATTTCATTACGAAGGAACTTACAAACCACATGAAATATCTTAACATCAACTGGTATGTTCGTGACTCTAATAAAGACTTTCTTTATGAATTAAATGATGAAAAGGAGTGCAACGTCAGACAAAAAGGAGATGATGTTCGTGATCGTTTGCACAACGTGTTGGATTATTTGGAGATATCTAAATATTTTTATTTTTGATTCCGTTTCTATGAGGAAGAGTTTGTTATTTGATTCTATATGTAATTTTTTGTTTTCTTAGATTAATCATAGAGGTAGGAAAAACGTTAATTGAAATTCTTAGACCACCCCCTATCGTTAGTTACTCGTCCGTTACCCGCACATTACCCGTCATTACCCGTAACTAACCATAGGCACGGGCTCATTACCCGCTTTAGTTACCCGCATTTACCATGGATTTAACGGAAGTTTTAAGTTTAGTTATAGGAATTGTGAGTCCAGTGGCTTTTTATTGTTGGACTTGATGCTTTATTGCTTGTACGTTGTATATTGAGAGGAGTATTGTTTTAGCCATTATAAGGAGTGTTTAATTATGAGTTAGTTATAGGATATTGGTGTTGATGTGGCGCTGATGTGAAAGATTAAGAGGATGAATAGTTTAGTTACGATAGGGAGTGGCCTTAGCTATCTAAGCCTCTATGATACTATTTGTTTTTCTCTTCTGACTAGGTTTGTTAAAGTATATAATAATAGTGTTTTTGCTGTTAAAAGAAAAGTACAAAAAAAAAATTGATCTATGTATCATTTAAATACATGACCAAAATACCAAAAGGCTCTTGGCCTAGCGGTATGAGAAGAACCCTTCAATCTAGAGGTTGTGGGTTCAAGTCTCACTTGAGGCAGTGAAATGTAAATATTTGTGATTTCGTGTGTAGATTGTAAGTTTCCTTTTCAAAAAAAAAAAAAAAAAAAAAATACATGAACAAAATATTAAATGGTGTTTAACCACAAAACAAAATCAAAGTTACAATTTTGGTTACCTACTAATGTAAAAGAGTTTCAAAACCCTGAGGTACACTGGGGATCAATCTGTAAATGATTCGTCTAGCGTATTGCTGCTAAGCGGCTAATGTGCTTTTAGAGTGAGAAAGAACTGTGTGAGAGAGAAAATGTATTTATCTCTTACTGAAGTTCAGATCAGAATGATGTGAAATGTGGTGACCCAGGGGGTCTATTTATAGGCGTAGAATGTCCGAAATTCTCGGGATACACGTGTCAATCGCTGATTAATTCTGTTGTGCGAAGTTTCCGGAAGGTCGGTGGCGTGTACTGACGTGGTTGCGTGCCGTTCACGCGCTGAGTTAAAGGGCTTAAGCATAGAAGCTGCCTGCAGGGCTTACGCTTGACGCTGGGCGGCCTGTTGAGCGCTGGACGGTAAATACTGAAGACTGCCAAATTTCGTTATGTTTTGTGTCACTTGATCCATTTTTCTGTATAAAAATGATGTTTTTATGCGTGTATCTCCTAGGATACACCATTACGTCCCCCAGTTTAATGTCTTTATTTTTGTAAAAAATAAAGTCATTAAACTAAAAAATTAAAGATGCCCTTTTTCCTCGAAGACATAAAACTGCTGTAGCCGCCTGTTTCTCTGTGATGGCGTCACATTACCAATTATGAAATTTTCCCTAAAATATTTTTAATTTATTTTCAAAATTTAAATTGCTTGTTCTATTGATCTGGCCCATACACGTGTCCCAATCTCATCCCTTTATTATCAATTTGCTTGACTATAAATAGCCCGTTCCCTTTACCTTTTTCCTCTTCCGAAAACTGATTATTTGTTGTGAAGATATCTTGCAGCAATCTGTTAAGTGCAATGTCAGTGATTGTTCATCTTTCTCTTCTGTTTGAATTTTTATTTTTCATACTACTATGGCCGAATCCAACAGCACTTCTTCTCAAAGGGACAATCGCAATGTGAGCACTATTCCGCAAGGTTGAAAAAGACGCGTGACAGAGCCGAAACGGTAGCGACCTTAAAACGTCGCAACGGAAAAAACGGGGCCGAGACAGGGTCGAAATGAATGTTGAATAATGTTGACTTTATATATATAAATAATATTTACACATATTTTAGAGTTAAAAAACTTTCGTTGACAAGTTTGTACCTATAATTGCTATTAGCGTTAATATAATACAAAATGGAATACTAAACTAAGTCAATTTTGATTGATTTGACCGACTTATGATCGATTTTAACAGAATTTCTGACTTTTGATCGGCGTTGACCCAATTTTTCCTGCATTTGACCTGACTTTTGACCGTTGACCGATTTATAAGAAAACGAGACGGGGTCAAAACGGTTTAGTCACCAAAACGCCGCAACGGGCATCGTAATGGACGCATCGGACGCCGTTTACAACAGTGCTATTCCGTCAAGTATTACTGAAGCCGAAATATATAGACTATGTATAGAATATAGGAACCTTAGATTGCTGAACCCCATGGTTCCTTCTCCTAATGATAGGGCAAACAATCCACCTAAAAAGATGATTACACTGTATAAGCTTCAACTTACAATAGGTAATCTTCGTATTCCTCCCACCGTTTTCCTTCAAGAACTTCTATCTCATTATGCGATTGGCCTTAGCCAAATTCACCCACCTGGTTTGCAAAAAATTGTGCTTTTTGAATTGTACTGCAATGCTGTTGGAAAAATTTCAAGTATAAATGTTTTTCACGAGTTGTTTAGGACTCGATTGGTGAGTAAATGATGGTAGACCTTTGATTGTAAAGCCAATAAAGCTTTCACTGGAACGAAAGAAACGTCTTTAAAAAGATGGAAAGAACCCTTCTTTTTGTCAACAAAAGGGTTATCCAGGATAATTGGGCAAATATTCGGAAGTGGAGGAAAACCAAAATAGGAGTAAGTAAATCAATCATATTGTCTGATGATGAAAGAACAACTGTTGAAGAGTGGAAGTCGTTGGAACTTCCACAACGTTCATATGCTGATATCGAAGCCATTTTAGTCTGTTGTGGGATGAGTTACAGTTGGCGTATTGGATTTGCACCAGTGCTGCACTGGAAAGGTTATGGTAGGCATTTTATAAATATGTTATACTTGCATTATGTCGTTGTAAAATGTATTCTTATACCATACGTGGTCGTGGGTTCGAGTCTCACGGATGGCGCCATTTGTTGGTACGAATTTCCGTGTAGCGGCTGTAAGGTACCAGTACAAGACAATAGCTACTCAGCGTGTGGCGTATTCTGTTGATTGTTGTTTGCCCTCGAGAAATAATCTCTGCAGACCCGGAACATGGACTAAAGATCCGTGGGGTGGCCTCAATCAATCTGGGGATCAATCTGTAATTGATCCGTTTAGCGTATTGCTGCTAAGCGGCTAATGTACTTTTAGAGTGAGAAAGAACTGTGTGAGAGAGAAAATGTACTTCTCTCTGACTGAAGTTCAGATCAGAATGATGTGAAATGTGGTGACCCTGGGGGTCTATTTATAGGCGTAGAATGTTCGAAATTCTCGGGATACACGTGTCAATCGCTGATTAATTCTGTTGTTTGAAGTATCCGGAAGGTCGGTGGCGTGTACTGACGTGGCTGCGTGCCGTTCATGCGCTGAGTTAAAGGGCTTAAGCATAGAAGCTGCCTGCAGGGCTTACGTTTGACGCTGGGCGGCCTGTTGAGCGCTGGACGGCAAATACTGAAGACCGCCAAATTTCGTTATGTTTTGTGTCACTTGATCCATTTTTCTGTATAAAAATGGTGTTTTTATGCGTGTATCTCCTAAGATACACCATTACCTATAAAAATCGATGGAAAGTGTACAGAAAACGACAATAAGTTAGAAAATATTGTCCAGGGTACTATTTTCCTATCACTCTGATGATCTACTCTATACCTTAAAAGAGAGTTTTTATTAGCTAATAAATATATCTAAAACCACCTTTATAGTCATTAGATTAAAATTTGACAATAATCTGCCCCTTAATCCAATGGCCCATTGTAACGACCCGTCAAAATCGCTATTGACGCGGCACATTAATTATTGATTCCACAGTGAGGTTTTGACCTATATATGATACGTTTTGATAAAATATTGCGTTCATTAAAATAAGTGATTTTCTAAACATAGAAAGTTATAAACATGTGGGCGAGTGCTTAAGTATAAGCAAATCCCCAAAATACACAAGTCTTTATTTTACAGGTTGACATCACAGTCAAATTATTTATTACACAACGTAGTTTTGTTTCGAATGCAACAAGATTTATACAAAGCATGAGAGACTCCATGCAGGCAACAAGCACATCACAGCGGAAGCAGTCTAAGGACCTGAGAATAAAAACATGCTAAAAATGTCAACACGAATGTTGGTGAGTTATAGGTTTAATTGCTCGAGTTATAAATATATAAAGATGGACCACAAGATTTCTTCAAAAGTTTATCAATAGATTCTGCATAACAGAGCACCCTGGTAACTAAACTTAACGCTATAATGATAATTACTCTATTCGTTTTAATACACGCAAACCAACGTGTCATAAACTCAAATAACATACGTCCGTTAAAAGGCTAGCGCTCTAGCTCGGACGGGGATGTCAAGCCCTATGGATCCATATACAATTATTCGTGCCCACCAGTCCATATCCTATGTACTGGCAGCTACTAGTTACCAAAGCTAAGGAATTTTCGATTTAACTCAGTGTAGAATTAAGTATGTACTTGTGTCCATTTAAAATAAATTGCATGTATTCTCAGCTCAAAAATATTTAAAGTATTTAAAAAGGGAGACTATAAACTCACGGTTTAAAGTATATATATATATGTACGTATATGTAATATAATAAATATAATAATATAAATATAATAATATAATAATTATGATAAGATAATATAATAATATAATAATAATAACCGTGTTAAATTAAAAGCCGCCATCACTTTTTATGTCGACAAACATTACGCGTTTCGCGTAGATAGGTACGCGGTCCGCATATGGTGTCTTCATGAAAGTTGTAGATTCTTGAGTTACAGACGTTTGGACACCGGAATCACCCTTTTTTGAGTCAGTATAATTTAGTTATGATTTTTCTCGTGAAAGTACGCAGGTTTAGTGATTTCCATCATTTTAACTTGAAATCTTGATACGAAATGTTGTAGTCTTTTGTTGCTCATTATAAATCTTTATTTTATATTTAACAATATTTAAGTGAGACTAATTATATATACACATGTCAGCTTGCATGATCAAATGTCTAGCTACTTTAAATTTTGTCCTCGTCTAATATCGAATCTATATAGATATGCATGTTTATCAAAAGTGAAAAATAGAAAGTCCCACATTTTTGTCCAAATACAATCTTGCCATTTTCAATGATATATATATTGTAACAAACTGAAATCCGGGCTAGTTGTAAGTTGCCTATTTTACCCTTAGGGTTTGTGCTTAGTCTTAAGTGCTTTTATTTTAATTATTTTATTAGTGTTTTATTATAATTTTGTTGTGACCAGTTTGTGACAAGGGTCCCAGAACAGGTTTATTTATTTTAATTGGACCTCGTTTGGGTTACCTAATCTTGTGCGAAAGATATCAGATAACTGGTAAATACCCGTGTGTGATGGGGTATTGTGTTTTAACACAAATAAAGCTGGTGACCAGCTCCTTTCTTGAAGTTTCCTGATTTTTTTCCTTTCTCTCACTCACACTCTCACCTAACCTCATCTTCATCATCTCAAACAACCCTATATCATTTGATCTCGAATTGAAGCTTGATTTTTGGTGTCAAAACGTTCCTTGTGTCATTGTGGTTCTAACAAGGTAAAGTTTGTAAGATTTCATGATCAAATCTGTGATTAAATGGGTTTTTTATTTTTTGTTAAAATGGGGTTGTGTCAAATTGGTTCAATCTGTTGTTGTTTGTGCATAAAAGTTGTGGGTTTATGTTTCTAAATGTCTAGTGTAAAAGATGTAACCAGTTTTGAGGTCAAAAAACGTTTCCAAAGTCGAGATTTGGTGATTTTGGGTTGAAACCCCTCACTTTGCTGCTGTTGCAGCTGATGAACTACCTTCGGCCGATGGTCGTTGACCATCGACCGATGGTGAGGACGATCGGCCGATGGACGAGAACATCGACCGATGGTGTATGATTTCTGACCAGCGGATGTGATTTTGACGATCGACCGATTGGGGGAGACCATCGACCGATGGTGTGTTGACGATCGGCCGATGGATGGGACCATCGACCGATGGTCTTAGACAGTGAAAATTTTACTAAGTTTTGATTTTAGCCGTTATGCTGTCCGTGTATTTTTAAGATTTTCAGGATGTAAATTTTTATCGGACGCATTTTTTTTACTAATTTGCTATAATTCGAGGTCAGTGTGTCTAATCTTGATGGGAAGACTATTCTAACTTGGTTTTTACTGTCCTCAGGAGATAAGGACAAGGAGGAAGCTCAGAAATAATAACTGAGCAGTTGCTGGTAATTGGTGAGTGGGTCTATCTCCGGATAGAGTTTAAGTAGCATATCATGCTACTGTGGTTGACTCTTTTACCATGCATAGTGTAGAAATTGACATGTTAGAATAATATAGTATGCCTGATGTTGTATGTGAATTATGTGTACACTGTGTGATTGGCACCAGTCGGGCCTAGGGAGACTGGGGACTCGAGACCGTGCCTAGGAGAGGTTAGAGTCCGTATGAGGTCAACCGTGCCTAGGGGAGGTTGGGTCCATAGGCTACTGATTGTTGAGTATAGTGTGAACGATGCACCCCCTGCATCTGGATAACTATACTGTGAATTGAGTAGCAGGGACTATCGGTAGACTCAAGCCCGATCAGCTGAGAGTCGTGTGCTCGTACAAGCCGCCGATCCTCGTATTGTCTTATTGTATGCTAGTTGGTAGTTAGCAAGTGTTGTTGTTAGTATATAGCTTGTGTGTGGCTTAAGCTATATCTGTTAGATAGATTCCATTCACTTAGCGGTGCGCTAATCCCCCACATATTCTCCCCTTGCAGTTTTAGGTACTGCTAGTCGGGATGGGTGATATGGCAGAAGACATGTTTGACAACCCTACTCTGATGTGAACTTTTGTTTAAATCATGTTTTGTAATAACGTAACACCGTTGTGTAAACTTAAACTTAATTACTCAGATTAATGTAATGTCGTGACTTATAGTGTGTTTGTTAATAAGTCTTCCGCTGTGTTTTTAAAAAAAAAAAAAATTGGCCGGTGTTACATATATCGAGTTATTTATATAACATATATAATTAAATTATTTATTTAAATCATTATATATATATATATATATATATATATATATATATATATATATATATATTTATATTTATATATCCATTTAGAAATTGTTGTTCGTGAATCGTCGAAAATGATAAAAGGGTACTTGAACGTGTAAACTAGTTCAAAAAGTTTTAAGACTCAACATAATAGGTCCGTTTATCGTGTCAGAAATATTCTATCCTGTAATTAATTAATTTATTAATGATAATTACCCTATTCTTTTTAATATACGCAAACCAACGAGTCATAAACTCAAATAACATACGTCCGTTAAAAGGCTAGCGCTCTAGCTCGGACGGGGATGTCAAGCCCTATGGATCCATATACAATTATTCGCGCCCACCAGTCCATATCCTATGTACTGGCAGCTACTAGTTACCAAAGGTAAGGGATTTTTGGTTTAACTCAGTGTAGAATTAAGTATGTACTTGTGTCCATTGCATTTAAAATAAATTGCATGTATTCTCAGCCCAAAAATATTTAAAGTATTTAAAAAGGGAGACTATAAACTCACGGTTTAATATTGAGATTCAATATTGTAGGCAAATTGCGTAGACGTAATGATGGTAGACGACTGTATGGTTGACCTTGGATTCAAGAACAATACCCCGAACAATACCCAATATTTCTTTAGTTCAAAACGGTTTGAAACCCTAATTACAAACACCCATACATAACTTATTGTAGTATATAACTTCTAATATTTTGAAATTGATAAAAACTGATACGGATATATTTATGTGTCAAGAGTTGTTCGCGAATGCATATATATATATATATATATATATATATATATATATATATATATATATATATATGTACATATATGTAATATAATAAATATAATAATATAAATATAATAATATAATAATTATGATAAGATAATATAATAATATAATAATAATAAACGTGTTAAATTAAAAGCCGCAATCACTTTTTATGTCGACAAACATTACGCGTTTCGCGTAGATAGGTACGCGGTCCGCGTATGGTGTCTTCATGAAAGTTGTAGATTTTTGAGTTACGGACGTCTGGACACTAAAATCACCCTTTTTCGAGTCAGTATGATTTAGTTATGATTATTCTCGTGAAAGTACGCAGGTTTAGTGATTTCCATCATTTTAACTTGAAATCTTGATACGAAATGTTGTAGTCTATTGTTGCTCATTAGAAATCTTTATTTTATATTTAACAACATTTAAGTGAGACTAATTATATACACACACGTCATCTTGCATGATCAAATGTCTAGCTACTTTAAATTTTGTCCTCGTGTAATATCGAATCTATATAGATATGCATGTTTATCAAAAGTGAAAAATAGAAAGTCCCACATTTTTGTCCAAATACAATCTTGCCATTTTCAATGATATATATATCGAGTTATTTATATAACATATATAATTAAATTATTTATTTAAATCGTTATATATTTATATTATATATATATATATATATATATATATATATATATATATATATATATATATATCCATTTAGAAATTGTTGTTCGTGAATCGACAGAAATGATAAAAGGGTACTTGAATGTGTAAACTAGTTCAAAAAGTTTCAAGACTCAACATAATAGGTCCGTTTATCGTGTCGGAAACATTCTATCCTGTAATTAATTAATTTATTAATGTGAAATTTTCTGGGTCATCACAGTACCTCCCCGTTAAAGAAAATTTCGTCCCGACATTTTGAGTAGTACCTGTTTTATAAGCGATATCAGTGAACAAATGTGGATACTTTTGCTTCATTTGATCTTCACGTTCCCAAGTAAACTCGGTCCTCGTCTAGCGTTCCAACGAACTCTAACTATCGGTATTTTGTTTTGTTTTAATTGTTTGACCTCACGGTCCATAATTTCATCAGGTTCTTCGATAAAATGGAGTTTATCATTGATTCGTATTTCGTCAAGAGGAATTACGACATCCTCTTCAGCTAAACATTTCTTCAAATTTGACACGTGAAATGTGTCGTGAACACCACTAAGTTCTTGCGGTAGCTTTAATCGATAAGCAACTGTTCCAATTCTTTCGGTGATTTCAAAGGGTCCTACGTACCTAGGACTTAGTTTTCCTCATTTACCGAATCGTACAACGCCTTTCCAGGGTGACACTTTCAACATGACTTTGTCGCCCACTTGAAATTCTAGCGGTTTTCTTCCTTTATTAGCATAACTCTTTTGACGACTCATGGCCGTTTTCAATCGTTGTTGTATTTGAAAGATCTTTTCGGTAGTTTCATGAATAATTTCTGGTCCCGTAAGTTGTTTTTCTCCTACTTCACTCCAACAAATAGGAGATCTGCACTTTCTACCGTAAAGTGCTTCAAATGGTGGTGCGTTGATGCTCGTATGATAGCTGTTATTGTATGAAAATTCTGTCAAAGGTAAGTGTCGATCCCAACTGGTTCCAAAGTCAATCATGCATGCCCTTAACATGTCTTCCAATGTTTGTATTGTTCTTTCACTTTGACCATTTGTCTGTGGGTGATAAGCGGTGCTCATATCTAATCGAGTTCCCAATGTTTTTTGTAATGACTTCCAAAAATGTGATATGAATCGGGTGTCACGATCAGATATAATGGAGATAGGTACACCATGTCTGGAAACTATTTCCTTCAAATATAAGTGTGCTAATCTCTCCATACTGTCTGTCTCCTTTATTGGTAGAAAGTGAGCTGATTTAGTGAGGCGATCAACTATCACCCAAATAGTATCGTGACTACTTGCAGTCCTTGGCAATTTCGTAATAAAATCCATGGTTATTCTTTCCCATTTCCATTGAGGAATTTCTGGTTGTTGCAGTAATCCTGACGGCTTCTGGTGCTCAGCTTTAACATTTGCACACATCAAACATTTGCTTACATAAGTAGCAATTTCTGCCTTCATATTAGGCCACTAATAGAACTTCTTGAGATCTTGGTACATTTTCCCATTTCCTGGGTGAATTGAGTACCTCGTTTTGTGTGCTTCATCTAGTACTAGTTGCCTTAGGTTACCATGTTTTGGTACCCATATCCTACCAGCAAAATACAGGGTTCCATCGGCTTTTACTTCAAGTTGTTTATCTAATCCTTTGCTCATTTCGCCTTTTTCATTTTCTTCTTTTAAAGTTTCTAACTGTGCTGCTTGAATTTACTTTGTGAGATCAGTATGAATTGTAATGTTCAAAGCTCAGACCCTAAGAGGTTTTACTCTTTCTTTCCGACTTATGGCATCAGCTACAACATTAGCCTTTCCGGGGTAGTAACGGATTTCACAATCGTAGTCGTTCAATAACTGTACCCAGCGACGTTGCCTCATATTGAGTTGTTTTTGATCAAAAATATGCTGAAGACTCTTATGGTCGGTGTACACTAGGTGCCATATAGATAGTGTCTCTATATTTTGAGTGCAAAAACTACTGCTCTAAGTTCCAAATCGTGCGTCGTATAGTTCCTTTCGTGAATTTTTAGTTGTCGTGAAGCGTATGTGATAACTTTTGTGCGTTGCATTAATACACATCCTAAACCTTGGCGCGAAGCATCACAATAGATCACGAAATCATCATTTCCTTCTGGTAATGACAAAATGGGTGCAGACGTTAACTTCTCCTTTAACATTTGAAATGCGGATTCCTGTTCTGTGGACCAATCATACTTCTTTCCCTTTTGGGTCAATGCAATTAAGGGTTTGGCAATTTTAGATAAATCTTGAATGAATCTTCGGTAGTAACCAGCAAGACCTAAGAAATGGCGGATTTATGTTGGAGTCTTCGGGGTTTCCCATTTACTAATGGCTTCGATCTTGGCGGGGTCAACTTTAATTCCATCTTTACTGACAACATGGCCCAAAAACTGTACTTCTTGTAACCAGAAATCACACTTCGAAAATTTTACGTACAGTTCTTCTTTCTTGAGAATTTCTAGTACCAGTCTTAAGTTTGCTCATGTTCTTCCTTGTTCTTCAAGTAAATCAATATATCGTCGATAAAAACAATGACAAATTTGTCTAAATACGGTCTGCAGATGCGATTCATTAGATCCATGAATACTGCTGGAGTATTAGTCAATCTAAAAGGCATAACTAAAAACTCATAGTGACCGTAACGGGTTCTGAAGGCGGTTTTAGGAACATCTTCTTCATTCACTCTCAGCTGATGATATCCGGAGCGTAGATCAATCTTAGAATAAACACTTGATCCTTGCAATTGATCAAACAAATCATCAATCCTCGGTAATGGGTACCGATTCTTGATCGTTAATTTGCTTAATTCTCGGATATCTATGCACATTCTCATAGATCCATCCTTCTTCTTGACGAACAGAATAGGAGCACCCCAAGGTGAAAAACTGGGACGAATAAATCCACGATCCGATAATTCTTGCAACTGGCTTTGTTATTCTTGCATTTCTGAAGGTGCAAGTCTATATGGGGATCGTGCTACAGGTGCGGCTCCTGGTACGAGATCAATCTGGAATTCTACACATCTGTGTGGAGGTAGCCCAGGTAATTCTTTTGGAAATACTTCGGGATATTCTCTCACAACTGGCATGTCATCATTGCTTCTTTCTTCAGTATCGATCTTCTTTACGTGTGCCAGAATAACATAACAACCCTTTCTTATAAGTTTCTGGGCCTTCATACAGCTGATAAGGTTCAGCTTCGAGTTGCTCTTCTCCCTATAAATCATTAATGACGTTTCATCCTTACGAGGGATGCGTATCGCTTTCTCAGCGCAAACAACTCCCGCTCTTATTTTGGACATCCAGTCAATGCCAACGATTACATCAAAACTTCCTAATTCTACGGGTATCAAATCGATTTTGAAGGTTTCACCAGCGAGATTTATTTCACAACCATGGCACATTTTATCGGCTTTTATCAATTTACCATTAGCTAATTCAATAGTATATTTATCGTCTAGAGGCAATGATGCACATTCCAGTTTAGAACTAAAGTCTTTACACATATAACTTCTATCGGCACCCGTATTAAACATAATAGAAGCTAGTTGATTATTAACGGTAAACGTACCCGTAACAACATCATGGTCCTCACGTGCTTCGCTGACATTAATGTTAAACGCCCTTCCCCATGTGGGTTCTTTATTCTTCTCATTATCAGGGCATTGATTTTTAAAGTGACCAGACTTCCCACATCCAAAACATTTCTTGACATCGATAAGTTTTGTCTTTACTTCAGAAACGGTGGCATAAAAATCTTTCGCCACATGTCCTTTCTTGTTGCACTTATCACAGACCACCTGATAATAACCTGAATGATGGGTGTAACGTCTTTTGCAAAATGGATGAGGTCCCTTATAGTTTGGACTAGCAATTGCCCCATCTTGTTTACCTTTAAAAGTCTCTCGCCTCTTCAGGTGAGTACTTTTGCCCTTATAGTCTTTCCATTTCCTCTTTCCTTCAGTTGTCTTGACTTTGGTAATTGGTGAAGGATTTTCGTATGCCCGAGAGACATATTTAATTAATGTGGCTAATATATTATGATCCAAGTCGGGTCATACCCAATAACAAGCTTACCAACACTTTAAATGTATTTAATCTTAGCTATTGGATCGTTAAGTAAATACGCGACACTTGAATTTTAGAAAATCGGTTTTCTAAAATATTATCACTTGAGATAAATTATTTGGATAATTATATATAATTGTTTATAGGTTTAAATAATTATATTGTGTTATATTTTATAAAATTTTTATAAAGTATATAAGTAACTAAACAATGCATATATTTTATAACAAGTTTTATATATAAAACATCAAGTTTTTTATAAACATTCTTGTTATAAAATAATGGCATGGATGGGCAGATTTTGGGACTCCAAGACAAGTCCCATGCTAGTTTATTCTTGTTACTTTTGATACAAATATTCCCAAGTGCATGCTTAACACTTAAAACCAAGTTTTGACTCTCATTTTGCACTTACAAGTTAGAAAACTCTTTCAAACTTTCTGCTGTATGATTCTGGCCGAATTTTGAGCTGAACAAAAAGGGGTTCAAGTGGTTTTGCAAGTGAGAAATTCAAGTGTTATTAAATCCTAACCAAAGCAATAAGTGTTGGTTATAAGTTTGGGGTATAAACACTTGAGGTTTCATAGTTTTGAGGCTCCATTCATCATCTTCTTTCTAGTTGCTGCTGATCAGAATTTTGGGTGCAAATAAAAGGGTTTTAAGCTTGCTTAATTAGCTAGTTAAGTGTCTAAATCTTAACTAACTTAAAGGGTGGTGTTGGTGCATCAAAGGATTAGGGTATTGCACACTTGAGGGTTCAAGTTGGTAGCTTTCTTCCATCATTTTCATCATCATTTTGCTATCCAAATTCAGCTCATAACTCATCATAGAGGAGGTATAATCTTCTTCCTTCTTTGTTATATGTAAGCATTATTTCATGACTTGATAACTATATGGAATTCATCTAAAGTGGTTTAACATATTAACATGCTTTCTTAATATTTTGCTTCCGCTTGTTGTAACTCTTAATGAATTGGTTTCATGAATAAGTTAACATTAAGAACTTGTTGAAATGTTGAATTCCATCAATGGTATCTAGAGCAGAAGTCTATGAAATATGCTTCTTATATATGGTCTTTAAAACCCACCAACTTTGCATTCTATGTACATGCATGAAAGTAGAATGTAAAAATATTGGGGTTTGGGTGGGTTCATGATTTTGGCCGAATTTTAAGGGTTCCAAAAGTGGGTTTGGAACTTGCAAATTGGTCATATTTGTTGTATATTGTAGTTCACAATCAATGCCTTGACCTTATGATGTATGCATGTGTGTTTGAATGGATATTTGTTTGGTTGAATGGTTGTAATATTCATTCAATTTGGTTTGTAAAATTAATTATTCATTTGGTATGTAATATTAATTTTGGTTATGTAATTTATTTTATATTTGGCATGTAAAATAGATTAGGATGTGTTTTCATTTTCTAGACAAAATGTATTAGGATATATTTTGTAACAAGATGAAGATGCATGAAGATCACAAGGAAGAACACAAGAAGCATGTGGATGCAAGGTTAAGTGGGAGGTTAAAACCTCTTACTTTGTGTTTTACCCATTGACCGGTGGCATTTTGTTTTCGGCTAAACAAAATGTCTACCAAAAGGCTTGATTGTGAACATTTGTTTTGCATGCGTGGTTGTTTTAATTTCTTGTATGATTGTGGATTGTGCATGTTACTACAACAAGTTATCACACAAGTTAACAACAAGCAAAACTAAAATTTAATTGGTTAAATTATTAACAACATGATATTTACCAAACCACAATTTAATCGGTTAAATTGAAATGGTAAAAAGGATATTAATAAACGGTTATTAAGAACATGATAATGATCATATGTATAAAATGGTTTATATCAAGTAATTGGCTAAAATTACATGACTTGAAAATGGATTTCAAATGAACCATACACTAAATGCATGTTGGTGTATGGCATAAAAGTTTTCTTAAACGAGAATTAATGAAAACTTAAAATCCCTTCTATTAACAAGGTAAACAAGTTAAACGCCACCCTTTTGTGTGACACTTAGACATATTAGGGAACTCATGATGGGATAAAGGTCACCTAACCGTCATGAACAAACTAATATGGTTGAGGTGAATTTCGCATGCTTGTGGGATAAAGGTCACCTAACCACTTGTATGTTAAGTTTACACGTTTACACAAGTAGGACGACTTGATTTGGGAATCATGAACTTAGGGTCACCGAAGCATGAGGAACAAATAGGCGTTGATGGGATAAATATGCCATGCAAAAGGATTGCATGATCCCATAATTTAGAAGTTGCAAAAGGATTGCAATTGTCATTATGACTACCTAGCTAAATCAAATAACGGGATAAAGGTCACCTAACCGAAATTTGATTTACCGTTAGATTCTAATATTTAATATGTCAATTAAAATATAAAAGGGTATTGTTTATTAAATTTAAAATCAATACTTAAATGAACTTTGTTAAATATTGTAGATGGCCGCTAATAACATCAACAACACGCAAAATGCACCAATTAACTTACACAACCTATCATTAAGGTCTCTCCTCGAGGAAGACAAACTCAACCATACGAACTTTATGGATTGGTTCCGCAATCTTAGGATTGTCCTCAAACTTGAGGATAAGGCGTATGTGTTGGAGGACCCCATTCCCGATCAACCAGACGAGGATGATACGGAAGGCATGGCTTATTGGGATAAGTATTGCACCGATTCGGTGTAAGTCGCTTGCCTAATGCTTGGGACTATGATACCCGAACTCCAAAAGGATTTCGAGCATCATACTGCATACGACATGATCACGCAATTGAAGGAGATGTTCCTTCAACAAGCACGTGTCGAGCGCTTCGAGACCGTTCGAGTGCTTCATGCATGTCGTATGGACGACTCCCAATCCGTTTCATCTTATGTCCTTAAGATGAAAAGCCTCATTGATCGCGCAAACCGTCTTAATCTCAACATATCCAATGAGCTAGCCACGGATCTTATCCTAAACTCCTTGTCAAAGAGGTTTGACCAATTTGTAATTAATTACAATATGAATGGGATGGATAAGACCATTGGCGAACTTCATGGCATGCTTAGGACGGCAGAAACTAGCATGGGTAAGAGGGCTTCACCCGTGCTAATGATCAATGATGGTGGGTCCAAAGGTAACAACACCTCTAAGCCAAAGGCGGCTAAGAGGAAAGGACCCGCCCATCAAGGCAAGGGAAAGGGGAGGATGGTTACCCCAACCAAAAACAAGAACAAGAAGCAAAAGGTTGTCGGACAAGCAAACCCCAAGGAAGACCCGTGCTTCGGTTGCGGTGAAATGGGTCACTGGAAACGCAACTGCCCGGTCTACCTTAAGGAGTTGAAGGAAAAGAGGGATGCGGGGCAAACCTCAGGTAATATATATATGGTATATATAGAGCTTAGTATTACTTCTTCTAATACATGGGTATTAGACACTGGATGTGGAACTCACATTTGCAATTCTTTGCAGGGGTTCAAAAGAAGTAGCAAGCAAACGGGAACATCAAGTCTCTTTATGGGTAATGGAGCCAAAGTGCAAGTGAAGGCTCAAGGAGACTTTGTATTAAAGCTTCCAAGTGGTTTGGAACTTATTTTGAACAATGTTTTGTATGCACCGGATTTATGTCGAAACATTATTTCAGTTTCCCGTTTAAAACAATGTGGTTTTTATCTTAATTTTGTTAATGATGATATCCACGTTTATTTAGATAATGTATTCTATTTTAAGGCCTCGCCTTCAAATGGAATTTATGAATTGATTCATGATGACACATCAACTAGTAGCTCAATATACCATACTAGCACCAAGAAACTCAAAAGGGATTTGAGTGATTCCTACTTATGGCATTGTCGCCTTGGTCACATAAACAAGAATCGAATGCATACACTTCAAAAGAATGGCCTTTTGAAATCAAATGAACTAGACTCGTTTGATGTATGTGAATCTTGTTTACAAGGCAAAATGACTAAAGCACCTTTCAAAGGGACCTACGAAAGGGCTAAGAACTTATTGGGATTAATACATTCGGATGTATGTGGACCCTTTAAGCCCATAACTAGGAATGGTGAAAGATACTTCGTTACTTTCATTGATGACTTCAGTCGTTTCGGATATGTCTACTTGTTAAGACATAAGGACAAAACTTTTGAAGCATTCAAAGAGTATCAAAACGAAGTACAAAATCAACTCAATAAGACAATCAAGGTACTCCGTACCGATAGAGGAGGTGAATACCTAAGCGATGCCTTCCAAGATCATCTTAGAAGTTGTGGGATTATCTCGCAACTTACTCCACCCGGGACACCACAGCTTAATGGTGTATCCAAAAGGAGGAACCGAACCCTAATGGATATGGTTCGATCAATGATGGCTAGAAGCTCGTTACCTCTGTCATTTTGGGGTTATTGCCTATGCTCCGCGGCTCGTATTTTAAATATGGCCCCAACCAAGAAAGTGGAACGAACTCCTCATGAGATGTGGTTTGGAAAACCTCCATCTCTATCATACTTAAAGGTATGGGGATGTGAAGCTTATCCTAAGCGTTACGTCCCTAATAAGTTGAATGCTCGATCCACGAAGTGTATCTTCATAGGATATCCCAAGGATGATATGGGATATTATTTCTATGATCCATCCGAGCAAAATGTATTTGTTGCTCGAAAGGCTGAATTCCTTGAAACTAATTTCCTAATGGAAGGAAATAGTGAAAGGAAGATAGATCTTGAAGAGGTTCAAGATCAAGTAGATGATACACAATTGGTTGACACTAGCACTCAACATGAAAATGTTGAGAGTGATCAAATGGATGATCAAAATACACAAGACGTTCGCAGATCTGGTAGGATTAGTAATCCTCCTGAGAGATATGGGTTTCTCATGGATGGTTGCTATGTGGTTGATTTGGATGAACCAACAAACTACCAAGATGCTTTATCAAGGATTGATAAGGATAAATGGCAGGAAGCCATGAACGCTGAGATGCAATCCATGTATGACAACCAAGTTTGGGAACTTGTTGAACAACCTACTGGCTCAAGGCTAGTTGATTGTAAATGGCTTTTCAAGATGAAAACCGACATACATGGAAACTTGGATACATATAAAGCTAGACTTGTAGCAAAAGGTTTCACTCAAACTCAAGGGGTTGACTATGATGAAACTTTTTCGCCTGTGGCAATGCTAAAGTCTATTAGGATATTACTTGCCATTGCTGCTCATTATGATTATGAAATATGGCAAATGGATGTCAAGACCGCTTTTCTAAACGGACATCTTGAGGAAGATGTCTACATGGTTCAGCCTGAAGGTTTTGTTGATTCGAAATATCCTAAGAAGGTATGCAAGTTAAAGAAGTCAATCTACGGATTGAAACAAGCATCTATAATGTGGAATCATCGTTTTAATGAGGAGGCCAAGAAATTTGGCTTCATTAAAAATGGTGATGAAGCTTGTGTATACAAGAAAGCTAGTGGGAGCACTATCATGTTCCTTGTATTATATGTGGATGATATATTACTATTTGGAAATGATGTTCCGGCAATGCAAGGAGTTAAAACTTGGTTAAGTAAATGCTTCTCCATTAAGGATCTTGGAGAAGCACAATACATTTTGGGGATTGGGATCTACAGGGATAGATCCAAGAAGCTGATAGGTTTGAATCCAAGTGCATACATTGAAAAGATCTTGAAAAGGTTCAAGATGGAGAACTCTAAGAAAGGTTTGGTACCTATTCAAAAGGGAACACTTCTCAGTTCATCTCAGTGCCCCACCACGAAAGATGAACAGGAGAGAATGAAGAAAGTCCCATATGCGTCTGCTATTGGGTCAATCATGTATGCAATGATATGCACTAGACCGGATGTGTCATGCGCTCTTAGCCTGACAAGTAGATACCAGAATAACCCAGGAAACAGTCATTGGATTGCTGTCAAAAGTATATTGAAATACCTTAGGAGGACTAAGGATATGTTTCTTATATACGGGTCTGGTGAGGAGGAACTCGCTGTAAAAGGTTACGTAGATGCAAGTTTCCAAACTGATCGAGATGATTCTCGATCACAATCCGGTTATGTCTTCACGTTAAATGGAGGTGCGGTCTCTTGGAAGAGTTCAAAACAGGATGTTGTTGATTTATCCACTACATAGTCGGAGTACATCGCCGCATCATTGGCAGCTCAGGAAGCTGCATGGATGAAGAAATTCATCGACGACTTAGGAGTAGTCCCTTCCATTCAGGACCCTCTTGAGATCTTTTGCGATAACGAGGGTGCGATTGCTCAAATCAAAGAACCTCGTGCTCACCAAAAGACCCGTCACATTGATCGGAGATTCAACTACATAAGGGATGAAGTTGAAAAGGGAAAGATATGTATTCGCAAAGTTCACACAGATCTTAACATAGCGGATCCACTCACGAAGCTCTTACATGGATCAAAACATGCAGGACATGTTTGTGCTTTAGGGCTTCGATATTCTAGTGATTGGTCATGATCTGTTTTAAGTATTGTAACGGAACGAAATTGTTCAAACTCATTAATATAATTATGGTGTTAATTTATTAATCTTGAGTCAGGTTCCTATTTTGCATATTTTATCCATGAATAAGCTATTATTCTAAATTCCGTAGTCGATCACATTTGTGGGAGCAAGTGTGAGGTTTAGACTATTATGAACTTGGACTGGTATACATTCACGGGATGAATGTGGGGCAAGGTTGCAACCAAGGTTCATAGATATTTGTGGGATACAAATATTGGAAGACCCGCCCTCAAGATTTACTAAATGGAGCCTTTGTGGTTGATCACATGTAATCTTGAGTAAAGGTGAATATCATTGTATCCTCTGACCTGAGATACATATTGGGTTCAGATATTTACCAAGTATTGTGCCTTGATTCTTTCCTTCGCTATTCTGAAATATGGTAGTTCATAAGGAAGAGCTCAGGTGTAATGCAAAGTATATATATCTAGGACGTATGTGATCAAGATGGAATTTGTCCCTCTTATTCGTTGAGAGTCAGATGTCTAAGGCCTGATAAAGTTAAATCTAGAAGAGAGTGATCACTCTGTGTCTCTTGGATTTAGCATGACATCTAGGACGAAAGGAAATAATGAAAGATTCATTTATTCATATTCAAGATGGGAAACTCGAAAGGGATGATGTTATTGAATGGCACAAAGTCATAACATATTGGGGGTGATGGACGGTCGTTAGGTGGTATCCATCACTTGCATTAATTTCTTATGTTTCTCGTACAAGTGGGAGATTGAAGGATTTTCGTATGCCCGAGAGACATATTTAATTAATGTGGCTAATATATTATGATCCAAGTCGGGTCATACCCAATAACAAGCTTACCAACACTTTAAATGTATTTAATCTTAGCGATTGGATCGTTAAGTAAATACGCGACACTTGAATTTTAGAAAATCGGTTTCCTAAAATATTATCACTTGAGATAAATTATTTGGATAATTATATATAATTGTTTATAGGTTTAAATAATTATATTGTGTTATATTTTATAAAAAATTTATAAAGTATATAAGTAACTAAACAATGCATATATTTTATAACAAGTTTTATATATAAAACATCAAGTTTTTTATAAACATTCTTGTTATAAAATAATGGCATGGATGGGCAGATTTTGGGACTCCAAGACAAGTCCCATGCTAGTTTATTCTTGTTACTTTTGATACAAATATTCCCAAGTGTATGCTTAACACTTAAAACCAAGTTTTGACTCTCATTTTGCACTTACAAGTTAGAAAACTCTTTCAAACTTTCTGCTGTATGATTCTGGCCGAATTTTGAGCTGAACAAAAAGGGGTTCAAGTGGTTTTGCAAGTGAGAAATTCAAGTGTTATTAAATCCTAACCAAAGCAATAAGTGTTGGTTATAAGTTTGGGGTATAAACACTTGAGGTTTCATAGTTTTGAGGCTCCATTCATCATCTTCTTTCTAGTTGCTGCTGATCAGAATTTTGGGTGCAAATAAAAGGGTTTTAAGCTTGCTTAATTAGCTAGTTAAGTGTCTAAATCTTAACTAACTTAAAGGGTGGTGTTGGTGCATCAAAGGATTAGGGTATTGCACACTTGAGGGTTCAATTTGGTAGCTTTCTTCCATCATTTTCATCATCATTTTGCTGTCCAAATTCAGCTCATAACTCATCATAGAGGAGGTATAATCTTCTTCCTTCTTTGTTATATGTAAGCATTATTTCATGACTTGATAACTATATGGAATTCATCTAAAGTGGTTTAACATATTAACATGCTTTCTTAATATTTTGCTTCTGCTTGTTGTAACTCTTAATGAATTGGTTTCATGAATAAGTTAACATTAAGAACTTGTTGAAATGTTGAATTCCATCAATTGGTGCCTTAATCGAACTCTCTGTGATCTGCTCCATGAGTTTGTGTGCCATTGTCATTGCTTCCTGCATTGTGTTCGGTTTGGACGATGTAACATTTCCTTTGATATTGATTAACAAACCATCAATATACATCTCTATCTTTCGTTTCTCGTTTGGCACTAATTCGGGACATAACAATGTGTGATGACCCGGAAATTTCTGACCAAATTTAAACTTAATCTTTGTATGATTAATATTTCTGACACGATAAGCAAAGTCTGTAAAACTGAATCTCAAAATTTTTGAACTAATTTCATATATTCAAATACCCTTCGGTTGTTTTCGACGATTCGCGAACAATTATATGTAAATAGATACATATATACTATAACTTGAAAAGGTAACAATGTATTAATTATTTGATACCGTACATTAAACTTATTGGTTTAAATATCTATTTGAATATATATGATAAGTTGAAATATTTATTATTAAAATTTATTTATAAGTAACTTCCAATGTGTATTTAAAAACTGATTTATGTATATTAAAAAGATATATACATATATATAATTTCAAGTTATTTAGTAAACGATAGTAACATTTTCAAATTGCTACAGTACCCAAAATGCTACAGTGTTTTCGAAAATTACTATTTGCTACAGTAAAAATTGACTTTGCTACAGTGAATTGATACAGTAAAAATTGACTTTGCTACAGTGGTATAGTTTATGGATGATTTAAGACTATATTTTGACAAATGTACGATTCACGAAACGTAAAGTACAAGTTTTCTCAGTATACGATAGGACGTTCGAAAAACCGGAACCGGGACATAAGTCGAGTGACAACGTATGACTTATCGGAACAAAAATTACAAGTCAACTATGCATGTGAATTTAATATAATATATAATTAATTATATAAATTAAATATTATATATATATATATATATTAAATTAATATGTCGACAAACAAAGTGACAAACTACATTTTGAGCTGGACAGGGACCTCATGCGATCGCATGAGTTCCCCATACTCTTCTCATGCAATCGCATGAGCTGAGATTGCAGGCCAAGTACTATAAAATGCGAAGTCTGGTGCCGAATTTATTTCATATTTTCATCAAACTATCTCTCTGATCTCTATATATTTATTTTTATTATTATTATTATTATTATTATTATTATTATTATTATTATTATTATTATTATTATTATTATTATTATTCCTAATATTATTATTAGTAGTATGAGTATTATTATTTATACATAAAATACTACGACGAGGTCATGAGCGTGTCACTTTCAAAATATGTTTTCGAGCGGGATAGAGCTAAGGAAATTATGGGTTATTGCCAAGGAGGTTATGGGTAATGTTCGGGGGTATATTTGTGAATCAAATCTAGTGTTTATCATCTCTGTTACGTCTACGTACTTTCCTACAATATTGAATCTCAATACTGATACGTTGAGATCTACGGTTATTTGGTAATTCGAGTTTCGATCACATTTTGGTGAATGACTTTATATGCGGCTAAGGTGAGTTTCATATGATCCCTTTTACCCTTTACATTTTTGGGCTGAGAATACATGCAAATGCTTTATTAACTGATTTACAATATTTATATGCGTGAGTTTCATATGATCCCTTTTACCCTTTACATTTTTGGGCTGAGAATACATGCAAATGCTTTATTAACTGATTTACAATATTTATATACGTGAGTTTCATATGATCCCTTTTACCCTTTACATTTTTGGGCTGAGAATACATGCAAATGCTTTATTAACTGATTTACAATATTTATATGCGTGAGTTTCATTTGCTCCCTTTTTAATTGCTTTTGCAAACTATATTTTTGGGCTGAGAATACATGCACTTTATTTTAAACGCAATGGATACAAGTACATACTAAATTCTACACTGAGTTTGAACCGAAAATCTCTTAGCTTTGGTAACTAGTAACTGCCAGTTATAAGAACTGGTGGGCGCGAGTAGTAGTATATGGATCCATAGGGCTTGACATCCCCGTCTGTTCTAGGTATAGAAACCCTAGCCTGAACTATAAAACAGACGTATGCTATTTGAGTTTAGTACATGTTGGATTGCGTGTATTGTACATATTGGTTACATGTATGTTAAAACAGGGGTACTTATTATAACGTTAAAGCATAGTTACCAGGGTGCTCAATCTTGTAGAATATTTTTGATAAACGTTTCTGGATGAAACAACTGAAATCTTGTGATCCACCTTTATGTACAGATTATGCAAAACATTAAAACTATGAACTCACCAACCTTTGTGTTGACACTTGTTAGCATGTTTATTCTCAGGTTCCCTAGAAGACTTCCGCTGTTTGCTTATATGTTAGACAAGCTATGTGCATGGAGTCATACATGGCATATTTTTCAAGGAAACGTTGCATTCACCAAATCATCACCATGTATCTTATTTTGACTGCATTGTCAATGGAAGTATTATTGTAAATTATTATATTACGGTGATTGTCTATATGTAGAAATCATCAGATGTCGAAAACCTTTGATTTAAATATTCATTTATGGTGTGCCTTTTCAAAAGAATGCAATGTTTACAAAACGTATCATATAGAGGTCAAATACCTCGTAATGAAATCGATGAATGACGTGTTCATCCATATGGATTTGGAGCGATCGTCACAGTTGGTATCAGAGCATTGGTCCTAGTGAACCAGGTCTTGCATAAGTGTGTCTAACTGATAGTTGTTAGGATGCATTAGTAAGTCTGGACTTCGACTGTGTCTGCATGTCAAAAGTTTTGCTTATCATTTCTTGTCATAAATTACCAGTCTATCATCTTAAGTCTAAACGCGTCTTATTTTATTGATTGCGTAGATAGTGTATAGACAAAATTCATATCTTGGCATATCTATTATAGTAAACTTTGACTGCCATCTTCTGAAAATTTCTCCGTAATTTACGGGATTTTGGTATTATATATACATATGTAAATTATGTATTGAAGAGTACCAATCTAAATTCTATAATCTATTTCATATCAAAAATCATCTCTCTAATTATACAAGATGGATCCCGTATCTAGTTCAAATTCCTTAAATTCCGACAGCTATTCTGATATGGATATTCACCTGAACTCTGAAGAAAGTGTAACCGGAATGGATCAACCAATCAGCCATCACCTATTCTGGATGAATTGGGGATGGGTTCGTAGCCTACTTAATCATTGGAGACAAGAAGAAGGTGAT
This sequence comes from Rutidosis leptorrhynchoides, assembly GCF_046630445.1. Taxonomy (NCBI): domain Eukaryota; kingdom Viridiplantae; phylum Streptophyta; class Magnoliopsida; order Asterales; family Asteraceae; genus Rutidosis; species Rutidosis leptorrhynchoides. The sequence continues at coordinate 40,605,415 of NC_092339.1, read as the reverse complement.
CCTTCCATCCACCACATTCATCTCTTGGTGAAGAACCTGAAGCACTTACCGGCGAACCTATTCGTAATACTATTTTCTCTCTCATTTCTAGAGTATCTCATCATGATTATATACTATCCCATATTGTAAATCTTATTTATCCGATCGTCCGAACCACCGATCATCCCGGTATAATAGAAGAAGTCAACGAGCTTCGTGCTCGGGTAGTGGCTTTAGAGAATATGGTGCAAGGGTTACGAACACCAGCAGCAGCACCCGCAGCATAACCGGTACCACCATCATCCACACCAACAGGATCATTACCACCACCAACAACCACATCCACATCACACGCCTCAACATCACAATCTGTACCTCGAATATCAACATCATACGCACCATAGGTACCAAGAAGTACCCGCAACGACAAACGATGAAGTATGGATTCATAACTTCATCGGAGAAACATTCTACGGCGATTATGTAATTTCTAAAGTTTAGAGATTATCTATTCAAGCCTTAACCCTAAATCAGATAGAGTAGAAACCCTTATCTGAATGGTGTAAGATACAAGCTAGACTTATTTTACCAACAACATCAACAGTACCCTTAGCCTCACCAGCACAGTCAGTGCTGTCAACATCGTCAGAATCAGCAGCACCTCTAACATCACAAGCTCCGTCAGTTCAAGAAAGCACCGTGGACATCATTACGAGTTAACAACGAGTATATTGAATCAATGAGTTATGAAGTAATAACTCAATTCATCTAAAGAATTTATATGTATATCTTATATATATAAATTTTAAAACCATCTTGAATCTTTTTGTACTAAGCTATTACGTGTGAATTTTAAGGGGTAGATACTACTCGGTTAATTCATATTATTAATATGCTATGATGTACATCCTTCGTTAACAACTTAACCATCATTAACTACAAATATCAGTTTCAACTCAATGAATTCCATTTCATAATGAACTTAGTGTATTAATCAATTACATGTTTGATTTTACGCTTTTATCTTCGATGTACTCGAAACTTTCTAGAAAACATCATTTATATCTTATGAAGTTCATAAGAATTCCACGAGCATCAACATCCTTCACCGAGGAATAAGAATAAATAATGAAGTATTGATTTCATTAGTGAAATACTCCGCGAAGATTATGTAATCCTTAATGTTTTAGAGATTATTCATTCAATTCAAAAATCAAATGAGCATAATATGATATTAACTCATCAAATCTGTATTACATCTGAAGAAAATATACATACATATATTTTCATAAAGACGGTAATAAATTTTTTTTTTTGTTTTTTTTTGTACAAAGTATTAATTGTGAAATCTTTAACGGGTAGGTACTACTCGAGAAATATTTAAGTTCACAATTAATATGTTACACTGTACATTCTTCAATTTTAATTCAAAAATCATTAACTATACTCACTATCTTCACAATGATACACAATTATTTCATACAAATTCAATCACATATTCTGATATCGACGGATCAGAATCCAAGCCATAACTTTGAACCGGTGACATCATTCTTAGATCTCTACATCTTTTTGACTTCAAAACTATGCAAGATCCTTTAGCATTATTTTTACCGAAAATAACCTTGCAATTCCTTTTCAAAGTATCCAGTATTATCAACCATTCAACCAGTCAACGACGACCTTTCAGACTTGTAATTTTGGCATATACGTTTTCGTTACTGGGGAACCTTTCATGTTCCACCACATTAGCAGTAAATTTACCAACAACTTCATTGATCTTTGACCTTTCGAAAAATCCTTATACTCATTGAAACTGTATCATGTACTCATCCACATCTTGTAACGGAAATTGCCATACTAACTATTGGGAATTAGCAATCAGTATTTTGAAATCTTGTAGCACGTCTACGCCAATAGTTATATGTGTACATATAACGTCTACCTCCTGGACTTACATACTTCGAATATGAAGTTTCTGAAAAACACCTTAAACTACGAACTAGTTCTTGAAATCTTGAAAAAATGCTGATGAAGCAGCAAAAACTGTAAATGGCCTTAACAGTAAAAAGTTTGATGATAATGAATAGTATGGTGGTAAAGCTGAGAAAAAGAGAAAGTTTGGAACTGGACAACGGATTGAGCAAAGTATGAAAGAGGCTGTGGATAAATCACAAGGACGAAACCTGTCTTCAAAGAATCCAAATGATTCAGTATCTGCTGAAGCCATTAACGAATACCTTGCTTCCGAATCTAAACCCTTGCGAACAATATTCTTCATCATCCTCTGATATTAGAAACTCTAAGATATCATCGTATCTTTCATTATAAATATCCTCCATATTTCTGGAGATAATTTCATAATCATTCGTATCGGAAATCAATTTTCTCCTTGCGATATCTGTGTTACATCATAAAAGAAACTATTTTAGTTTCTAAATTCTGAAACTTTCAAGTTTAAAATATGAATATTTTGGAAGTGGTGTTGGGAGCTGAATCATGAGTTAGTATAATATAATGAGACTTGATCAACGTGATTATATTACAGTAAGTCATGTTGAGTTTCTAATAGAACGTGACAAAGGTTCACAGATCACACCCTCATCATGAACCATGTTACATAACTCTTTCATTCTTTATAATCTCTAAAAATATCAAGAAAATATTTTATTAATGATTCGGTCTTTTTCGAGGTATTCTGGTAATTTGACAAGTCAGATTGTGCTATTACCATTTCTTTCTTAGAACATTAGTTATGTTCATTTGAAACTTCATACCTACGAATTTTGGACCATTATTCGCTTGACTTAAAGTCGGGAAGAGAAAACGAAAGCATGAAGCTCCAAAATATAATGGAAAATATGAAGCCCGAAAACAACCCCGAAATTACAAACCGTGTATATCAATGCGTATAGCAATATAAAGACACGGGAGAATGAAAAACAATATAACCCCAAGGTAATAGTAGAAGAAAATAACCTCCTCTGGTGGCAGATGAAAAAGAAGAATGAATGATACGATAGCTAAAAAAATATCAAGAATCAGAACTGGATTAAGCATTTTCACAATCTATTAGGAAGTATGAAATAAGGAAGAAGATTATAGGAGTGGTGAAAATAAATGAAACGGAAGAGGTCAATTTATAGCAAAATATCAGACATAGCAATCGAGGCAGATTACGCATTTAATCAAAGAAAATCCTAATTTCCGCAAATTCTGAAAAATCAAATCTTATTTAAATTATGAAGATTTTCTATTCCTTAAAATCCGGAAATCAATCGTTAATATGTCAAGAGTTAAGACGAATCTCTATTCTTCATTTCACTCTTTTACGATAACTTCTCTCATATGCTTCGAATAATCAGATTGTTTTATCCATATTATTCAACGGTGATAAAACTCTATTTATCAACACATATACGTCATGAAAACATTTTTATTGTTAGTCATGACGACCTCACTCAAATTTCGGGACGAAATTTCTTTAACGGGTAGGTACTGTGATGACCCGGAAATTTCTGACCAAATTTAAACTTAATCTTTGTATGATTAATATTTCTGACACGATAAGCAAAGTCTGTAAAACTGAATCTCAAAATTTTTGAACTAATTTCATATATTCAAATACCCTTCGGTTGTTTTCGACGATTCGCGAACAATTATATGTAAATAGATACATATATACTATAACTTGAAAAGGTAACAATGTATTAATTATTTGATACCGTACATTAAACTTATTGGTTTAAATATCTATTTGAATATATATGATAAGTTGAAATATTTATTATTAAAATTTATTTATAAGTAACTTCCAATGTGTATTTAAAAACTGATTTATGTATATTAAAAAGATATATACATATATATAATTTCAAGTTATTTAGTAAACGATAGTAACATTTTCAAATTGCTACAGTACCCAAAATGCTACAGTGTTTTCGAAAATTACTATTTGCTACAGTAAAAATTGACTTTGCTACAGTGAATTGATACAGTAAAAATTGACTTTGCTACAGTAACTTTGCTACAGTGGTATAGTTTATGGATGATTTAAGACTATATTTTGACAAAGGTACGATTCACGAAACGTAAAGTACAAGTTTTCTCAGTATACGATAGGACGTTCAAAAAACCAGAACCGGGACATAAGTCGAGTGACAACGTATGACTTATCGGAACAAAAATTACAAGTCAACTATGCATGTGAATTTAATATAATATATAATTAATTATATAAATTAAATATATTATATATATATTAAATTAATATGTCGACAAACAAAGTGACAAACCACATTTTGAGCTGGACAGGGACCTCATGCGATCGCACGAGTTCCCCATACTCTTCTCATGCGATCGCATGAGCTGAGATTGCAGGCCAAGTACTATAAAATGCGAAGTCTGGTGCCGAATTTATTTCATATTTTCATCAAACTATCTCTCTGATCTCTATATATTTATTTTTATTATTATTATTATTAATATTATTATTATTATTATTATTATTATTAATTATTATTATTATTATTATTATTATTATTATTATTATTATTATTATTATTATTATTATTATTATTATTATTATTATTCCTAATATTATTATTAGTAGTATGAGTATTATTATTTATACATAAAATACTACGACGAGGTCATGAGCGTGTCACTTTCAAAATATGTTTTCGAGTGGGATAGAGCTAAGGAAATTATGGGTTATTGCCAAGGAGGTTATGGGTAATGTTCGGGGGTATATTTGTGAATCAAATCTAGTGTTTATCATCTCTGTTACGTCTACGTACTTTCCTACAATATTGAATCTCAATACTGATACGTTGAGATCTACGGATATTTGGTAATTCGAGTTTCGATCACATTTTGGTGAATGACTTTATATGCGGCTAAGGTGAGTTTCATATGATCCCTTTTACCCTTTACATTTTTGGGCTGAGAATACATGCAAATACTTTATTAAATGATTTACAATATTTATATGCGTGAGTTTCATATGATCCCTTTTACCCTTTACATTTTTGGGCTGAGAATACATGTAAATGCTTTATTAACTGATTTACAATATTTATATGCGTGAGTTTCATATGATCCTTTTTACCCTTTACATTTTTGGGCTGAGAATACATGCAAATGCTTTATTAACTGATTTACAATATTTATATGCGTGAGTTTTATTTGCTCCCTTTTTAATTGCTTTTGCAAACTATATTTTTGGGCTGAGAATACATGCACTTTATTTTAAACGCAATGAATACAAGTACATACTAAATTCTACACTGAGTTTGAACCGAAAATCCCTTAGCTTTGGTAACTAGTAACTGCCAGTTATAAGAACTGGTGGGCGCGAGTAGTAGTATATGGATCCATAGGGCTTGACATCCCCGTCTGTTCCAGGTATGGAAACCCTTGCCTGAACTATAAAACAGACGTATGCTATTTGAGTTTAGTACATGTTGGATTGCATGTATTGTACAAGTTGGTTACATGTATGTTAAAACAGGGGTACTTATTATAACGTTAAAGCATAGTTACCAGGGTGCTCAATCTTGTATAATATTTTTGATAAACGTTTCTGGATGAAACAACTGAAATCTTGTGATCCACCTTTATGTACAGATTATGCAAAACATTAAAACTATGAACTCACCAACCTTTGTGTTGACACTTGTTAGCATGTTTATTCTCAGGTTCCCTAGAAGTCTTTCGCTGTTTGCTTATATGTTAGACAAGCTATGTGCATGGAGTCATACATGGCATATTTTTCAAGGAAATGTTGCATTCACCAAATCATCACCATGTATCTTATTTTGACTGCATTGTCAATGGAAGTATTATTGTAAATTATTATATTACGGTGATTGTCTATATGTAGAAATCATCAGATGTCGAAAACCTTTGATTTAAATATTCATTTATGGTGTGCCTTTTCAAAAGAATGCAATGTTTACAAAACGTATCATATAGAGGTCAAATACCTCGCAATGAAATCGATGAATGACGTGTTCGTCCATATGGATTTGGAGCGATCGTCACACAATGCTAGTTCCATGAAACGCTTTTCATAGTTCTTGAGATTTGCACCGAAAACTTTTAGATTACGTAGCTCAGTCTTCATCTTTCTAATCTCGTTTCGGGGACAATATTCTTCAATTAGCATCTTTTCAGTTCTTCCCAAGAGATATCGTATGCCGTATCTACTCCTTCGGCTTTAGCATAATTGTTCCACCAAGTAAGTGCACCATCTTGTAACGTGCACGAAGCATACTTTGACTTGTCTCCGTCCGCAAAATTACTGATTTTGAAAACGGACTTCATCTTTTCGAACCATCGGGTTAGACCGACTGGTCCCTCAGTTCCACTAAACGTCCGTGGTTTGCATGCTTGAAAAGTTTTACATGAGCATCTGTTTCGTGAGTTTGTATTCACAACTGCTGCTTTGGCTGCTGCTTCGACTGTTGCTTTGGCTGCTGCTTCGGCTGCTGCTTTTGTAGCCTCGGCTGCAGCAATTCTTTCATTCACACGTTTCTCGACTAGTTCCTCAAACTCAGCATCTGACATTTGAGACATGTTTCTTTAATAAATACAACAGATATAATTAATCACGTAGAATATTATAGATGTAGCGAGTAATTAATGGAACATCATGGCATATTAATAATATGAACCCATTATTATAAAAGCTATTTCTTCTTTATTAGCACTTTATAATTATAACTCGGGCAGTACCTACCCGTTAAGTTCATACATAATAGCTAGTACAAAGAATTAACTACTAAAATCCTAATAATATTCCACTATGAAAAATTATAGCGAGTTACTACGTTATTATGTGATAATAATAATAATAAGTAGTAATAATACAAATAATCATTCCATGCATTTATTATTAATAAACTAAAATAATACAATACCATACAATACAGATATTTTACATATGCTTATTTTACATAACAAGATAGAGTAGCACACATAAGCAATAGAATAGCGCATGGAAGATTTATGGTTGCGAGGTCGTTTATTCAGAACTATCAGAAGCTTCTTCCCATTTGGTTCTCTCTGCTAATTGTTTGTGTGTGCATGGTCCGACAGACATTCTAGCAGTGTGTTTAATTTTTGGTCGGGGTTTTGAGGTACCCGCTGCCTCAGTGGGTTTAATATAATAAGGGTGATTACGGATCGAATGGTCCTGTTCCTTTTTAATAATTAAGGACTTTTTATTTTTGTGGTTCTTTAAAGCAAGTTTGAATTCCTTCCTAGTGATTTCTTTTATTTCATTAGCGAAATTCTACTCTGGGTTTACGGGGAGTTGAGATTCCCCGGCTAACACAATTTCTTCTTTAATAGGTATTGGAACTCCCTTTTTAGTTGTGGAAAGAATAGACTCAGTGTCCGATTCAGAATAGTACAAAATGATGGGATTAGAAGAAGTCATCTATCACATAATTGAAACAACAATTATGTTAGCATATAAATATATCACATATAATGTTTTTGACAAAATGATAAGTCAAAAAATAGTAAAAAATAAATAAATAACAGATATGGTCATAGTCCAGACTAACTAATGCATCCTAACAATTACCAGTTAAACACACTAATACAAATTTTGGTTCCCTATGACCTCAAGCTCGGATACCAACTGTAACGACCCGTTAAAATCGCTATTGACGCGGCAAGTTAATCATTGATTGCACAGTGAGGTTTTGACCTCTATATGATACGTTTTGATAAAATATTGCATTCATTAAAATAAGTGACTTTCTAAACATAGAAAGTTATAAACATGTGGGCGATTGCTTAAGTATAAGAAAATCCCCAAAATACATAAGTCTTTATTTTACAGGTTGACATCACAGTCAAATTATTTATTATACAACGTAGTTTTGTTTCGAATGCAACAAGATTTATACAAAGCATGAGAGACTCCATGCAGGCAACAAGCACATCACAGCGGAAGCAGTCTAAGGACCTGAGAATAAAAACATGCTAAAAATGTCAACACGAATGTTGGTGAGTTATAGGTTTAATTGCTCGAGTTATAAATATATAAAGATGGACCACAAGATTTCTTCAAAAGTTTATCAATATATTCTACATAACAGAGCACCCTGGTAACTAAACTTAACGCTATAATGATAATTACCCTATTCTTTTTAATACACGCAAACCAACGAGCCATAAACTCAAATAACATACGTCCGTTAAAAGGCTAGCGCTCTAGCTCGGACGGGGATGTCAAGCCCTATGGATCCATATACAATTATTCGCGCCCACCAGTCCATATCCTATGTACTGGCAACTACTAGTTACCAAAGGTAAGGGATTTTTGGTTTAACTCAGTGTAGAATTAAGTATGTACTTGTGTCCATTGCATTTAAAATAAATTGCATGTATTCTCAGCCCAAAAATATTTAAAGTATTTAAAAAGGGAGACTATAAACTCACGGTTTAATATTGAGATTCAATATTTTAGGCAAATTGCGTAGACGTAATGATGGTAGACGACTGTATGGTTGACCTTGGATTCAAGAACAATACCTCGAACAATACCCAATATTTCCTTAGTTCAAAACGGTTTGAAACCCTAATTACAAACACCCATACATAACTTATTGTAGTATATAACTTCTAATATTTTGAAATTGATAAAAACTGATACGGATATATTTCTGTGTCAAGAGTTGTTCGCGAATGCATATATATATATATATATATATATATATATATATATATATATATATATATATATATTATATATATATATATATATGTACATATATGTAATATAATAAATATAATAATATAAATATAATAATATAATAATTATGATAAGATAATATAATAATATAATAATAATAAACGTGTTAAATTAAAAGCCGCAATCACTTTTTATGTTGACAAACATTACGCGTTTCGCATAGATAGGTAAGCGGTCCGCGTATGGTGTCTTCATGAAAGTTGTAGATTTTTGAGTTACGGACGTCTGGACACCGAAATCACCCTTTTTCGAGTCAGTATGATTTAGTTATGATTTTTCTCGTGAAAGTACGCAGGTTTAGTGATTTCCATCATTTTAACTTGAAATCTTGATACGAAATGTTGTAGTCTATTGTTGCTCATTAGAAATCTTTATTTTATATTTAACAACATTTAAGTGAGACTAATTATATACACACACGTCAGCTTGCATGATCAAATGTCTAGCTACTTTAAATTTTGTCCTCGTGTAATATCGAATCTATATAGATATGCATGTTTATCAAAAGTGAAAAATAGAAAGTCCCACATTTTTGTCCAAATACAATCTTGCCATTTTCAATGAAATATATATCGAGTTATTTATATAACATATATAATTAAATTATTTATTTAAATCGTTATATATTTATATTTATTTATATATATATATATATATATATATATATATATATATATATATATATATATATATATATATATATATATATATATATATATATATATATATATCCATTTAGAAATTGTTGTTCATGAATCGTCAGAAATGATAAAAGGGTACTTGAATGTGTAAACTAGTTCAAAAAGTTTTAAGACTCAACATAATAGGTCCGTTTATCGTGTCGGAAACATTCTATCCTGTAATTAATTAATTTATTAATGTGAAATTTTCTGGGTCATCACAGTACCTCCCCGTTAAAGAAAATTTCGTCCCGACATTTTGAGTAGTACATGTTTTATAAGCGATATCAGTGAACAAATGTGGATACTTTTGCTTCATTTGATCTTCACGTTCCCAAGTAAACTCGGTCCTCGTCTAGCGTTCCAACGAACTCTAACTATCGGTATTTTGTTTTGTTTTAACTGTTTGACCTCACGGTCCATAATTTCATCAGGTTCTTCGATAAAATGGAGTTTATCATTGATTCGTATTTCGTCAAGAGGAATTACGACATCCTATTCAGCTAAAAATTTCATCAAATTTGACACGTGAAATGTGTCGTGAACACCACTAAGTTCTTGCGGTAGCTTTAATCGATAAGAAACTGTTCCAATTCTTTCGGTGATTTCAAAGGGTCCTACGTACCTAGGACTTAGCTTTCCTCGTTTACCGAATCGTATAACGCCTTTCCAGGATGACACTTTCAACATGACTTTGTCGCCCACTTGAAATTCTAGCGGTTTTCTTCCTTTGTTAGCATAACTCTTTTGGCGACTCATGGCCGTTTTCAATCGTTGTTGTATTTAAAAGATCTTTTCGGTAGTTTCATGAATAATTTCTGGTCCTGTAAGTTGTTTTTCTCCTACTTCACTCCAAAAAATAGGAGATCTGCACTTTTTACCGTAAAGTGCTTCAAATGGTGCTGCGTTGATGCTCGTATGATAGCTGTTCATGTATGAAAATTCTGCCAAAGGTAAGTGTTGATCCCAACCGGTTCCAAAGTCAATCACGCATGCCCGTAACATGTCTTCCAATGTTTGTATTGTTCTTTCACTTTGACCATTTGTCTATGGGTGATAAGCGATGCTCATATCTAATCGAGTTCCCAATGCTTTTTGTAATGACTTCCAAAAATGTGATACGAATCGGGTGTCACGATCAGATATAATGGAGATAGGTACACCATGTCTGGAAACTATTTCCTTCAAATATAAGCGTGCTAATCTCTCCATACTGTCTGTCTCCTTTATTGGTAGAAAGTGAGCTGATTTAGTAAGGCGATCAACTATCACCCAAATAGTATCGTGACTACTTGCAGTCCTTGGCAATTTCGTAATGAAATCCATGGTTATTTTTTCCCATTTCCATTGAGGAATTTCTGGTTGTTGCAGTAATCCTGAAGGCTTCTGGTGCTCAGCTTTGACCTTTGCACACGCCAAACATTTGCTTACATAAGTAGCAATTTCTGCCTTCATATTAGGCCACCAATAGAACTTCTTGAGATTTTGGTACATTTTACCGTTTCCTGGATGAATTGAGTACCTCGTTTTGTGTGCTTTATCCAGTACTAGTTGCCTTAGGTTACCATATTTTGGTACCCATATCCTACCAGTAAAATACAGGGTTCCATCGGCTTTTACTTCAAGTTGTTTTTCTAATCCTTTGCTCATTTCGCCTTTTTCATTTTCTTCTTTTAAAGCTTCTAACTGTGCTGCTTGAATTTACTTTGTGAGATCAGTACGAATTGTAATGTTCAAAGCTCGGATCCTAAAAGGTTTTACTCTTTCTTTCCGACTTAGGGCATCAGCTACAACATTAGCCTTTCCGGGGTGGTAACGGATTTCACAATCGTAGTCGTTCAATAACTCTACCCAGCGACGTTGCCTCATATTGAGTTGTTTTTGATCAAAAATATGCTGAATACTCTTATGGTCGGTGTACACTATACACTTGGTGCCATATAGATAGTGTCTCCATATTTTGAGTGCAAAAACTACTGCTCCAAGTTCCAGATCGTGCGTCGTATAGTTCCTTTCGTGAATTTTTAGTTGTCGTGAAGCGTATACGATAACTTTTGTGCGTTGCATTAATACACATCCTAAACCTTGGCGTGAATCATCACAATAGATCACGAAATCATCATTTCCTTCTGTTAATGACAAAATGGGTGCAGACATTAACTTCTTCTTTAACAGTTGAAATGCGGATTCTTGTTCTGTGGACCAATCATACTTCTTTCCCTTTTGGGTCAATACAGTTAAGGGTTTGGTGATTTTAGAGAAATCTTGAATGAATCTTCGGTAGTAACAAGCAAGACCTAAGAATTGGCGGATTTGTATTGGAGTCTTCGGGGTTTCCCATTTACTAATGGCTTCGATCTTGGCGGGGTCAACTTTAATTCCATCTTTACTGACAACATGGCCCAAAAACAGTACTTCTTATAACCAGAAATCACACTTCGAAAATTTTACGTACAGTTCTTCTTTCTTGAGGATTTCTAGTACCAGTCTTAAGTGTTGCTCATGTTCTTCTGTGTTCTTCGAGTAAATCAATATATCGTAGATAAAAACAATGACAAATTTGTCTAAATACGGTCTGCAGATGCGATTCATTAGATCCATGAATACTGCTGGAGCATTAGTCAATCCAAAAGGCATAACTAAAAACTCATAGTGACCGTAACGGGTTCTGAACGCGATTTTAGGAACATCTTCTTCCTTCACTCTCAGCTGATGATATCCGGAGCGTAGATCAATCTTAGAATAAACACTTGATCCTTGCAATTGATCAAACAAATCATCAACTCTCGGTAATGGGTACCGATTCTTGATCGTTAATTTGATTAATTCTCGATAATCTATGCACATTCGCATAGATCCATCCTTCTTCTTGACGAACAGACTAGGAGCACCCCAAGGTGAAAAACTGGGATGAATAAATCCATGATCCGATAATTCTTGATACTGGTTTTGTAATTCTTGCATTTCTGAAGGTGCAAGTGTATATGGGGATCGTGCTACAGGTGTGGCTCCTGGTACGAGATCAATCTGGAATTCTACACATCTGTGTGGAGGTAGCCCAGGTAATTCTTCTGGAAATACTTCGGGATATTCTCTCATAACTGGCACGTCATCAATGCTTCTTTATTCAGTATCGATCTTCTTTACATGTGTCAGAATAACATAACAACCCTTTCTTATAAGTTTATGGGCCTTCATACAGCTGATAAGGTCCAGCTTCGAGTTGCTCTTCTCCCCATAAATCATTAATGACGTTTCATCCTTACGAGGGATGTTGATCACTTTCTCAGCGCAAACAACTCCCGCTCTTGTTTTGGACATCCAGTCCATGCCAACGATTACGTCAAAACTTCCTAATTCTACGGGTATCAAATCGATTTTGAAGGTTTCACGAGTGAGATTTATTTCACAATCATGGCACATTTTATCGGCTTTTTATCAATTTACCATTCGCTAATTCAATAGTATATTTATCGTCTAGAGGCAATGATGCACATTTCAGTTTAGAACTAAAGTCTTTACACATATAACTTCTATCAGCACCCGTATCAAACATAATAGGAGCTAGTTGATTATTAACGGTAAACTTACTCGTAACAACATCATGGTCCTCACGTGCTTCGCTGACATTAATGTTAAACGCCCTTCCCCGTGTGGGTTCTTTATTCTTCTCATTATCAGGACATTGATTTTTAAAGTGACCAGGCTTCCCACATCCAAAAAATTTCTTGACATCGGTCAGTTTTGTCTTTACTTCAGAAACGGTGGCATAACAATCTTTCGCCACATGTCCTTTCTTGTTGCACTTATCACAGACCACCTGGCAATAACCTGAATGATGGGTGTAACATCTTTTGCAAAATGGATGAGGTCTCTTATAGTTTGGACTAGCAGTTGCCCCATCTTGTTTACCTTTAAAAGTCTCTCGCCTCTTCAGGTGAGTACTTTTTCCCTTATAGTCTTCCCATTTCCTCTTTCCTTCAGTTGTCTTGACTTCGGTAATTGGTGCCTTAATCGAACTCTCCGTGATCTGGTCCATGAGTTTGTGTGCCATTGTCATGGCTTCCTGCATTGTATTCGATTTGGACGATGTAAAATTTCCTTTGATATTGATTGACAAACCGTCAATATACATCTCTATCTTTCGTTTCTCGTTTGGCACTAATTCGGGACATAACAATGCTAGTTCCATGAAACGCTTTTCATAGTTCTTGAGATTCGCACCGAAAACCTTTAGATTACGTAGCTCAGTCTCCATCTTTCTAATCTCGTTTCGGGGACAATATTCTTCAATTAGCATCTTTTTCAGTTCTTCCCAAGAGATATCGTATGCGGTATCTACTCCTTCAGCTTTAGCATAATTGTTCCACCAACTAAGTGCACCATCTTGTAACGTGCACGAAGCATACTTTGACTTGTCTCCGTCCGCACAATTACTGATTTTGAAAACGGAATTCATCTTTTTGAACCATCGGATTAGACCGACTGGTCCCTCAGTTCCACTAAACGTCTGTGGTTTGCATGCTTGAAAAGTTTTGTATGAGCATCCGTTTCGTGAGTTTGTATTCACAGCTGCTGCTTTGGCTGCTGCTTCGGCTGCTGCTTTTGCCGCCTCGGCTGCAGCAATTCTTTCATTCACACATTTCTCGACTAGTTCCTCAAACTCAGCATCCGACATTTGAGACATGTTTCTTTAATAAATACAACAGATATAATTAATCACGTAGAATATTATAGATGTAGCGAGTAATTAATGGTACATCATGGCATATTAATAATATGAACCCATTATTATAAAAGCTGTTTCTTCTTTATTAGCACTTTATAATTATAACTCGGGTAGTACCTACCCGTTAAGTTCATACATAATAGCTAGTACAAAGAATTAACTACTAAAATCCTAATAATATTCCACTATGAAAAATTATAGCGAGTTACTACGTTATTATGTAATAATAATAATAATAAGTAGTAATAATACAAATAATCATTCCATGCATTTATTATTAATAAACCAAAATAATACAATACCATACAATACAGATATTTTACATATGCTTATTTTACATAACAAGATAGAGTAGCACACATAAGCAATAGAATAGCGCATGGAAGATTTATGGTTGCGAGGTCGTTTATTCAGAACTATCAGAAGCTTCTTCCCATTTGGTTCTCTCTGCTAATTGTTTGTGTGTGCATGGTCCGACAGACATTCTAGCAGTGTGTTTAATTTTTGGTCAGGGTTTTGAGGTACCCGCTACCTCAGTGGGTTTAATACAATAAGGGTGGTTATGGATCGAATGGTCCTGTTCCTTTTTAATAATTAAGGACTTTTTATTTTTGTGGTTCTTTATAGAAAGTTTGAATTCCTTCCTAGTGATTTCTTTTATTTCATTGGCGAAATCCTACTCTGGGTTTACGGGGAGTTGAGATTCCCCGGCTAAAACAATTTCTTCTTTAATAGGTATTGGAACTCCCTTTTTAGTTGTGGAAAGAATAGACTCAGTGTCCGATTCAGAGTCGTACAAAATGATAGGATTAGAAGAAGTCATCTATCACATAATTGAAACAACAATTATGTTAGCATATAAATATATCACATATAATGTTTTTGACAAAATGATAAGTCAAAAATCAGTAAAAATAAATAAATAACAGATATGGTCATAGTCCAGACTCACTAATGCATCCTAACAATTACCAGTTAGACACACTAATGCAAATTCTGGTTCCCTATGACCTCAAGCTCGAATACTGATAATGCTAAAAACGAACATATATTCATAGCATTATCCCTCAAGAAAGACAAGTTTTTAGTTGCAATTGTTCTATTTACAAGTGATATTCGTTTAAATAATAAAAGGTGATGACAAAAGACAGATTCGACTAATTAAAGATGCAAACGACGAAAAAGCTCAAAAATACAAAGTACAATCTAAGAGGTTCAAATTATTGATGAGAAACGTCTAAAAATTACAAGAGTATGAGCCGCAAAACGCAAAGTACAAGATATTAAATAGTACGAAAGGACGTTCGAAAGGATAATCTCCTTAAAGATCAAAAATCAGCTTTTAAGACTGATATTACTCAATCCTTGAGATTGACCTTAAAGATTGAGAATTCAAACTCATAGAATTCGATGATATCTAAACTCGAGCTTGAACGAGAAAATATTTTGATCAAAATTACAAACCGATTTGTTTTCTGAAAACTCATTTTCAATGAGTTTATTACCATTGAACGTAAAATCCTAGGAATTCACCTGGAATTCATTAGGTCACCTGAACCAAATCGGGTGTCAACCGTAAGAACGGTGGTTGCATAGCATGGTCGAAGACAGGACCTTGTGCCAGACCGAAAAATTATAGGGTGATCTTTACTATTGCTCCTACAAAGGATAGTAATTGCATCCGACACGTTATAGACCATAATCAAAAGCATGTCACGGGACATTGCCTTAACAGTTGCTTGTTCAACGCTTTCCTTTACAACCGGACGGTAGTTTACTGAAAGGTAATATACGGAGCAACTTTACTGGACGTGTTGCTTTCCTAATACAAGGTTAGCAAAAACCATAAGTTTTGAGCTAAAAATTTTCAAATCTGGAACCCACAAAACCCACAAAAATATTTTGCAAACACCAGTGAAGGGTTATTCCGAAAAACTTATCTAGGGTAAAAGCTAGATTGAATTTTCAAAAGATCAAATGTTTTCATAAAGATCCAATTTCCTAAAGGATCTAAATTTTTATAGTCATGTGGGACTGTAAACCACAACGTTACTATCATTGTTCATGAAATCACTGATGTACAAAGTGTGAAGAATAAAGAAATGATTCTAGTATTTTTATTTCAAGACTATACTGTTTGAGGACAAGCAACGCTCAAGTGTGGGAATATTTGATAATGCTAAAAACGAACATATATTTCATAGCATTATCTCTCAAGAAAGACAAGTTTTTAGTTGCAATTGTTCTATTTACAAGTGATATTCGTTTAAATAATAAAAGGTGAAGACAAAAGACAGATTCGACGAATTGAAGACGCAAACGACCAAAAAGCTCAAAAATACAAAGTACAATCCAAGAGGTTCAAATTATTAATGAGAAACGTCTAAAAATTATAAGAGTACGAGCCGCAAAACGCAAAGTACAAGATATTAAATAGTATGAAAGGACGTTCGAAAATCTGGAACCGGGACCAGAGTCAACTCTCAACGCGCGACGCAACGGACTAAAAATTACAAGTCAACTATGCACATGAATATAATATAATATATAATTAATTCTTAAAATTATATATATTTTATATTATTTATAAAAACCGTCGGCAAACTAGGAGACAAATAATTGTGAGCTGGATCTTTGCTCCATGCGATCGCATGGCCTGAAGGCCTAATTCCCATGCGATCGCATGGCCTACTTTTTCTGGCCACATTCCTATAAAAAGCAGTCTGGTACTCGAGCTCAAAACACACCATTCATCAATCTCTCTCACAAATATATATATATATAATTTATAATTTTAATTTTAATTTAAGATTAATAATAATAAGGGTATGTTAGCGAATGTTGTAAGTGTGTAAGTCGAAATTCTGTCCGTGTAACGCTACGCTATTATTAATCATTGTAAGTTATGTTCAACCTTTTTAAATTAATATCTCGTAGCTAAGTTATTAGTATGCTTATTTAAGCCAAAGTAATCGTGATGTTGGGCTAAAATATTAAAGACAGGGTAATTGGGCTTTGTACCATAATTGGGGTTTGGACAAAAGACCGACACTTGTGGAAATTGGACTATGGGTTATTAATGGGCTTTATATTTGTTTAATTGAATGATAGTTCATTAATTTAATATAAATATTTACAATTGGACGTACCTATAAATAACCACATACACTCGATCGGACACGATGGGCGGGATATTTATAAGTACTAATAATCATTCATTTAACCGGACACGGGAATGGATTAATAGTCAATGGACTTATTAAAACACGGGTGAATTACATACAATGAAAATTGGTGTAATTATAGTTTAAGTCCCCAATTAGTTGGAATATTTGACTTCGGATATAAGGATAATTTGACGAGGACACTCGCACTTTATATTTATGACTGATGGACTGTTATGGACAAAAACCAGATGGACATATCGAATAATCCAGGACAAAGGACAATTAACCCATGGTAATAAACTAAAATCAACACGTCAAACATCATGATTACGGAAGTTTAAATAAGCATAATTTCTTTATTTCATATTTTATCGCACTTTTATTTACTGTCATTTTATTTAATTGCACTTTTAATTATCGTACTTTTTAATTATCGCAATTTTATTTATTGTCATTTTATTTATTGCATTTTAATTTATCACACTTTAATTATTGTCATTTACTTTACGCTTTAAATTAAGTTATTTTTATTTTTAATATTTTACATTAGGTTTTAACTGCGACTTAAGACATAAAATTGACAAACCGGTCATTAAACGGTAAAAAACCCCTTTTATAATAATAATACTACTACTAATATTTATATTTATATATATATATATATACATATATATATATATATATACACATATATATATACATATATATATATATATACAAATATAGTTTTTAATATAGCGTTAAACTTGGCTAGATCCCTGTGGAAAGAACCGGACTTACTAAAAACTACACTACTGTACGATTAGGTACACTGTCTATAAGTGTTGTAGCAAGGTTTAGGTATTTCCACTCTATAAATAAGTAAATAACTTGTGTAAAATTGTATCGTATTTAATAGTATTTCCTAGTAAAAATTAATAGTGTTTTGTACCCCTTCGTATTAACATCAAGTATTTTTGGCGCCGCTTCCGGGGACTCCTAAACGCCGAAAGTGCAATGCTATAAAAAAAAGATTTTTTTTATAGTTTTGATTAAGTTTTTGTATAAAATATAAGTTTTAAATTTTTTTAAAAAAAATACAAAAATACAAAAACAAGAAAAAGAAAAATATATCTATATTTTAAAGTTTAGTTAAATTAAAAAAGTTTATATTTTTTATTTATTGTGAAAAGTTATAAAAACTAATAAGTAATAATTTTTTTTATTATTTATTTACTAATAATTTATATTTATATTTTATATATATTAAAAACAGATAAAAAATATAAAAATCAATCGGCCCGAGAACTGTAGCAGCTCAATTTTTGAACCGGATCCAAGGCTCATGCGACCGCATGAGATTTTAACTATCAACCCATGCGATCGCATGGTTTGAGTTGACAGCCCTGAAACCTTTGACTGCCGAATAGGTTTAGGGTTTAATATTAATTATTATTATTAATTAAAACCTAATTAGGGTTTTATTTATTTATTAATTAGTTTTAGTTTTATTATTTTATATTTTTAGTTTTAAACTAGTTTTATTAAATTATAAAATTAATACTTTTATAAATAAATAATTTATAAATAATATTTTTTATAAAAATTGTATTTTTTTAACTTTAAGTTTATTTTTTTTATATTTTCGCATATTTTTAATCGTTTAAATCGTAACTTTTATAATATTTATCGTTCGTAATTAGTTTTAAGTTATAGTCTAGTTAACGCCATAGTTTATTTTTATATTTTTAGGCTTTGCCGTAAAATCCCTTAAGTGCTTTTTCTTTAGACTAAGATATAGGTGCTTTAGAATTTTGCGACGCCGTTTTAAGATTTTAGTACTTTTTAAGTTATTGCCGTTTTGGATATAGAATTCCTTTTAAGCTTTAATACCTTTAGACGCAAGTTTTAATTTTAAATTTTTAAAATTTTAAGTTTCGACGTTTTTCTTTCTTATTTTTATTTTTCGACCTTTTATTTTTCGACGTTTTTCGACGCAATCTTTTTCTTTATTATTTCTCGACGCTCTAGTTTTTAGGATATAGAATTTTCTATTTCTTCTCTAAAATTTCTTTAAATTTCAACGAAAAATTATTTTAAGCGTTAAATTGATAGACATCCAAAATTTTCTGGTTCGTAGTAATAGTTGGATTTGTTAGTGGCGAGTTGTAGGCTTCCAATTTAAAGGGTCCTGGCTACCTGCTGCATCTTTTGGCTATTCGAAACGTGGGCAAAATCATAAAAGTCTATTAATTTGATAACATATATAATTTTTATCTTTTATAACTAATAGGATATTCAGTGAATGCACCGAGCAATACGTTCACCACCTTTCATACGTTCACCACCTGTAACTCGATCAAGACATCTAGCCAATATTGTTGCCGTTGATTTTTCTTTAGAATCGTCATCCAGTCGACCAAGTACTCCAATTCAAATTTCCGATAATCCATTTTTTGAACCCGACCTCACAATTGTGAATCCGGAGGATATTCAGGGACAATTCAGAGATCCTGAACCACTAATCTTTCCTCCTGAACCACAAATCACTCATCCAGAGATTGTCGAGGAAGAAACCATTAAGTCAGAATCCCTTAGTGATTCAGATTCAACAAATTCAATCATGGAAAATCTGGAACCCCTAAGTATGGAAGACCGAATGAGAGCTAAACGCACTGGCCAAGGTCATGCAATTACTCAACCAGACATTAATGCGCCAGATTATGAAATCAAAGGACAAATACTACACATGGTAACTAATCAATGCCAATTTAGTGGTGCGCCGAAGGAAGATTCAAATGAACATCTTCGTACCTTTAATAGGATCTGTACACTATTTAAAATCCAAGAAGTGGAGGATGAACAGATCTATCTCATGTTATTTCCCTGGACTTTAAAGGGAGAAGCCAAAGATTGGTTAGAATCGTTACCTGAAGGGGCGATTGATACATGGGATGTCTTAGTTGAAAATTTTCTTAAACAATTCTTTCCGGCATCTAAAGCCGTAAAACTTCAAGGAGAAATTGTTACGTTCACGCAAAAGCCAAATGAAACTTTATATGAGGCGTGGACAAGATTTGGAAAGTTGTTGAGAGGATGTCCGCAACATGGTTTAGATACTTATCAAATAGTACAAATATTCTACCAAGGATGCGACATCACTACAAGAAAAGACATCGACATAGCAGCTGGTGGTTCCATTATGAAGAAAAAACCGCAACTGAAACTTACAAAATTATTGATAACACTGCTTCCCACTCACATGAGTGGCACCAAGAAAAAGATATCGTTAGATCATCTAAAGCAGCTAGAGCCGATTCTAGCCATGACTTTGATTCCATTTCTGCAAAGATAGATGCTGTCGAGAGACGAATGGAAAAGATGACGAAAGATATTCACTCAATACGAATTAGTTGTGAGCAGTGTGGAGGATCACATTTAACAAAAGATTGTCTCAATATTGAACAAACAATGGAACAAAGAGAGAATGTTTCATATATGAACCAAAGGCCTGGAAATAATTATCAGAATAATTATCAATCGCCAAGACCAATCTACAATCAAAACCAGAATTATAACCGAAATGTTCCATACAACAATCAACAAGGTCCTAACAATCAACAAGTATCTAATAATACTTATAATCAGCAAAGACCTATTTTCCAAAATAAACCACCACAAACCGATGATAAAAAGCCAAATCTAGAAGACATGATGTCGAAGCTAGTTGAATCTCAAACGCAATTTTTCACATCTCAGAAACAAACGAATGAACAAAATGCTCAAGCATTTAGAAATCAACAAGCTTCTATTCAAAATTTGGAACAAGAAGTAAGCAACCTAGCAAGGTTGATAGGTGAAAGAAAACCAGAAAGTCTACCTAGTGATACAAATGCTAACCCCCAGAATGAAACAGCTAAAGCCATTACCACAAGAAGTGGTATTACACTTAAACCACCTGAAATGCCTGTAATTTATGATGACTCTATTCCTACTACACAAGAACCACAATCTGAACAAGATAAGGAAACAGAACCGGTAGTTGAAAAGGTTAATGAAGATAACACAGTTAAGGCTAAACCTTATGTTAAACCATATCAACCACCACTTCCTTACCCGAGTAAAATGAGAAAAGAAAGACTTGAAGCCGAGCAATCCAAATTCTTGGATATGTTTAAACAAATAAATGTCAATCTTCCTTTCATTGATGTGATTTCAAGAATGCCAAGGTATGCTAAATTCTTGAAAGATCTAATCACAAATAGAAAGAAAATGGAAGAACTCTCGGCTGTTACTATGAATGCTAATTGTTCTGCAGTGCTGTTGAATAAGATACCAGAAAAATTACCAGATCCAGGAAGTTTCACAATTCCATGTTTTCTGGGTAGTCTTAATTCAATAGAAGCATTGGCAGACTTAGGTGCTAGTATAAATCTAATGCCGTATTCACTATACGCTAAACAAGACCTTGGAGAATTGAAACCAACAAGAATAAGCATACAACTAGCCGATCGATCAGTAAAATATCCTAGAGGGATAATGGAGAACATGCTAGTTAACGTTGGTACTTTAGTATTTCCAGTAGATTTTGTTATTCTGGACATGGAAGAAGATTCTCGAGTTCCTCTCATATTAGGAAGACCATTCTTAAACACGGCTAAAGCAATAATAGACGTGTTTGGTAAGAAACTGACCCTAAGTATAGAGGACGAGAGTGTTACCTTTTCTGTGGATAGAGCCATGCAACAACCGCAATCTGCAGATGATACATGTTATTATATTCAAACTATAGATTCACATGCAGAATTGTTAGAAGAATTTCCAGAATTACAAGGAACAGGAGAATGTTCTTTAGGAGAAGGAACTGAACCAATTGATGAAGCTGAAATGTTAGCCACACTCATAGCTAATGAATATGAACCAACAATAGAAGAACTTCAAATGCTAAAAGAGGAAGACAGATATCGATACAAATCATCGATAGAAGAACCACCGACATTAGAGTTAAAGCCACTTCCAAACCATTTGGAATATGCTTATTTACAAGGTGAATCCGAATTACCTGTAATAATATCATCTTCTCTTACTCAAAATGAAAAATCTCAACTCATTTCTGTGTTAAAAGCTCATAAACCAGCTATTGCATGGAAGATTCATGATAATAAAGGCATAAGTCCTTCGTATTGCACACATAAAATCCTTATGGAAGAAGGTCATAAAACGTATGTGCAACGCCAACGAAGACTAAATCCGAATATGCAAGATGTTGTTAAGAAAGAAATTATTAAACTGCTAGATGCAGGTTTAATTTATCCAATCTCTGATAGTCCATGGGTAAGCCCAGTTCAATGCGTACCTAAGAAGGGTGGCATGACTGTCATCACAAATGAAAAAAATGAGCTTATTCCTACTAGGACTGTAACAGGATGGCGTGTTTGTATTGATTATAGAAAATTAAATGACGCCACCAGAAAAGATCACTTTCCCTTACCTTTCATTGATCAAATGTTGGAAAGATTAGCTGAAAATAGTTACTATTGTTTTCTTGACGGTTTCTCCGGATACTTTCAAATTCCAATAGCACCCGAGGACCAAGAGAAGACTACGTTCACATGACCTTATGGTACTTTTGCTTACAAACGCATGCCATTTGGACTTTGCAACGCCCCTACAACCTTTCAAAGGTGCATGATGGCGATTTTTCATGACATGATAGAAGAATGCATGGAAGTATTCACGGATGACTTTTCAGTCTTCGGTGATACATTTGAATCATGTCTAGTTAATCTTGAACGAATGCTTATTAGATGCGAACAATCAAATCTAGTACTTAATTGGGAGAAATGCCATTTCATGGTTAGAGAAGGCATCGTTCTTGGTCATAAAATTTCAAAGGAAGGAATTGAAGTGGATAGAGCTAAAGTAGATGTAATTGCTAAACTTCCACATCCCACCAATGTTAGAGGAGTTAGGAGTTTTCTAGGGCATGCCGGTTTTTACCGACGTTTCATAAAAGATTTTTCTAAAATTGCCACTCCTATGAATAAACTCCTAGAAAAGGATGCTCCATTCATCTTTTCAGATGAATGTATCAAATCTTTTAATATTCTTAAAGAAAAACTCACTAATGCGCCGATCATGATAACGCCAAATTGGAATCTACCATTTGAACTCATGTGCGATGCAAGTGATTTTGCAATGGGAGCCGTTTTAGGACAAAGGATTGAAATACGATTTCAACCTATTTATTACGCTAGTAAGACGTTACAAGGAGCACAAACAAATTACACAACTACTGAAAAAGAACTCCTTGCTATTGTCTTTGCTTTTGACAAATTTCGTTCATATCTCGTTCTAGCTAAAACGGTGGTTTATACCGACCATTCTGCTCTTAGATACCTATTTTCAAAACAAGATGTCAAACCACGATTAATCCGTTGGATCTTACTCTTACAAGAGTTCGATATTGAAATCCGAGATAAAAAGGGAGCAGAAAATCTCGCCGCTGATCATCTTTCTTGTCTTGAAAATCCCGAATTAGAAGTTCTAAATGAATCGGCCATACAAGATAACTTTCCTAATGAATATCTATTGAAGATAGATTATAATGAAATTCCATGGTTTGCAGACTATAAAAACTACTTAGTATGTGGATTCCTTGAAAAAGGGTTGTCGTACCAAAAACCAAAGAAATTCTTTAGTGATATAAAACACTATTTCTGGGAAGATCCACATTTGTTTAAAAGTTATCCCGATAGAATAATACGCTGATGTGTATTCGGGGATGAAGCCAGTCAAATCTTAAACCATTGTCACACAGGACCAACAGGAGGGCATTATGGGCCTCAACTCACAGCAATAAAAGTTTACGATGCTGGATTCTATTGGCCTACAATTTTCAAAGACGCACACCTTATTTGAAAATCCTGTGATGCATGTCAAAGGGCCGGAAAAATAAGTCAACGTGAAGAAATGCCACAAAATGGCATTCAAGTATGTGAAGTATTTGACGTTTGGGGTATTGACTTTATGGGTCCATTTCCAAAATCTCATAATAATCTATACATTCTCGTTGCCATTGATTATGTATCTAAATGGGCGAAAGCACAAGCTCTCCCAACTAACGATGCACGAGTTATAGTCAACTTTTTTAAAACGTCTTTTTGCAAGGTTTGGAACACCGAAAGCTTTAATAAGTGATCGGAGAACTCATTTTTGTAATAATCAACTTGAGAAAGTTCTCAAAAGATATGGAGTAACTCATAAAATCTAAACCGCTTATCATCCACAAACAAGTGGACAAGTTGAAAATACCAACCGAGCTTTAAAACGTATTCTAGAGAAAACCGTAGGATCAAATCCGAAGGAATGGTCCATGAAATTGGAGGATGCACTCTGGGCTTTTAGAACAGCCTACAAAACTCCATTTGGAACCACACCTTTCAAACTCGTTTACGGAAAAGCATGTCACCTTCCAGTAGAAATTGAACATAAAGCATTTTGGGCTTTGAAGACATGTAATCTTGATTTACATGAAGCTGGACGTTTACGGCTAAGTCAGCTAAACGAATTAGAAGAATTAAGACATGAAGCATATGAAAATTCATTAATCTATAAAGAAAGAACGAAGAAATGGCATGATAAAAGAATCAGAAGTTCAAAAGAATTTAAAGAAGGAGACAGAGTTCTTCTTTTCAATTCACGATTCAAGCTATTTCCTGGAAAATTGAAATCAAGATGGTCTGGACCATTCATAGTGAAAAGAGTTTTCCCGTACGGAATAGTAGAATTAATAAATTCAAATGGGATTGAATTTAAGGTTAATGGTCACAGAGTTAAACATTACATAGATAGTTCAATGGAAGTTGAAGATGAAGTTAATCACAATTTCGATACCACAGCTAACTAAGTGTGGGAAGATTCGAATCTTTTTAAGATAATATATGTTTCTGTTAGAGTTAGATATTCTATTTTCGTGTAGTTTTCGAGAATGGAATCCGAATGGTCTTTCCCTAGCAGACCCTAAAGAACTAGTCTTCTCCCTCCATTCTGAATTTTTATTTTTTTAGGTTTTACGAGATGAAGAATTCCTTTGAACTAAACCATGGTCTAATGCTACATTCTATGATTACTAAACGTAATAATGACACCCTTCCGAGTGAATTGGTATCATTCATAAGAGGCAAAATGGACGGAGTAAGAAAAGAACTCAGAAAAGATCATCGTAAGATACATTTTGGTAAAGGAAAATCAAAATCCGCAACAAAAAGAAGAGCACGACACCTTGAAAGATGTTATAAATGCGGAAAATGGTTACACGAAGGTAAATGTTCAAACAATCAAACATATTCAAATACCGAATTTGTTACTCTATGCAGAGAAGGACCGTTTATATGTTTAGAAGAAAAGATATTGAAGAATCAAGGTTACGCTTATGTAGCTATGGAGAACCAAATCACACGACTCTCCTATGAGTCGGCTAAAGCAGGTCTCCGAGAATTCTTTCTTACAGGTAAGTATGTACAGTTTTTATTTGTTTTTATTGCTTTTAACCTTTTGATAATAAAAGCTAAATCGTTCGCTATAAAGTATTAAATTGGTATTCAATAAAATTAGGTATGCGTAACCAAAATTATTGATATCATACAAAAATTTATTGCATCACTGTGAAATTTACCGTTTATTCTTAAGGTATAAATATCTTTAATTAATCAACCCAAAATATTTCAAAAATTCGTCAGGAGTAAAACTAGGTTATGGAACCGAAATTACTTTACCCAAAAGAGGAGTGTATATTTTTGATAATATTTGATTGATTAAAGTGGGATAAAAGACCAAAAAGATTTTTAATTTTAATTTTTACCTTGTTTTTAAAATTAATATATAAATATTAAATTATTAATGTAAAATTTTAAAATCAATATATTTAAGTTTGTAAATGTTTGAAAAAGTAATATTTTTAATATAAGTTTGTAAAATTAATGTATAAAAATATTAATAATATTTATATGAATTTTTAATTTTATGCATTTTAAATTTAAGTTTGGTGTGAATTTAAAAACAAAAATTTACTTTATTTCATTGAGTTAAAAATATGATTTCTAAAATTCATCGTGAGTTGAAAACTAGGTCGTTGAACCGAAATTGCTTTACCCGAGGGCGGGACGAGAAATTTTATTATCATTATTTTTAATCTTATTGAATTAAAGTATGCCAAAAACATTAAAAAAATCCAAAAATCTTTACTTTTAAAACAACGCTTAAAAATGACAAATTTTAAAATTTTGTCGAGAGACGGACTAAGACAACGATCCGAAACGCCCTCATCCTAAAAAGAAACAAAAATTTTAAAATTTATTAATTTATGTTTTTATTAGTTAAAGGTTTTTATATATAAAAAAACAGGTAATCCATGCGATCGTATGGGGTTTCCTCTGCCCATCCATGCGATCGCATGGCACATAAAATCTGGTCAGGTTACAAAGTCCAGCGAGCCTGGTCTCTGTTTCCACTCCAACACACACATACACACGAACAAACTCACAAACACACTCAAAAATTCTCATTTTTTCACCAAATTACTCCAAATTTCTCACAAAACTTCGCTACAATCATGCCTAGGTTTGGATTTTTTTAGCAAGAAGGTAAAAAATTACACCCCTAAAATATTAAATTTCCTAGTTTTTGTGATAATTACCAATATTTTACCTAATTTAATTTTGTTAATTTCTAGTGTAATTAGAGTTAAATTGTTAGCATATTATGCATGTATAACCTAGATTGATGCTATTTAACATGATTTGAAGCCAAAAACTTCAAATTTTTTAGAAATCTAGGGTTTGTGTTCTTGAGCAATTTGGGGCTTTTTGATATAAACAGGTTATGGCCGATTTTTGTCATGAATTATTGCTAAATTAAGTAGTGTAACATGTTTAGGTAGCTAAATGATCCAAACTTTGATCCTAAACATGATTTTTGAGAATTAAAGTAGACTTTTTAGGTCTAAAATTCATGAACTTGATTAAATTGATGTAAATGCCATTTGAAACTTGTTTAATTGCTAGTAATGATTATTTTGACATGTTATTTGAGTAGAATGCTTATGAACATTGTAAACATTTTCATATATGCTTATTTGAAAAAGTGTAGAATTGATAAAAATGAGAAAATGAGCATAAGTTTAATATAGATTAAACATGTTATTGTAATTATTTTAATTTGTTATTTTACTAATACTAATGCATATTTGGATGCACAAATTTTGTGTTTAATGTATTTTGCAGAGAAATACCGATACTGATGGTGCATCATCATCATCTAGGCAACATGTTCCAGAACCACAACCAGAAATGCAATATGAGCCACAATATAAACCAGAACTTGAACAGGAACAACAACAACCTGATCAACACGTACCATATTGTGATCCACAACAAGAATATGTTAATGCCTACGTTCAATTTCCGATTCATCCAATAATAGAACACCCAACGATTCATGAAGAACAATTGCATCCTAATTTGAGATTTGATCGAAGTTGAAGAGATTACCCGACATATCAAAGTAACAAATTTAAACTGGTAACGAAAAATGTAGAAGTGTCGAGGGTAATTGATTGGGAGCCTTTGGAAAGGGTCCAACTAGTTAACTCAGTTAGACAGCATCTGATCCAAAGGTATGACAGCTCTTCTTTTCTCTATTGGGAACGTTTATTCACCATTCGTAGGCCTGTATATAATGAATGGTGTGTTGAGCTTATGAGTACTATATCACTTAATGCGGATGTAGTTAGGTTAGATGATAGAAGTTTTCTTAGATTTTTACTTGGCCGTAGGATGTACAGGATGTCCATGCTGGACATGGCCAGGGCTTTACAGATTTACACTCCTGGCGAATTACTACTACCCGATTGTACAAATTTGATTTATCATGGTGAAAGGGTAGATAGGAATTTTGACGCGGACGCCGTCTGGAGGCGTATGTCAAATTATAATGTTTTTTCACTGGGAGGAAGACACTCCTATTTAGATATTAACAAAGCAGAGCTGCGTATTATACATATATTTTTGGGTGTAGATAGGGATCAAGGGGGTCCACTGATGGTGTGTAGGGAACATGTTGATACTTTAGGATTGAAGGTCTATCAGGGTGCAAAGGTATTAAAGAGTAGACGCAATCAGGCAGTACCATATGATGGTCGCCATCCACAGGTAGAGAGAGGTTCAGATGAGGAAATGGAGGAACCGGATGACATTAGGGATGTCATTAGGGAGGCTATGACTGACGTTTACCAGCGTATAGATGAGGTAGAAATGACAAACGAGGCTAGACATAGTCAGTTCGAGCAGTGGCACGCCGAGAATGTATACGAGCATTCTAGGCAACGACAGCATGATAGATGGCACTATCATCAGCATCAGATCATGAGCCAGCTATCACCTCAGGTACCAAATAACTACGTACCGACCCGACCTGCTTACTATCCTCCACACCAGCCCGATATAGGACCACCATTTACTCTCTACGACCCTAACCAGGCCTATCAGTACACCTATAACCAACCGTGAAACCCGCCCGACGACATGAACTGGAACCCCTATCCAGATTGATATAGTTCCCGTTGGTATTTTTATCTTTTTATTATTTTTATTTACTTATATTTAAAACATATAATATTAAGATACTTTAATGTAAGTTTTAATTTTTTTTATTATGTTGTACTAATATTTCATATTTGATTTGAAAGTGGGATGTTAAGTCTCATTTCAAATTACCATGCATGTTATTATTTGTATGTATGTATATTGTCAATTGTACACAACAGGGTAAAATAGCGAATTTTCAAAGACTGGCATTAAATTCAGCAAAAGCTACTAATTTTGACGACAAAACGAAAAAATAAATGTGATGTAACAACAAGATGGAATGAACAAATGATGTGCACCATTTATCATTCAGCAAACAACCGCCAATATGTTTGGAAACTTTGGTAAAATTTAATCATTTTTCTACGCTAATCACCCTCAATAGTTTAAATTGTACTGATTTCTTGCAAATAAGGGCATTGCAAGATCTTAAGTGTGGGAAGAGGTTAAATTCTTTCGGATTTTTAAAATCTTAAATTTAAACAGTTGGTTACCATTAAAAATACTAGTAACGCAGTAGTTGTATTAGAATCTAGTGCTCTCTGATAATAAAGAACAGCCCTAGTCTTATATACTGACTACCCAATTCTAGTAAAATTTTTCAAAATTTTCAATTAAATGAACTCAGAATAATGTTTATACAAATTTATGAACGATAAAACTAGGTGTTAACACCGAAATTATTGTTACCTCGAAAAGGAAATAAATTGAGAAACAACCCAAAATGTTAGAATTCATTTAAAATGGAATAGAGGAAAATAAAAAGGCAAAGAAAGAAAAATAAAAACCAAGTGTGGGAAAAATTTACCAAGTTATTTAGAACATATGTCACATATTTTTGTACAAATAATTGAAGATACTTTTGTTTTGGACAAAATTAACTGTTTTACCCGAAAAATTATAATATAAAAGGAAGTAAAGTCTTTCGAGAGAAAAATACATGCGCTTCTTGATTTAGGTCAGGAAGTTGTCGTCCAGACCGGTTGTAGAGTCTACGAAAAACCTTGAAAAGTTTTCTCGAAAATCAGCTGAAAATTCACGGACCTTAGCATCAAACAGGGTCGCCAAGTGGTCAGACTTATCCTAACCATGAGAGGATCTGTCTCGTACAATGGGGGGCACCATGCAAATTAGCTTATAAGACTAATAAATCAGATCCCCAGAAAGGATAATCTCGTTAAAGATCAAAAATCAGCTTTTAAGACTGATATTACTCAATCCTTGAGATTGACCTTAAAGATTGAGAATTCAAACTCATGGAATTCGATGATATCTAAACTCGAGCTTGAACGAGAAAATATTTTGATTAAAATTACAAACCGATTTATTTTCTGAAAACCCATTTTCAATGAGTTTATTACCATTGAACGTAAAATCCTAGGAATTCACCTGGAATTCATTAGGTCACCTGAACCAAATCGAGTGTCAATCGTAAGAACGGTGGTTGCATAGTATGGTCGAAGACAGGACCTTGTACCAGACCAAAAAATTATAGGGTGATCTTTACTATTGCTCCTACAAAAGATAGTAATTGCATCTGACACGTTATAGACCATAATCAAAAGCATGTCACGGGATATTGCCTTAACAGTTGCTTGTTCAACGCTTTCCTTTACAACCGGACGGTAGTTTACCGAAAGGTAATATACGGAGCAACTTTACTGGACGTGTTGCTTTCCTAATACAAGGTTAGCAAAAACCATAAGTTTTGAGCTAAAAATTTTCAAATCTGGAACCCACAAAACCCACAAAAATATTTTGCAAACACCGGTGAAGGGTTATTCCGGAAAACTTATCTAGGGTAAAAGCTAGATTGAATTTTCAAAAGATCAAATGTTTTGATAAAGATCCAATTTCCTAAAGGATCTAAATTTTCATAGTCATGCGGGACTGTAAACCACAACGTTACTATCATTGTTCATACCGCCAAATTGAAATTACTGATGTACAAAGTGTGAAGAATAAAGAAATGATTCTAGTATTTTTATTTCAAGACTATATTGCTTGAGGACAAGCAACGCTCAAGTGTGGAAATATTTGATAATGCTAAAAACGAACATATATTTCATAGCATTATCTCTCAAGAAAGACAAGTTTTTAGTTGCAATTGTTCTATTTACAAGTGATATTCGTTTAAATAATAAAAGGCGAAGACAAAAGACAGATTCGACGAATTGAAGACGCAAACAACCAAAAAGCTCAAAAATACAAAGTACAATCCAAGAGGTTCAAATTATTGATGAGAAACGTCTAAAAATTACAAGAGTACGAGCCGCAAAACGCAAAGTACAAGATATTAAATAGTACGAAAGGACGTTCGAAAATCCGAAACCGGGACCAGAGTCAACTCTTAACGCGCGACACAATGGACTAAAAATTACAAGTCAACTATGCACATGAATATAATATAATATATAATTAATTCTTAAAATTATATATATTATATTATTTATAAAAACCGTCGGCAAACTAGGAGACAAATAATTGTGAGATGGATCTTTGCTCCATCCTATCGCATGGCCTGAAGGCCTAATTCCCATGCGATCGCATGGCCTACTTTTTCTGGCCACATTCTTATAAAAAGCAGTCTGGTACTCGAGCTCAAAACACATCATTCATCAATCTCTCTCTCACAAATATATATATATATATATATATATATATATATATATATATATATATATATATATATATAATTTTAATTTTAATTTTAATTTAAGATTAATAATAATAAGGGTATGTTAGCGAATGTTGTAAGTGTGTAAGTCGAAATTCTGTCCGTGTAACGCTACGCTATTATTAATCATTGTAAGTTATGTTCAACCTTTTTAAATTAATGTCTCGTAGCTAAGTTATTATTATGCTTATTTAAGCCAAAGTAATCGTGATGTTGGGCTAAAATATTAAAGACGGGGTAATTGGGCTTTGTACCATAATTGGGGTTTGGACAAAAGACCGACACTTGTGGAAATTGGACTATGGGGTATTAATGGGCTTTATATTTGTTTAATTGAATGATAGTTCGTTAATTTAATATAAAGATTTACAATTGGACGTACCTATAAATAACCACATACACTCGATCGGACACGATGGGCGGGATATTTATAAGTACTAATAATCGTTCATTTAACCGGACACGGGAATGGATTAATAGTCAATGGACTTATTAAAACAGGGGTGAATTACATACAATGAAAATTGGTGTAATTATAGTTTAAGTCCCCAATTAGTTGGAATATTTGACTTCGGATATAAGGATAATTTGACGAGGACACTCGCACTTTATATTTATGACCGATGGACTGTTATGGACAAAAACCAGATGGACATATCGAATAATTCAGGACAAAGGACAATTAACCCATGATAATAAACTAAAATCAACACGTCAAACATCATGATTACGGAAGTTTAAATAAGCATAATTTCTTTATTTCATATTTTATCGCACTTTTATTTACTGTCATTTTATTTAATTGCACTTTTAATTATCGTACTTTTTAATTATCGCAATTTTATTTATTGTCATTTTATTTATCGCATTTTAATTTATCTCACTTTAATTATTGTCATTTACTTTACGCTTTAAATTAAGTTATTTTTATTTTTAATATTTTACATTAGGTTTTAACTGCGACTTAAGACATAAAATCGACAAACCGGTCATTAAACGGTAAAAACCCCCTTTTATAATAATAATAATACTACTTATATATATATATATATATATATATATATATATATATATATATATATATATATATATATATATATATATATATATGTATATATTTATACAAATATAGTTTTTAATATAGCGTTAAACTTGGCTAGATCCCTGTGGAACGAACCGGACTTACTAAAAACTACACTACTGTACGATTAGGTATACTGCCTATAAGTGTTGTAGCAAGGTTTAGGTATTTCCACTCTATAAATAAATAAATAACTTGTGTAAAATTGTATCGTATTTAATAGTATTTCATAGTATTTTGTACCCCTTCGCTTTAACATCAGATACCAACTGTAACGACCCGTCAAAATCGCTATTGACGCGGCACGTTAATCATTGATTGCACAGTGATATTTTGATCTCTATATGATACGTTTTGATAAAATATTGCATTCATTAAAATAAGTGACTTTCTAAACATAGAAAGTTATAAACATGTGGGCGAGTGCTTAAGTATAAGCAAATCCCCAAAATACATAAATCTTTATTTTACAGGTTGACATCACAGTCAAATTATTTATTACACAACGTAGTTTTGTTTCGAATGCAACAAGATTTATACAAAGCATGAGAGACTCCATGCAGGCAACAAACACATCACAACGGAAGCAGTCTAAGGACCTGAGAATAAAAACATGCTAAAAATGTCAACACGAATGTTGGTGAGTTATAGGTTTAATTGCTCGAGACATAAATATATAAAGATGGACCACAAGATTTCTTCAAAAGTTTATCAATAGATTCTGCATAACAGAGCACCCTGGTAACTAAACTTAACGCTATAATGATAATTACCCTATTCGTTTTAATACACGCAAACCAACGTGTCATAAACTCAAATAACATATGTCCGTTAAAAGGCTAGCGCTCTAGCTCGGACGGGGATGTCAAGCCCTATGGATCCATATACAATTATTCGCGCCCACCAGTCCATATCCTATGTACTGGCAGCTACTAGTTACCAAAGCTAAGGGATTTTCGGTTTAACTCAGTGTAGAATTAAGTATGTACTTGTGTCCATTGCATTTAAAATAAATTGCATGTATTCTCAGCTCAAAAATATTTAAAGTATTTAAAAAGGGAGACTATAAACTCACGGTTCAATATTGAGATTCAATATTGTAGGCAAATTGCGTAGACGTAATGATGGTAGACGACTGTATGGTTGGCCTTGGATTCAAGAATAATACCCCAAACTATACCCAATATTTCCTTAGTTTAAAACGGTTTGAAACCCTAATTAAAAACACCCGTACATAACTTATTGTAGTATATAACTTCTAATATTTTGAAATTGATAAAAACTGATATGGATATATTTATGTGTCAAGAGTTGTTAGCGGATGCATATATATATATATATATATATATATATATATATATATATATATATATATATATATATATATATATATATATATATATGTATGTAATATAATAAATATAGTAATATAAATATAATAATATAATAATTATGATAAGATAATATAATAATATATTAATAATAAACGTGTTAAATTAAAAGCCGCCATCACTTTTTATGTCGACAAACATTACGCATTTCGCGTAGATAGGTACGCGGTCCCCATATGGTGTCTTCATTAAAGTTGTAGATTTTTGAGTTACGGACGTCTGGACACCGGAATCACCCTTTTTCGAGTCAGTATGATTTAGTTATGATTTTTCTCGTGAAAGTGCGCAGGTTTAGTGATTTCCATCATTTTAACTTGAAAGCTTGATACGAAATGTTGTAGTCTTTTGTTGCTCATTAGAAATCTTTATTTTATATTTAACAACATTTAAGTGAGACTAATTATATACACACACGTCAGCTTGCATGATCAAATGTCTAGCTACTTTAAATTTTGTCCTCGTCTAATATCGAATCTATATAGATATGCATGTTTATCAAAAGTGAAAAATAGAAAGTCCCACATTTTTGTCCAAATACAATCTTGCCATTTTCAATGATATATATATCGAGTTATTTATATAACATATAAAATTAAATTATTTATTTAAATCGTTATATTTATAAATAAATATATATATATATATATATATATATATATATATATATATATATATATATCCATTTATAAATTGTTGTTCGTGAATCGTCGGAAATGATAAAAGGGTACTTGAACGTGTAAACTAGTTCAAAAAGTTTTAAGTCTCAACATAATAGGTCCGTTTATCGTGTCGGAAACATTCTATCCTGTAATTAATTTATTAATGTGAAATTTTCTGGGTCATCACACCCATATTCATCATCTTTTATTATTAGCTAATAAATAAAAAAACTTTCATGATATACCGAAAGTACCCTAAATCAAGGGAAAACACGGGAACTTGTAACAAAATTAGGGGTTCATTCAAGTATCAGATGGTGAACCTTTTCACTTGCGATATTAGGGAATCAAAAAATTGATAAATCGAGTCCTTCCACCTCCACCTGTTAGTTTTGATAAATCGAT
Organism: Rutidosis leptorrhynchoides; assembly: GCF_046630445.1. Classification (NCBI taxonomy): domain Eukaryota; kingdom Viridiplantae; phylum Streptophyta; class Magnoliopsida; order Asterales; family Asteraceae; genus Rutidosis; species Rutidosis leptorrhynchoides. Next base: position 40,570,253 of record NC_092339.1, on the reverse strand, counting down.
GCCTATTCGATTCCCCCATCCGGAACTTTATAATCTCGCAGCAGGTTTTATCATGCGCCAATTCAAAAGTTCACAACCTCAAAGCAGAGTAAGCTTACGCCTTTATTAAGTTGTTGCAAAAAATGGCTCAAGAAAATGCTAGCAGAAAATACAGACAATGGTAACATCTTTTAGTTGGTAAAGTATCTTATGTTATCTAATCTATGGTTTGTCTTAATTGTTTGGCTCACAAAACATTCGTTTCTATCTCTTTTTGACAAAAATAACAGCTATTGCTCGATTTTTGATTGCTTTTCAGAATGATACACCTATAATGAAATCGTTTTGTTGTTGATGATACCGTTTACGTTTGTTATTTTTTTCTCACATCAAATCCTACCTAATTTCACATGGATACACACAGAGATATTTTGGTACCCTTTCTTTAGATATTGCGAGATCTTTGATAAATGTTTATTTTGTCATTATTGATGTGTTGTTTAGACAACATTAGTAGAAAACTATTTAGCCTTTGATGGGTACTCAGTCAAGTGTCGTAATTACTCATCAGTTCAAAATGAGTGTAATATTTCACTGGACTATAATGGAGTTTGGTTACCACAAATAACATCAGTTCAAAATGAATGTCTGATTACCAATAATGGAGTTTGGTTAGTGACTTTGTTTTTTTGAATTTGGGTATCAAACCAAGAATATTGTTTGATACATGATAAGTACTTTGGGTGTTTATGCTTGAGATGTCTGAAGTGGAGCAAGTGTAATTTAATTTAATTCTATAGTTATTATGCTTAAACTACATATTTAGCATGAACAACTAATTGAACATAGCTCCTATATTTGAAAATAAGTTATACAGTTATTTATGATCACACAAACATTTTATGTAAAATAATTACTTGATACGATTACACATCAGTAACTTAACTATCTAAGATTAAAAGGGATGGGTGGATTTCTTGATATCCATTTACGACTAAATGACACTTCTGTTCTATATATTTTCAGGAAGTTATTACAGGGTTGCACCAAACAATCATTATCGTCCGCCATCATTTGAAAATCTAAGCAACAACTCTGATGACCATATTGATCCGAGTACAATGGTTGGCGGAGTCAAATCAGCCACGAACAGGTTGTTGACCAGCTCTTGTACCTCATCCTTTTCATCTGGATGCTCCACTGATGATGCTTTAAAATAATAATCTGTCACAAGCCACAATGCGGCAATATCATCAGGACTCGTGACTCCTACACATTATCAGGGGACTCAACTTTCACAAGCCACAATGCAGCAATATCAGAATTATCTCGTCGAAAAAGATTTACACTTTGCTGGTGAGTTTTCATTTTTTTTTCGCATTTGATAATAATGGCTAATAGACAGTATACTTTGGCTTTACCCGAGGTGGCAGTTTCAACCCATTTATTGAAAAATGACTCGCTTTGGTTATATATTAAATGTCTGATTGGTCAACCGAGCACTAAAATCTTGGATTTAAAGGAAACATGTCGATGGAATAAACATGTCAAAAGTAACCCAAAAGTTTATATGATTTGCAGGCAGAAAATTCACTAGGTCTTAGATCAACGTTCCCGCCAGAAATAGTTAAATATCGTTTGGATTTGACAGCCGTTTCTTGCAGAGTGATGGTGACTATATGTTCCAAATGCCCCCCTTTCAAGAGATGTATACCCCGGGGTATTTGGAATGTAAAGAATCCACCTCTTAAACTTCAACAACAGATAATGTCAGTTTATCGTGACAATACAACTTTCATTTGATCTGTCTTCTGAATGTATGAGAGGTGTTACTTACATGCGTGTCAATTATCCAGGGATCCTAATTTTCATTTCGTGGTGTCGATTGCCCTTGCACCTCCAGAGGTTACCCTTGACATGGAGGCACAACAGAAGTAAGTATGTTACTTTTAAATAATGCCTTCGGATATTCACACTACTTGGTTTACTTCACCATCATTTTTTCAATTAAAAAAAAAAAAAGATTACTGCAAGTTTGTGGAAGGCACCCAGATACATCAGGTCATTTAACAAATCTTTTATTCAACTACACGGATCATCAGCCAAATATACCCAAAAACTGTCATAGATTAATACATCTTATTCATAATTTCATTATTCGATCACCTGCATATTGTTTGTCGTTGGTTGCTGTTATTGCTGCAATTGTTACTAATCCTTTGTTGGATTTTCAGAAAAATCAAGAATGAAGATTTGGATGGTGCTTACTTACCCAAAAGAAAATTTGAAACATTTGATTATATCATTCTCGAACATCCTAATGGCTACATTTGGTTAGTTGTTGTTTAACATGGGTGGTAGAAAGAGGGGTAGAAACTTTGAGGTTGGCGAATGTTCTACTCCGGTTCTATGTCACAAAAACACGCTAACAAACGTAACTATATGAGAGATTGTCATCGTTAAGCCGGTTGCTTAATGGTGGTTTAACCGATGATATTTTCAAGTCCGTGGTACATGTCGTCCCACCTGTTTTGGCACCGTGCTTATAGTGATATTTGCATTACGATCAACGGGTTAAGCGAAGGTACATTAGCATGGTAATTTGTATATGTTTATTACACGTGTTTTTCAAAAATTATGGAATTGACTTATTACATATTGGTTTGTTATCAGCTGAGGAACTAATTGTCTCTACTTCGGTTACAATCCCGCACAGTTCCTCTAGCGAAGAGCGCACATGTTCATTTCTATGTATGTTTGCAGTGATTATTTAGTTTTTTAAATCAATAGAAGTAGTCAACTGTTGTGCAAATGTAATTTGTCATGATGTTGTTTATTCAAGTATGTGTTAAACTGTAGTAGTTGTTTCAAAAAGACAGCAATTTCAATTGAGAATATAATGTTGGTTTAGCCAAGTGTGTGTCAAACTGAAGTTTCATTCCTTTATCATTATTGATTCACTCTTTTTTAGTCAATTATACAGGTTACATTTCAAATTGATTCATGTCTCAATTGTATTTTATATTTAAAGACAACTCTCTCATTCGTATCTTGGTTTTACTTCTGCTTTTTTATGTATATAAACTTGCTTAATCTCAATTCTGTATTTTGATTACAAATTATTTTTAAACTTCTTGTAATAAAATGATTTATTACATCATTCAAATTATTTTTAATACAATTCTGTATTTTGTTGCTAATAGAGCAAAGGTTCTGATTCCTATGTTTGCTCTTGAACGAACTCATGCTTTCATTTAACTTATCCACATACTTTACACATCACAATGAAGTCCTTTAGGCTCATGTTATAAATTACCATGTTGGAACTCTGTATTTTATTAGAGGATTATACATAAATTGTCATGTAGGCTCATGTTATAGGCTATTAGTAGATCTAATAGAGGTGCACTTGGGTTCAAAGATGCAATTTTGGGTGCTGATGGTGGGATTGATCAACCTTTACCTATGCTAATGAACATGATAATTAAAGTGGGAACTATGTTCAACGTAATCCAATTGTATTTTCTTTGACTTTGATATTGGTAATCCGATCAATACATTTTTAGCTTTTAATATTTATTTGTAAATATACACATTTGTAATTAAATATATTGTTCTGATTCTTACAAGATGACCAATTACGTGAAAATGCTTTGTCAGATATCCAAAGATACTCACCACAAGACAACAAGCTATGACATTATTTACATGATCACCTTAAAATATTAATGGCATTAATGAATTGGTGGGAAATTACACCGAAAAGTTGAGAACATAAAACGTTACATTATCACCGACGTCGAACGTATAATCAGATACGAACCGTCGATTACTACTACTCTCGATATTAAGTCCGTTACTTTATTTTGAACAATTTTTATTTATATTTACACATTAGAACTTTTGGAATGTTATATCGTTTATTTGTGTTATTATAGTTCAAAATTGTCTTAAAATATCACCATTTCATAAAACCCACGAAATCGCGGGTCTTTAACTAGTTTATGATTGAAAGCATAACTCAGAAATTGACAAATCTTTTACGAATTAATACAGAAGGTCGAGAGGTCGAGATCAGCGTGTTTCACGATTTTGTCATTAGAAATCTGGGATTTGATTCAAAAGATTGAATAGCTCAAAAGTTTTTACCAAACACTATACTCAGATGGATCAGGGCTTCATATGAAAGCTGAATTGATCTCAACCAGTTCTTATCACACTCGGCTCAAGTACACTAGCACAAACATATCATTAAACGATCCCGATAATCATTCTAGGCTAGATGTTATAAAGTCCAATACAACTCATGCGTATCAGATTACGTAGTATATTTTGTAACTCGTACTTGATAAAATTCAACTCTATGGAGCTCAAAACGTGACCGATTCGCCCAACACATTTTGCAACTCTAGATCTCTACTCCAAGTGGTAACTTGATAGAATACAGAACAAAAGAGTAACAATGCATTGCATGTAGAACTTCGAATATATTATAATAAAATAAAATATACTTATATACTAAACTATAAAGTACTGTTATTCATTTCAATAGCAGTATTCTGCAATTGATATCAAGATCTTTCTCATAATAAGGAAACAAAGGTACTTCCATAAGAAATTATTATTATTATTATTATTATTATTCCTACATTAAAACCCTAGCAATCAATTTTATCCCAACAAATTGTCGAATATAAATTCAATCAATGATTTAAAAAAATTGCAAAATTACATTCAAACCCTGTAAAATAGTAGCCGCCTAAACAAGTTACTCCATGTTAGAAAGAATACCTGATACTGTAACTAAAAGAAAAATAAAACAGTTTGGTTTCGGTTATGAAATTAGCATCATTTTACTAAACTTATACCGTGTCCACACGGTATTTTGGTAGTAAAAACAAACTGTCAAAAAACGAGATAACAGATCAAGCAGCGGTTGAGGTCGAGGATGTGTACTGAACGGACCCACCTCTTCTGCCGCCTCGTCCTCTGCCTTGCTGATTATAAGCTTCTCCGCCACGTCCACCTGGGCCTCTTCCCCGACCTGAAAACTCACCACGTCCACCACCATACTCACTTCTACCATAGCCCCGCCCACCATTAAAGCCGCCACTACGAGCCCTGAAACTGTCACTTCTGAAACCACCTCGTCCTGGAGAGATTCGGCTGCGTCCACTCCCAACTGCAAGAATCACAGGTTAACATCAAATTGTGCAACAAAACAAGAGGCAGTTTAAAAACATAGATATATATATAGAGCACAAAATCTAATTTTTTAAAAACGTTAAAATTTTGACCTAAGTTTGACTCGGCCCGACTTTGACCCGACTTGTTGGGCATTTTTGGCGAAACGTTGACTCAACCAACTATTACAACAATAAATTGAAGATCAGATGAAAAGCAAATAGAAAAGGTTGAAGTTCACAAACCTCGAGTTGTAGTTCTCTTTATCTCTACAACTACTTCTTTATCGCCAATCACGACTGGGGAATGCTGAATGATAAATTTAAATTAGTAAACCTAAAGAGGCAGCAGTACTCGAGCTTCTTCATGTCATATATGAAGATATTTTTTCTTAACAACATTAAAATATACAAGATATAGCTGATATCATTGGGATAGATCAAAACAAAAAACTGCTACATTATAGTAAACCAGGCATCGATGAGACTATTTGTGCATGTCTCCAGAAACTTGACATTTCACGTGGTGCAATATACAGACACTAACAAATGAAGAGCAAAAAGAGACAAAAAGTTGTACACTTATGCACCCACCATATCCAAAAAGATAAATTCACTAGGTGGTGGATCGATGATCAAAACTCAAAGGGGTGTCGAATTTTTTTCGGTACTAAATATATTTGAAGGGTACTGTAGTGGCCATTTACCTCCAGAAAAATCATAAATCCTAAAAATTATGGGGTCCTATGGTTAATCTTAGTGGTGTCCTATACAATTTGTTGGATATTTTGTATTAAAAAAAAAAAAAATCCAAACTAATGGCGTCACGGGACACCACCCGTCTCTATGTAAATTCGCCACTGAATTAGCGCCAAAAATATATCTGCGCCATTAGATAATCTTACTACAACCAGGGGCGTCTTAGGACATGTGCAAAGTGTGCAATCGCACAGGGCACAAAAATTTTAAGGGGAAATTTGTAAATTTTTTATAATTTTATACATTTAACCCAAAAAACTAGTGTCGTGCTGAATTAGTGTTGGTTCACAAAGCGAATCAGATTAGTTTATCCTAAAAGATAATTAACGTTTAAGGGCCACCATTTATGTCTGCACAGGGCATGCAGAATCAATGAGACGACCCTCTACAACACATAGAAGCAAAACTAATTTGTAACCGTTAAGATAGAAGTTCAAAGTTTAGTCTCTCACATGTCAAATGACCAAGTTAATCACACTTCAGTTGGTTGTAGATTCAAGTCTTATATAGATATATAGATGTTTATTCTGTAAAATAAAAATGCTAAAAATAACCAATTTTGAAATATATACAGCAGTTTCAAAAGAATTCAAATCTCAATGGAACTTGTGGTTGTCTGGTAAAAATATAAATATAAATTTATATAAATAGCACGTAGCTTGAATCAGATATTTGATCATAGAAACATTAAATTTAAATTCATATATTAGTCGAACCTGAATAGCATTCTGCATGGAACTGGCATCCTCAAATTCAATGAAGCCAAAACAAAATCCTAGCTGCAGATCAATTAGAGCACCATTAAATTTTAAATACATATTGAAGCAACTATCGAAATGTTAAGTGCGTCACTTAAATAAACAAACCTTGTTACTTCTGACTTGGATGCCTCCTTGTTTAATAGGTCCAAATTTCTTAAACTCCGTCTCAAGCTGCGGTACTGTCGCATTTAGAGGCAAATTCCGGATGTAAACAGAATGGCCATCACCTACACGGAGTAAATCATAAATGTGAGTGAATCTGAAAATAAAGTCCATGGAATACAACAACTAGGAATGAATATAAATCGGGCCAAACTGACAAAAACGAAAGCACTGGGAACAGACCGAACTGGCTACATTCGGTGCATTATCCGTTATTGAGTTTATAAATTTCGGTCAGGATAATTGCAAAACCCTGTTCCTTTTAGGTCTGGATCAGAAACAAACTGAAGTGGTTTAACTATAGGTTTTAAAATTTTCAAACTTGAAAGGACCGTCGCTATACAACTATACGTTCGTACTGTATAACCTAAGTTCATAATTCATTCACGGTACTTTATGGGACCAAACTGGAACCACACCGACAACGAACAGGTTTAGTTAGTTAGAGTTCTATGTTCCATTACTTAGGGGTGGCAATTCCCGACACGAAACGAAAAAGATCGAGTTAGGGTTGTCGTAAACAGTTTGACACTTTGACCTGCCTAACCTGTTCAATAACTGATTCGTATTAAGGGATATAGATGGGTTGACCTGCTAACAAAGGTTCGATTTGCTTACCCGTTTAAGTCATTGACAACAGTTTAATTGACCAACCTGTTTGATCCATTTTGATAAGCGGGTTACGCGGGTAGTGCCTAGGTTACATGGGTAAACAAACATGTCTGGGAGAGATCTAATATTTTTCGATATATTTAATTAAACGGGTCGTGTTCGGGTTTGGACAATTTCAACTCAACAACCTGGACCCGGAAAGAATTGCATGTTTGCAACCCCGGAATTTTTCTTAGGGGGTGTTTGGTTGGTGGGTATGCGAATGAGAGAACGGGTTTGATTTGTTTAATGGTTTTGACTTATGAAAAAAATGGGAACCAAACACGTTAGTTTAGGCATACTCTAAACCCACATAGAATGATGGCTTTGGAAATTTAGTATCATTTCCAACCAAACCCATACCCATAGTGATTCCAACTTCTAGACCAAACACGTCTTTCATGTCCGCTTTCGGTTCGGTCAAGTTTCATCCCGATCTAAAAAAATAAAACCAACCCAACCATCCATTATACCACATCAAATGGCTAAGGTGGTGATACACGAAAACTTATACATGGAAAAAAGGAAATAAATTATGGAGTATACATTTAGTGGCGGTTACCTTCATCATGAACATTGTCACTATCAGTAGAGCTAATGTTACTAGCAGCTATAGGTGCAGACACTTCTTGTGGTGTACTTTGTGCCAGAGTAGTAACGGGTTTTATTTCAGTTTCTGTAGGCTTTGCCTTTGAAGTAGTTGCAGGAACATAAACTTTAGCAGGCACTGGGCCTCTCTTTTTTGCTTGTGAACTTAAAATTGATGCGTAAGACATTTTGGGAGCATCATCCACTGGGCTAGAAGATATAGATTCTGCGAGAACTGATTTGTTGTTCTCACTTGGATGGGGTTCAACTTCCACCGAAATTTTTTCATTTTCCAAAACAATTTGAGTTTCTTCTAGAAGTATTTGAGCTTCTTCCACAACATTTTTAGCTTCTTCTATATGAACACTAGCAAGGTCTGGAGATGGAGAATTGATAGTTTGAGGAGGATCTGGAAACAGTAATGTAACAAACATGTATCAGAAACTTCTGATGGGTAATAGTCAAGATTGGTCAACGAAAATTAAACATAACTAAAAGGTGCACCTTGGATCGGGTGTGTTGTTTGGTTATTATCTATTCCTTCAACCACTACATATTTGTCCTCCACTGGCTTATTTTCATCTACATACCTGAAGACGTCATTAAGCACAAAGTAACCCTTGTCTTGTGGTGCAAGGAAGAAACTTTGTACGAACTTCTTTCTTAGGTTATCTTCCTTCCCGGTTAAGTATCCAGTAACCAAAACAACTACCCCGTCCTTGTAAGACTCCTGAGCATCAGCAGTAATTATCTCAGCCTTGTATGCGGTGTAATCCAATGAGCATATTTTGTCATTGATACCCTGAACCAGGAGAAAAAGAGGGGGGATGTTATATGTTATACTCGGTATAGGGACCGTAAGCAAAATACTATAAACACACTTTAAATAGCAAATAAGAATTACTTTGTGGTTGGTTATATTGCAGTTGTGCCTTTTATGTGAGCCTGTTTTTCATAGTTATAGTGTTTTAAATTCCAACTAACTTAAGGCACTAACTAGTTATTTCATAGTATCTACAAATGCAAGTGTTGATGCGGCTTTAGTCTTCTAACTAACATCAAAAGTCGTCTGCTTCAAACATATGTGACCAGTAAAATTAAGTAAAGCATGTCAATCCTAAAACGACTTGTGCTATGCGTTCACTTTTTCAGTAACTGAATTCCATATAACATAGATTGATATATATAGCTTTATTCTGTAAGGTTGTGAGTTGCGAGATTCACTGTAGACGAGCCGAGCCGAGCTCGACACGTTTAAATTTTAAAGAGCTCGAACTCGGCTCGTTAAAATTTTTAAAAGCTCGAACTCGGCTCGTTTAGGCTCGTTACTTATATGATTATAAATTTTGTTGTTAATATGATTATAAATTTTGTTGTTAATATAATACTCCGTATAACAATAATACATTTTACTCTTTATATAATTTTTAATCGCGTATAATATAATTTACTATTATTACACTAAGTATTATACATATAAATAATTGTTATTATATAGTGTAATCATATGTAGAATATAATATTAATTATAAAAACTATAAATTTATTGTATATAAATGAAAAAGCTCGTTTAGGCTCACGAACATGTTCGAGCTCGATATTGAAATCTTGAATTCGGGCTCGTTTATTAAACGATCTTTGAAATGTGTTCAAGCTTGGGCTCGAGCTCGTTCAGGCTCGGCTCAAATCGAGCTTTTAACGAGTCGAGCTCAAGTAACTCATGAGTAGCTCGACTAATTTACAGCCCTAGTTGTGACCCTAGCTCTTTTACCATACCAGATTTGTGTGAGATACTATGGACAATTTGAAAGTCGAATGGAAGTAATAATTCAAATAGAATATAGCAAATAAAATCATGAAACTTTACATAAAAAAAGACTACCAAGGTTAAAAAAGAACTTACTTTCATAGTAGTCACGGTTATCATGGCACCATCTTCATCTGGTCGGCTTATGAAACTAGAGTCCTGATAAAATTTGTGAACCATATCTGGGGAATGATGAAGAATATGATAGTATTGCTCAACAAACGCATTACCAACCACTTGTACGCTAGGAGTGGTTGATGGAGCTTCAGCTTGTGTTGCCATCCTAATGAGCTGTTAGAACATAACACATTATACACTATTTACAATAAAGCATATATTAAACAGACCCGATTTAAAGAAACACGTACATTGTACATTTGAACATTAAATAAATCAAACCACGAGAACATAAATCATGTGATCATGAAATGTTTAAAATTGCATATTTATAGCACCTCAATGGTTCTTGAATATCAGTTCAAAATAAGCAAATAAGCACTTTGCTTCTTATTCAAACACCCCAAAACTGTATTTTTTCAATAAGTTAATAAGCCATTTTTTTAACAACTGTTCGGGATCACCCAAGGGGACTAAACCACCCACGCGTTCATCTCCCGCAGTTGCATAACCCGCCCCCTACTGCTACCCACCCAGAAGGAAACCCAACCCGATCCGAGGGCATGTGCGGTAAAGTAAGAGGTGCATCGTTCAAACAAATACCGTAGAGCATCGTTAAAACAATACTATATTGTCTGTAATAACTAGTACATTACAGCATTAGATCATTTATGCATTTTAGTCATTATAAATCAAAATTGTGCATAAATCATGCAATTTGATCTTCTTTTGGTAATTATTGTTTGGTCATTATCAATCCATACTACGTATTATCTTCTTTAATTAACTCAGTCCATATTCATAACATTAAAATTAATTCACAGATGACGTCACACTAGATCCAACAACAACCGCTGAAATCGAACAAAAAATTGAAATAAAAAAGAACGGAGCTAACAACAATAAAAACATCACAATGCATAAGATTCGAATCATATAATATTAAACGATGATAACATATAACGTGAAATAAAAACCCTAAATGTAAACAGGGTGATTGACAAAACGAAAATTGAAATGAAGGATTGATGTTACCTGTTGATTAACAGAATATGTGAAATAAAGATGAGATCAGGAGTGATGGATTTGATTATGAAGTTTGAAATTGAGAGATTTGATGAAACAAAACAGGTTTGAATAATGCGAAATTAAAGTTGGTGCAAAAGCTACCTGCGGAGTGAAGGTATTTGATGTAGCTGGTCTTTGTTGGGGCAACTTATGTTAAGTTTTATATATATATATATATATATATATATATATATATATATATATATATATATATATATATATATATATATATATATATATATATATATATATATATATATATATATATTAATATATTATATGTAATGTAATGTAATTATAAATTATAATAAATTATAAATTATAAATTATAATTAAATTGTTAATTGAATTTACAATTGTATTTTTTAATTAATTACTCGTATTAATTTAACAAATAATACTCTGTATCAATCAATTATCAATTGCTAATTGCTCTTGTTAGTATGTTTTAGTTATTAAGTGAATCTAAATGCTAAAGTTGTTTAGTTTAATAACCCGTAGAACTACATATTTCGACTAAGAAACTTGTCGTTAATTTGGTCAAAATAAATGAATTACATTGATTCTCCCACCACTCTCTTCTACTTTTCATTACAATTAATATTTCTTTGTCATAAATGATACTCCATACTTATTTAACATTAAAAGAGAGACTCAAAATACCTGGTTCAACCTCACGAAAATCATGATTATTTTTTAGTTCTTCTATCATAATATATACCTTCATTTTATATAGTCACAATATGATTTGACATATGTTATCGATTTTAAGATTCTTGTTGTTTAACAAACATATAATAATAAAACATTCAATGTGTGATAAATTTCATCTTCAAACAACACATAAAAAGAGAATAATTCTTTGAAAAAATCATTAAGAATGGCATGAAGGTTTGTACCTGCTTTTTAGAAACAAAAGGTTATTCGATAATATGATAGAGATTGAGAAAAATAGTTGTAAAGGTTTGTACAGATTGAGAAAAAGAGTTATGATAATATATGGTGGACATGCTCCGAGATATATATTATAAAACAGTAATATCGTATTAAATATTAAATGATATTTTTATTAATTATTTTTGTTTTCAAAATCGACATTCATATATTATCGGCATTTATTCGTTTTTTATTTTGTATATTTTTTTAATTAAATTTAATATTAATATAAAATAATGACATCATCATTAAAGGTAATTATTGAAATAATGAAATCATCATTATAGAGCTTTATATGAATATATAGATATATATTATATATTATAATTATAATATCTTAATATATAATATATCATATTATAATCATATATATATATATATATATATATATATATATATATATATATATATATATATATATATTTGTAAGAATGTTCTCATTTTATATTTTGGTAAGAACAAATCTCGGCTAATCAATTTACAAGGAAAAGCAGTTACAAATTTAATTGTAGAAAAAGGAGGAAATTTTGAATTTGCAAAAATGACTGATCCAAAATTGTTCTAAAAAAAAGTTAAAATAAAAACGTTCATATATACATATACAACAACAACAAAACCCAATACCACATGAGTGGTGTATGAAAGAGGTGAGATGTAGACAATCCTTCCCCTATCCGAGAATAAAAACAAGTCATTTTTTCACCCATAGTGAAACACTCTCAAAAGTAGAGAAAGTCATCCCTCTCTCTATTCGACAGATAAAGAGATTGCTTCCTAGTGGACCTCCGACCAATAAGTAGGAAATGTTTTTAAAAAAAATAGTAAATAAAAATTGAGACGCCATGAAAATAGTAGAATCAAATTTCAATGGGTTTTAAATCCTGCATAGAATTCAATTTAGGCTCTAAACGGCAGTCAAAACGCCAATAAATCGACGCTTACTGTTGACTTATATATATATATATATATATATATATATATATATATATATATATATATATATATATATATATATATATATATATATAGATCTCGTGCGTTGCAAGGCGGTTTTAATATTATTGCAAAGATTGAGAATGTATAATATTAACAACAAAACATTAAAACATAGATTATGTTTCATCTATCCGAGATAGTGCAACGTATAGTTATCCATGACTAAAGGCCGATTTTAGAAGAAATAAACTGACGCGCGATAGTGATTGTCCTTGACTCTTGTTCATGGTACAATAAGTATACGTGAAGATCTTCTCAACATATTATCCATGACAATCAAGTTTTATCAATCAGGTATGAATGTGAGACAGTGTGTGATTTTATAATACATAAATTTTGGGTGCAAGTTATTGTGGTCAACTTAAAGTGTAAGCATTATATTAAAATTCATTAAATGTGACTTCATTTTGTAAATTATATAGTAACGAAAGATAACAAGAGTTTGATAATCAAAAAAATCAAATACAGTTGTAGATACAAACAACTGATTAAAGTTTAGGATAATACAAAAGTTCAACCATACCAACCAACCTTAACATATATTCAAACTTGTAAGTAACTAGAGAAGGGTAAATAGTTACTTAATACGATTTTTTAATTTTTTTCGATGATCAACAAGATTAGAACAATCCTTGATCACTTTAATCAACTTAAACCAATGTGTGGTGTGTTTATGTTTGTAATAATGCAAAATGTAAAGTAAAGAACATAAACACAAGGATTTATAGTGGTTCAGGTGGATGTTAACTAATCCACTCCCGAATTCACTAATCGGGAGTTTTGCTTCACTAAGCACCTTTCTCCAAATCCGGTGGAGATCCGATTTACAAGTCTTGTACTTCTCCTTAGACAACAAACTTAATCATTCTATCCCTTTGAAAGATTACCTCCAACTTAGATCAAATAGTCTTCACCTTGGACAAGCATTAATCCCCAATGAGATTAATCAACTCCCTTGTTCCCTTTAAAGAAGATGATAGCTAAGCTAGCATATGCTTCTAATTACAAAGTACAAAGACTTACCATTTTATAGTGATGACAATCCTAAGACAATTCTAAGGATTATTACAACACTATGTAAACTCAGAAAGATAGTAATTTGAAAGTAAGTTTACAAAACCCCTTCTATAATCTATGAGAGTATAGAACTTTTCTTGCTAATCACAAACATGTGTATAAGTGTTATGTTCTTGTGATTCTCTGATTATTTTTGAGTTTTAGCATGCAAGAGGTCAAAGTCTTCAAAGTTCTCCAAGCATTGCTATTTATATGAAGAGATAAAAAAGTAGTCGTTGTTGTGGCTTGGACCACGGTCGACCTTGGGTCGACCGCACGCGGTCCAATCCAAAACTCCTATCCGTTGTATAGCCGTTTGAATCAGTTTTGAACATTAATCTTTGGACTCTTTACTTAATTTTACACCTGCAAAAGATACCCAACATCCTATACAAGTACTATAGGCATTAAATGTCCATTTACCTTGGATGTATTGCCTTGATGGTGACTTGTCATGCTCAAAGTGGAAAGTCTAACATTCTTGGATACAAGTCATGATAATCATTTGAGGCAATCTTAGTTTTGTCATAATCCTTTATTTGTAATTAAAACATTTGCTAAATCCCTATTGGTTGGTCAACATGTTATTGATGACAACAACCCACTTTAATCACAAAGCATGCTAGTATTTAAATTTGAACTTGTTTGTAATTAATTAAGTGTGTTAATAATGTCTTGACAAATTAAGCAAGTAATATCAATTAAGCATGTTGCAAGACATCACGTTAAATCAAGTTTAAACCATTCATAAACTTAATTTTAGACTTAAGCAAACCTATGTGTGTTAATTATTTATTGTCTTTTAAGATCACTAGATTATGACATATTAAGCATTATCCAAGTAGCACAAGCATATATTGAAGTAGTCCAAATACTAGTTGGTGAAATCTCAACTTGTAACATATAGCAAGACAAGGTTCATATATATGCATATTAAATAACTACTTAGCATTTAGCACATACTCAAATAATACAGATATATTAATAGCAAGTAGTCAAGTAATATTCATGTAATGACTAGCAAAAGATCACTAATTGATCTAGAATTAAACACACAGTGATTACATAGCATTGAACCAAGGCTATGTAAATTTTACTTGCAAAGTTGTATTTGCAAGATTAATGTATAAGTATACATTAATGTCCAACACATGTACAAGGAAGGAGCAACTCTTGGTTGGAACTTGATGATCATCCTAAGTATGTCTAGATACATTTTAAATGTACATGTTTTCCTATAACACTTATGTGTTATCCTAAATCAAGGTTTAATCATCATTAAGGTGTCATTAAGCGTGAATAACCAAGATTAGTGTTCTAGTGACCAAAACTCTTTTGGGTATGAAGGAGGCAACTATTCTAAGAATGTTTGAATAGGTTTCATAAATTATAGATGCATCGAAGTAGTCGAACTAAAAACGATGGAATTTAGGACAGAAGCTTATACGGTCGACCCACGGTTGACCGTGAGGTCGACCCACGGTTGACCATGAGGTCGACCGTGCATCCCTGATTTCACAAATCAGGGTGCAAGGCCCCACGGTCTGACCTACGGTCGACCGTGTACCTAACCATGTAGTTTACATTTTCATTTTAAACTTTATTTGGTTTTGGTCTTTTGCTAGAGTAATGGTGGATTAGTGAACTTTTATATTTATGTCAAGATGTCTACCATCACCTTTAGTTATGTGCATATGTCATCATTAAAATACTTATTGTTATGGGTTAAGATTAGTATAGTCATTAAGCATAATCCCGTGATAACCCACATTCTCTCCCAACAAAACTACTTCAAAAGAATTGTACTTTGATGCATTCACAAAAGAGTAACACCTTGAAAAAGGCATTTGATCTACAATCGATTCTAGTTGAATTTCCGTTTTAATCTTTTGTTCATTTTCTTCGGACGAAACATCTATTTACTCCACACGTACTCAACCTCACATTCATCCCCAACATCTAAGTTGTTAACCCTTTTAAACTTCCTCCAGCCACTAGAAACAATGTACTGAGGTTGTTGTCTTCCTTTCTTAGCTAGAAAACCCCATTCAACATCTATGCCTTGTTCATTAACAATTGTCAAACTTCGTCCATGTTTTACTCCAGGTATTTGATAGAATTCCAGAGGAATACGCTAAATTAAAGCAAAAAATAAGTACAACATTAGATGGAAAATTTTGTAATTATGGGAAATTAGTAAAGAATTAATTATGTAACATATAAGTTGTAAAATATTATGTTGTAGAGTAATAGTTTTAACGACCCGTTCATATCGATTATAAACAATTCATCTCAATTGATTTCATTGCGAGGTATTGACCTCTATATGATACGTTTTACAAACATTGCATTCGTTGAAAAATAACTCATTTCAAAATATAACCTTTCGATACAGATGATATATGATTCTCCTAATATGAATGACTAATCTTTTATAACAGTCTTTTTGAACTCAATGACTTGAATGCAACGTCTTTTGAAATATGCCATGAATGACTCCAAGTAATATTGCTAAAATGAGCAAATGCACAGCGAAAGATTTCTTTCATACCTGAGAATAAACATGCTTAAAAGTTTCAACCAAAAGGTTGGTGAGTTCATAGGTTTATCATAACAATCATTTCAATAATTTTAATAGACCACAAGATTTAATTTTTATAGTTAACTGCAGGAACACTCATCTTCAAAAATCATCATACAGGAACACTCATCTGTATAAAATTCATTCATATGGTGAACACCTGATAACCGACATTAACAAAAATGCATCTAGAATATCCCCAAATATACAGGAACACTCATCTGTATAATATAAAAGTCGAAGTACTAAAGCATCCATAACCTGGATGGGGTTTGTTAGGCCCAATAGATCTATCTTTAGGATTCGCATCAATTTGGGGGTCTGTTCCCAAATTCTTAGGCTACCAAGCTAAAAAGGGGCATATTCGGTTTAATAATCCAGCCATAGAATGTAGTTTTAAGTACTTGTGTCTATTTCGACAAACATTTATAAAGCAGCGCATGTATTCTCAGTCCCAAAAATATATATTGCAAAAGCATTTAAAAAAGGAGCAAATGAAACTCACGATACAATATTTTGTAGTAAAAATATTCATACGACGAAATTGGACAATTTGCAGGGTTGACCTCGGATTCACGAACCTATATCATTCATATATATATTAAAACATATACTCGTAATCGAACAATTTCATATATTATAACTTTATATATTATGTATTTAATTTGTATATATATTGGAAAATGATTATTATTTTTATAGTTATGTATGTATATATATATATATATATATATATATATATTAAATATACCTAATTTGTTATATATGAATATTTATGTAAAGATTGTTAACATAATTAATTCATACTTAAATGTAATATTACTTATAAGTATATTTTTTATATACCTAATAATATATAATATTAATAATAGTAAATAAAAGTTGTATTTGATTATAATGATGATAATAATAATTATATAGTTGTAATGACAACAAAATAACAATTTTTGTAAAAATGATAATAATTTATAATATTAATAATACTAATAATGATAGTCATATTAATAATACTTTTGTTAATAATAATAATAATAGTACTAAAAATGACACTAATGCCAATATTATGATAATAATAATAAATTGTATTATTTTGGTAATAATAATAATAATAATAATCATAATCATAATCATAAAAATGATAATAATACTAAAATGATAAAATTAATACTAATAATTATATAATTAATACTTATAGTAATACTAATGATAATAATTTTTATATTACTTATAGGTATAATAATTATTATTATTATTATAATACAAATAATACGATAATAATAATAATAATTATTATAATCATAATAATAACATTTATAATAATAATAATAATAATAATAATAATAATAATAATAATAATAATAATAATAATAATAATAATAATAATAATAATAATAATAGTAGTAATAGTAATAAATAGAAAACTACCTCAAAAGCTTTTCCAAAAAAATATGCCTCACACTGGGCTCGAATTCGAGACCTCTCGGTTACACACAAACACATCCAACCAGCTGAGCTATCCGTGTTTTTCTGTTTTAATCTATAACTATAATCTATATAACCCCTTTTCAGTATTCATCATCTTCTTCAAGAATTCCCTCGACCAGAGATCTTAACCCAATTAAACCACCAGTTAAACAACTGATTTAGGACGTGTAAATGGAACATAAACGACTTGTTGGGATAGTTGCTTAATTAACAGAAAACGAAAAATAAAAAAATAATAAAAAAAAATACCTGACGAACACCTCCTTGAACTCAATTTCCAAATTCGAATTCTGGGACGTTTTAGATCATACTTTCAACATGAAATAGGTTTCAAAACTTTTTTAGAAACTATCTGTATCTTTAATTGAACCTAAAACATCAACTGGAAATCGAATTTCGCGATGAACAAATCTGTTGACTTTTGAAAATCAATCTTTGACTCTAAAATTGAAATTCGATAGGATAATTTGGACCTTGAAACTTTCCAGATAGTTTAATTGAAAGATTTATAACCTAACTGTAATAAAGGATTTTAAAATTAAACTCGAATTTGATGTTTTGGAAAATTTGTCAAGAACAGAGGTTATCGTGCCTGTTCTTTCAAATTTTAATCTGATTCTTATGATTTAAATCGAATTACATTTGCTGAGTATTATATAGAGGTTAATAGATATTATCACAGCTAATGTGACCCAATTAACATTTGTTTTCTAGTTTAATTGGCTCCACAGAAAATATTCGTTCAGGAAAATAAAATAAAATAAAATTACGAATTCAATTTGGTTTGTACGATCGATCGTGATGTCTTACAATTTAGGAGACAGAAGACAAAAATCAGATATATAGTTCGATTGAGATGTAAAACAAATATTGATTCTGTAATCGTACGCATGATCTTATATAATTAATATTTAATAATTATAATTAATTAAAATTTTAATAATATTAATAATAGAATTAATAATAATATTAATATTATTAAATAATACTAAATATGTTATTAATAATATTATTAATGATAAATATAATAATTGTATTATTTTCTAATAACTATAATAATAATGATAATAATAATAATAATTTATATTAATAATAATAATTCTTAATGATAATGGTAATAATATCTAATAATAATAACTATATTAATATTGATGATATTAATAATAATAATATTGATAAATATAATAATAATAATAATAATAATAAATAATCAAAATTATAATAATAATGATATAAATAATAATAATAATAAATATTATCAGTGATACTAATAATAATACTAATTATAATAATATTGATATTATTCTGATATTAATAATAATAACAATATAACAATTTATACATCTTAAATTTCATATCTACATATTATATATTATAATAAATATAATAATATTAATAATATTAATAATACAAATAATAATATTAATATCAATATTAATAATAATAATGAGAGTAATAATAATAATAATATTGATATAATACTATATCTAAACTTTTAATTAAACTTAATATATTAATTTTACATATGTCATTTTTAAAATATATATATATATATATATATATATATATATATATATATAATAACATTTTCTGAATATTTAATGTTTATACATTTTATATATATTATAATTTACATTCAATATTAATTATGTATAGAAATCATATTTATTTTCAATATTCATAAACACATTTTTAAATACACGTTGCGAGTTATTTATATATTTAATTCTCATTGTTAATATCATATTGTATATACTCAAATTATGTTATTTAAACAAAACATTTTAATAATCAAATTCTATTGAATTGAAAAACGTTTTCGCACGTTTAAAAATAGATCAATCGAATATTATGAAATTTAGTTTTCCACTAACGTTTGTCTAACTTTCGTTATTTGACACTTTATGCGTACTTGTAGATCACTTTATCATTTATTCCGAATACCGTTAAAATGAAACGATCTCTTAAATCAATGTGGACCTCACAACCGAAACCCGTAATCATATCACAATAAAATAGATAAATCAATCATTTGATATTATCTTATAATTCCTTCGATAAATATATTGGAACAAATACGTTTATGTAAAGTATTATACATTAAATACTTCGTTAACGTTTTTAATTAATATAACTATATATATATACATATCTATATTCACATAAATGTTTGTGAATCGTCGAGCATAGTCAAAGGGTAATTGAATACATGAACATAGTTCAAAATTTTCGAGACTCAACATTACAGACTTTGCTTATCGTGTCGAAAACATATAAAGATTAAGTTTAAATTTGGTCGTAAATTTCCGGGTTGTCACAGTAGTGAGTAATAGCAAATTAAATTAAAGATTTTTGTTAAGACGATTACCCATGTAGCAGAAAGTTCGATTTTAAATGTGATAACACAATTCTGATGAATAGCTTCAGAAGGTCCCTCGTTTAAGACTTCTGTTTGTACAACATGTGTCGATGTTTCACAAATTGGTACTGTTGATTACTTTTGAGTAACAAAGGATGGTTCATAACTCGTAAATTCGAAATTGTAGTCATCAATGAGCTTGAATTGCATAATGCTACAAAGCTTGACATTCATGGTTTGGAGGAATGATGGAAGAGGGAGGTAATTTTTGTTCCCATTTTTTTTTTAAAGGTTGGTTATTAATGTTAAGATCAAGTAAAAATATGAACATTTAAAAAGACATTTTGAAATGCCCCGTCCTAATCCATCTGGACGAAGTCCATATCGATTATAAATGATTCACAACAGTTGGTTACATCGCGAGGTACTTGACCTCTATATGATACATTTTACAAACATTGCATTCGTTTTTGAAAAGACAATCTTTCATTACATCGAAAGTTGACAACATGCACACCATTTCGTAATATATCATACTATAATTGACTTAATAATAATCTTGATGAACTCAACGACTCGAATGCAACATTTTTTGAAATATGTCATGAATGACTCCAAGTAATATCTCTAAGATGACCAAATGCACAGCGGAAGATTTCTTTCGTACCTGAGAATAAACATGCTTTAAAGTGTCAACCAAAAGGTTGGTGAGTTCATTAGTTTAACATAAATAATCATTTCATAATTTTAATAGACCACAAGATTTCATATTTCCATTTCTCATAAATATACGTCCCATGTATAGAGACAAAAATATCATTCATATGGATTGAACACCTGGTAACCGACATTCACAATATGCATATAAGAATATCCCCATCATTCCGGGATCCTCCTTCGGACATGATATAAATTTCGAAGTACTAAAGCATCCGGTACTTTGGATGGGGCTTGTTGGGCCCGATAGATCTATCTTTAGAATTCGCGTCAATTAGGGTGTCTGTTCCCTAATTCTTAGATTACCAGACTAACAAGGGGCATATTCGATTTCGATCATTCAACCATATAATGTAGTTTCAATTACTTGTGTCTATTTCGTAAAACAGTTATAAAAATAGCGCATGTATTCTCAGTCCAAAAATGTAATGAATAAAAGGGAGCAAATGAACTCACCTAATGTATTTTGTAGTAAAAATACATAGTACGACATTGAACAAGTATAGGGTTGGCATCGGATTCACGAACCTATATCATTTATATATATTAACTCATATAATTGAAGTCGAATAAATTTATGTATATTTATTAATATAACTTTTATTTTAGTAGTTCATGTGTTTCATTATTAACTTAAATATATTTACTTTTATAATTTAAATAAATAATTTATAAAATATAGTTTTTATTAAGTATATTTTTTATATCATTAACTCTTATTGTAATAATAATAATAATATGAATAGTAATATTGAAAATAATAATAATAATAATGGTAAAAGTAATAATAATAATAATGATAATAATAATAATACTTATAGTAATAATGATAGTAATTAATAATAATCTTAACGATAATAGTAATAAAAGAATAGTGATAATATTAGTAATGATAACAATGATGATAGTTTTTAATAATAATAACAATACTTAATAATAATAATCTTAATAATATCAAATAATACCTTAGGAGTATTAAAAATTAATAAGCTGCCCAGGACGGGACTCAAACCCACGACCTCTCGCTTAACTAAAAACCCCTTAACCATTCTTCTGACTGCTTCTTTTCTGATTGAAACCCAAGTCTTAAATATATATCTATAGCCGTCTGATTTCATCTTCTTCATTTTCTAAAATAAAAATGCCCCAGGCTAGGATTGAACCTGTGATCTCTCGGATCAACTCACAACCCCTTAAACCATTGCTCTACTGATTACATTTCTATTTTATGCCACCGAATAAACCATATAACTAATCTAACCATCCGTTTCATCTCTTTCATCAAATTATCATCATCTATAACTTAATTAACATGATATCATCATCATCTTAACGGGTTTTCATCATCATCGTGAACTTCATTCTTCATCATCTATCATGCCTTATCTATGGCATCATCATAACCATCATAATCATTATCAATACCTTATCTCCATCCTAATATCTCCACTTATTATCATGATCATCTTATCCAGTAAACATCATCATCTTATTCATACGGTATCATTATCGAGTATCACTTCATCAACGTTACCCGTCATAATAATCACATCATCGATCATTTTGATAACACGATCACAGAATCAATAACACCATTGTCAATATCACTTCAACACTCTCACGATCGTGCTCTTTTCTACAAATCATCGTCTTCCTTGATTTTGATCATAACCAGCTATCTCATCATGCTTTTACAAGGAAACCTAATTGTCTCAGTTTATTTATATTCACGGCCCAACAACTCATCCTAGTATTCTTTGGCCCAACGTACATTTCGTGGGCTGTTCTTTCGATATGGTAACAGAATTTTCGATGGGCAGAAGCATAAATAAATAAATAAACACGTAGCCCTCTAATCTATCTTAACTTGTACGTTGAGTTGAGGTATGGTGGGGACGTTGATTTATATAACAGTAAAAGAATAAAGAGGTTGAATCAAATAAATCGTTGAATTAGGAAATCAATACACGTTTCCCTCTTGTACCCCACTACCTATTCCATTACCTATATTATAACAAGAATTTACCAGCTGGAAAGGAAAAAGATGTGACCTTTAATACTGTCTTTTTAATTATCATAATCATCATTAGTTACCATCATCATCATCGTTAATAAAAGAAACAGAAAGGGAGTGGCACAGGTAATATCACGATAGCAGTTGTGGTGGTACTAAGGTGATTCTATGGAGCGGTTTTCGGCTGTAGCAGGAGTAAACAATGATAGTGGTTCGTTTGGGGTGAAGTGGTCATGTGTTTGATGGAGGTGAATGATTTGATAAAGTTTTTGAAACAGAACAAGAATAACGCGAATTAATGAAGGAAAAGTGTTAGTTGTGATGGTGTCGTTGAGCTTGCGATTCTTGGTGTGTTGTGCGAATAGAAATAGAACAAGAAAGCAGAAAAATGGTTGATCCTCTCCATGCTCGTATCTATAAGTATATAACAAGTGGTGTGTGATTGTAGTTTCGTAGAGAGAGAAAAAGGATGAGAGAGAGTGACAAATCATGAGTGCTCGATGAAGGTTTTTAATCTCGGTTGATATGGGTGGGTTGTTTGGAGTCTGATGGCAATAATCGAAAACAGAGATATGAAGGAAGTATTTAGCCAGGAACAAGCAATGGTTGAGGTGGTGAAATGGGTTTCATGAAGAAGAAAACCAAGAAAGAAAGTGGTGGTTGAACGGTTGAGTTTGGACAGAAAACGGTGAGAACAAAACCATGGTAGCAGCAAGCCATTGTTCTCGATCAGGAAATAGAAATAGAAGAACAATGCTAAATGTGATGTTTTATGAAAGGAAAATACCTATCATCCTAATATGTATATACACTAATAATAATTATAGTTATAAATTAAGAGTAGGACATGTAAAAGCAAACATTCAATTAATCATTCTGATGAGCTGTAATCCATGTACATGTAACTGATTTTGGCTCTAATTGATACTTGGGATTCGTTGTTAAAAGAGTGTGAGACAGAAACAAATATTCAGAATAGTTGATAGCGATTAAAAACAGATTGTACGATTGTTTTGATTTTTAATTATCTTCAATTAATATTAATAATTAGTTAATAATAATACTAATATGGATATTATTATTAATAATAATAAAAATACTAATAATAATAATTATTATAATAATATCAAAATAAGTTTAATTTAATAACAATAAGTTAAATGATAAAAATAATAATAAAAATAAAAAGTTATAATTTTTAGTAATAATAATAATGATTGTAATCATATTAATAATAATATCATAATAATAAAATTAATAATAATTATCCTAATAATAAAAATTTCAAGATAACAACTTAATAGTTATAATAATATTCTTAATGATCTCAATATTAATAATTTGTTTTATTGATATATAATATTAGTAGTAATAATAATACTATTAATAATTATCTTTATAATATAAATACGGATTTTCTAATATGTATCTTTATATATCTATTTTATATATTAACTTTTATTGAATAATTATTATCTATACATAAATTATATCACAATATATATATATAGTTTCATTCCTAATATTAACCTTTTATCTTGTGTAATATTTTACATAATTAACTTAATTGATTAAGTCGTATTTTATTACTTCAATTTATTATATAAACTTATATTCTTATATATATATATATCTGATCACAACACTCGTTCGTGAATCGTCGGGAATAGTCAAAGAATAATTGCATATTTGAAAGCAGTTCAAAGTCTTTAGACTCAACATTATAGACTTTGCTTATCGTGTCGGAAACATATAAAGATTAAGGTTTAAATTTGATCAGAAATTTCCGGGTCATCACAGTACCTACCCGTTAAAGAAATTTCGTCCCGAAATTTGAGTGAGATGATCATGGTTAACAATAAAAATATTTTAATGACGAATATGAGTTGATAAATAGAGTTTTATCATCATTGAGTAATATGGATAAAAATAATTCGATTATTCGAAGAGTACGAATGAAGCTATCATAAAAGATTGAAATGAGTAAATTCAGGTTTGTCTTAACTGGTGACGTAGTCAGGGTTGAATTCCAGAATTCTAGGAATTTAAAGAAAATCTTTGTAATCTATAAGATTTGATTCTTCGGTAAATAATAAAATTAGGATTTTCTTTAATTTAATGCGGTCATCTGCCTCGATCGCTTCGCTATAAATCAACCTCTTTCGTTCCTTTTATTTTCATCACTCATATACTTTCTTCCTCAATCTATTCTTCTAAGGATTGTGAAAATGCTCAATCCAGTTCTAATTCTGAATATAATTCTGGTCATTGCAACAATAATTCTTCTTTTTCATTTGCCACCAGAAGAATCTGTTTACTTCTATTACGCTCTAGGGATTATCGTATTCCTGCTCCTCCCATGTCTTTATCTTGCTATTCGCATAGACATTCACGGTTTATGATCTTTCTTGTTTGCTGCGATTTATACTCCAATTTGTATTTCGAGGTTCTCCCCGACCTGAAGTAAAGCGATTAAGACGTCTCAAATTCGTACGTATAAAATTTCGAATGAACATAACTTAATGTTCTAAGCGGAAAGGAAAGGTAATAGCACGATTTAATTTGTTAAATTACCAGAAGTTTCGGAAAAGACAGAACCATCAAGAAAATATTTTCTTGATATGTTTAGAGGTTAAGTAGAATGAAAGAATCGTGTAACATGGCACATAATGATGGTACTGTGAATCATCACATTCCATTAGAAACTCAGCATGACTTACTGTAATATAATCACGTTGATCAAGTGTCATTATATTATACTAACTCATGCATCAGTTCCCAACATTACTTCAATAACATTCATATTTTAAGCTTGAAAGTTTACAGAATATAGAAACTAACAGTTTCTATATGATGTAATACTGATAGCACGAAGAGATTAATGATTTTAGATAAGAATAGTTATAAAAATATCTCCAAAAATATGGAGGATATTTATAATGAAAGATACAATAATATCTCGGAATATCTAAGATCAGCGGATGATAGAAACTATTGTTTGCAAGGGTTTAGAGTAAGGAGTAAGATATTCACTAAAGACTTTAGCAGACATTGAATCATTTGGATTCTTTGAAGTCAAACTTATTCTTTGTGATTTGTCCACGGCTTTCTTCATAGTTTCGCATAATCTGCTTTTTGGTACTAAATTTTCTCTTGAACATTTCCAATATAATGATACACAGGAAGCACGAAGAGGTATATAATTTCGGACAAGAATATTTATGAAAATATCCTCAGAAATATCGAAGATATTGATGATGATATTTTGGAATTTCTAAGTTCGATGGTTGATGGAGAAAGATTTTTCGCAAGATTTTAACATGACTTCGGAGGAAGATATTCTCTAAAGATTTCAACGGATCCAGAATTATCTGGATTCTTTGAATATAGGGTATGGTCCTTGGTCTCCTTCATGGTTAACTCTATCCGTTTTCCAGTTCCAACGTTTTCTGAGCTTTTCCAACATATTATTCTTTATCATCAAACTTCTGACGACTAAGGTCATCTACGGTTGCCTACACTTTCTGCTGCTTCATTCAGCTTTTTCAACATTCAGAGTATCGATTCGTAAACTGGGTGCCTTTTCAAAATTTCAGAATTGAAGATCGTAATTCTAGGAGATAATTGTTATATGTATATATATAACTATTGATGTAGAAATGCTACGAGATTCGAAATACTGATTGCTGATTCCCGGTAATTGGTATGGCAATTATTGTTACAGGGTATAGATGAATACAAGATGAGGTTTCAATGAATATAATGATTTTTCGGAAAATCCAAATTCATTGAAGTTGCTGGTAATTTTACTGCTAATGTGGTGAAATATAAACGGTTCTCCGGTAATGATGACGATAGGCAAACTTATATATCGAGGTTATAATAAGGCTAATTTGAAAGGAAGTTGAAGTTGATTTGTTGAAGCTGTGATAAAATTGGCTAATTTGAAAAAGAGTTGCAATGTTATTTTCGGTAATAACAATGCCAAAGGAGCTAACACAGACACGTGTTAAACTTTTACTTAGGGTCCGGAAGTTTTCAGGTGGATAACTATATGCGTCAATCTTTTCTTCCATAGATGAAGTGTGGTTGGTTCATCCTTTCAATTGAGGTGTTTTCAAGAATCATGAAAGGTTTGAACGCAGATTAGAATTGTCAAGATACAAATGGCGTTTAAGATGAAATCAAGTGGCAACTTGAAGAATTATTTAGTTTCATATATTATAATCAACATTTTAATTCATTTTAATTGTCCAAAGTCATTAGTCCACGGTCGATAATCCACAGTCGACAGTCCAATAATTCATATATAGTTTAATATATAATATTCGAATTAATTAATACGTGTCGTGACCCGTATACGTCTCAGACTCGATCACAACTCAAACTATATATATTTTTATAGAATCAACCTCAACCCTGTATA
This sequence comes from Rutidosis leptorrhynchoides, assembly GCF_046630445.1. NCBI lineage: Eukaryota > Viridiplantae > Streptophyta > Magnoliopsida > Asterales > Asteraceae > Rutidosis > Rutidosis leptorrhynchoides. Next base: position 40,542,608 of record NC_092339.1, on the reverse strand, counting down.
GAGAACTCATATATTACTGCATATAGAGTGTCTATGGTTATTCCAAATAATATATATATAGATGGGTCGATATGATATGTCAAAACATTGTATACATGTCCCGATATTTAAAGTGCATAAATTAAATAACAGAAATTAAATGACGATAAATAAAATTGTGATAATTAAATTGCGATAAATAAACTGCGATAAATAAAATGTAATCAGTTAGCTACGAACAGTTAGCTGGAAACAGTTAGCGTGGATTCTTAACAAGATTTTTCGTAGTTAATTTGTTTGTTTCTATCAAATTTTATTTCGTCAAATGTGTTCTTCATTATGCCACTTGTTGGATTCTGATAGGTCAAAATCCAATATGAAATTGAACTTGGATGAAAATAGTTGCTCTTTAGTGAACGGATACGTATATGCGTGAGTTTGAGCAGTGTTGTTAATGACTGCTGAATCTGAATTGAAGAATGTACAGTGTAACTTATTAATGTGAAATCTTAAGTATTCTTCGGGTATTACCTACCCGTTAAAATATTTTCATCATTAACAGTTTGTATGAAAGAAATTTTTATCACAATCTTTATGAAAATATATATACATATATATCTTCTTCAGATGTAATTATAGATTTAATGAGTTAATAGGATATTAACCTCATTTGGTTTTCAGTTTGAGCTAGAATAAATAATCTCTAAGACTTTAGAGATTACATAATCGCCATGAAGAACGAAGATAATTGATGTAGAACGACACATAGAACGATGATTATACTCGAGGTACAGAATGAGATGTTGAGGCATGTGATGTTGAAGCTTGGGTTGTTGGTGGTACTGGTATTGATATTGGTGATACTGTTGATGCCGGTGATGTTATTGAAGCTGGTACATTTTGCACTATATTTTCCAAGGCTACAACTCAGGCGTGAAGCTCGTTGACTTCTTCTATTATACCGGGATAATTGTCGGTTTGAACGAGTGGATGAATGAGGTTTAGAATCTGAGATAGTATATGATTGTGACAAGATACTCTGGAAATGAGAGAGAAAATGGTGTCTCGAACAGGTTCGCCGGTAAACGCTTCAGGTTCATTGTCAAGAGGTGAATTCGGTTGGTGAAAGGGATCACTTTCTTCGCATCTCCATTGATTAAGTCGACTACTAACTCATCAGATGAATTGGGGATGGCTGGGTGATTGATTCATTCTGGTGACGCTGCTTTCGGAGCTAGAGTGGGACTCCATATCGGAATCCGAGGGACTTGAACTAGTTGTGAGTTCCATTGCGTACGATTAAATAAAGGATTTTTCGATAAGAAATAGATTATAGGATATAGATTAGTACCCTACAATACATAATTTATATATGCATATATAATACTAAAATCCCATAACTTGCGGAGGAATCTACGGAACATGTTAGGTGAAGTTTACAGTAACAGATATGCTAAGATATGAATTTGCAGATACGCTAAGATATGAATTTGTCTATACACTATCTATGCAATGGAGGCAGTAAGATGTGTCTAGACTTTAAGGATGATAAGCAAGTAATTTTTGATACGAAATGATAAGCAAAACTTTTGATATGCAGACACGGTCGAAGTCCAGACTCACTAATGCATCTAAACAACTATCAGTTAGACACACTAATGCAAAACCTGGTTCACTAAGACCACCGCTCTGATACCAACTGAAATGCCCCGTCCTAATCCATCTGGACGAAGTCCATATCGATTATAAATGATTCACAACAGTTGGTTACATCGCGAGGTACTTGACCTCTATATGATACATTTTACAAAAATTGCATTCGTTTTTGAAAAGACAATCTTTCATTACATCGAAAGTTGACAACATGCACACCATTTCGTAATATATCATACTATAATTGACTTAATAATAATCTTGATGAACTCAACGACTCGAATGCAACGTTTTTTGAAATATGTCATGAATGACTCCAAGTAATATCTCTAAGATGACCAAATGCACAGCGGAAGATTTCTTTCGTACCTGAGAATAAACATGCTTTAAAGTGTCAACCAAAAGGTTGGTGAGTTCATTAGTTTAACATAAATAATCATTTCATAATTTTAATAGACCACAAGATTTCATATTTCCATTTCTCATAAATATACGTCCCATGTATAGAGACAAAAATATCATTCATATGGATTGAACACCTGGTAACCGACATTCACAATATGCATATAAGAATATCCCCATCATTCCGGGATCCTCCTTCGGACATGATATAAATTTCGAAGTACTAAAGCATCCGGTACTTTGGATGGGGCTTGTTGGGCCCGATAGATCTATCTTTAGAATTCGCGTCAATTAGGGTGTCTGTTTCCTAATTCTTAGATTACAAGACTAACAAGGGACATATTCGATTTCGATCATTCAACCATATAATGTAGTTTCAATTACTTGTGTCTATTTCATAAAACAGTTATAAAAATAGCGCATGTATTCTCAGTCCAAAAATGTAATGAATAAAAGGGAGCAAATGAACTCACCTAATGTATTTTGTAGTAAAAATACATAGTACGACATTGAACAAATATAGGGTTGGCATCGGATTCACGAACCTATATCATTTATATATATTAACTCATATAATTGAAGTCGAATAAATTTATGTATATTTATTAATATAACTTTTATTTTAGTAGTTCATGTGTTTCATTATTAACTTAAATATATTTACTTTTATACTTTAAATAAATAATTTATAAAATATAGTTTTTATTAAGTATATTTTTTATATCATTAACTCTTATTGTAATAATAATAATAATATGAATAGTAATATTGAAAATAATAATAATAATAATGGTAAAAGTAATAATAATAATAATAATGATAATAATAATAATACTTATAGTAATAATGATAGTAATTAATAATAATCTTAACAATAATAGTAATAAAAGAATAGTGATAATATTAGTAATGATAACAATGATGATAGTTTTTAATAATAATAACAATAACAATACTTAATAATAATAATAATCCTAATAATATCAAATAATACCTTAGGAGTATTAAAAATTAATAAGCTGCCCAGGACGGGACTCGAACCCATGACCTCTCGCTTAACTAAAAACCCCTTAACCATTCTTTTGACTGCTTCTTTTCTGATTGAAACCCAAGTCTTAAATATATATCTATAGCCGTCTGATTTCATCTTCTTCATTTTCTAAAATAAAAATGCCCCAGGCTAGGATTGAACCTGTGATCTCTCGGATCAACTCACAACCCCTTAAACCATTGCTCTACTGATTACATTTCTATTTTATGCCACCGAATAAACCATATAACTAATCTAACCATCTGTTTCATCTCTTTCATCAAATTATCATCATCTATAACTTAATTAACATGATATCATCATCATCTTAACGGGTTTTCATCATCATCGTGAACTTCATTCATCATCATCTATCATGCCTTATCTATGGCATCATCATAACCATCATAATCATTATCAATACCTTATCTCCATCCTAATATCTCCACTTATTATCATGATCATCTTATTCAGTAAACATCATCATCTTATTCATACGGTATCATTATCGAGTAACACTTCATCAACGTTACCCGTCATAATAATCACATCATCGATCATTTTGATAACACGATCACAGAATCAATAACACCATTGTCAATATCACTTCAACACTCTCACGATCGTGCTCTTTTCTACAAATCATCGTCTTCCTTGATTTCGATCATAACCAGCTATCTCATCATGCTTTTACAAGGAAACCTAATTGTCTCAGTTTATTTATATTCACGGCCCAACAACTCATCCTAGTATTCTTTGGCCCAACGTACATTTTGTGGGCTGTTCTTTCGATATGGTAACAGAATTTTCGATAGGCAGAAGCATAAATAAATAAATAAACACGTAGCCCTCTAATCTATCTTAACTTGTACGTTGAGTTGAGGTATGGTGGGGACGTTGATTTATATATCAGTAAAAGAATAAAGAGGTTGAATCAAATAAATCGTTGAATTAGGAAATCAATACACGTTTCCCTCTTGTACCCCACTACCTATTCCATTACCTATATTATAACAAGAATTTACCAGCTGGAAAGGAAAAAGATGTGACCTTTAATACTGTCTTTTTAATTATCATAATCATCATTAGTTACCATCATCATCATCGTTAATAAAAGAAACAGAAAGGGAGTGGCACAGGTAATATCACGATAGCAGTTGTGGTGGTACTAAGGTGATTCTATGGAGCGGTTTTCGGCTGTAGCAGGAGTAAACAATGATAGTGGTTCGTTTGGGGTGAAGTGGTCGTGTGTTTGATGGAGGTGAATGATTTGATAATGTTTTTGAAACAGAACAAGAATAACGCAAATTAATGAAGGAAAAGTGTTAGTTGTGATGGTGTCGTTGAGCTTGTGATTCTTGGTGTGTTGTGCGAATAGAAATAGAACAAGAAAGCAGAAAAATGGTTGATCCTCTCCATGCTCATATCTATAAGTATATAACAAGTGGTGTGTGATTGTAGTTTCGTAGAGAGAGAAAAAGGATGAGAGAGAGTGACAAATCATGAGTGCTCGATGAAGGTTTTTAATCTCGGTTGATATGGGTGGGTTGTTTGGAGTCCGATGGCAATAATCGAAAACAGAGATATGAAGGAAGTATTTAGCCAGGAACAAGCAATGGTTGAGGTGGTGAAATGGGTTTCACGAAGAAGAAAACCAAGAAAGAAAGTGGTGGTTGAACGGTTGAGTTTGGACAGAAAACGGTGAGAACAAAACCATGGTAGCAGCAAGCCATTGTTCTCGATCAGGAAATAGAAACAGAAGAACAATGCTAAATGTGATGTTTTATGAAAGGAAAATACCTATCATCCTAATATGTATATACACTAATAATAATTATAGTTATAAATCAAGAGTAGGACATGTAAAAGCAAACATTCAATTAATCATTCTGATGAGCTGTAATCCATGTACATGTAACTGATTTTGGCTCTAATTGATACTTGAGATTCGTTGTTAAAAGAGTGTGAGACAGAAACAAATATTCAGAATAGTTGATAGCGATTAAAAACAGATTGTACGATTGTTTTGATTTTTAATTATCTTCAATTAATATTAATAATAAGTTAATAATAATACTAATATGGATATTATTATTAATAATAATAAAAATACTAATAATAATAATAATTATAATAATATCAAAATAAGTTTAATTTAATAACAATAAGTTAAATGATAAAAATAATAATAAAAATAAAAAGTTATAATTTTTAGTAATAATAATAATGATTGTAATCATATTAATAATAATATCATAATAATAAAATTAATAATAATTATCCTAATAATAAAAATTTCAAGATAACAACTTAATAGTTATAATAATATTCTTAATGATCTCAATATTAATAATTTGTTTTATTGATATATAATATTAGTAGTAATAATAATACTATTAATAATTATCTTTATAATATAAATACGGATTTTCTAATATGTATCTTTATATATCTATTATATATATTAACTTTTATTGAATAATTATTATCTATACATAAATTATATCACAAAATATATATATATATAGTTTCATTCCTAATATTAACCTTTTATCTTGTGTAATATTTTACATAATTAACTTAATTGATTAAGTCGTATTTTATTACTTCAATTTATTATATAAACTTATATTCTTATTTAGTTGCAATTGTTCTATTTACAAGTGATATTCGTTTAAATAATAAAAGGTGAAGACAAAAGACAGATTCGACGAATTGAAGACGCAAACGACCAAACAGCTCAAAAGTACAAAAGACAATCAAAAAGGTTCCAATTATTGATAAGAAACGTCTCGAAATTACAAGAGTACAAGATTCAAAACGCAAAGTACAAGATATTAAATTGTACGCAAGGACGTTCGAAAATCCGGAACCGGGACCAGAGTCAACTCTTAACGCTCGACGCAACGGACTAAAAATTACAAGTTAACTATGTATATAAATATAATATAATATATAATTAATTATATTAATTATATATATATTATATTTATAAATAAAAACCGTCGGCAGAGAAAGACTCCAAGGGACTGACCTGTAATTTCATTCTCCGCGACTCGCGGAGTTTGAAGGCCAAAATGGCCGCGAGTCGCGGAGCCCCCAGTTTTGAAACTCCCTATAAAGCAAACCGAATTCTGATCATTTTCATCCATCTTTTTCTTCTTCTCTCATATATACGTAAAATATATATTTATAATTTATATTTTAATTTTAATTTTAATTATAATTCTAATAATAAGGGTATGTTAGCGAATGTTGTAAGGGTGTAAGTCGAAATTCTGTCCGTGTAACGCTACGCTATTTTTAATCATTGTAAGTTATGTTCAACCTTTTTACATTAATGTCTCGTAGCTAAGTTATTATTATGCTTATTTAAAACGAAGTAATCATGATGTTGGGCTAATTACTAAAATTGGGTAATTGGACTTTGTACCATAATTGGGGTTTGAACAAAAGAACGACACTTGTGGAAATTAGACTATGAGCTATTAATGGGCTTTATATTTGTTTAACTAAATGATAGTTTGTTAATGTTAATATAAAGATTTACAATTGGGCGTCCCTATAAATTACCATATACACTCGATCGGACACGATGGGCGGGGTATTTATATGTACGAATAATCGTTCATTTAACCGGACACGGGAATGGATTAATAGCCACTAAAATAATTAAAACAGGGGTGAAATTATGTACAAAGGACACTTGGTATAATTGATAACAAAATATTAAAACCTTGAGTTACACTCAGTCGACATCCTGGTGTAATTATTAAACAAAGTATTAAAATCTTGTTACAGTTTAAATCCCCAATTAGTTGGAATATTTAACTTCGGGTATAAGGATAATTTGACGAGGGCACTCGCATTTTATATTTATGACTGATGGACTGTTATGGACAAAAACCAGACGGACATATTAAATAATCCAGGACAAAGGACAATTAACCCATGGGCATAAAACTAAAATCAACACGTCAAACATCATGATTACGGAAGTTTAAATAAGCATAATTCTTTTATTTCATATTTAATTTCCTTTATTTTATATTTAATTGCACTTCTAATTATCGCACTTTTATTTATTGTTATTTAATCGCACTTTTAATTATCGTACTTTTTAATTATCGCAATTTTATTTTATCGCACTTTTATTGCAATTTCATTATCGTTATTTATTTTACGCTTTAAATTAAGTCTTTTATTTATTTAATATTTTACATTAGGTTTTAACTGCGACTAAAGTTTTAAAATCGACAAACCGGTCATTAAACGGTAAAAAACCCCCCTTTATAATAATAATATTACTTATATATATGTATTTGTATTTTTATAAAAGTAAACTAATATAGCGTTAAGCTTTGTTTAAAGATTTCCCTGTGGAACGAACCGGACTTACTAAAAACTACACTACTGTACGATTAGGTACACTGCCTATAAGTGTTGTAGCAAGGTTTAAGTATATCCATTCTCTAAATAAATAAATATCTTGTGTAAAATTGTATCGTATTTAATAGTGTTTCGTTGTAAACTTCAATAGTATTTTATACCCCTTAGCTTTGACATCAAGTATTTTTGGCGCCGCTGCCGGGGAACTTTCTAAACGCCGGAAGCGCAACGCTAATAAAAAAAAAAAGAGATTTTTTCTATTAAAAGTCGCTTTTGTAAAAATACGTTTTAAATATTCGAAAATATAAAAAGAAAAAACAAAAATATAAGTATTTTTAAGATTTTGTTAAATATTTAAGTTGATTAAGTTTCTTTATTTTTATTTTAGTTTATAAATAATATAAATTTTATTTAAATATCTTTTATTTATATAAAAATAGAAAAAAAAAATAAATAAATAAAGAAAAACGCGTTGAAATTAAACCTGTCAGTTGAAATTCTGAACCCCGCGACTCGCGGGGTTTGATGTTTTAAATACCGCAACTCACGGAGTGACTCTGACACGAGACAGAACCCTAATTCAGCATTAATTACGGGGTATTTAATAATTATTATTATTATTAACCCTAATTATTATTATTATTATAATTAATTTTATTTTAACTTTTACTTTTTATTTAATTTATGTATTTAGTATTAATTAGTTTTATTAAATTGTAAAATTAATAGTTTTAATAAATAAATAATATAAAAATAATATTTTTATAAAAATTGTAATTTTTACAACTTTTTGTATATTTTTATATTTTGTCCCTTTTTAATCGTTGTAGCGTAATATTTATATTTTTCGCTCATATTTAATTTTAAACTTAGTTTTTGCCATAGTCATTTTTACTCCTAGATTTTTAGGCTTTGCCGTAGAATTCCTTAAGTGCTTTTTCTTTAGACTAAGATTTAGGTACTCTAGAATTTTGCGACGCCTTTTTAAGTTTTAGTTTCTTTTTAAGTTATTTCCATTTGGGATTTAGTTTTTCCTGTAAGCTTTAATATTTTTAGACACTTTTTACTATGTATCAATTATCATTCCAATTAGTAATATCAATTTACGATTATAATTTTAAGTTAGTTGTAGTAATAAGGTTAGGTTAGTCAAGTATTTTTAATTTTTTATAAGTTTCTTTTATTTTTCCGTCACCTTTTATTTTTTTCCAACCATTTTTCTTTTTCAATTTTTTTTTTCCGACGAACTCTTTTTCTTTCTTATTTCTCGCTATTCTAGTTTTAGGACATAGATTTTTATTCTACTTCTTATCTAAATTTCTTAAAATTACGAAAATTTATTTTGAGTGGTTAAATTGATAGACATCAAAATTTTCTGGTTCGTAGTAATAGTTGTATTTGTACGTGGACCGGGTTATTGGAGCCAAACAGTCCTCAATTATATTGAGACCAAACGAATCCTGCCCCTCTGCTGCATCTTTTGGCTATTCAAAACGTGGGCAAAATCAGAAAAGTCTATTGGTTGGATAACTTATTATAATTTTTCTTTCCTTTTTAAAACTAATAGGATATTCAGTGAATGCACCGAGCAAGACGTTCATCACCTTTTGTACGTTCACCACCTGTAACTAGATCAAGACATTTAGCAAATATAACCGCCGTTGATTTTTCTTTAGAATCGTCATCCAGTCGACCAAGTACTTCAGTTCAAATTTCCGATAATCTATTTTTTGAACCCGACCTCACAATTGAGAATCCGGAAAATATTCAGGAACGGTTCGTAGATCCTGAACCACTAAACTTTCCTCCGGAGCCACCAATCATTCAAACAGAGATTGTTGAGGAACGAACCATTAAATCAGAATCATCTAGTGATACCGATTCAACAAATTCAATTATGGAGAATCTGGAACCTTTAAGTATGGAAGACCGAATGAGAGCTAAACGCACTGGCCAAGGTCACGCAATTACTCATCCAGACATTAATGCGCCAGATTATGAAATCAAAGGACAAATTCTACACATGGTGACTAATCAATGCCAATTTAGTGGTGCGCCGAAGGAAGATCCAAATGAACATCTACGTACCTTTAATCAAAAATACTTGATGTCAAAGCTAAGGGGTATAAAATACTATTGAAGTTTACAACGAAACACTATTAAATACGATACAATTTTACACAAGATATTTATTTATTTAGAGAATGGATATACTTAAACCTTGCTACAACACTTATAGGCAGTGTACCTAATCGTACAGTAGTGTAGTTTTTAGTAAGTCCGGTTCGTTCCACAGGGAAATCTTTAAACAAAGCTTAACGCTATATTAGTTTACTTTTATAAAAATACAAATACATATATATAAGTAATATTATTATTATAAAGGGGGGTTTTTACCGTTTAATGACCGGTTTGTCGATTTTAAAACTTTAGTCGCAGTTAAAACCTAATGTAAAATATTAAATAAATAAAAGACTTAATTTAAAGTGTAAAATAAATAACGATAATGAAATTGCAATAAAAGTGCGATAAAATAAAATTGCGATAATTAAAAAGTACGATAATTAAAAGTGCGATTAAATAACAATAAATAAAAGTGCGATAATTAGAAGTGCAATTAAATATAAAATAAAGGAAATTAAATATGAAATAAAAGAATTATGCTTATTTAAACTTCCGTAATCATGATGTTTGACGTGTTGATTTTAGTTTTATGCCCATGGGTTAATTTTCCTTTGTCCTGGATTATTTAATATGTCCGTCTAGTTTTTGTCCATAACAGTCCATCAGTCATAAATATAAAATGCGAGTGCCCTCGTCAAATTATCCTTATACCCGAAGTTAAATATTCCAACTAATTGGGGATTTAAACTGTAACAAGATTTTAATACTTTGTTTAATAATTACACCAGGATGTCGACTGAGTGTAACCCAAGGTTTTAATATTTTGTTATCAATTATACCAAGTGTCCTTTGTACATAATTTCACCCCTGTTTTAATTATTCTAGTGGCTATTAATCCATTCCCGTGTCCGGTTAAATGAACGATTATTCGTACATATAAATACCCCGCCCATCGTGTCCGATCGAGTGTATATGGTAATTTATATGGACGCCCAATTGTAAATCTTTATATTAACATTAACAAACTATCATTTAGTTAAACAAATATAAAGCCCATTAATAGCTCATAGTCTAATTTCCACAAGTGTCGTTCTTTTGTTCAAACCCCAATTATGGTACAAAGTCCAATTACCCAATTTTAGTAATTAGCCCAACATCATGATTACTTCGTTTTAAATAAGCATAATAATAACTTAGCTACGAGACATTAATGTAAAAAGGTTGAACATAACTTACAATGATTAAAAATAGCGTAGCGTTACACGGACAGAATTTCGACTTACACCCTTACAACATTCGCTAACATACCCTTATTATTAGAATTATAATTAAAATTAAAATTAAAATATAAATTATAAATATATATTTTACGTATATATGAGAGAAGAAGAAAAAGATGGATGAAAATGATCAGAATTCGGTTTGCTTTATAGGGAGTTTCAAAACTGGGGGCTCCGCGACTCGCGGCCATTTTGGCCTTCAAACTCCGCGAGTCGCGGAGAATGAAATTACAGCTCAGTCCCTTGGAGTCTTTCTCTGCCGACGGTTTTTATTTATAAATATAATATATATATAATTAATATAATTAATTATATATTATATTATATTTATATACATAGTTAACTTGTAATTTTTAGTCCGTTGCGTCGAGCGTTAAGAGTTGACTCTGGTCCCGGTTCCGGATTTTCGAACGTCCTTGCGTACAATTTAATATCTTGTACTTTGCGTTTTGAATCTTGTACTCTTGTAATTTCGAGACGTTTCTTATCAATAATTGGAACCTTTTTGATTGTCTTTTGTACTTTTGAGCTTTTTGGTCGTTTGCGTCTTCAATTCGTCGAATCTGTCTTTTGTCTTCACCTTTTATTATTTAAATGAATATCACTTGTAAATAGAACAATTGCAACTAAAAGCTTGTCTTTCTTGAGGAATAATGCTATGAAATATATGTTCGTTTTTAGCATTATCAAATATTCCCACACTTGAGCGTTGCTTGTCCTCAAGCAATATCGTCTTGAAATACTAGAATCACTTCTTTATTCTTCACACTTTGTATATCAGTGATTTCTATACGGCGGTATAAACAATGGTAGTAACGATATGGTTTACAGTCCCACATGACTATAAAAATTTAGATCCATTAAGGAAATTGGATCTTTATGAAAACATTTGATCTTTTGAAAATTAAATCTAGTTTTTACCCTAGATAAGTTTTCCGGAATAACCCTTTACCGGTGTTTGCAAAATATTTTTGTGGGTTTGGTGGGTTTTAGATTTGAAAATTTTAGCTCAAAACTTGCGGTTTTGTGTCACCCACTTGCTAACCTTGTATTTGGAAAGCAACACGTCCAGTTTACTTGTTCCGTGTATTACCTTTCGGTAAACTACCGTCCGTTGTAAAGGAAAGCGTTGAACAAGCAACTGTTAAGGCAATGTCCCCTGACATGCTTTTAATTATGGTCTGTAACGTGTCGGACGCAATTACTATCCTTGGTAGGAGCAATAGTAAAGCTCACCCTTATAATTTTTCGGTATGGCACAAGGTCCTGTCTTTGACCACTATGCAACCACCGTTCTTACGGTTGACACCCGATTTAGTTCAGGTGACCTAATGAATTCCAGGTGAATTCCTAGGATTTTACGTTCAATGGTAATGAACGCATTGAAAATGGGTTTTCAGAAAATAAATCGGTTTATAATTTTGATCAAAATATTTTCTCGTTCAAGCTCGAGTTTAGATATCATTGAATTCCATGAGTTTGAATTCTCAATCTTTAAGGTCAATCTCTAGGATTGAGTAATATCAGTCTTAAAAGCTGATTTTTAATCTTTAAGGAGATTATCCTTTCTGGGGATCTGATTCATTAGTCTTATCCAGCTAATTTGCATGGTGCCCCCCCATTGTACGAGATAAATCCTTCTCATGGTTAGGATAAATCTGACCACTTGGCGACCCTGTTTAATGCTGAGGTCCGTGGATTTCCTGCTGATTTTAGTGATGACTTTTCTAGATTTTTCGTCAACCTACAGCTGGTCTGGACGACAACTTCATGACCTAAATCAAGAAGCGCGTTTCTTTTTCGGAAGACTTTACTTCCTTTTAATGATGGAATTGATTCATCGTGTAGATCCATCTCTTCTTTTCTTTCATCGGGTAAAAACAGTTTAGTTTAGTCCAAAGCAAAAGTATTTTCAGTTATTTGTTACAGATATATGTGACATATGTTTAAGATAACTTGGTAAATTTTCCCACACTTGGCTTTTATTTTCCTTTTTATCGTCTTCTATTCCATTTTAAATGAATTTTAACATTTTGGTTTGTTTCTCAATTTATGTCCTTTTTGAGGTAACAATAATTTCGGTGTTAAAACCTAGTTTTATCGTTCATAAATATGTATAAACATGATTTTTAGTTCATTTAATTGAAAATTTTGAAAAATTTTACTAGAATTGGGTAGTCAGTATATAAGACCAGGGCTGTTCTTTATTATCAGAGAGCACTAGATTCTAATATAACTACTGCTTTACTAGTATTTTTAATGGTAACCAAGTGTATAAAGTAAAAATTTTTAAAATCCGAAAGAATTTAACCCCTTCCCACACTTAAGATCTTGCAATGCCCTCATTTGCAAGAAATCAGTAACAATTTAAATTATTGAGGGTGATTTGTGTGAAAATGATTAAATTTTACCAAAGTTTCCAAATATATTGGCGTTTGTTTGCTGAATGATAAATGGTGCACATCATTTGTTCATTCCGTCTTGTTGTTATTTCACATATATTTTGCATCTTGTCGTCAAAATTAGTTGCTTTTGCTGAACTTAATGCCAGTCTTTGAAAATGCGTTGTTTTACCCTGTTGTGTACATAAGATAAACTGCAAATATATATACATATTTTTGAAGTTTGGTATATTACCCCACATTCAAAAATTATTAAAATCTAAGAATAAAAGTTAGACAATTATAAAAATGATTACAATATTAACAAAAGTATTAAACGTATCAATCATTACAAATTACAAAATAAAAAAAAATAATAAGTATACTAGGGATGATACTGGTACCAATAGGGGTTCCAGGCATAACCATAGGTGCTATAGAATGCTTCGGCAGGGTCATACGTAGGATACGGTGGCTGCATCTCTATAGACCAGGGAGGGAAGATGGGTTTCGGTGTAGGAATATAGTTTCTACCTATATGTTGGCAATGAGCTATGATTTGGTTCTGATGAACTTGCCAATCTTCAAATGCTCTCTGTCTAGCATTTTCGTATTCCTGAGAAGCTATAAACCTTTGCATTTCTTGCATCTCATTCCCCCCTCCTACATTACCTTGCTGTTGGTTTCTCTCCACCCGTGGATGTCTACCATGGTATCGTACTGCGGCGTGATTTCTTTGCGAGGTTTCTGATCATTTTCATCCATCTTTTTCTTCTTCTTCTCATACGTAAAATATATATATATATTTATAATTTATATTTTAATTTTAATTATAAATCTAATAATAAGGGTATGTTAGCGAATATTGTAAGGGTGTAAGTCGAAACTCTGTCCATGTAACGCTACGCTATTTTTAATCATTGTAAGTTATGTTCAACCTTTTTACATTAATGTCTCGTAGCTAAGTTATTATTATGCTTATTTAAAACGAAGTAATCATGATGTTGGGCTAATTACTAAAATTGGGTAATTGGACTTTGTACCATAATTGGGGTTTGGACAAAAGAACGACACTTGTGAAAATTAGACTATGGGCTATTAATAGGCTTTATATTTGTTTAACTAAATGATAGTTTGTTAATGTTAATATAAAGATTTACAATTGGGCGTCATTATAAATTACCATATACACTCGATCGGACACGATGGGCGGGGTATTTATATGTACGAATAATCGTTCATTTAACCGGACACGGGAATGGATTAATAGCCACTAGAATAATTAAAACAGGGGTGAAATTACATTCAAGGGTAATTGGTGTAATTGCTAACAAAGTAGTAAAACCTTGGTTTACACGCAGTTGATAACCTGGTGTATTCATTAAACAAAGTATTAAAACCTTGTTACAATTCGAATCCCCAATTAGTTGGAATATTTAACTTCGGGTATAAGAATAATTTGATGAGGACACTCGCACTTTATATTTATGACTGATGGACTGTTATGGACAAAAACCAGACGGACATATTAAATAATCCAGGACAAAGGACAATTAACCCATGGGCATAAAACTAAAATCAACACGTCAAACATCATGATTACGGAAGTTTAAATAAGCATAATTCTTTTATTTCATATTTAATTTCCTTTATTTTATATTTAATTGCACTTCTAATTATCGCACTTTTATTTATTGTTATTTAATCGCACTTTTAATTATCGTACTTTTTAATTATCGCAATTTTATTTTATCACACTTTTATTGCAATTTCATTATCGTTATTTATTTTACGCTTTAAATTAAGTCTTTTATTTATTTAATATTTTACATTAGGTTTTAACTGCGACTAAAGTTTTAAAATCGACAAACCAGCCATTAAACGGTAAAAAACCCCCTTTATAATAATAATCTTACTTATATATATGTATTTGTATTTTTATAAAAGTAAACTAATATAGCGTTAAGCTTTGTTTAAAGATTTCCCTGTGGAACGAACCGGACTTACTAAAAACTACACTACTGTACGATTAGGTACACTGCCTATAAGTGTTGTAGCAAGGTTTAAGTATATCCATTCTCTAAATAAATAAATATCTTGTGTAAAATTGTATCGTATTTAATAGTGTTTCGTTGTAAACTTCAATAGTATTTTATACCCCTTAGCTTTGACATCAAGTATTTTTGGCGCCGCTGCCGGGGAACTTTCTAAACGCCGGAAGCGCAACGCTAATAAAAAAAAAAAAAAAAGAGATTTTTTCTATTAAAAGTCGCTTTTGTAAAAATACGTTTTAAATATTCGAAAATATAAAAAGAAAAACAAAAATATAAGTATTTTTAAGATTTTGTTAAATATTTAAGTTGATTAAGTTTCTTTATTTTTATTTTAGTTTATAAAAAATATAAGTTTTATTTAAATATCTTTTATTTATATAAAAATAGAAAAAATAAATAAATAAATAAATAAAGAAAAACGCGTTGAAATTAAACCTGTCAGTTGAAATTCTGAACCCCGCGACTCGCGGGGTTTGATGTTTTAAATACCGCAACTCGCGGAGTGACTCTGACACGAGACAGAACCCTAATTCAGCATTAATTACGGGGTATTTAATTATTATTATTATTATTATTAACCCTAATTATTATTATTATTATAATTAATTTAATTTTATTTTAACTTTTACTTTTTATTTAATTTATGTATTTAGTATTAATTAGTTTTATTAAATTGTAAAATTAATAGTTTTAATAAATAAATAATATAAAAATAATATTTTTATAAAAATTGTAATTTTTACAACTTTTTGTATATTTTTATATTTTGTCCCTTTTTAATCGTTGTAGCGTAATATTTGTATTTTTCGCTCATATTTAATTTTAAACTTAGTTTTTGCCATAGTCATTTTTACTCCTAGATTTTTAGGCTTTGCCGTAGAATTCCTTAAGTGCTTTTTCTTTAGACTAAGATTTAGGTACTCTAGAATTTTGCGACGCCTTTTTAAGTTTTAGTTTCTTTTTAAGTTATTTCCATTTGGGATTTAGTTTTTCCTGTAAGCTTTAATATTTTTAGACACTTTTTACTATGTATCAATTATCATTCCAATTAGTAATATCAATTTGCGATTATAATTTTAAGTTAGTTGTAGTAATAAGGTTAGGTTAGTCAAGTATTTTTAATTTTTTATAAGTTTCTTTTATTTTTCCGTCACCTTTTATTTTTTTCAACCATTTTTCTTTTTCAATTTTTTTTTCCGACGAACTATTTTTCTTTCTTATTTCTCGCTATTCTAGTTTTAGGACATAGATTTTTATTCTACTTCTTATCTAAATTTCTTAAAATTACGAAAATTTATTTTGAGTGGTTAAATTGATAGACATCAAAATTTTCTGGTTCGTAGTAATAGTTGGATTTGTACGTGGACCGGGTTATTGGAGCCAAACAGTCCTCAATTATATTGAGACCAAACGAATCCTGCCCCTCTGCTGCATCTTTTGGCTATTCAAAACGTGGGCAAAATCAGAAAAGTCTATTGGTTGGATAACTTATTATAATTTTTCTTTCCTTTTTAAAACTAATAGGATATTCAGTGAATGCACCGAGCAAGACGTTCATCACCTTTTGTACGTTCACCACCTGTAACTAGATCAAGACATTTAGCAAATATAACCGCCGTTGATTTTTCTTTAGAATCGTCATCCAGTCGACCAAGTACTTCAGTTCAAATTTCCGATAATCCATTTTTTGAACCCGACCTCACAATTGAGAATCCGGAAAATATTCAGGAACGGTTAGTAGATCCTGAACCACTAAACTTTCCTCTGGAGCCACCAATCATTCAAACAGAGATTGTTGAGGAACGAACCATTAAATCAAAATCATCTAGTGATACCGATTCAACAAATTTAATTATGGAGAATCTGGAACCTTTAAGTATGGAAGACCGAATGAGAGCTAAACGCACTGGCCAAGGTCACGCAATTACTCATCCAGACATTAATGCGCCAGATTATGAAATCAAAGGACAAATTCTACACATGGTGACTAATCAATGCCAATTTAGTGGTGCGCCGAAGGAAGATCCAAATGAACATCTACGTACCTTTAATAGGATCTGCACACTATTTAAAATACGAGAAGTGGAGGATGAACAGATATATCTCATGTTATTTCCCTGGACTTTAAAGGGAGAAGCCAAAGATTGGTTAGAATCGTTACCTGAAGGGGCGATTGATACATGGGACGTTTTAGTTGAAAAATTTCTTAAACAATTCTTTCCTGCATCTAAAGCCGTAAGACTTCAAGCAGAAATTGTTACGTTTACACAGAAACCAAATGAAACTCTATATGAGGCGTGGACTAGATATGGAAAGTTGTTAAGAGGATGTCCGCAACATGGTTTAGACACCTGTCAAATAGTACAAATATTCTACCAAGGATGCGACATCACTACAAGAAAAGACATAGATATAGCAGCTGGTGGTTCTATTATGAAGAAAACCGAAACTGATGCTTACAAAATTATTGATAATACTGCTTCCCACTCACATGAGTGGCACCAAGAAAAAGATATCGTTAGATCATCTAAAGCAGCTAGAGCCGATTCTAGCCATGACTTAGATTCCATTTCCGCAAAGATAGATGCTGTGGAGAGACGAATGGAAAAGATGACTAAGGATATTCACTCAATACGAATTAGTTGTGAGCAGTGTGGAGGACCACATTTGACAAAAGATTGTCTCAGTATTGAATTAACAATGGAACAAAGAGAGAATATTTCATACATAAACCAAAGGCCTGGAAATAATTATCAAAATAATTATCAACCGCCAAGACCAATTTACAATCAAAACCAGAATTATAACAGAAATATTCCATACAACAACCAACAAGGTCCTAGCAATCAACAAATATCCAATAATACTTACAACCAGCAAAGACCTAATTTTCAAAACAAACCACCACAACAAACCGATGATAAAAAGCCGAATTTAGAAGATATGATGACAAAGCTAGTTGAAACTCAAACGCAGTTTTTCACATCTCAAAAACAAACCAATGAACAAAATGCTCAAGCATTTAGAAATCAACAAGCTTCTATTCAAAATCCGAAACAAGAATTGAGTAACCTAGCAAGGTTAATAGGTGAAAGAAAACCGGGAAGTCTACCTAGTGATACAAATGCTAACCCCCGGAGTGAAACAGCTAAAGCCATTACCATAAGAAGTGGCACAACACTTAAACCACCTGAAATACCTGTAACTTCTGATGAAACCATTCCTACTCCACAAGAACCACAACCTGATCAAGATAAGGAAAAAGAACCGGTAATTGAAAAGGTTAATGAAGATAACACAGTTAAGGATAAACCTTATGTTAAACCATACCAACCACCACTTCCTTACCCGAGTAAAATGAAGAAAGAGAAACTTGAAGCCGAGCAATCCAAATTTTTGGATATGTTTAAACAGATAAATGTAAATCTTCCTTTCATTGATGTGATTTCAGGAATGCCTAGATATGCTAAATTCTTGAAAGATCTAATCTCAAATAGAAAGAAAATGAAAGAACTCTCGGCTGTTACTATGAATGCTAATTGTTCAGCAGTGCTGTTGAATAAGATACCAGAAAAACTATCTGATCCAGGAAGTTTCACAATTCCATGTTTTCTGGGTAGTCTTAGTTCAATAGAAGCATTGGCAGACTTAGGTGCTAGTATAAATCTAATGCCGTATTCACTATACGCTAAACTAGACCTTGGAAAATTGAAACCAACCAGAATAAGCATACAACTAGCCGATAGATCAATAAAATATCCTAGAGGGATAATGGAGAACATGCTAGTTAAAGTTGGTACTTTAGTATTTCCAGTAGATTTTGTTGTTTTAGACATGGAAGAAGATTCTCAAGTTCCTCTCATATTAGGAAGACCATTCTTAAACACGGCTAAAGCAATGATAGACGTGTTCGGTAAGAAACTGACCCTAAGTATAGAGGATGAGAGTGTTACCTTTTCAGTTGATAAAGCAATGCAACAACCACAATCTGCAGATGATACATGTTATTATATTCAAACTATAGATGCACATGCAGAATTATTAGAAGAATTTCCAGAATTACAAGGAACAGGAGAATGTTTTTAGGAGAAGGTAATGAACCAATTGATGAAGCTGAAATGTTAGCTACACTTATAGCTAATGGATATGAACCAACAACAGAAGAAATTCAAATGCTAAAAGAAGAAGACAGATATCGATACAAATCATCGATAGAAGAACCTCCGAAATTAGAGTTAAAGCCACTTCCAAACCATTTGGAATACGCTTATTTACATGGTGAATCTGAATTACCTGTAATAATATCGTCTTCTCTTACTGAAAATGAGAAATCACAACTCATTTCTGTGTTGAAAGCTCATAAACCAGCCATTGCATGGAAGATTCATGATATTAAAGGAATAAGTCATTCGTATTGCACACATAAAATCTTTATGGAAGAAGGTCATAAAACGTATGTGCAACGCCAACAAAGACTAAATCCTAATATGCAAGATGTAGTTAAGAAAGAGATTATTAAACTGCTAGATGCAGGTTTAATTTATCCAATTTCCGATAGTCCATGGGTAAGCCCAGTTCAATGTGTACCTAAGAAGGGTGGCATGACTGTCATTACAAATGAGAAAAATGAGCTTATTCCTACTAGGACTGTAACAGGATGGCGTGTATGTATTGATTATAGAAAATTAAATGACGCCACCAGAAAAGATCACTTTCCCTTACCTTTCATAGATCAAATGTTGGAAAGATTAGCCGGAAATAGTTACTATTGTTTTCTAGATGGATTTTCTGGATATTTTCAAATTCCAATAGCACCCGAAGATCAAGAGAAAACCACATTCACGTGCCCTTATGGTACTTTTGCTTACAAACGCATGCCATTTGGACTTTGCAACGCCCCTGCAACCTTTCAAAGGTGTATGATGGCAATTTTTCACGACATGATAGAAGAATGCATGGAAGTATTCATGGATGACTTTTCAGTCTTCGGTGATACATTTAAATCATGTCTAGTTAATCTGGAACGAATGCTAATTAGATGCGAAAAATCAAATCTAGTACTTAATTGGGAGAAATGCCATTTCATGGTTAAAGAAGGCATCGTTCTTGGACATAAAATTTCAAAAGAAGGAATTGAAGTGGATAGAGCTAAAGTAGATGTAATTGCTAAACTTCCACATTCCACCAATGTTAGAGGAGTTAGGAGTTTTCTAGGGCATGCCGGTTTTTACCGACGTTTCATAAAAGATTTTTCTAAAATTGCCACTCCTATGAATAAACTCCTAGAAAAGGATGCGCCATTCATCTTTTCAGATGAGTGTATCAAATCTTTTAATATTCTTAAAGAGAAACTCACTAATGCGCCGATCATGATAACACCAAATTGGAATCTACCATTTGAACTAATGTGCGATGCAAGTGATTTTGCAATGGGAGCCGTTTTAGGACAAAGGATTGAAAAACGATTTCAACCTATATATTATGCTAGTAAGACATTACAAGGAGCACAAACGAACTATACAACTACTGAAAAAGAACTCCTTGCTATTGTCTTTGCTTTTGACAAATTTCGATCATATCTCGTTCTAGCAAAAACGGTGGTCTATACCGACCATTCTGCTCTTAGATACCTATTTTCAAAACAAGATGCTAAACCAAGATTAATCCGTTAGATCTTACTCTTACAAGAGTTTGATATTGAAATCCGAGATAAAAGAGGAGCAGAAAATCTCGCCGCTGATCATCTTTCTCGTCTTGAAAATCCCGAATTAGAAGTTCTAAATGAATCGGCCATACAAGACAACTTTCCTGATGAATATCTATTGAAGATAGATTATAAAGAAATCCCATGGTTTGCAGACTATGCAAACTACTTAGTTTGTGGATTCCTTGAAAAAGGATTATCGTACCAAAGACGAAAGAAATTCTTCAGTGATATAAAACACTATTTCTGGGAAGATCCACATCTGTTTAAAAGTTGTCCCGATGGAATAATACGCCGATGTGTATTTGGAGATGAAGCTAGTAAAATTTTAAACCATTGTCACACAGGACCAACAGGAGGGCATTATGGGCCTCAACTAACAGCAAGAAAAGTTTATGAAGCTGGATTCTATTGGCCTACAATTTACAAAGACGCACACCTTCTTTGCAAATCCTGTGATGCATGTCAAAGGGCCGGAAAAATAAGTCAACGTGATGAAATGCCACAAAATGTCATTCAAGTATGTGAAGTATTTGACATTTGGGGTATTGACTTTATGGGTCCATTTCCAAAATCTCATAATAATCTATATATACTCGTAGCCATTGATTATGTATCTAAATGGGCGGAAGCACAAGCTCTCCCAACTAACGATGCACGAGTTGTAGTCAACTTTTTAAAACATCTTTTTGCAAGGTTTGGAACACCGAAAGCTTTAATAAGTGATCGGGGTACTCATTTCTGTAATAATCAACTTGAGAAAGTTCTTAAAAGATATGGAGTAACTCATAAAATCTCCACCGCATATCATCCACAAACAAGTGGACAAGTTGAAAATACCAACCGAGCTTTAAAACGTATTTTAGAGAAAACCGTAGGATCAAATCCGAAGGAATGGTCCATTAAATTGGAGGATGCACTCTGGGCTTTTAGAACAGCCTACAAAACTCCAATTGGAACCACACCTTTTAGACTTGTTTATGGAAAAGCATGTCATCTTCCAGTAGAAATTGAACACAAAGCATTTTGGGCTTTGAAGACATGTAATCTTGATTTACATGAAGCCGGACGTCTACGATTAAGTCAACTAAACGAATTAGAAGAATTAAGACATGAAGCATACGAAAATTCGTTAATCTATAAAGAAAGAACGAAGAAATGGCATGATAAAAGAATCAGAAGTTCAAAAGAATTTAAAGAAGGAGACAGAGTTCTTCTTTTCAATTCACGATTCAAGCTATTTTCTGGAAAATTGAAATCAAGATGGTCTGGACCATTCATAGTCAAAAGAGTTTTCCCATACGGAACGATAGAATTAATAAATTCAAATGGGATTGAATTTAAAGTTAATGGTCACAGAGTTAAACATTACATACATGGTCCAATGAAAGTCGACAACGAAGTTAATCACAATTTTGACACCACAGCTAACTAAGTGTGGGGAGAATCAAGTCTTTAAAGGATAATATGTATTTCTGTTAGAGTTAGATTTTCTGTTTTCGTGTAGTTCTCGAAAATGGAACCCGAATGGTCTTTCCCTAGCAGACCCTAAAGAACTAGTCTTCTCCCCCCATTCTGAATTTTTATTTTTTTTAGGTTTTTACAAAATGAAGACTGCCTGTGAACTAAACCATGGTCTAATGCTACACGCTTTGATCACTAAACGTAATAATGACATACTACCGAGTGAAATAGTATCAGTAATCAGAGAAAGAATGGACGGAGTTAGAAAAGAATCCAGATGCGAAGATAATAAGTTATAATTTGGTAAAGGAAAATCAAAATCCGCAGCGAAAAGAAGAGCACGACACCTAGAACGATGTCACAAATGCGGAAAATGGTCACATGGAGGTAAATGTTCAAATAATCAAACCTATTCAAATACCGAATTTGTTACTTTATGCAGAGACGGACCGTTCATATGTTTAGAAGAAAAGACACTGAATGCGCGAGGTTACGCCTATGTAGCCATGGAAAACCAATTAAACCGACTATCTTATGAATGGGATAGATCATATAACTAAGAAATCTATTTCACAGGTATGTCTGTACAGTTTTTATTTTTATTTTTATTTTTAACCTTTTAATAATAAACGCTAATTTGTTCGCTAAAAAGTATTAAATTGGTATTGAATAAAATTAGGTTTGGCGACCGAAATTATTGATATCATTCAAAAATTTATTACATCACTGCGAAATTTAACGTTTATTCTTAAGGTATAAATATCTTTAATCAATCAACACAAAATATTTCAAAAATTCGTCATGAGTTAAATTAGGTCTTGGAACCGAAATTACTTTACCGAAAAGAGGGGCGCATATTTTTGATAATATTTGATTGATTAAAGTGGGATAAAAAGACAAAAAGATTTTTAATTTTATTCTTACCATGTTTTTAATATTAATATTTAAATCTTAAATTAATATTGTAAACTTTGTAAAAACAATATATTTAAAATTGTAAATATTTGAAAAATTAATATAAGTTTGGTATGAATTTATAAATTTTTAAATTAAGTTTGGTGTGAATTTTTAATTTTTAAAATATAAATTTTTAATTTTATGCATTTCAATTTTAAGTTTGGTGTGAATTTTTTTTTATATTTAAGTTGTGTGAATTTAAAAACAAAAATTTACTTTATCTCATTAAGTTAAAAATATGATTTTTAAAATTCGTCGTAAGTTGAAGACTAGGTCTTTAAACCGAAATTTCTTTACCCGAGGGAGGGACGAGAACTTTTATTATCATTATTTTTAATCTTATTGAATTAAAGTATGCCAAAAACATTGAAAAAACCCAAAAATCTTAGCTTTTAAAACAATCGCTACAAAAAGACAAATTTTAAAATTTTGTCGAGGGACGGACTAGGACATCGATCCGAAACGACCTCGTCCTAAATAACAAGGGAAACAAAATTTTAAAATTAAGTACTTAATTGTTTCAAAAGTTAATGATTATAAAAAAAAAAAAAAAAAAAAACTCCGCGAGTCGCGGAGTTTGAAGTGCAATTCGCCGCGAGTCGCGGAGGAGTCAGATTACAGAAAAAAAAATAAAGAGCTGCAACAGCTCAGTTTCACACACCACAACTCAAAAATACTGCGAAAAACACTCCGAAAATACACCCAAAAACACCCAAAAAATCCCAATTTTTAACGGTTAATCACCAAATTTTTTACTAAAATCATGTTGAGAAGGATGCTATCTAAGAACTACTCAAGAAAAACGGTAAATTTCTACACCTAAACACCATTTAATCCGAAATTTGGTGTTCTTGAGCAATTTTTTCCCCAATTTGATTTTGATGCTTTTTAGTGTAATTATGCTTAAATTGTTTATGTATTATGCTTGTATAACCTAGATTGATGCTGTTTAACATGATTAGAAGCCTTAAACTTCAAATTTTGAATAATCTAGGGTTTGTGTTCTTGAGCAAATTTGGGGCTTTTTGATATAAACAGGTTATGGCCGATTTTTGTCATGAATTGTTGCTAAATTAAGTAGTGTAACATGTTTAGGTAGTTAAATGATCCAAACTTTGAGCCTAAACATGATTTTGAGAATTAAAGTGGACTTTTTCAAGTCTAAAATTCATGAACTTGATTTTTGAAAGATAATGCCATTTGAGACTTGTTTAATTGCTAGTAATTATTATTTTGACATGTTATTTGAGTTGAATGCTTATGAACTTGGCGAACATTTTCGTATATGCTTATTTGCAAAAGTGTAGATTTGATAAAAATGTGAAAATGAGCTTAAGTTTGATATAAATTGATCATGTCATTGTAATTATTTTGATTGATGATTTTGCTGACACTAATGCATATTTGGATGCACAAAAATTGTGTTTGATGCGTTTTGCAGACTGAAAGGGGTGAATCTTCATCCCAAGCCTGCAATGCTCCTGCTGAGAATTTGGAACAACAGGAGGTGGATAACTACTACAAGCAGGATATACCTCATCCAGTCATGACCTTTTCCGATATGCACTTGGAAGAATTGCACCCGAACCTGAGATTTGACAGACTTTGGATAGATTATCCAAAATATCAAAGGGGTTTGCATACTCTTCATTCTAAGGTTGTTGAGGTACCGAGGGTCATAGAATGGGGACCCTTAGAAGCTGTAGAATTGGCCGGGCCAATTAGGGAATTACTTGTACAGAGGTATGGTAATTCTTCTTTTAATGACTGGGTACATTTATTCACCATGCGTAGACCTGTATATAAAGTATGGTGTGAAGAATTGTTATGTAGTATAGAGTTGAATGATCGGGTAGCTAGTTTAACCGA
Organism: Rutidosis leptorrhynchoides; assembly: GCF_046630445.1. NCBI lineage: Eukaryota > Viridiplantae > Streptophyta > Magnoliopsida > Asterales > Asteraceae > Rutidosis > Rutidosis leptorrhynchoides. Next base: position 40,517,322 of record NC_092339.1, on the reverse strand, counting down.
TCGTTCTTTTATTAGATTTTTGTTAGGCGGTTCGATGCGCCACATGTCTTTAATGGACATGGCTCAGGCTTTACGTATATATACGCCTGAGGAGTTAGCGTCTGCCGATTGTAGAGGATTGATACTAAACGGTAGAAAGATAGATGAAAATTTTGATACACACGGTGTGTGGAGTCAAATGACAAGCCATCACCGTTTCAAAGGGGGAAATTACTCTTATTTGGATATAGATAGAGCAGAATTAAGAGTGATACATAGGTTTTTAGCTAATTCGATTACACAAAGGGGTAAGAACAAGGAAAAAGTAAATGAACAGGATTTGTTTTACCATATGTGTATTCGAGACCCACAAAGCGCTGTAAGTATACCGTATTGTGTGGGTTATTATTTATCAGCTATGGTTCGGGGGATGCGACCGCATAGCATAATAGGAGGTGGTATTTTTATTACTTTGATTGGTGAATATCTCGGTGTGGATATAAGTCGGGGGGGATTATTAGTAGAAGAACCAGAACCCCGCGATACTATAGGTTTAAATGTATACCAGGGTGCGAAAGTTTTGAAGAGGCGAAATAACGCCACAGTACGATACCATGGTAGACATCCACAGGTGGAGAGAAACCAACAGCAAGGTAATGTAGGAGGGGGGAATGAGATGCAAGAAATGCAAAGGTTTATAGCTTCTCAGGAATACGAAAATGCTAGACAGAGAGCATTTGAAGATTGGCAAGTTCATCAGAACCAAATCATAGCTCATTGCCAACATATAGGTAGAAACTATATTCCTACACCGAAACCCATCTTCCCTCCCTGGTCTATAGAGATGCAGCCACCGTATCCTACGTATGACCCTGCCGAAGCATTCTATAGCACCTATGGTTATGCCTGGAACCCCTATTGGTACCAGTATCATCCCTAGTATACTTATTATTTTTTTTTATTTTGTAATTTGTAATGATTGATACGTTTAATACTTTTGTTAATATTGTAATCATTTTTATAATTGTCTAACTTTTATTCTTAGATTTTAATAATTTTTGAATGTGGGGTAATATACCAAACTTCAAAAATATGTATATATATTTGCAGTTTATCTTATGTACACAACAGGGTAAAACAACGCATTTTCAAAGACTGGCATTAAGTTCAGCAAAAGCAACTAATTTTGACGACAAGATGCAAAATATATGTGAAATAACAACAAGACGGAATGAACAAATGATGTGCACCATTTATCATTCAGCAAACAAACGCCAATATATTTGGAAACTTTGGTAAAATTTAATCATTTTCACACAAATCACCCGCAATAATTTAAATTGTTACTGATTTCTTGCAAATGAGGGCATTGCAAGATCTTAAGTGTGGGAAGGGGTTAAATTCTTTCGGATTTTAAAAATTTTTACTTTATACACTTGGTTACCATTAAAAATACTAGTAAAGCAGTAGTTGTATTAGAATCTAGTGCTCTCTGATAATAAAGAACAGCCCTGGTCTTATATACTGACTACCCAATTCTAGTAAAATTTTTCAAAATTTTCAATTAAATGAACTAAAAATCATGTTTATACATATTTATGAACGATAAAACTAGGTTTTAACACCGAAATTATTGTTACCTCAAAAAGGACATAAATTGAGAAACAAACCAAAATGTTAAAATTCATTTAAAATAGAATAGAGGACGATAAAAAGGAAAATAAAAGCCAAGTGTGGGAAAATTTACCAAGTTATCTTAAACATATGTCACATATATCTGTAACAAATAACTGAAAATACTTTTGCTTTGGACTAAACTAAACTGTTTTTACCCGATGAAAGAAAAGAAGAGATGGATCTACACGATGAATCAATTCCATCATTAAAAGGAAGTAAAGTCTTCCGAAAAAGAAACGCGCTTCTTGATTTAGGTCATGAAGTTGTCGTCCAGACCAGCTGTAGGTTGACGAAAAATCTAGAAAAGTCATCACTAAAATCAGCAGAAAATCCACGGACCTCAGCATTAAACAGGGTCGCCAAGTGGTCAGATTTATCCTAACCATGAGAAGGATTTATCTCGTACAATGGGGGGGCACCATGCAAATTAGCTGGATAAGACTAATGAATCAGATCCCCAGAAAGGATAATCTCCTTAAAGATTAAAAATCAGCTTTTAAGACTGATATTACTCAATCCTAGAGATTGACCTTAAAGATTGAGAATTCAAACTCATGGAATTCAATGATATCTAAACTCGAGCTTGAACGAGAAAATATTTTGATCAAAATTATAAACCGATTTGTTTTCTGAAAACCCATTTTCAATGCGTTCATTACCATTGAACGTAAAATCCTAGGAATTCACCTGGAATTCATTAGGTCACCTGAACTAAATCGGGTGTCAACTGTAAGAACGGTGGTTGCATAGCATGGTCAAAGACAGGACCTTGTGCCATACCAAAAAATTATAAGGGTGAGCTTTACTATTGCTCCTACCAAGGATAGTAATTGCATCCGACACGTTACAGACCATAATTAAAAGCATGTCAGGGGACATTGCCTTAACAGTTGCTTGTTCAACGCTTTCCTTTACAACCGGACGGTAGTTTACCGAAAGGTAATATACGGAACAAGTAAACTGGACGTGTTGCTTTCCAAATACAAGGTTAGCAAGTGGGTGACACAAAACCGCAAGTTTTGAGCTAAAATTTTCAAATCTAAAACCCACCAAACCCACAAAAATATTTTGCAAACACCGGTAAAGGGTTATTCCGGAAAACTTATCTAGGATAAAAACTAGATTTAATTTTCAAAAGATCAAATGTTTTCATAAAGATCCAATTTCCTTAATGGATCTAAATTTTTATAGTCATGTGGGACTGTAAACCATATCGTTACTACCATTGTTTATACCGCCGTATAGAAATCACTGATATACAAAGTGTGAAGAATAAAGAAGTGATTCTAGTATTTCAAGACGATATTGCTTAAGGATAAGCAACGCTCAAGTGTGGGAATATTTGATAATGCTAAAAATGAACATATATTTCATAGCATTATTCCTCAAGAAAGACAAGCTTTTAGTTGCAATTGTTCTATTTACAAGTGATATTCGTTTAAATAATAAAAGGTGAAGACAAAAGACAGATTCGACGAATTGAAGACGCAAACGACCAAAAAGCTCAAAAGTACAAAAGACAATCAAAAAGGTTCCAATTATTGATAAGAAACGTCTCGAAATTACAAGAGTACAAGATTCAAAACGCAAAGTACAAGATATTAAATTGTACGCAAGGACGTTCGAAAATCCGGAACCGGGACCAGAGTCAACTCTTAACGCTCGACGCAACGGACTAAAAATTACAAGTTAACTATGTATATAAATATAATATAATATATAATTAATTATATTAATTATATATATATTATATTTATAAATAAAAACCGTCGGCAGAGAAAGACTCCAAGGGACTGAGCTGTAATTTCATTCTCCGCGACTCGCGGAGTTTGAAGGCCAAAATGGCCGCGAGTCGCGGAGCCCCCAGTTTTGAAACTCCCTATAAAGCAAACCGAATTCTGATCATTTTCATCCATCTTTTTCTTCTTCTTCTCATACGTAAAATATATATATATATATATTTATAATTTATATTTTAATTTTAATTATAATTCTAATAATAAGGGTATGTTAGCGAATATTGTAAGGGTGTAAGTCGAAACTCTGTCCGTGTAACGCTACGATATTTTTAATCATTGTAAGTTATGTTCAACCTTTTTACATTAATGTCTCGTAGCTAAGTTATTATTATGCTTATTTAAAACGAAGTAATCATGATGTTGGGCTAATTACTAAAATTGGGTAATTGGACTTTGTACCATAATTGGGGTTTGGACAAAAGAACGACACTTGTGGAAATTAGACTATGGGCTATTAATAGGCTTTATATTTGTTTAACTAAATGATAGTTTGTTAATGTTAATATAAAGATTTACAATTGGGCGTCATTATAAATTACCATATACACTCGATCGGACACGATGGGCGGGGTATTTATATGTACGAATAATCGTTCATTTAACCGGACACGGGAATGGATTAATAGCCACTAGAATAATTAAAACAGGGGTGAAATTACATTCAAGGGTAATTGGTGTAATTGCTAACAAAGTAGTAAAACCTTGGTTTACACGCAGTTGATAACCTGGTGTATTCATTAAACAAAGTATTAAAACCTTGTTACAATTCGAATCCCCAATTAGTTGGAATATTTAACTTCAGGTATAAGAATAATTTGATGAGGACACTCGCACTTTATATTTATGACTGATGGACTGTTATGGACAAAAACCAAACGGACATATTAAATAATCCAGGACAAAGGACAATTAACCCATGGGCATAAAACTAAAATCAACACGTCAAACATCATGATTACGGAAGTTTAAATAAGCATAATTCTTTTATTTCATATTTAATTTCCTTTATTTTATATTTAATTGCACTTCTAATTATCGCACTTTTATTTATTGTTATTTAATCGCACTTTTAATTATCGTACTTTTTAATTATCGCAATTTTATTTTATCGCACTTTTATTGCAATTTCATTATCGTTATTTATTTTACGCTTTAAATTAAGTCTTTTATTTATTTAATATTTTACTTTAGGTTTTAACTGCGACTAAAGTTTTAAAATCGACAAACCGGTCATTAAACGGTAAAAAACCCCCCTTTATAATATTAATATTACTTATATATATGTATTTGTATTTTTATAAAAGTAAACTAATATAGCGTTAAGCTTTGTTTAAAGATTTCCCTGTGAAACGAACCGGACTTACTAAAAACTACACTACTGTACGATTAGGTACACTGCCTATAAGTGTTGTAGCAAGGTTTAAGTATATCCATTCTCTAAATAAATAAATATCTTGTGTAAAATTGTATCGTATTTAATATTGTTTCGTTGTAAACTTCAATAGTATTTTATACCCCTTAGCTTTGACATCAACAACACTCGTTCGTGAATCGTCGGGAATAGTCAAAGGATAATTGTATATTTGAAAGTAGTTCAAAGTCTTTAGACTCAACATTATAGACTTTGCTTATCGTGTCGGAAACATATAAAGATTAAGGTTTAAATTTGATCGGAAATTTCCGGGTCATCACACATTTGATGATTTTGACTAGAAAATACTTGAAGAATTACTTATCACAACGAATGTTATACATGATGTCATATGTAATAAAATTCACTGTGCATTTTATGTGAAATCTAGTCGAGTATTTCTCTTGTGAAATTAATTTTTTGCATGTGCGATGATATACACATAGAAATCTAGTGGAGTATTTCTCTTGTGAAATTGTAATCATTTGTTATTAGATTAAGACACTACAAAATATAAAATCATAATCTTAATACTATTATTATTTATTTTTTTAAGCTAAGTGTAAAGTTGGTTATTTAAATGATTTATGAAGATTGCTAACTCTTGATGTTTTCATACTGAATAGTTTCACTGTTACTTAATTAATTAACGGCTACACCTTTTTATAATCTTAGTTTTCTTATCAACTGACTTGCTTTATAGCCTTAATCTCCCTTTCTTTATAGCTTGAACAAGTGACTTCGTAATTAAACTTGCTTCTTTTTCTTAGATTGCATGATAAACTAATTAACAGGGGTTTGTAAGAAGAATATTGTGACGATCGCTCCAAATCCATATGGACGAACACGTCATTCATCGATTTCATTGCGAGGTATTTGACCTCTATATGATACGTTTTATAAACATTGCATTCTTTTGAAAAGGCAAACCATATATGAATATTTAAATCAAAGGTTTTCGACATCTGATGATTTCTACATATAGACAATCACCGTAAATAATAGTTTACAACAGTACTTCAGTTGACAATGCAGTCAAAATAAGATACATGGTGATGATTTGGTGAATGCAACGTTTTCTTGAAAAATACGCCATGTAAGACTCCATGCACATAGCTTGTCTATCATATAAGCAAACAGCGGAAGACTTCTAGAAAACCTGAGAATAAACATGCTAACAAGTGTCAACATAAAGGTTGGTGAGTTCATAGTTTTAGTGTTTCGTATAATCTGTATATAAAAGTGGATCACAAGATTTCAGTTGTTTCATCCAGAAACGTTTATCAAAATATTCTACAAGATTGAGCACCCTGGTAACTAAACTTAACGTATATATAATTTATACCCTTTGTATAATCATCTTAATAATACGCGCAAACCAACGTGTACGCTTCTCAAATAGCATACGTCCGTTAAAAGGCTAGTGCTCTAGCTCGGACGGGGATATCAAGCCCTATGGATCCATATATAACTACTCGCGCCCACCGGTTCTTATAACCGGCAGTTACTAGTTACCAAAGCTAAGGGATTTTTGGTTCAAACTCAGTGTAGAATTTAGTATGTACTTGTATCCATTGCGTTTAAAATAAAGTGCATGTATTCTCAGCCCAAAAATATATATTGCAAAAGCAATTAAAAAGGGACCAAATGAAACTTACCTTAGCAGCATATAAAGTCGTTCACCAAAATGTGACCGAAACTCGGATTACCAAATAACTGTAGATATTAACCTAGAGAACATATGTTGGTCAATAAATATCTATCAAGCTAGGTCAGGTCATAGTGTATCACAATCCTAATGCTCGAGATCGACATACAAAAGTTATCCAAAGTCATTTTAAAAAGTCAATTTTGGACAGTTGTTTAAAAAAACGAGATGTACCTTATATAAGGATTCATTTACTAGGTTGGTAATATTCAAAAATCCAATTTATCAATCTCGTGAACAAGTTGTTTAAATCTTAATTGCAGATTCAAAAGCAATTTCAATTAACGTCAATCATAATTCAGTTGATCATATCTTTTAATCCGTTCATCGACACTATTCGATATCTAAATGAAAAGTTATTGATTTTTCGCCAGCTTTCCAAAAACATGTATATCATATACCTTTTACCAGTAATATATGTATTTAATTAGTGATTCATTATAAACTGTTTAACGACAAAATTTAGTATACAAGCATGCATAAACATATATATTCGAGCACTAGACATGTATACACTATTAATATATAAAAGATAAGATATGAATGCTCACTTATCAATATTGAGATTCAATATTGCAGGAAAGTACGTAGACGCAACAGAGATGATAAACACTAGGTTGACCTTACGAGCATAACTCTCGAACAATACCCATAACCTCCATAGCTATAACCCATAATTTCCTTAGATCTATCTCGCTCGAAAACATTTTTTTGAAAGTGACACGCTCATGACCTCGTCGTAGTATTTTATGTATAAATAATAATAATACTCATAACCATAAGATTAATAATAATATTAATCTTAATAATAATAATAATAATAATAATAATAATATTATTATTATTATTATTATTATTATTATTATTATTATTATTATTATTATTATTATTATTATTATTATTATTATTATTATTATTATTATTATTATTATTATTATTATATATATAGAGAGAGATATCGAGAGATAGATGGATAAAATCATTCACAGAACCAGAAATCGATCGAGCTTTTATAATGTGGCCTGGATTTTGATCCCATGCGATCGCATGGAATATGTGAGGGGAACCCATGCGATCGTATGGCCCCTGGTGACAGCTCACATTATCTTGTTTTCTTGCTTGTTGATAATGCTAAAAACGAACATATATTTCATAGCATTATTCCCCAAGAAAGACAAGCTTTTAGTTGCAATTGTTCTATTTACAAGTGATATTCGTTTAAATATTAAAAGGTGAAGACAAAAGACAGATTCGACGAATTGAAGACGCAAACGACCAAAAAGCTCAAAAGTACAAAATACAATCAAAGAGGTTCCAATTATTGATAAGAAACGTCTCGAAATTACAAGAGTACAAGATTCAAAACGCAAAGTACAAGATATTAAATTGTACGCAAGGACGTTCGAAAATCCGGAACCGGGACCAGAGTCAACTCTCAACGCTCGACGCAACGGACTAAAAATTACAAGTCAACTATGCACATAAATATAATATAATATTTAAATAATTCTTAAAAATTATATATATATTATATTATTATTTAAAATCGTCGGCAAACAAAGAGCCAAGGCTGAATGAGCTGTAAAAACGAACTCCGCGACTCGCGGAGTTTGAAGAAGAAAAGGGCCGCGAGTCGCGGAGCCCCAAATGTTGAAACTGCCTATAAAGCTCGCGCATTCTGATCGTAAAAATATATCCAATATATCAATCTCTCTATATCTATACGTTATATTTATATTTATAATTTATATTTTAATTTTAATTTTAATTTTAATTTTATTCCTAATAATAAGGGTATGTTAGCGAATGTTGTAAGGGTGTAAGTCGAAATTCTGTCCGTGTAACGCTACGCTATTTTTAATCATTGTAAGTTATGTTCAACCTTTTTAATTTAATGTCTCGTAGCTAAGTTATTATTATGCTTATTTAAAACGAAGTAATCATGATGTTGGTCTAATTACTAAAATTGGGTAATTGGGCTTTGTACCATAATTGGGGTTTGGACAAAAGAACGACACTTGTGGAAATTAGACTATGGGCTATTAATGGGCTTTATATTTGTTTAAATAAATGATAGTTTTTTAATTTTAATATAAAGATTTACAATTGGACGTCCCTATAAATAACCATATACACTCGATCGAACACGATGGGTGGGATATTTATATGTACGAATAATCGTTCATTTAACCGGACACGGAAATGGATTAATAGCCACTAGAATTATTAAAACAGGGGTGAAATTACGTACAAGGACACTTGGCATAATTGTTAACAAAGTATTAAAACCTTGGGTTACACTCAGTCGACATCCTGGTGTAATTATTAAACAAAGTATTAAAATCTTGTTACAGTTTAAGTCCCCAATTAGTTGGAATATTTAACTTCGGGTATAAGGATAATTTGACGAGGACACTCGCACTTTATATTTATGACTGATGGACTGTTATGGACAAAAACCAGACGGACATATTAAATAATCCAGGACAAAGGACAATTAACCCATGGGCATAAAACTAAAATCAACACGTCAAACATCATGATTACGGAAGTTTAAATAAGCATAATTATTTTATTTCATATTTAATTCCCTTTATTTTATATTTAATTGCACTTCTAATTATAACACTTTTATTTATTGTTATTGTATTTAATTGCACTTTTAATTATCATACTTTTTAATTATCGCAAGTTTATTATCGTTATTTACTTTACGCTTTAAATTAAGTCTTATATTTTTTTAATATTTCACATTTGGTTTTAACTGCGACTAAAGTTTTAAAATCGACAAACCGGTCATTAAACGGTAAAAACCCCCCTTTATAATAATAATATTACTTATATATATATTTGTATTTTTATAAAAGTAAACTAATATAGCGTTAAGCTTTGTTTAAAGATTTTCCCTGTGGAACGAACCGGACTTACTAAAAACTACACTACTGTACGATTAGGTACATTGCCTATAAGTGTTGTAGCAAGGTTTAAGTATATCCATTCTATAAATAAATAAATATATTGTGTAAAATTGTATCGTATTTAATAGTATTTCCTTGTAAAATATAAAGCTATTTTATATACACCTCGCACGACAGCACTTGTCGACATATTTTTTTTAATTATAAATATAATATATTTAATTTATATAATTAATTATATATTATATTAAATTCACATGCATAGTTGACTTGAAATTTTTGTTCCGATAAGTCGTACGTTGTTACTCAACTTATGTCCCGGTTCCGGTTTCTCGAATGTCCTTTCGTACGCTGAGAAAACTTGCATTTTACATTTCGTGACTCGTATCTTTGTTAAAATATAGTCTTAAATTATTAATAAACTATACCACTCAAAGTGTATCTTAAACTTTCGAGTGTTTTGGTCATTTACTTCTATAAATCATCGTCTCGTAGTATATACATATACATATATACATTTTCATTTTGAAATAGTGTTTTACTGTAGCAAATAGTGATTTTTGAAAACACTGTAGCTTTTCGGGTACTGTAGTAATTCAAAAATACTGTAGCAAATTAGTGTTTTACTGGTTCATCTTAAACGTTTTAGTTAACTTATCTAAATATCAATTGAATCAATAATCAAATGTTACTATCGTTTACTAAATAACTTTAAATCATATATATATATATATATATATATATATATATATATATATATATATATATGCACATTAAGTTATATATATATTGTTCGTGAATCTTCGAGAACAGTCAAAGAATAATTGATTACATGAATATAGTTCCAAAACTTTGAGACTCAACATTACAGACTTTGCTTATCGTGTCGAAAATATTAAATCATTTAAAGATAAAGTTTAAATTTGGTCAGAAATTTCCGGGTCATCACAAATATAGTAAGGCACTATTGATAATGTTAAAAATGAACATATATTTCATAGCATTATCCCTCAAGAAAGACAAGCTTTTGGTTGCAATTGTTCTATTTACAAGTGATATCCGTTTAAATAATAAAAGGTGAAGACAAAAGACAGATTCGACGAATTGAAGACGCAAACGACCAAAAAACTAAAAATACAAATTACAATCAAAGTGGTTCAAATTATTGATGAGAAACGTCTCAAAATTACAAGAGTACAAGACGCAAAACGTAAAATACAAGATATTAAATTGTACGCAAGGACATTCAAAAATCCAGAACCGGGACTAGAGTCAACTCTCAACGCTCGACGCAACGGACTAAAAATTACAAGTCAACTATGCACATGAATATAATATAATATATAATTAATTCTTAAAATTATTTATATATTATATTATTATTTAAAACCGTCGGCAAGAAGCAAACAACAACATGTGAACTTTCCCAGCTGGCCATGCGATCGCATGGCCAGGAAGAAGAAAATCCATGCCATCGCATGGGTCACTTTTTCTGGCCACACCCCTATAAAAAGCAGTTTGGTGATCGAACAATAACACATCTTTATCTATCTCTCTCTCAAACGTATATATATATATATATATATATATATATATATATATATATATATATATATATATATATATATATATATATATATATATATATATTATAATTATAATTATAATTATAATTTTAATTTTAAGGGTATATTAGCGAATGTTGTAAGGGTGTAAGTCAAAATTCTGTCCGTGTAACGCTACGCTATTTTTAATCATTGTAAGTTATGTTCAACCTTTTTAAATTAATGTCTCATAGCTAAGTTATTATTATGCTTATTTAAGCCGAAGTAATCGTGATGCTGGGCTAAATATTAAAATTGGGTAATTGGGCTTTGTACCATAATTGGGGTTTGGACAAAAGAACGACACTTGTGGAAATTAGACTATGGACTATTAATGGGCTTTATATTTGTTTAATTAAATGATAGTTTGTTAATTTAATATAAAGATTTACAATTGGACGTACCTATAAATAACTTTATACACTCGATCGGACACGATGGGCGGGATATTTATAAGTACTAATAATCGTTCATTTAACCGGACACGGGAATGGATTAATAGTTAATGGACTTATTAAAACAGGGGTGAATTATGTAAAGGACACTTGGCGTAATTATAGTTTAAGTCCCCAATTAGTTGGAATATTTGACTTCGGATATAAGGATAATTTGACGAGGACACTCGCACTTTATATTTATGACTGATGGACTGTTATGGATAAAAACCAGACGAACATATTGAATAATCCAGGACAAAGGACAATTAACCCATGGTAATAAACTAAAATCAACAAGTCAAACATCATGATTACGGAAGTTTAAATAAGCATAATTCCTTTATTTCATATTTAATTGCACTTTTAATTATCGCACTTTAATTTATTGTCACTTTTAATTATCGTACTTTTTAATTATCGCAACTTTATTTATTGTCATTTACTTTACGCACTTTTATTTATCACAATTTCATTATTGTCTTTTACTTTACACTTTAAATTAAGTTGTATTTATTTTTAATATTTTACATTAGGTTTTAACTGCGACTAAAGTTTTAAAATTGACAAACCGGTCATTAAACGGTAAAAACCTCCTTTTATAATAATAATACTACTTATATATATTTTTATATTTTTACAATTATAAGTTAAAAATATAGCGTTAAACTTGGCTAAGATCCCTGTGGAACGAACCGGACTTACTAAAAACTACACTACTGTACGATTAGGTACACTGCCTATAAGTGTTGTAGCAAGGTTTAGGTATATCCACTCTATAAATAAATAAATAACTTGTGTAAAATTGTATCGTATTTAATAGTATTTTCTGCCAAAAATACTACTATTTTGTATACACCTCGCATAACACCAAGTATTTTTGTCGCCGCTGTCGGGGAACTGCTTAAACGCCGGAAGCGAAACGCTATATATATATATATATATATATATATATATATATATATATATATATATATATATATATAAAGATTTTTAATTTACTTTTGTAAAAATACGTTTTAAAAAAAATATATTAAAAATTTAAAAATATAAAAAGAAAAACAAAATATATATATTTTTAAGAATTGTTCAAAATACATAAAATTATAAAGTATTGGTATTTCTATTTTTAGTTTGTAAAAATATAAGTTTTTATTTCATTTATATAAATATTTTATATAAATATTAAAACAGAATATATATATATATATATATATATATATATATATATATATATATATATATATATTTAAAGTAATCGGGCCGAGAACTGTAGCAGCCCAACACCTGGCTCGAAACCCTACTCCATGCGACCGCATGAATTTATAACGCGAAGACCATGCGATCGCATGACTTGATTTGACAGGCCAGGTTCCTTAACTGGTACGATTAGGGTTAGTTAATAATAATTATTATTATTAATTAAAACCTAATTAGGTTTTTATTTATTTATTATTTAGTTTTATTATTATTTTGTATTATTTAGTTTTAATCTAGTTTTAATTAATATATAAAATTAATAGTTCTATAAAATAAATAATATAAAAATTAATATTTTTATAAAAATTAGTAATTTTATCATTTTTGTCTCTTTTTATAAATTGTCTCTTTTTATTATTTAGTACGTAATTTGTATTTTTATCGCTCGTAACTAGTTTTTAATTTAGTTTTTGCCATAGTTATTTTTATTTCTAGATTTTTAGGCTTTGCCGTAAAATCCCTTAAGTACTTTTTCTTTAGACTAAGATTTAGGTGCTTTAGAATTTTGCGACGCCGTTTTAAAATTTTAGTACCTTTTTAAGTTATTGCCCTTTTGGATATAGAATTCCTTTTAAGCTTTAATACCTTTAGACGCAAGTTTTTATATTTAGTTTTTAGACTTTTAAGTTTCGACGCGCTACGTTCTTTTTATTATTTTTTGACCTTTTATTTTTCGACGTTTTTCGACGCGCTCTTTTTCTTTCTTATTTCTCAACGCTCAAGTTTTTAGGACTTAGAATTTTTTCTATTTCTTCTCTAAAATTTCTTTAAATTTCAATGAAAAATTATTTTAAGTGGTTAAATTGATAGACATCCAAAATTTTCTGGTTCATAGTAATAGTTGGATTTGTTAGTGGCGAGTTGTGGGCTTCCGATTTAAAGGGTCCTGGCTACCTGCTGCATCTATTGGCTATTCAAAACGTGGGCAAAATCAGAAAAGTCTATTATTTTGATAACTTATATAATTTTTATTTTTATAACTAATAGGATATTCAGTGAATGCACCGAGCAAAACGTTCACCACCTTTTATACGTTCACCACCTGTAACTCGATCAAGACATCTAGCCAATATTGTCACCGTTGATTTTTCTTTAGAATCATCATCCAGTCGACCAAGTACTCCAATTCAAATTTTCAATAATCCATTTTTTGAACCCGACCTCACAATTGAGAATCCGGAGGATATTCAGGGACAATTCAGAGATCCTGAACCACTAATCTTTCCTCCGGAACCACCAATCATTCAAACGGAGATTGTCGAGGAACAACACATTAAATCAGAATCCTCTAGTGATTCAGATTCAACAAATACGCACTGGCCAAGGTCACGCAAATACTCAACCAGACATTAATGTGCCAGATTATGAAATCAAAGGACAAATCCTACACATGGTAACTAATCAGTGCCAATTTAGTGGTGCACTGAAGGAAGATCCAAACGAACATCTTCGTACCTTTAATAGGATTTGTACTTTATTTAATATAAGAGAAATGGAGGATGAACAGATATATCTCATGTTATTTCCCTGAACTTTAAAGGGAGAAGCCAAAGATTGGTTAGAATCGTTACCTGAAGGGGCGATTGATACATGGGATGTTTTAGTTGAAAAATTTCTTAAACAATTCTTTCCGGCATCTAAAGCCTTGAGACTTCAAGGAAAAATTGTTACGTTCACGCAGAAGCCAAACGAAACTCTATATGAAGCGTGGACTAGATTTGGAAAGTTGTTAAGAGGATGTCCGCAACATGGTTTAGACACTTATCAAATAGTACAAATATTCTACCAAGGATGTGACATCACTACATGAAAAGACATCGATATAGCAGCTGGTGGTTCCATTATGAAGAAAACAGCAACTGACGCTTACAAAATTATTGATAACACTGCTTCCCACTCACATGAGTGGCACCAAGAAAAAGATATCATTAGATCATCTAAAGCAGCTAGAGCCGATTCTAGCCATGACTTAGATTCCATTTCAGCAAAGATAGATGCTGTCGAGAGACGAATGGAAAAGATGACTACAGATATCCACTCAATACGAATTAGTTGTGAGCAGTGTGGAGGACCACATTTGACAAAAGATTGTCTCAGTATTGAGCTAACAATGGAACAAAGAGAGAATATTTCATACATAAACCAAAGGCCTGGAAATAATTATCAGAATAATTATCAACCGCCAAGACCGATTTACAATCAAAACCAGAATTATAACCGAAATGTTCCATACAACAACCAACAAGGTCCTAGCAATCAACAAGTATCCAATAATACTTACAATCAACAAAGACCTAATTTTCAAAACAAACCACCACAACCCGATGATAAAATCCGAATTTAGAAGATATGATGACGAAGCTAGTTGAAACTCAAACGCACTTTTTCACATCTCAGAAACAAACCAATGAACAAAATGCTCAAGCATTTAGAAATCAACAAGCTTCTATTCAAAACTTGGAACAAGAAGTAAGCAACCTAACAAGGTTGATAGGTGAAAGAAAACCGGGAAGTCTACCTAGTGATACAAATGCTAACCCCCGGAATGAAACAGCTAAAGCCATTACCACAAGAAGTGGTATTACACTTAAACCACCTGAAATGCCTGTAATTTCTGATGACGCAATTCCTACTCCACAAGAACCACAATCTAAGCAAGATAAGGAAACATAACCAGTAGTTGAAAAGGTTAATGAAGATAACACAGTTAAGGCTAAATCTTATGTTAAACCATACCAACCACCACTTCCTTACCCGAGTAAAATGAGAAAAGAGAGACTCGAAGCTGAGCAATCCAAATTCTTGGATATGTTTAAACAAATAAATGTCAATCTTCCTTTCATTGATGTAATTTCAGGAATGCCAAGATATGCTAAATTTCTGAAAGATCTAATCACAAATAGAAAGAAAATGGAAGAACTCTCAGCTGTTACTATGAATGCTAATTGTTCTGCAGTACTGTTGAATAAGATACCAGAAAAATTATCAGATCCAGGAAGTTTCACAATTCCATGTTTTCTGGGTAGTCTTAGTTCAATAGAAGCATTGGCAGACTTAGGTGCTAGTATAAATTTAATGTTGTATACATTATTCGCTAAACTAGACCTTGGAGAATTGAAACCAACACGAATAAGTATACAACTAGCCGATCGATCAGTAAAATATCCTAGAGGGATAATGGAAAACATGCTAGTTAAAGTTGGTACTTTAGTATTTCCAGTAGATTTTGTTATTCTGGACATGGAAGAAGATTCTCGAGTTCCTCTCATATTAGGAAGACCATTCTTAAACACGGCTAAAGCAATAATAGACGTGTTTGGTAAGAAAATGACCCTAAGTATAGAGGACGAGCGTGTTACCTTTTCAGTTGATAGAGCCATGCTACAATTGCAATCTGCAGATGATACATGTTATTATATTCAAACTATAGATTCACATGCAGAATTGTTAGAAGAATTTCCAGAATTACAAGGAACAGGAGAATGTTCTTTAGGAGAAGGAACTGAACCAATTGATGAAGCTGAAATGTTAGCTACCCTTATGGCTGATGGATATGAACCAACAATAGAAGAAATTCAAATGCTAAAAGAAGAAGACATATATCGATATAAATCATCGATAGAAGAACCATCAAAATTAGAGTTAAAGCCACTTCCAAACCATTTGGAATATGCTTATTTACATGGTGAATCCGAATTACCTGTAATAATATCGTCTTCTCTTACTGAAAATGAAAAATCTCAACTCATTGCTGTGCAAAAAGCTCATAAACCAGCTATTGCATGGAAGATTCATGATATTAAAGGCATAAGTCCTTCGTATTGCACACATAAAATCCTTATGGAAGAAGGTCATAAAACGTATGTGCAATGCCAAAGAAGACTAAATCCTAATATGCAAGATGTTGTTAAGAAAGAAATTATTAAACTGCTTGATGCAGGTTTAATTTATCCAATCTCTGATAGTCCATGGGTAAGCCCAGTTCAATGCGTACCTAAGAAGGGTGGCATGACTGTTATCACAAATGAAAAAAATGAGCTTATTCCTACTAGGACTGTAACAGGATGGCGTGTTTGTATTGATTATAGAAAATTAAATGACGCCACCAGAAAAGATCACTTTCCCTTACCTTTCATTGATCAAATGTTGGAAAGATTAGCCGAAAATAGTTACTATTGTTTTCTTGATGGTTTTTCCGGATATTTTCAAATTCCAATAGCACCCGAGGACCAAGAGAAAACCACATTCACGTGCCCTTATGGTACTTTTGCTTACAAACACATGCCATTTGGACTTTGCAATGCCCCTGCAACCTTTCAAAGGTGCATGATGGCGATTTTTCACGACATGATAGAAGAATGCATGGAAGTTTTCATGGATGACTTTTCAGTCTTCGGTGATACTTTTGAAACATGTCTAGTTAATCTTGAACGAATGCTTATTAGATGCGAACAATCAAATCTAGTACTTAATTAGGAGAAATGCCATTTCATGGTTAGAGAATGCATCGTTCTGGGTCATAAAATTTCAAAAGAAGGAATTGAAGTGGATAGAGCTAAAGTAGATGTAATTGCTAAACTTCCACATCCCACCAATGTTAGAGGAGTTAGGAGTTTTCTAGGGCATGCCGGTTTTTACCGACGTTTCATAAAAGATTTTTCTAAAATTGCCACTCCTATGAATAAACTCCTAGAAAAGGATGCTCCATTCATCTTTTCAGATGAATGCATCAAATCTTTTAATATTCTTAAAGAAAAACTCACTAATGCGCCGATCATGATAACTCCAAATTGGAATCTACCATTTGAACTAATGTGCGATGTAAGTGATTTTGCAATGGGAGCCGTTTTAGGACAAAGGATTGAAAAACGATTTCAAGCTATTTATTATGCTAGTAAGACGTTACAAGGAGCACAAACGAACTACACAACTACTGAAAAAGAACTCCTTGCTATTGTCTTTACTTTTGACAAATTTCGTTCATATCTCGTTCTAGCAAAAACGGTGGTCTATACTGACCATTCTGCTCTTAGATACCTATTTTCGAAACAAGATGCCAAACCACGATTAATCCGTTGGATCTTACTCTTACAAGAGTTCGATATTAAAATCCGAGATAAAAAGGGAGCAGAAAATCTCGCCGCTGATCATCTTTCTCGTCTTGAAAATCATGAATTAGAAGTTCTAAATGAATCGGCCATACAAGATAACTTTCCTGATGAATATCTATTGAAGATAGATTATAGTGAAATTCCATGGTTTGCAGACTATGCAAACTACTTAATATGTGGATTCCTTGAAAAAGGGTTGCCGTACCAAAAACGAAAGAAATTCTTTAGTGATATAAAACACTATTTCTGGGAAGATCCACATTTGTTTAAAAGTTGTCCCTATGGAATAATACGCCGATGTGTATTCGGAGATGAAGCTAGTCAAATCTTAAACCATTGTCACACAGGACCAACAGGAGGGCATTATGGGCCTCAACTCACAGCAAGAAAAGTTTATGATGCTGGATTCTATTGGCCTACAATTTTCAAAGACTCACACCTTCTTTGCAAATCCTGTGATGCTTGTCAAAGGGCCGGAAAAATAAGTCAACGTGATGAAATTCCACAAAATGTCATTCAAGTATGTGAAGTATTTGACATTTGGGGTATTGACTTTATGGGTCCATTTCCAAAATCTCATAATAATCTCTACATTCTCGTTGCCATTGATTATGTATCTAAATGGGTGGAAGCACAAGCTCTCCCAACTAACGATGCACGAGTTGTAGTCAACTTTTTAAAACGTCTTTTTGCAAGGTTCGGAACACCGAAAGCTTTAATAAGTGATCGGGGCACTCATTTTTGTAATAATCAACTTGAGAAGGTTCTCAAAAGATATGGAGTAACTCATAAAATCTCAACCGCGTATCATCCACAAACAAGTGGACAAGTTGAAAATACCAACCGAGCTTTCAAACGTATTCTAGAGAAAACCGTAGGATCAAATCCGAAGGAATGGCCCATGAAATTGGAGGATGCACTCTGGGCTTTTAGAACAACCTACAAAACTCTAATTGGAACCACACCTTTTAGACTCGTTTATGGAAAAGCATGTCATCTTCCAATAGAAATTGAACACAAAGCATTTTGGGCTTTGAAGACATGTAATCTTGATTTACATGAAGCTGGACGTCTACGATTAAGTCGAATAAAGGAATTGGAAGAATTAAGACATGAAGCATATGAAAATTCTTTAATCTATAAAGAAAGAACGAAGAAATGGCATGATAAAAGAATCAGAAGTTCAAAAGAATTTAAAGAAGGAGACAGAGTTCTTCTTTTCAATTCACGATTCAAGCTATTTCCTGGAAAATTGAAATCAAGATGGTCTGGACCATTCATAGTCAAAAGAGTTTTCTCGTACGGAACAGTAGAATTAATAAATTCAAATGGGATTGAATTTAAAGTTAATGGTCACAGAGTTAAACATTTCATAGATAATCTAATGGAAGTTGAAGATGAAGTTAATCACAATTTCGACACCACAGCTAACTAACTGTGGGAAGGTTCGAATCTTTTTAGGGTAATATATATTTCTGTTAGAGTTAGATATTCTGTTTTTGTGTAGTTTCCGAGAATGGAATCCGTATGGTCTTTCCCTAGCAGACCCTAAAGAACTAGTCTTCTCCCCCCATTCTGAATTTTTATTTTTTTAGGTTTTACGAGATGAAGAATTCCTTTGATCTGAACCATGGTCTAATGCTACATGCTATGATTACTAAACGTAATAATGACACACTTCCGAGTGAACTGGTATCATTCATAAGAGCCAAAATGGATGGAGTAAGAAAAGAGCTCAGAAAAGATCATCATAAGATACATTTTGGTAAATGAAAATCAAAATCCGCAACAAAAAGAAGAGCACGACACCTTGAAAGATGTTATAAATGCGGAAAATGGTCACACGAAGGTAAATGTTCAAATAATCAAACATATTCAAATACTGAATTTGTTACTTTATGCAGAGAATGACCATTTATATGTTTAGAAGAAAAGATATTGAAGATTCGAGGTTATGCTTACGTAGCTATGGAGAACCAAATAACACGACTCTCCTATGAGTCAGCTAAAGCAGGTCTCTGAGAATTCTTTCTCACATGTAAGTATGTACAGTTTTTATTTTTATTTTTATTGCTTTTAACCTTTTGATAATAAACGCTGAATCGTTCGCTATAAAGTATTAAATTGGTATCCAATAAAATTAGGTACGCGTAACCGAAATTATTGATATCATACAAAAATTTATTACATCACTGCGAAATTTACCGTTTATTCTTAAGGTATAAATATCTTTAATCAATCAACCCAAAATATTTCAGAAATTCGTCAGGAGTAAAACTAGGTCGTTGAACCGAAATTACTTTACTGAAAAGAGGGGCGTATATTTTTGATAATATTTGATTGATTAAAGTGGGATAAAAGAGTAAAAAGATTTTTTTTATTTTAATTTTTACCTTGTTTTTAAAATTAATATATAAATATTAAATTAATATTGTAAACTTTTTAAAATCAATATATTTAAGTTTGTAAATATTTGAAAAATTAATATTTTTAATATAAGTTTGTATGTTTAAAAACAAAAATATAATATGAATTTGGGGTGAATTTTTAATTTTAATAATATGAATTTTTAATTTTATGCATTTTAAATTTAAGTTTGGTGTGAATTTAAAAACAAAAATTTACTTTATTTCATTAAGTTAAAAATGTGATTTCTAAAAATTCGTCGTGAGTTGAAAACTAGGTCGTTGAACCGAAATTGCTTTACCCGAGGGCGGGACGAGAAATTTTATTATCGTTATTTTTAATCTTATTGAATTAAAGTATGCCAAAAACATTTAAAAAACCCAAAAATCTTTTTTATAAATATTTTATATAAAAAAATAATAATAATAAAAATATTTATGTATGTTTGTAGTTTATCTTATGTACACAACAGGGTAAAACATCGCATTTTCAAAGACTGACATTAAGTTCAGCAAAAGCTACTAATTTTGATGACAAAATGAAAAACAAATGTGATGTAACAACAAGACGGAATGAACAAATGATGTGCACCATTTATCATTCAGCAAACAAACGCCAATATGTTTGAAAACTTTGGTAAAATTTAATCATTTTTATATGCTAATCACCTTCAATAATTTAAATTGTTACTGATTTCTTGCAAATGAGGGCATTGCAAGATCTTAAGTGTGGGAAGGGGTTAAATTCTTTCGAATTTTTAAAATTTTTTAAATTTAAACACTTGGTTACCATTAAAAATACTAGTAACGCAGTAGTTGTATTAGAATCTAGTGCTCTCTGATAATAAAGAACAGCCCTAGTCTTATATACTGACTACCCAATTCTAGTAAAAATTTTCAAAGTTTTCAATTAAATGAATTCAAAATCATGTTTATACATATTTATGAACGATAAAATTAGGTGTTAACACCGAAATTATTGTTACCTCGGAAAGGACAGAAATTGAGAAACAACCCAAAATGTTAGAATTCATTTATCATTTAAAATGGAATAGAGGACAATAAAAAGGCAAAGAAAGGAAAATAAAAGCCAAGTGTGGGAAAAAGTTACTAAGTTATTTAAAACATATATCACATATTTTTGTACAAATAACTGAAGATACTTTTGTTTTGGACAATTTTATCAGTTTTACTCAATTTCTTATAATATATTTGAAAGAAAAGATGGATCTACACGACGAATCAATTCCATCATTAAAAGGAAGTAAAGTCTTCCGAAAAAGACACGCGCTTCTTGATTTAGGTCAGGAAGTTGTCGTCCAGACCAGTTGTAGAGTCTACGAAAAACCTTGAAAAGTTTTCTCGAAAATCAGCTGGAAATCCACGGACCTCAGCATCAAACAGGGTCGCCAAGTGGTCAGACTTATCTTAACCATGAGAGGATCTGTCTCGTAAAATGGGGAGGGCGCCGTGCAAATTAGCTTGATAAGACTAATGAATCAGATCCCCAGAATGGATAATCTCCTTAAAGATCAAAAATCAGCTTTTAAGCCTGATATTACTCAATCCTTGAGATTGACCTTAAAGACTGCGAATTACAAACTCATGGAATTCGGTGATATCTAAACTCGAGCTTGAACGAGATAATATTTTGATCAAATTAAAACCGATTTGTTTTCTGAAAACCTATTTTCAATGCGTTCATTACCATTGAACGTAAAATCCTAAGAATTCACCGAAATTCATTAGGTCACCTGAACCAAATCGGGTGTCAACCGTAAGAACGGTGGTTGCATAGCATGGTCAAAGACAGGACCTTGTGCCAGACCGAAAAACTATAGGGTGAGCTTTACTATTGCTCCTACCAAGGATAGTAATTGCATCCGACACGTTATAGACCATAATCAAAAGCATGTCACGGGACATTGCCTTAACAGTTGCTTGTTCAACGCTTTCCTTTACAACCGGACGATAGTTTACCGAAAGGTAATATACGGAGCAAGTATACTGGACGTGTTGCTTTCCCAATACAAGGTTAGCAAGTGGGTGACACAAAACCATAAGTTTTGAGCTAAAATTTTCAAATCTGAAACCCACAAAACCCACAAAAAGATTTTGCAAACACCGGTGAAGGGTTATTCCGAAAAACTTATCTAGGGTAAAAGCTAGATTGTATTTTCAAAAGATCAAATGTTTTCATAAAGATCCAATTTCCTTAAGGATCTAAATTTTCATAGTCATGTGAGACTGTAAACCATAACGTTACTATCATTGTTTATACCGCCGTATAGAAATCAATGATGTACAAAGTGTGAAGAATAAAGAAGTGATTCTAGTATTTTTATTTCAAGACTATATTGCTTGAGGACAAGCAACGCTCAAGTGTGGAAATATTTGATAATGCTAAAAACGAACATATATTTCATAGCATTATCCCTCAAGAAAGACAAGCTTTTGATTGCAATTGTTCTATTTACAAGTGATATCCGTTTAAATAATAAAAGGTGAAGACAAAAGACAGATTCGATGAATTGAAGACGCAAACGACCAAAAAACTAAAAAGTACAAATTACAATCAAAGTGTTTCAAATTATTGATGAGAAACGTCTCAAAATTACAAGAGTACAAGACGCAAAAAGCAAAATACAAGATATTAAATTGTACGCAAGGACGTTCGAAAATCCGGAACCGGGACTAGAGTCAACTCTCAACGCTCGATGCAACGGACTAAAAATTACAAGTCAACTATGCACATGAATATAATATAATATATAATTAATTCTTAAAATTATTTATATATTATATTATTATTTAAAACCGTTGGCAAGAAGCAAACAACAACATGTGAACTCTCCCAGCTGGCCATGTGATCGCATGGCCAGGAAGAAGAAAATTCATGCGATCGCATGGGTCACTTTTTCTGGCCACACCCCTATAAAAAGCAGTTTGGTGATCGAACAATAACACATCTTTATATATCTCTCTCTCAAACGTATATATATATATATATATATATATATATATATATATATATATATATATATATATAATATAATTTTAATTTTAATTTTAATTTTAATTTTAATAATAAGGGTATGTTAGCGAATGTTGTAAGTGTGTAAGTCAAAATTCTGTACGTGTAACGCTACGCTATTTTTAATCATTGTAAGTTATGTTCAACCTTTTTAAATTAATGTCTCGTAGCTAAGTTATTATTATGCTTATTTAAGCCGAAGTAATCGTGATGTTGGGCTAAATATTAAAATTGGGTAATTGGGCTTTGTACCATAATTGGGGTTTGGACAAAAGAACAACACTTGTGAAAATTAGACTATGGGCTATTAATGGGCTCTATATTTGTTTAATTAAATGATGGTTTGTTAATTTAATATAAAGATTTACAATTGGACGTACCTATAAATAACCATATATACTCGATCGGACACGATGGGCGGGATATTTATAAGTACTAATAATCGTTCATTTAACCGGACACGAGAATGGATTAATAGTTAATGGACTTATTAAAATAGGGGTGAATTATGTACAAGGACACTTGGCGTAATTATAGTTTAAGTCCACAATTAGTTGGAATATTTGACTTCAGATATAAGGATAATTTGACGAGGACACTCGCACTTTATATTTATGACTGATGGACTGTTATGGACAAAAACCAGACGGACATATTGAAAAATCCAGGACAAAGGACAATTAACCCATGGTAATAAACTAAAATCAACAAGTCAAACATCATGATTACGGAAGTTTAAATAAGCATAATTCCTTTATTTCATATTTAATTGCACTTTTAATTATCGCACTTTAATTTATTGTCCATTTTAATTATCGTACTTTTTAATTATCGCTACTTTATTTATTGTCATTTACTTTACGCACTTTTATTTATCGCAATTTCATTATTGTCTTTTACTTTACGCTTTAAATTAAGTTGTATTTATTTTTAATATTTTACATTAGGTTTTAACTGCGACTAAAGTTTTAAAATCGACAAACCGGTCATTAAAAGGTAAAAACCTCCTTTTATAATAATAATACTACTTATATATATTTTTATATTTTTACAATTATAAGTTAAAAATATAGCATTAAACTTGACTAAGATCCCTGTGGAACGAACCGGACTTACTAAAAACTACACTACTGTACGATTAGGTACACTGCCTATAAGTGTTGTAGCAAGGTTTAGGTATATCCACTCTATAAATAAATAAATAACTTGTGTAAAATTGTATCGTATTTAATAGTATTTTCTGCCAAAAATACTACTATTTTGTATACACCTCGCATAACACCAACTATATACGTGTTCCCTTGAAAACTACGAACGATTGAAAGAGTTTCTAGAAAATCTCCACTAAAAACTACATTGTGTTGTAGCTCAAATTTTCCTAAACAACCAAATTTTCTATGATGTATTTATTTGTTGATCTAACTATGTTTCAACAAGTTTGATCTGTAGTTTATATTAATTCTATTTACATATACTATTTAAACATTCAAAAAGGGATTTATGCTAGAAACATTCACTCAATCACTCAATACAAGTAAGCTAAAATTGTGTTGTAGCTCATGTGGTAGTGGTCTGCCTATCTAAGCAAGAGGTTAGGAGTTCGACTCCCGTGGAGTGCAACATTGCACACAAGGTTGCCCCTTTACCATTAAATTTCACTCAAGGGTGACTTCTGCACTACGAGAGCAGTGGGGGAGGGGGTTTTACCGTCCATGTGTAACACCCCAGCTTAACATGATTACAATATTGTCCGCTTTGCCCGCAGACGCACGACTTTTTCTTAGCGACCACACACAAGAAGCACTTTCCCAGGAGGTCACCCATCCTGGTAGTGCTCTCGCCCGAGCATGCTTAACCACAACGTACTCGCACTTCTACTCAGCCTGTGATCCCAAACCGTGTTGTGTCATTTAAGCGTGAGTATTACCTTATAATCCCATGGTCACTCATGTCCGTGAATGATGTGGGATTTGTCAAGGGTGTTACATTCACCCCCCAGGGACTCATCGTCCTCGAAGAGGTTTGCCCACCACCCCCAACGGCACATGAGTGGCTCTGATACCATTTGTAACACCCCACCTTAACATGACCAAAATATTGTCCGTTTTGCCCGCAGGCGCACAACTTTTTCTTGGCGACCACACACGAGAAGCACTTTCCAGGAGGTCACCCATCCTGATAGTGCTCTCGCCCGAGCACGCTTAACCACAACGTACTCGCACTTCTACTCAGCATGTGATCCCAAACGCGTTGTGTCATTTAAGCGTGTGTATTACCTTATAATCCCATGATCACTCATGTCCGTGAACGATGTGGGATTTTCCTAGGGTGTTACATCATGCCCTCGGATTGGGCCGAGTTTCTTCCTAGACAGCAGTTGGGGACGGGTTTATTAAGCTGCGGGAGATGAACGCGTAGGTGGTTAAGTCCTTGATAATGCTAAAAATGAACATATATTTCATAGCATTATCCCTCAAGAAAGACAAGCTTTTAGTTGCAATTGTTCTATTTACAAGTGATATTCGTTTAAATAATAAAAGATGATGACAAAAGACAGATTCGACGAATTGAAGACGCAAATGACCAAAAAGCTAAAAAGTACAAAGTACAATCCAAGTGGTACAAATTATTGATGAGAAACGTCTAAAAATTACAAGAGTACAAGCCGTGAAACATAAAGTACAAGATATTAAATTGTACGAAAAGGCGTTCGAAAATCCGAAACCGAGACATGAACCAACTTTCAGCGCGCGACGCAACGGACCAAAAATTACAAGTCAACTATGCACAAGAATATAATATTATATATAATTAATTATATATATATTATATATTATTTTAATCAAAGCAGCCCACGTTAAATTCAATTGGTGAGCTGGATTCCAGACCTCCGCACTCACGGAGGTGTAAAGCATAAAAGCTCAGAACTCGCGGAGCTCTACAGTGAAACGTGGGCCTATAAAATGTCGCGCATTCTGGTCGATTTTATTCACTCCTTTTTCAATCTCTCTCTCACGATATATATATATATATATATATATATATATATATATATATATATATATATATATATATATATATCATTTATAATTTTAATTTTAATTTTAGATTAATAATAATAAGGTTATGTTAGCGAATGTTGTAAGTGTGTAAGTCGAAATTCTGTTCGTGTAACGCTACGCTATTATTAATCATTGTAAGTTATGTTCAACCTTTTTAAATTAATGTCTCGTAGTTAAGTTATTATTATGCTTATTTAAATCGAATTAATCATGATGTTGGACTAAATATTAAAGACGGGGTTATTGGGCTTTGTACCATAATTGGATTTTGGACAAAAGAACGACACTTGTGGAAATTAGACTATGGGCTATTAATGGGCTTTATATTTGTTTAACTGAATGATAGTTCGTTAATTTAATATAAAGATTTACAATTGGACGTAATTATAAATAACCACATTCACTCGATCGGACACGATGGGCGGGATATTTATAAATACTAATAACCGTTCATTTGACCGGACACGAGAATGGATTAATAGTCAATGGACTCATTAAAACAGGGGTGGATTACATGCAAGGACACTTGGTGTAATTGATAATAAAGTATTAAAACCTTATTACAGTTTAAGTCCCCAATTAGTTGGAATATTTAACTTCGGATATAAGGATAATTTGACGAGGACACTCGCACTTTATATTTATGACTGATGGACTGTTATGGACAAAAAAAATAGATGGACATATCGAATAATCCAGGACAAAGGACAATTAACCCATGGTAATAAATTAAAATCAACACGTCAAACATCATGATTACGGAAGTTTAAATAAGCATAATTCCTTTATTTCATATTTCATCGCACTTTTATTTACTGTCATTTTATTTATTGCACTTTTAATTATCGTACTTTTTAATTATCGCAATATTATTTATCGTACTTTAAATTATCGCACTTTAATTAACGTTATTTACTTTACGCTTTAAATTAAGTTATATTTATTTTTTTATATTTTACATTAGGTTTTAACTACAACTTAAGACATAAAATCGACAAACCGGTCATTAAACGGTAAAACTCCCCTTTTATAATAATTATTACTACTTTTATTTATATATATTTATATTTTTATAATAATAGGATAAAATAATTATAGCGTTAAACTTGGCTAGTTCCCTGTGGACGAACCGGACTTACTAAAAACTACACTACTGTACGATTAGGTACACTGCCTATAAGTGTTGTAGCAAGGTTTAGGTATATCCACTCTATAAATAAATAAATAACTTGTGTAAAATTGTATCGTATTTAATAGTATTTCGTAATAAAAATATAACTATTTCGTATACACCTCTGCGCACATCAAGTATTTTTGGCGCCGCTGCTGGGGACCTCATAAAAACCGAAAGCGAAACGCTATAAAAAAAAGAGATTTTTATTAGAATTTTAATCTATTTTTGTTTAAATATAAGTTTTAAATATTAAAAACAAGAATATAAAAACATAAAAAAATATGTATATATATCTATTTAGGTGTTTTAATAAAAAAATAAAAATAAAAAGTTTATTTTATTTAGAATTATAAAAATCTAATAAGTAATTGTTAAAATATAAGTTTTATTTAAGTTATATTTTATAAAAACAAAAAAAAAAAAACTGAACTGGGCCAGTTTATTTTCGAAACCCAAAATAAATTTTAAATTAAAAATTGAACTGGGCCGATGATAGTGCTCCAAATGATCATATATTTAGTCGCAATATCCTTCCAATATGTAAAGTTTTTAATTATAATTGTTCTATTTTTAACTTGTAATCGTTTAAATAAATAAGTGCGAAGCCTAAAGACGAAAACGAGGATTTGAAGACGAAAATGTCCAAAACGCTCAAAAGTACAAGTTACACTCCAAATGATACTATTTATTGATCAATAACGTCTAAAGATTGACAAGAGCTAAGGAAAAATCTTATTTTCTTCAATTCACTCTTTTGCGATATCTTCACTCGTATTTCTAGAATAATCGAATTATTTTATCATTATTATTCAATGATGATAAACCTCTAATTATCAACTCATATTGGTCATGAAAACATTTTTATTGTAAGCCATGACCACCTCACTCAAATTTCGGGACGAAATTTCTTTAACGGGTAGGTACTGTGATGACCCGGGATTTTCCGACTAAATTTAAACTTAATCTTATATGATTCCGACACGATAAGCAAAGTCGATAATGTTGAGTCTTGAAAACTTTGGAACAGTTTACATGAATGCATTTGACCTTTGACTATTCCCGATGATTCACGAACGATTGTTGTAACTAGATATATATTTATATATATAAATATAAGTTTATATAATAAATTGAGACAATAGAATACAATTTAATCATTTGAGTTAAGTATGTAAAATAATACACAAGATAAAAGTTGTTAATAAAAATAAAACTATATATAAATATATATGATTTATATGTGTAATTATTATTATATTGTAAAATTATAAGTAATGAAAATTCAATAAAAGTTATTACATAACATATTATATAATTATTAAAGATTACATAAGTAAGAAAATATATATATATATATATATATATATATATATATATATATATATATATATATATATATATATATATATATATATATATATATATATATAACACAGGTTAAGAATATAGTTGTTATAACTACATTCATTATTATTATTAGAATAAATATTGACATTAATATCAGTATTGATAATATCACAATATAAATATGAAATTTGATATGTATAGATTGTTATAGTATTATTATTAAAATTATTATTATTATTAAAAACTATGAATATTATTATAATTAGTATTGATATTAGTATCATTAATAATATTGTTATTATCATTTTATTTTTATTATTATTAATAATTATTAATAAGCTTATTACATTTATCATTATTTTTTATTATTAATATCATCATGTTACTATTATCATTATTATTTTTTATTAGTATAGTACCATTAAAATTATTATTAATTAGGATTATTAATATTAACATATTTATTCATTAATAATATTAATTATTATATATAAGAAATTTTAAAAAGACAAAACTGAGTTTGTTGTTTACCTATCTACTATATTTTTTTTCTTTGCAATCAGATTTCCTGTCTGATCTTTCTATTCTAAACAAACACATCGATCCACTAACAGTATTTAATTCTGTTACATATCGTAGTCGAGATATTTATTTATTTATATTGCTTTTGTTCTTGTCGATTTTGTTATCTGTCAAAATCATTCTCAATACCAAACAAACATTGATGATATCACATGTATTGCTCAAGGATTCGATTACCATCACTATATACTCCTATCCATTTCGGTATTACAGAAAGAAAATCAGAAAAACTTAATTAAAAAAAAAAACTGAAACCGTTAAAGCCCTGTTCTTGATTCAATTTTCAAAAACTTCAATTTTCAATCAAATCTAAAAATCTAAAAATGCAGATAGGTTAGGAATCTTTATTGAAAACTAACTGTTAAGTTTCAAGATCCAATTTTTTATATCAAGGTCGAATTTTCGAGTCAAACTTTCGAGTTCAAAAGTCAACTGTTTTGGTTCATGAGAAAATTCGAATTTGTTTTCATGTTTTATATTAAATTGACAACTCCATCAGTTTCTAGGAGTGAATTTAAAACTTTTTCATGAAGGAATTAAGGTCTCAAAAAGTCCCAATCTCAAAAATCATATTTAAGTTCATTCATTTTTTTTAAATACAGTGACGGGCTGCACAACTCCCTTTTGTATATAATTTTTTTATTCAGTAAATCATAATTGTTGATTGTTATAACAACATCCTAAAGCAAACTGATTAGTGTTTGTTGGTTGTTAAACTCGATTTGGTCGATTGAATTTTTATATGAAGAAGATGAACGAAAGACAGAATTATACAGGTTATATTTTATGTAAATGGGTTATATTCAAGAAAAGCAATATTGGATCAGATGGTTAGGCAGTGGGTTAGGGAACGAGAGGTCGCGGGATCGAGCCCCGTCGTGAGCAATTCTTTTTAGGAAGCTTATTAAAGGGTATAACCATATTTTTTTTATAATAATAATTATTATTATTATTGTTGTTGTTATGATTATTATTATCATTATTATTATTATTAGTATTATAATACTTATTATTATTATTATTATTATTATTATTATTATTATTATTATTATTATTATTATTATTATTATTATTATTATTATTATTATTATTATTATCATAGTTATAAGTATTATAACTATTATTATTATTATTTATATAAATATTACAAGTGTTATCTTTATGAATAATTTATTATTCTAAGTAGTATTATTATTATTTTGATTATTATCTTTGTTAGTATTATAGTTATTTTTATTACTAATATCATAATTATGTTTGTAGTTAATAGAAACGTTATTAATATTAGAAATTTTCATAAGTATTATTAATATCATTATTATTATTATTATTATTTTTATTAATTTTTATCATTTTAGTATTATTATCATTATTATGATTATGATTATTATTATTATTAATACTGTGAAAATAATACAAATTATTATTATCTTCATAAATATTAGTATTAATATCACTTTATAAATATTAGAACCATTACTATTAAAATAAGTATATTATTAGTATTAAAATCATTATATTATCACTAATAATAATATAATTATTGGTTCAATTATAATTATGTGTATTAATATATATACAAATGATATAGGTTCGTGAATCCGAGGCCAACCCTGCATTGTTCAATATAGTCATATGTATTTTTACTACAAAATACATTAGGTGAGTTTCATTTGATCCTTTTTTAAATGCTTTTGCAAAATATATTTTTGGGACTGAGAATACATGCGCTGTTTTTATAAATGTTTTACGAAATAGACACAAGTAATCGAAACTACATTATATGGTTGAATGATCTAAGCCGAATATGCCACTTTTTGCTTGGTAACCTAAGAATTAGTAAACCGATCTACTAATTGACGCGAATCCTAAAGATAGATCTATGGGCCCGACGAACCCCATCCAAAGTACCGGATGCTTTAGTATTTCGATGTTGTTTTATATCATGTCCGAAGGATTTCCCGAAATGATAGGAGATATTCTTATATGCATCTTGTTAATGTCGGTTACCAGGTGTTCAATCCATATGAATGATATTTTTGTCTCTATGCATGGGACGTATATTTATGAGAAATGAAAATCTCGTGGTCTATTAAAATGATGGAAATGATTATTTATGTTAAACTAATGAACTCACCAACCTTTTGGTTGACACTTTAAAGCATGTTTATTCTCAGGTATTAAAGAAATCTTCCGCTGTGCATTTGCTCATCTTAGAGATATTACTTGGAGTCATTCATGACATATTTCAAAAGATGTTGCATTCGAGTCGTTGAGTTCATCAAGATTATTATTAAGTCAATTATATTTGGATATATTATGAAATGGTATGCATGCCTGTTAACTGTCGATGTAATGAAAGTTTGTCTTTTAAAAAACAAATGCAATGTTTACATAAAATGTATCATATAGAGGTCAAGTACCTCGCGATGTAATCAACTATTGTGAATCGTTTATAATCGATATGGATTTCATCCAGATGGATTAGGATAGGTTATGAAAGTTGGTATCAGAGCGGTGGTCTTAGCGAACCAGGTCTTGCATTAGTGTGTCTAACTGATAGTTTTCTAGATGCATTAGTGGGTATGGACTTCGACCGTGTCTGCATGTCAAAAGTTTTGCTTATCATTCGTGTCGAAAATCATCTACTTATTATCCTTAGGAAATTACCTGCTTATCATTCCTAGTCTAGACACATCTTACTGCATTGATTGCATAAATAGTGTATAGACAAAATCCATATCTTAGCATATCTGTTACTGTAGACTTTATCTGACACGTTTCCTTAATTTCCTCCGTAATCTACGGGATCCTTTGTACTATATTAGATATTCTATATAATTAGAATATTATCCGTTAACCGAAAATTATTTCATATCGAAAATCCTCTAACTGACCATAAGAGATGGATCTTACACCTAGCTTGGATTCCATTAGTTCCGAAAGCAATTTCGAGATGCATATTGAAGTAGACTCCGAAGTCAATGAACCCGAAGTGTCTCCACCGTTTAGCTATTTTTCTTTCTGGAGGAGATGGGGGTGGGTCCGAGACTTACTCACTCGATGGAGAAATGAAGAAGGCGAGCCCTACCGCGAACCAAACTCACCTCCTAACATCAGAGAAGACGATGTACTTACCAGCGAACCTATGCGCAACACTGTATTCACCCTTCTTGCTAAAGTTTTCCACCTTGAAGGTCGCATTACTGCAATCTCAGAAAATATTCAACCTCTACTTCCGAATACCAATCGAAGGGGAATATCAGAAGAAGTTAGGGAACTTCGAATTGATAATCAAGATCTATCGAATCAGATGAGTGGATGGATAGAAATGATAGAGGGTAGGATAGAAACCCTAACAAGAATGGTGCGTGATTTACAAGCTATACTTACTACACCAACATCATCATCAACCTCAGCACCAACAACACTTGTAGCACCGACAGCAACCGTACCACCATCAGCAGCACCAGCAGCATAACCAGTGCCAACAACAACAACAACAACAACATCATCACACGTCTCAACCTCGTAATCTATATCTCAAGTATAATCATCGTTCTACGAATCGTTCTACCTAAACTATCTTCGTCCTTCATGGTGATTATGTAATCTCTAATGTTTTAGAGATTATGTACTCTAGTTCTAGCCGTAAATCTGGTGAGTTTAATATCACAGTGACTCATTAAATCCATAATTACGTCTGAAGAAAATATATATATGTATATATGTTTTCATAAAGATTGTAATTAAAATTTTTATTGTACAAACTGTTAATGGTGAAAATATTTTAACGGGTAGGTAATACCCGAGGAATATTTAGATTTCGCATTAATAAGTTACACTGTACATTCTTCGAATCTGATTCAACAGTCATTTACTATCCTACTTACAACCACAGCTATACAAATCCGATCACCACAGAATAACCATTTTCATTCAATTTCATATTTGGATTTTGATTTATCAGAACCCAACAAGTGGCATAATGAAGAAAACATTTGACAAAATAAAATTTGTTAGAAACAAACAATTTAACTATGAGAAATTTTGTTAAGAATCCACGCTAACTGTTTCTAGCTAATTGTTCATAGCTAACTGAATACATTTTATTTATCGCAATTTAATTATCGCAATTTACATTCTCGCAATTTTATTTATCATCATTTAATTTCTGTTATTTACTTTACGCACTTTATTTATTGTTATTTAATTTCTGTTATTTATTTTACTCACTTTAAATATCGGGACACGTATACAAGGTTTTGACATATCATATCGATGCATTTATATATATTATTTGGAATAACCATAAACACTCTATATGCAGTAATGATCGAGTTCTCTATACAGGGTTGAGGTTGATTCTACAATAATATATATAATTTGAGTTGTGATCAAGTCTGAGACATGTACACGGGTCACGATACGTATTAATTAATTCGAATATTATAAATTAAACTATATGTGAATTATTGGACTGCTAACTGTGGAATATCGATTGTGGACTATCAAGATTGGACAATTAAAAATGAATTAAAATATTGATTATAACAAATGAAACTAAACATCTCTTCAAGTTTGCCACTTGATTTCATCCTAAACCTCATTTGTATCTTCACGATTACATTCTGCGTTCAAACCTTTCATGATTTTGAAAACACCTCAATTGAGAGGAGGAACTAACTGTACTTCATCTACGGAAGAAAAGATTGATGCATATAGTTATGCACCTGAAAAATTCTCAGAACTTGAGTAAACGTTTAACACGTATCTGTGCTAACTTTTTTGGCGTTGTTATTACCAAAAATAACTTTACAATTCCTTTTCAAATTAGCTAATTTTGTCACAGCTCCAACAAATTAACATCGACCATTCATTCAAATAAGTCTTATTACAACTTTGTTATATAAGTCTACCTTTCGTCATCATTACCGGAGAACCGTTTATATTCCACCACATTAGCAGTAAACTTACCAGCAACATCATTACTCATTGACTTAAGTCTCTCTGAAGAACTATTATATTTGCTCATTAAAAACCCTATCTTATACCCATCCGCATCTTGTAACAAGAATTGCCATACCAATTACCAGAAATCAGCGTTTAATCATCTAAAAACACAATTCTCCTGAAACCACCTCGGATTGATAACTGACGATTCAGATATGGTAGTATTAAATGTAGAGGAACCAGTAAAATTGTAGATGGCCTAAATGGCCAAGAGTTTGATGATAAAGAATGGAGTGTTGGGAACGCTCGATAGAAAACTTGGTACTGAAAAACGGATTGAGCTAACTATGAAGGAGATCAAGGACAAAGACAAGGACCAAACCCTATATTCAAAGAATCCAGGTAATTCTGGATCCGCTGAAATCTTTAGAGAATATCTTTTTCCGAAGTCATGTTAAAATCTTGCGGAAAATTTTTCTTCATCAACCTTCGAACTTAGAAATTCCAAAATATCATCATAAATATCTTCGATATTTCTGAGGATATTTTCATAAATATTCTTGTCCAAAATTATTTATCTCTTCTTGCTATCTATGTTACATCATAAAGAAAACTACTTTAGTTTCTAATTTTCTTTAAAATTCGAGTTTGAATTATGAATGAATTTCTTCATCACAACTCGATTCAAAAATTCTAAGATATCATCGTACCTTTATTTTAAATACCATCGATATATCTGAAGATATTCTTATCTGAAATCATTTATCTTTTCGCGCTATCAGTGTTACATCATATAAGAAACTATTAGTTTCTATATTCTGTAAACTTTCGAGTTTAAACTATGAATGTTTTTGAAGTAGTGTTGGGAACTGATGCATGAGTTAGTATAATATAATGACACTTGATCAACGTGATTATATTACAGTAAGTCATGCTGAGTTTCTAAATGGAACATGATGATTCACAGATTATAACGTCATCATGTGTCATGTTACATAACTCTTTCATTCTGATTAACTTCTGAACATATCAAGAAAATATATTCTTGATAGTTCTATTCTCAGTGATTCTGGTAATTTGACAAATCAAATCAGGCTATTTCCATTTCTTTCTTATAATATTAACTATGTTCATATCTACGAATTCTAGACCATTACTTGATGTGCTTAACGGATAGGAGAGAAAATAGAGCATAAAGCTTTGAAGTGTAAATGGAGGTACAAATCGCAGCAAATAGGAGAGAGCATTAACTGTGGATGACAATGATTATAGGAGACAGAAGCAGGGACATCGAAATATAAGGGGAGATATAAAACCCGACAACAACGTAGAAATTTCAAACCATGGATATTAATATGAATAGCAATATAAAGACACGGTATAATTAAGAATAGTATCTCCCAAGGTAATAGTTAAAGTAAACAAATTTTTCTAGTGGATGATTGAAAAGAAGGATGACAGAAATGATAATTAGAAAAATATCAAGGATTAGAACGGGATTAAGCATTTTCACAACCTTGTGGATGTATGAACTAAGAAAGAAAGTATAGGAATGGAGAGAATAATGGAATAGAAAAGTTTAAATTAGAATGGAAATATTAGATAGAGTAATCGAGGCAGATCACCGTAATTAATTATAAAGATCTTAATTTCCGTATTCACCGAAGAATCAAATCTTTTAAATTTTGAAGATTTTCTTAAATCCCTTGAATTTCGAAATTCAACCCTGACTCTGTCAAAAGTTAAGACGCACCTTATTATCTAAATTCAACCCTGTTTACGTCAAAAGCTAAGAAAAAATCTTATTTTCTTCAATTCACTCTTTTGCGATAACTTCACTCGTATTCCTAGAATAATCGAATTATTTTATCATTATTATTCAATGATGATAAACCTCTAATTATCAACTCATATTGGTCATGAAAACATTTTTATTGTAAGCCATGACCACCTCAATCAAATTTCGGGACGAAATTTCTTTAACGGGAAGGTACTGTGATGACCCGGGAATTTCCGACTAAATTTAAACTTAATCTTATATGATTCCGACACGATAAGCAAAGTATATAATGTTGAGTCTTGAAAACTTTGGAACAGTTTACATGAATGCATTTGACCTTTGACTATTCTCGATGATTCACGAACGATTGTTGTAACTAGATATATATTTATATATATAAATATAAGTTTATATAATAAATTGAGACAATAGAATACAATTTAATCATTTGAGTTAAGTATGTAAAATAATACACAAGATAAAAGTTGTTAATAAAAATAAAACTATATATAAATATATATGATTTATATGTGTAATTATTATTATATTGTAAAATTATAAGTAATGAAAATTCAATAAAAGTTATTACATAACATATTATATAATTATTAAAGATTACATAAGTAAGAATATATATATATATATATATATATATATATATATATATATATATATATATATATATATATATATATATATATATATATATATATATATATATATATATATATATATATAACACAGGTTAAGAATATAGTTGTTATAACTACTTTCATTATTATTATTATTATTAGAATAAATATTGACATTAATATCAGTATTGATAATATCACAATATAAATATGAAATTTGATATGTATAGATTGTTATAGTATTATTATTAAAATTATTATTATTATTAAAAACTATGAATATTATTATAATTAGTATTGATATTAGTATCATTAATAATATTGTTATTATCATTTTATTTTTATTATTAATAATAATTATTATTAAGCTTATTACATTTATCATTATTTTTTTATTATTAATATCATCATGTTACTATTATCATTATTATCTTTTATTAGTATAGTACCATTAAATTAAAATTATTATTAATTAGGATTATTAATATTAACATATTTATTCATTAATAATATTAATTATTATGTATAAGAAATTTTAAAAAGACAAAACTGAGTTTGTTGTTTACCTATCCACTATATTTTTTTTTCTTTGCAATCAGATTTCCTGTCTGATCTTTCTATTCTAAACAAACACATCGATCCACTAACAATATTTAATTCTGTTACATATCGTAGTCGAGATATTTATTTATTTATATTGCTTTTGTTCTTGTCGATTTTGTTATCTGTCAAAATCATTCTCAATACCAAACAAACATTGATGATATCACATGTATTGCTCAAGGATTCGATTACCATCACTATATACTCCTATCCATTTCGGTATTACAGAAAGAAAATCAAAAAAACTTAATTAAAAAAAACTGAAACCGTTAAAGCCCTGTTCTTGATTCAATTTTCAAAA
Organism: Rutidosis leptorrhynchoides; assembly: GCF_046630445.1. NCBI lineage: Eukaryota > Viridiplantae > Streptophyta > Magnoliopsida > Asterales > Asteraceae > Rutidosis > Rutidosis leptorrhynchoides. The sequence goes on along the minus strand of NC_092339.1, from coordinate 40,479,548 downwards.
ACTTCAATTTTCAATCAAATCTAAAAATCTAAAAATGCAGATAGGTTAGGAATCTTTATTGAAAACTAACTGTTAAGTTTCAAGATCTAATTTTTTATATCAAGGTCGAATTTTCGAGTCAAACTTTCGAGTTCAAAAGTCAACTGTTTTGGTTCATGAGAAAATTCGACTTTGTTTTCGTGTTTTATATTAAATTGACAACTCCATCAGTTTCTAGGAGTGAATTTAAAACTTTTTCATGAAGGAATTAAGGTCTCAAAAAGTCCCAATCTCAAAAATCATATTTAAGTTCATTCATTTTTTTTAAATACAGCGACGGGCTGCACAACTCCCTTTTGTATATATATTTTTTTATTCAGTAAATCATAATTATTGATTGTTATAACAACATCCTAAAGCAAATTGATTAGTGTTTGTTGGTTGTTAAACTCGATTTGATCGATTGAATTTTTAAATGAAGAAGATGAACGAAAGACAAAATTATACGGGTTATATTTTATGTAAATGGGTTATATTCAAGAAAAGCAATATTGGATCAGATGGTTAGGCAGTGGTTAGGGAACGAGAGGTCGCGAGTTCGAGCCCCGTCGTGAGCAATTCTTTTTTGGAAGCTTATTAAAGGGTATAACTATATTTTTTTTTTTATAATTATTATTATTATTATTTTTGTTGTTATGATTATTATTATCATTATTATTATTAGTATTATAATACTTATTATTATTATTATTATCATAGTTATAAGTATTATAACTATTATTATTATTATTTATATAAATATTACAAGTGTTATCTTTATGATTAATTTATTATTCTAAGTAGTATTATTATTATTTTGATTATTATCTTTGTTAGTATTATAGTTATTTTTATTACTAATATCATAATTATGTTTGTAGTTAATAGAAACGTTATTAATATTAGAAATTTTCATAAGTATTATTAATATCATTATTATTATTATTATTATTAATTTTTATCATTTTAGTATTATTATCATTATTATGATTATGATTATTATTATTATTAATACTGTGAAAATAATACAAATTATTATTATCTTCATAAATATTAGTATTAATATCACTTTATAAATATTAGAACCATTACTATTAAAATAAGTATATTATTAGTATTAAAATCATTATATTATCACTAATAATAATATAATTATTGGTTCAATTATAATTATGTGTATTAATATATATACAAATGATATAGGTTCGTGAATCCGAGGCCAACCCTGCATTGTTCAATATAGTCATATGTATTTTTACTACAAAATACATTAGGTGAGTTTCATTTGCTCCGTTTTTAATGCTTTTGCAATATATATTTTTGGGACTGAGAATACATGCGTTGTTTTTATAAATGTTTTACGAAATAGACACAAGTAATCAAAACTACATTATATGGTTGAATGATCGAAGCCGAATATGCCCCTTTTTGCTTGGTTGCCTAAGAATTAGTAAACCGATCTACTAATTGACGCGAATCCTAAAGATAGATATATGGGCCCGACGAACCCCATCCAAAGTACCGGATGCTTTAGTACTTCGATGTTGTTTTATATCATGTCTGAAGGATTTCCCGGAATGATAGGGGATATTCTTATATGCATCTTGTTAATGTCGGTTACCAGGTGTTCAATCCATATGAATGATATTTTTGTCTCTATGCATGAGACGTATATTTATGAGAAATGAAAATCTTGTGGTCTATTAAAATGATGGAAATGATTATTTATGTTAAACTAATGAACTCACCAACCTTTTGGTTGACACTTTAAAGCATGTTTATTCTCAGGTATTAAAGAAATCTTTCGCTGTGCATTTGCTCATCTTAGAGATATTACTTGGAGTCATTCATGACATATTTCAAAAGATGTTGCATTCGAGTCGTTGAGTTCATCAAGATTATTATTAAGTTAATTATATTTGGATAATTATGAAATGGTATGCATGCCTGTCAACTGTCGATGTAATGAAAGTTTGTCTTTTAAAAAACGAATGCAATGTTTGTAAAATGTATCATATAGAGGTCAAGTACCTCGCGATGTAATCAACTATTGTAAATCGTTTATAATCGATATAGATTTCATCCAGATGGATTAGGACGGGTTATGAAAAGTACAAGCTGCGAAACGCAAAGTACAAGATATTAAATCATACGAAAAGACGTTCGAGAAACCGGAACCGAGACATAAACCGAGTATCAACGTACAAGACAACGGAGCTAAATTTACAAGTCAACTATACACAAGAATATAATATATATATATATATATATATATATATATATATATATATATATATATATATATATATATATATATATAATTATATATATTTATATTATGTCGACAAACACATATCCTTTCAACTTTATAATTTAATAATTATAATAATAATAATTCGTAAATGAGTCAGGTGGACTTGGACATTTAACCACCCACTCCATTTCTCAATTATTTCATCAACTTTTTGTAGTATATATTCACACTTTTAGCATGTGAACGAAAAGAGAAGAACACACACCAAGTTCACAAAATGTAGATTAATAATACTCCGTAGTTGTAGTAGTAATATTTAGTACTAATAATATTTACTCTATAGTAAAAAGTGTGATAGTATTTGGTGTTGTAATATTTGGTATTGTATGGGTGTGTAATTCAAGTTCTCTACCGCATGAAGCTAATGAAAATGAGAAATTACTTTGTAAGTTTTATCTTTTCATCTTTTACTATGTTTTGTAGCTAATTAATTGTTATGTTTATTTAACCCAAGTAAAAATGATGTTTGACTAAAAATAGGAAACGGGTTAATCGAAATTTGTACAACGGTTAATATTTAAATAAAGAACGACCTTAAGAGAAATTGGGATTTTAACTATTAATGGGTATGGTAAATAATTAATTAAGTGACAACTTGTTAAAAACTACCATTACTTATAATTTGATATATATGTAAATAATCGTATACGTTGACCGGACACGGAAGACGGATTATTTATATATATAGAGAATTTTTCATTGAAACGGACACGTGAATGGATTAATAATTAAAAGGCTACTTAAAATTAAGGTGAGTTGTATTCAGTGACAACTGGTATAACTATTGACATACGTGACAACCGCGTCATACCATTTAAATATCAATTAGTTAGAATATTTAACTGTAAATACAAGATAGAATGACGAGGACACTCGCATTTGATACTTGTAATTATAGGACTATTCTGGACAACTCCAGATAGACATATTAAATATTCTACGGGTACAAAGGAAATTAACCCTGGGTAAAAAGTAAAAAAGTAAAAAAAGTCAAACATCATAATTATGGAAGTTAAATAAACATGATACTCTTTTAATATATATTTATCTTGTTTAGTTAATCTTTATTTATTTTTACCATTGTAATTTTTATTTACCTTTTTATTGTTTTCTAGTTTAAGATTGCCTTAGATGTTAAGTTAATAAGTAGAAACATAAAAAGACAACCGGTCGTTAAACGGTAAAACCCCCTAAAATTACCATTAGCTATAAAAGTAAAACTAAAATCCCTAAATAGAAAATAGAAATACATAAGCTTTCACGTGGAACGAACATCGGATTTGCCCTAACTATATTACCATACGATTAGGTACAGTTGCCTATAGTGTTGTAGTAAAAATTAGGTTTATTCCGTAAATAAAAAATATAAAACTTGTTGATTAAAAATATATACCACTACGAACACATCAAGTTTTTTGGCGCCGCTGCCGTGGAGAGCGCGTTATTTTAGTTTTCTAGTTGGGAATTTTAACTTTATTTTTTATGAATTTTATTTTTTGTAAAATACGGAGTAATATAAATAGATTTTTCTTGTAAAAAAGTGGTTAGTTAAAATTATATGGTCAACTTTAATTGGTAAACACCCACATAAAGTTGATGTCGAAAGTTTGTTAAACGCATTTTCTCGAGAAAATAAACACTTAAATTTTAATAAATAAATAAATAAATAATATTCAATTAATAAGTTTGTTGTGGAAAGTTTTTTAAACGCATATGGCTTTTAATACGGAGTAGTAAATAGTTAATCACTATTGAGGTGTAAAGTTTGTTGTAATCATGGATGGCTCTGAATGAAAGTTTAGTACAAGAAACTTTGAATTTTGAACGTGCATCATTCATTTGAGATTTATTTATTATATTATTATTATTAATTAGTATCTTCATGAAACTTCTCCCAAAACCGAGATGTAAAACGAGTATCTCGATCCGAAATAATAGATATAGGAACACCGTGTCGAGAGATGACTTCCTTGATAAACAACTTAGCCAACGTCTCCGATGATATCGCTTCCTTAATGGGAAGAAACAAAGCACTTTTCGTCAACCGATCAACTATAACCCAAATCGAATCAAATTGGGTCCTCGCCATTTTAGGTAACTTTGTGATGAAATCCATGGTAATGTGCTCCCATTTCCATTTCGGGATTTCTAACGGTTGTAACTTACCATACGGCTTTTGGTGCTCGGCTTTAACTTGCAAACACGTGACGCATTGCTCAACATACTTCACAACATCACGTTTCATGCCCGACCACCAATAATCTTTCCTTAAATTAAGATACATTTTCGTTGCGCCCGGATGAATGGAATACTTTGACTTATGTGCTTCATCAAGTTGCACTTGTCGATAATCTCCCATCTTAGGCACCCACACTCTTCCTTGAAAAGACAACAAATCCCGCGAGCCCATAGTAATGAACTCCGATTGTCCCACAATTCGCTTCGCATGCTTGTTGTGAACGTAAGCCTCTATTTGAACCACGCTGAATTTTTCTAGAAAATCGTTAGTAATAATCATACGTAACAATCCCAATCGTAACGCCGGGTGATGACTATTTCGACTTAACGCATCCGCGACCACATTCACCTTGTCCGGATGATAAAGTATTTCACAATCATAGTCTTTTACCACATCCATCCACCTACGTTGACGATAATTCAAATCTCGTTGATTAAAGAGATGTTTCAAACTCTTATGATCCGAATAAATCGTGCACTTGACACCATACAAGTAATGGCGCCAAATTTTCAACGCATGCACAACCGCCGCCAACTCAAGATCATGAGTCGGATATCTCGTCTCGTGTTCCTTTAATTGTCGAGAGGCATAAGCGATGACTTTACCTCTTTGCATTAGAACACACCCGAGCCCATTTAACAAGGCATCACAATAAACCGTCATGTCTTCCACCCCTTCGGGCAAAACTAACACTGGAGCTTGACACAACTTATCTTTTAGCAATTGAAAAGCAATTTCTTGCTCGTTCTCCCAATTAAATCTCGCGTTCTTCCTTGTCAATTTCGTCAATGAAGAAGCGATCTTAGAAAAGTCTTGGATAAACCGACGATAATAACCGGCCAATCCGAGAAAACTTCGGACCTCCGTAGGCGTGGTCAGTTGTCTCCAACTCTTCACCGTCTCTATCTTCCCCGGATCTACTTGAATACCATCTTTGTTCACAATGTGGCCAAGGAATTGAACCTCCCTTAGCCAAAATTCACATTTGGAGAACTTGGCATACAAATTCTCCTTTCGTAATGTCTTCAAAACCTCCCGCAAATGACGCTCATGTTCGTTCATACTTTTCGAGTAGACTAGTATGTCGTCAATGAACACAATCACCGACTTGTCCAGCATGGGTTGGCACACTCGGTTCATAAGATCCATGAATGCTGCCGGTGCATTCGTAAGACCAAAAGGCATAACTACGAACTCAAAATGCCCATAACGCGTTCGAAAAGCCGTTTTCTCAATATCTTCCTCACGGAACCGCATTTGGTGATAGCCGGACCGTAGGTCGATCTTAGAGAAATACGTCGCCCCTTGGAGTTGGTCAAACAAATCGTCAATCCGAGGCAATGGATAACGATTCTTGATCGTCACTTTATTCAATTCCAGGTAATCGATGCACATCCGCATACTACCATCCTTCTTTTTAACGAATAAAACCGGAGCGCCCCACGGCGAAGCACTCGGTCGAACAAAACCCTTCTCTAGTAACTCTTGGGTTTGATTTAACAACTCTTGCATTTCCGTTGGTGCTAAACGATAAGGAGTTTTAGCAATGGGAGTAGCTCCCGGAACCAACTCAATGCGAAATTCAACTTGTCTTTCCGCCGGAACACCCGGTAATTCATCCGGAAAAACGTCTTCGAATTCACTAACCACCGAAATTTCATGAATGGGTGGTGGCTCATCATAAGTATCGACAACATGGGCAAGAAAAGCCATGCCACCACTAATAAGAAAACGACGTGCCCGTGCAAAAGAACATATCGGCACAAGTCTTCTTCGTCTATCGCCATGAATAATCAACTCTCCCCCACTTGGGGTCTTCACATGTATAAACTTTTCATGGCATGCAATATCGGGTCTATTTCAATCGAGCCAATCCACACCAACAACGATATCAAAATCGCCCAAAGTCATAGGGATAAGATCAATTTTAAAGTTTTCGACACCAAAAACGACATCGCAATTCTTGCACACATCAACCACTAGCACCGTCTTGTCGTCCGCTATTTCGACTTCTACCGGACGACTTAACTTAGCTAACAGTCTATCAAGTTTAGGCACAAGTTTTGGAGATACAAACGACAAATTTGCACCGCTATCAAATAAAATCCTTGCCGGATTAGAGTTAACCATAAATGTACCTGAGACAACATCGTGGGATTGCTTGGCTTCGTCATTCGTCATCAAATAGTTTCGCCCTCGAGCCGTACCTGCCACCTTCTATAGCCTTTTAACATTATCGTTGTTCAAATTGGGACACTCTGACTTTCGGTGTCCTTCTTTGTTGCAATTAAAACAAGTGAGCTTGTTTGTTGAATTTGGCTTTGGACAATCTCGAGCCATATGTCCACGTACCCCACAATTGTAGCAAGTAGGGACAAAGCTCCCAAAACCACCGGTAGCGCCCTTCTTCACACTATTGACACTTTCGGAACCCCTTTTGTTCTTGTTCTTTTTATTTGAAAAATTCGAATGACTCGAACCTTCAAACTTTCTCTTTGAAAAAGTGAAATCGCTTTTTCTTGGAACCTCCGGCTTAAAACCCCGAGCCAACTCATATAGCTCTTCAAAAGTCTTAGCCATCCCCCGACTAATCTTGCCCTTGAACTCGTCGTTCAATGTATGGTAGAAATCTTTCATTAGCTTGTGTTCGTCACCAACATATTCCGGGCAAAAACGAGTTTTTGCCAAAAAGGTAGACTTGAGAGTAACCAAGTCCATTGAACCTTGTTGCAAATGATGCAACTCATCCCGGATCCTATCAAGGTCGGAAGAAGTTCGGTATTCTTGGAAGAATTCCTTCTTAAACTCCTCCCATATCAAGCTCATACATTGCTCTTCACCATATAAATTGATTTTATCGTCCCACCATAACTTGCCTTCTTCACGTAACATGCTAGACCCATATCTCGTCTTTCTCTCGGGAGGACACTCCGCGGTACTGAACGCTCCCTCGATATCGGAAATCCAACAAGTGCTTTTCAATGGATCCCTCACCCCATTAAACATCGAAGGTTGAGTATCCTTGAAATTCTTGTAGTGGAAGTCCCGTCTTCCTTCACCTCCTTCACCGCGAGGATAAATGTTTCTAGCATCAAGGGCCTCTTCGATAGTGGCCTTCATTCGTTCATTTATCAAATCGGTCACTTGCCCATCGACCGAATCTTGGAAGACCTTTCAGACGTCCGTAAGAAAATCCGCTTTTAACTTTTTAAAGACGGCCTCAACCTTAGCCGAAAATTTGGCATCCTCGCTCGTACTTCCATTATCATGATCGGGACCGTTTCTCGTCTTCATTCTATAAAACGGAATAGGTTAAACCATGTAACGAAAAGACATAACACGTAAGTGTATACATGGACACCACACTACCCCATCTTGCTCAATAATCATCGTACATTACTCGTTTGACACGATTTGCACTCGTAACAGCGGTAGCTAATCTAGTACAACGTCCGTCTTGCTTGATGATTGCTAAACACAATACAAAACAATTAGCACAAGGTTAGTTCACATAAACCAAGGCACTAATAATTTTCGATTAGACCCAAAGTCCTACAAGTCCCGCATAAAGCGCTCACACAATAAAGTCCAAGTCTAGGCACCTATCTCAAGTCGCCTAAATCCCTTAGACCATGCTCTGATACCACTTGAAACAACCCAACCCGTATTCCATACGATAAATATATATTTTTTTAATACACATTTACGCGCCAATTAAATATGTAACCCATTCCACATGTTTCGTTAAAATACACAACAAGTTTAGTGTTTACAAAAAGGCACGAAGGCCATTAACGAATGTGATACAAGTTTGACCTACTACAATGATAGTTTATAATCCAAACGACACTCGAGCATGGTTTGGGGCTAAACTACCCAAAACGTTAGACCAACTTCAAAAGCTAACACCAAAAGCACCCCCGACAACATCAGCGGGAGACCACTAGTCCAAACGTATGCCCTTACCCTTGTCCAAGCCGGAACCTATAAAATGGTAAACAACGAGAGGGTAAGCAAGGCTTAGTGAGTGCAACAATTATACATACATATATATAACCTACTTACTTGCAAACACTTACCAAATCCGCATACATACTAGTTACATAATTAGCATACCTTTCACATGTATAACGCTAAGCACCACGATAACAAGACTAGTATAACGATAGCATATAACACAACAACACATCATGCTAAAATACAAGTATAACAATGATGTTCACAACATCCAAAGTGCTCGAGATCTCAAGGCTAGCCAAACGAATGGTATCGTCAACATCGAACTTAAACCCCATTCGCCTACATTAATGTGGTATCGTCAACACCGAACTTTAAACCCACATATGAGGTATCGTCAACATCGAACTTTAAACCCTCATCAACTCACTACAATAGTCGTATGGCATCGTCAACATCGAACTTTAATTCCATACGTATGAGGTATCGTCAACAACGAACTTTAAACCCTCATCCACAACATAATATACTCTAGGGTATGGTATCGTCAACATCGAACTTTAAACCCACACCCCACAAGTAAATAAATTATATACATGCACATATAATTATTCCACTCACCTTGTCCAAGGATGATGATCTAGTACTTCCGAGCTTCAACGCAATGTACCTAAATCATTAAGTGCACATTCAATTTCACAACTAGTGGGATTAACCACAATATTCCCACTTGAGCATTTAATGACCCAAATTGCATTTAATGACTCAACTACTCACAACCGCCCATAAATGGCCAAGTCTCGACTTTAATAACTAAGACTAGTGAATTAATGTCTATTAACTTCAATTAACACAAAACTTAGGGTAATCCATACCCATTTCATCTAATTAGGTCAACTTAGTACATTTTGACCCATTTTACAATACTTAGACTCATAATCAAGTCAAACTTACCCATTTACACTTCTTTCATAAATCTTAAAGTGCATTAGTGACTAACAACACCAATTGGCACTTACAACCTAAAATCACAAGGCCAAAACCCTAGATTATGGCTATTAGGATTTCATTACAACAACATAACCCAAACTCACCCATTTTACCCTCAAATGGGTCATACAAACCTCTAGTAACCCAAACCCTAGTCATTAACCAATTAAAACTCAAAACTTAGAGTTAGAACTTACCGAGACTATCCACGCGTAGCTAGAGACACAAGGAACAACTTTAATCCTCGCTCCTAGGTTTGATTCACAAATCTCCAACTCCAAATCTCAAGATCTAACTAAGTGGGTTTTGTGTTTTGGGAGAGAATTAGGAAAGAAAATGGAAATGAAAATGAAATAAATGAATGTGTGGTTGAGAGTCAAAGCTCCCATCAGATTTTCATGTTAAATTACCATATTGTCCCTTAAAGTCATTTAATTTAAGCTAAAACCGGAATCAGAACTGCAGAACTATCGCGGCGCGACCTTAATCGTCGCGGCGCGACACATAAAGGGAAAATATACCCTTCTTAAGCCAACTTCTGATCCAGAATTGTTTGCTTTGCCGCGGCGCGGACCACTTTGTCGCGGCGCGGCAGTGGCCTGATCCCTTCGACAAGTTAGCATAAAATGATGGCTCAAACCACTAACACACCTCGTTCACTCTTCTTATGCTCGTCTAAGCTTCGACCTTAAGCCTCATACGACTCAACACCAATGCGACACATATACATATGTATAAACACACATATACTCATAAACTAACACTAGGCTCATTTAATCACATAAACGAACAAGTTACAAACGTGCTAATAATTAAGTTTGTACCTTTAGACGTGCACGGAAAAACGGGGTGTTACATAAATTCTCTCGGATTTATACTTCGCTTATTTTCTAAATTTTATGAAAATTTGAAAAATTTTCAACTAAATGAATTCAAAATCATGTTTATACATATTTATGAACGATAAAACTAGGTGTTAATGCTGAAATTATTGTTACCCTAAAAAGAGGACATAAATTGAGAACAACTAAAATGCTTGAATTTATTTATTAAAAAAAGACACATGAAAAAAGCCAAGTGTCGGGAGAATGTACCAAGTTATTCAATTAAAAACTATCACATATTTCTGTAAAGTTATTGCAGATGCTTTTGTTTTGAACTATATTAATCAGTTTTACCCGGTATATTGTAATAAAGATGAAAGAAAAGATGGATCTATACGATGAATCAATTCCATCATTAAAATGAAGTAAGGTCTTCAGAAAAAGAAACGCGCATCTTGATTTAGGTCAGGAAGTTGTCGTCCAGACCAGTTGTAGAGTCTACAAAAAATCATGAAAAGTTTTCTCAAAAATCAGCTGGAAATCCACGGACCTCAGCATCAAACAGGGTCGCCATGTGGTCAGACTTATCCTAACCATGAGAGGATCTGTCTCGTAAAATGGGGAGGGCGCCGTGCAAATTAGCTTGATAAAACTAATGAATCAGACCCCCAGAAAGGATAATCTCCTTAAAGATCAAAAATCAGCTTTTAAGCCTGATATTACTCAATCCTTGAGATTGACCTTAGGGATTGAGAATTACAAACTCATAGAATTCGATGATATCTAAACTCGAGTTTGAACGAGAAAATATTTTGATCAAAATTAAAACCGATTTGTTTTCTGAAAACCTATTTTCAATACGATCATTACCATTGAACGTAAAATCTTGAGAATTCATCAAAATTCTTTAGGTCACCTGAACCAAATCGGGTGTCAATCGTAAGAACGGTGGTTGCATAGCATGGTCGAAGACAGGACCTTGTGCCAGACCGAAAAATTATAGGGTGATCTTTACTATTTCTCCTACAAAGGATAGTAATTGCATCCGACACGTTGTGGACCATGAACATCTGCATGTCATTAGACATTGCCTTAACAGTTGCTTGTTCAACGCTTTCCTTTACAACCGAACGGTAGTTTACCGAAAGGTAATACAAGGAGCAAGTATACTGGATGTGTTGCTTTCCTAATACAAGGTTAGCAAGTGGGTGACACAAAATCACAAGTTTTGAGCTAAAATTTTAAAATATGAAACCCACAAAACCCATAAAAATAATTTTGCAAACACCGGTGAAGGATTATTCCGGAAAACTTGTCTAGGGTAAAATCTAGCTTGAATTTTCAAAAGATCAAATGTTTTCATAAAGATCCAATTTTCTTAAAGGATCTAAATTTTCATAGTCATGTGGGACTGTAAACCACATCGTTACTATCATTGTTTATACCACTGTATCAAAATCACTGATGTATAAAGTGTGAGAATAAAAAAGTGATTCGAGTAAAGTGTGATTTAATTTCAAGTTCTGTATTGCTTGAGGACAAGCAATGTTCAAGTGTGGGGATATTTGATAGTGCTCCAAATGATCATATATTTAGTCGCAATATCCTTCCAATATGTAAAGTTTTTAATTATAATTGTTCTATTTTTAACTTGTAATCGTTTAAATAAATAAGTGCGAAGCCTAAAGACGAAAACGAGGATTTGAAGACGAAAATGTCCAAAACGCTCAAAAGTACAAGTTACACTCCAAATGATACTATTTATTGATCAATAACGTCTAAAGATTGACAAGAGTACAAGCCGCGAAACGCAAAGTACAAGATATTAAATCATACGAAAAGACGTTCGAGAAACCGGAACCGAGACATAAACCGAGTATCAACGTACAAGACAACGGAGCTAAATTTACAAGTTAACTATGCACAAAAATATAATATATATATATATATATATATATATATATATATATATATATATATTTATATTATGTCGACAAACACATATCCTTTCAACTTTATAATTTATTAATTATAATAATATATAATAATAATTCGTAAATGAGTCAGGTGGACTTGGACATTTAACCACCCACTCCATTTCTCAATTATTTCATCAACTCTTTGTAGTATATATTCACACTTTCAGCATGTGAACGAAAAGAGAAGAACACACACCAAGTTCACAAAATGTAGATTAATAATACTTCGTAGTTGTAGTAGTAATATTTAGTACTAATAATATTTACTCTATAGTAAAAAGTGTGATAGTATTTGGTGTTGTAATATTTGGTATTGTATGGGTGTGTAATTCAAGTTCTCTACCGCATGAAGCTAATGAAAATGAGAAATTACTTTGTAAGTTTTATCTTTTCATCTTTTACTATGTTTTGTAGCTAATTAATAGTTATGTTTATTTAACCCAAGTAAAAATGATGTTTGACTAAAAATAGGAAACGGGTTAATCGAAATTTGTACAACGGTTAATATTTAAATAAAGAACGACCTTAAGGGAAATTGAGATTTTAACTATTAATGGGTATGGTAAATAATTAATTAAGTGACAACTTGTTAAAAACTACCATTACTTATAATTTGATATATATGTAAATAATCGTATACATTGACCGGACACGGAAGACGGATTATTTATATATATAGAGAATTTTTCATTGAAACGGACAAGTGAATGGATTAATAATTAAAAGGCTACTTAAAATTAAGGTGGGTTGTATTCAGTGACAACTGGTATAACTATTGACATACGTGACAACCGCGTCATACCATTTAAATATCAATTAGTTAGAATATTTAACTGTAAATACAAGATAGAATGACGAGGACACTCGCATTTGATACTTGTAATTATAGGACTATTCTGGACAACTCCAGATAGACATATTAAATATTCTACGGGTATAAAGGAAATTAACCCTGGGTAAAAAGTAAAAAGTAAAAAAAGTCAAACATCATAATTATGGAAGCTAAATAAACATGATACTCTTTTAATATATATTTATCTTGTTTAGTTAATCTTTATTTATTTTTACCATTGTAATTTTTATTTACCTTTTTATTGTTTTCTAGTTTAAGATTGCCTTAGTTGTTAAGTTAATAAGTAGAAACATAAAAAGACAACCGGTCGTTAAACGGTAAAAACCCCTAAAAATTACCATTAGCTATAAAAGTAAAACTAAAATCCTTAAATAGAAAATAGAAATACATAAGCTTTCACGTGGAACAAAATCGGATTTGCCCTAACTATATTACCATACGATTAGGTACACTTGCCTATAGTGTTGTAGTAAAAATTAGGTTTATTTCGTAAATAAAAAATATAAAACTTGTAGGTTAAAAATATATACCACTACGAACACATCAGCCGAACTGTTTAAGCCCAACCAGCGAACCCAATATTATTAAATTCCACACTCGCGGAGATCCTGGGTAGAAAAAAATCCGCACTCGCGGAGCCTGCCAGACAGAAACCTAGTACAGTAATTATTACGCAGTTGGGTTTTAATAATAATTATTATTAATTTATTAACCCTAATTATGGTTTAATTATTTAATTATTTTTTATTAATTAGTTTTAGTTTTAATTAATTTTGTATTTTAAGTTTTAATTAGTTTTATTACTTTATAAATTAGTACTTTTATAAAATAGTAATATAAAAATAATATTTTTATAAAAATTGTATTTTTATAACTTTAAGTTTTATCTTTATATTTTGTATCTTTTTATTCGTAATTGTATATTTTTCGTTCGTAACTAGTTTTAAGTTATAGTTTTGCCGTAGTTATTTTTATTTCTAGATTTTTAGGCTTTGCCGTAAAATTTCTTAAGAACTTTTTCTTTAGACTAAGATTTAGGTGCTTTAGAATTTTGCGACACCGTTTTCAGATTTTAGTACTTTTTAAGTTATTGCCGTTTTGGATATAGAATTCTTTTTAAGCTTTAACACTTTTAGACTTAAGTTTTTAGAATTCTAAGTTTCGACGCTTTATTTTCTTATTTTTATTTTTCGACGCTTATTTTTCGACCTTTTATTTTTCGATGTTTTTCGACGCGCTCTTTTTCTTTCTTATTTCTCGACACTCTAGTTTTTAGGACATAGAATTTTCTTTATTTTCTTTAAAATTCGACGAAAAATTATTTTAAGGGGTTAAATTGATAGACATCCAAAATTTTCTGGTTCGTAGTAATAGTTGGATTTGTTAGTGGCGAGTTGTGGGCTTCCGATTTAAAGGGTCCTGACTACCTGCTGCATCTATTGGCTATTCGAAACGTGGACAAAATCAGAAAAGTCTATTAATTTGATAACTTATATAATTTTTATTTTTATAACTAATAGGATATTCTGTGAATGCACCGAGCAAAACGTTCACCACCTTTTATACGTTCACCACCTGTAACTCGATCAAGACATCTAGCCAACATTGTCGCCGTTGATTTTTCTTTAGAATCGTCATCTAGTCGACCAAGTCGACCAAGTACTCCAGTTCAAATTTCTGATAATCCATTTTTTGAACCCGACCTCACAATTGAGAATCCGGAGGATATTCAGGGACAATTCAGAGATCCCGAACCACTAATCATTCCTCCTGAACCACAAATCACTCATCCAGAGATTGTCAAGGAAGAAACTATTAAGTCAGAATCCTCTAGTGATTCAGATTCAACAAATTCAATCATGGAAAATCTGGAACCTCTAATTATGGAAGACCGAATGAGAGCTAAACGCACTGGCCAAGGTCACGCAATTACTCAACTAGACATTAATGCGCCAGATTATGAAATCAAAGGACAAATCCTACACATGGTAACTAATCAATGCCAATTTAGTGGTGCGCCGAAGGAAGATCCAAACGAACATCTTCGTACCTTTAATAGGATATGTACACTATTTAAAATTCGAGAAGTGGAGGATGAACAGATCTATCTCATGTTATTTCCCTGGACTTTAAAGGGAGAAGCCAAAGATTTGTTAGAATCGTTACCTGAAGGGGCGATTGATATATGGGATGTCTTAGTTGAAAAATTTCTTAAATAATTCTTTCCGACATCTAAAGCCGTGAGACTTCAAGGGGAAATTGTTACGTTCACGCAGAAGCCAAATGAAATTCTATATGAGGCGTGGACAAGATTTGAAAAGTTATTAAGAGGATGTTCGCAACATGATTTAGACAGTTATCAAATAGTACAAATATTCTACCAAGGATGTGACATCACTGCATGAAAAGACATAGATATAGCAGCTGGTGGTTCCATTATGAAGAAAACTGCAACTGAAGCTTACAAAATTATAAATAACACTGCTTCCCACTCACATGAGTGGCATCAAGAAAAAGATATCGTTAGATCATTTAAAGCGGCTAGAGCTGATTCTAGCCATGACTTTGATTCCATTTCTGCAAAGATAGATGCTGTCGAGAGACGAATGGAAAAGATGACTAAAGATATTCACTCAATACGAATTAGTTATGAGCAGTGTGGAGGACCACATTTGACAAAAGATTGTCTCAGTATTGAACAAACAATGGAACAAAGAGAGAATGTTTCATACATGAACCAAAGGCCTGAAAATAATTATCAGAATAATTATCAACCGCCAAGATCAATCTACAATTAAAATCAGAATTATAACCGAAATGTTCCATACAACAATCAACAAGGTCCTAACAATCAACAAGTATCCAACAATACTTACAATCAACATAGACCTATTTTTTCAATTAAACCACCACAAACCGATGATAAAAAGCCAAATTTAGAAGACATGATGTCGAAGCTAGTTGAATCTCAAACTCAATTTTTCACATCTCATAAACAAACCAATGAACAAAATGCTCAAGTATTTAGAAATCAACAAGCTTCTATTCAAAATCTGGAACAAGAAGTAAGCAACCTAGCAAGGTTGATAGGTGAAAGAAAACCGGGAAGTCTACCTAGCGATACAAATGCTAACCCCCGGAATGAAACAGCTAAAGCCATTACCACAAGAAGTGGTATTACACTTAAACCACCTGAAATACCTGTAATTTCTGAGGACTCTATTCCTACTCCACAAGAACCATAATATGAGCAAGATAAGGAAAAAAAAACGGTAGTTGAAAAGGTTAATGAAGATAACACAGTTAAGGCCAAGCCTTATGTTAAACCATAACAAACACCCCTTCCTTACCCGAGTAAAATGAGAAAAGAAAGACTTGAAGCCGAGCAATCCAAATTCTTGGATATGTTTAAACAAATAAATGTCAATCTTCCTTTCATTGATGTGATTTCAGGAATGCCTAGGTATGCCAAATTCTTGAAAGACCTAATCACAAATAGAAAGAAAATGGAAGAACTTTCGGCTGTTACTATGAATGCTAATTGTTCTGCAGTGCTGTTAAATAAGATACCAGAAAAATTATCAGATACAGGAAGTTTCACAATTCCATGTTTTCTGGGTAGTCTTAGTTCAATAGAAGCATTGGCAGACTTAGGTGCTAGTATAAATTTAATGCCGTATTCACTATACACTAAACTAGACCTCGGAGAATTGAAACCAACACGAATAAGCATACAACTAGCCGATCGATCAGTAAAAAATCCTAGAGGGATAATGGATAACATGCTAGTTAAAGTTGGTACTTTATTATTTCCAGTAGATTTTGTTATTCTGGACATGGAAGAAGATTCTCGAGTTCCTCTCATATTAGGAAGACCATTCTTAAACACGGCTAAAGCAATAATAGACGTGTTCGGTAATGTGATGTGTAGCGACCCGACCAAATCTTCATTGACGGCGCCGACTACTTAGGTCCCATTGCGTGGTCGTAAGTCTTTAAAATGACGTTTGACCAAAGATATGTCGCATTCCTTTCAAAAGTAAAGATTTGTTTCACAGTTTACAAGAATTGTTCATCCAAAAGTTACGTTACAAAGTTATAAGTACAAAGGAAACCTATGCGACACAGTTTTAAATAAAGTCAAAAGACGCTCCATGTATGCACATATACTCGACATCCAATGCAAGTATCAAATAATGAGCGGAAGCATGTTTCACATATCGTTCAAAGACCTGAGAAAAACATAGAAATCTGTCAATGAAAACATTGGTGAAATCATAGGTTTAAATAAGTAAGTGAGTAAAAGTAAGTCGAACCACAAGATTTACAACATTGATAAATAGTAATACATTCTAAAAGTTAATATTCACGAGCACCCAATTATCAAGGCTTAATGTTTCCTTCCATAGTACCCCATCACAATAGTGTTAGAACATACACTGTTTCCCGAAAATATATTTCATCTGTTGACGGTAGCGAACCGTCCGAGATGAGGGTTTGTCAAACCCATATGGCCATACAACATAAGTTCACGCCTACACTTACACCCTGCAAGTGTAACTAATGATAATCAAATTGAGGCTTTCATTCTAAACTCGTATGTAGAATGTTTGTTTTCCTGTACTTGTGTTCACTTAGTTAAAAAGAAACGTTTATGTTTTCTCATCCCAAATGTAACTTCAAAATAGTAAAAGTGGGACTATGATCTCACCTTGAGTGCAAGAGTAAATAAGTACTTTGACAAGTAACGTGTGCAAAGAACAATGCTAGTCTTGACCTAAACAAATAGGGTTGTATCAATAACGGTAAACACGATCGGTCAAAGATGTTCAATTAGTCCTATGGCTCGTTACGACTCGATTATGTAGCATGTGAATCAAATTGTCAAGTTTCATGCAAGATACAAGTAAAGAATCATGTTAGAAAGATTGCATAATCATTTGGTTAAGTTTGACAAAAAGTCAAACTTTGGTCGATCAAAGTCAAAGAAAAAGTCAAAGCGTTCGGGTCAGGTCTCGAACTATTTTTCTGTGCTAATTATTCATATATAAACATGTTAGAACAAGTCTCATGTGAATCGGAGGTCCATAGGGTGCCAAACATTTTTCATATAATTGACATGTAGGTCAGAACCTGAACACGGCTTAGGCCGCGCCGCGATCCAGGATTGCCGCGCCGCGACAATACACGGGATCTGGTACCTGGTCAGTCTCAAATGTCCAAGTCTCAATTCAAAACACTTTCAAGCGTAACTCGCAAACCGCTAATACTTAGAACTCGTATTTTATATCGTTGGAAAGCTCTTTTGACAAGGAATACAACTAAACATGTTTCATCAAATAAAAACATCATTTCAAATAACCGATTTCTCGTCAAGTGATCATTTAAAGTCCATTTTCCAAGTTTCAAGCTCACAAAATGCCATTTAAGTTTCGGGAATCCAATTCACACATGTGATATTCCGTTTTGAAGGTAATGAAACATACATTACAACTACACACTTACAATTAACATTTCATGGCATTCAAACATCAAAAAGTTCATCTCAAGAACAATCAAACCTTAATCAAGGATCACAAAATCATAAATCATGTTTTTGAAGTTTTACAAATCAACCTACACATCAAAATGAAGCTAGTGATACTAGTAACACAATTAAAAAATGAACTTTAACAATTTAACAACCTTAAATCTTCCAAAATCAAAGATTAAGCAAACCCATTTTCAAGTGTTCAAACTAGTTACTCAAATCAACAAATCGAACAAACAAACATATATTCATGTTATACACGAGCCATAGACACTAATTAACACTTTTATAATTCAAAAACATCAAGAACACAAAATCTAGTGATTTTAGAAAGTTACCCAAATGAGATGAAATTGGTATCAAGTCGAAGAGGATGAAGAGAGGATTCCAAATATGTAAATTGTTTTGATGTTAGCCTCCAAATCCGAAATTAGATGATGAATTTTGTTGGTGTTCTTGAAAGAAAAATGGAAGTATGAAAAAGAAGAGAAAGAGAGAAAAGAGATGAATGAGTGGATGTGGTGAAAGGTTGACCATTTGACCTAGTCAAAACTTTGGTCATTTGGCAACCTTGGTCCCTCAATTTCGTAGTCGGGTGCAAGAATTAACCAAACGAATTATTTTGAATTACACGAGAGTACGAGAGATGTTATAATCCAATAATGAAAATATTTTAAAAATGTTAGCTAATAGAGGATACGAATCGAGATACTGAGGCTATCATTAAAATAAAAAGACGGGCGTTAAAATAATTTAACGAAAAAATGCGGGATGTTACATTACCCACACCTTAAAAGAAATTTCGTCCCGAAATTTAGTTGGAAGTAATAGTCGATGTCTCTTACTCGAGACCTAGTGTTGTAACTCTACGAATGAGTGAAGGTACTTTCTTGGATATTCCATGAATCTGAATAGTCGGGGTTTCACGTTGTATTAAGGCTTGGTTTACGATCCACCATTCAACCGGTTCCTCCACAAAATGAAGTTTTTCATCAATAGTAAGTTCCTCGAGAGGGATGACGATATCGTGTTCGGCAAGACACTTTTTCAAGTTAGATACATGGAAGGTAGGATGGACGGAGTTCAATTGAGGCGGAAGATCTAAACGATAAGCAACGGTTCCAATACGCTCCAAGATTTCGAAAGGACCAATATACCGCGGATTTAGCTTCCCGCGTTTCCCAAAATAGATTACACCTTTCCAAGGTGCGACTTTTAACATTACCCGGTCATCGACTTGAAATTCGAGGTCGTTGCGTCGTTTGTCGGTATAGCACTTTTGACGACTTCGGGCCGTCCTAAGCCTATCTCAGATTTAAACGATTTTCTCGGTGGTTTCGTGAATGAGTTCGGATTCGGTGATTTGCTTGCCACATGTTTTGGTCCAACGAATAGGGGTATGACATTTGCGGTCATATGGGGTTTCGAAAGTGCGGCGTTAATATACAAGTGATAACTACTGTTGTGAACGGAGGCAACTAAAGGCAACGATACAAGTTTGTAACATGTCTTTCCAAGATTTAAATCGTACGTTTGCTTGTTCCGTTGGCTTGTGAAAGGTATGTGGTACTCATGTCTAAACGTGTTCCTAAGGCTTCTTGCAAAACTAGAAGTGAAACGTGTATTTCGATCTGGGATAATTGACAATGGTACACCATGTTGGAATAGAATTTCTTAAGATATGCTCGAACAAGTTAGTTAGGGTTCGGAAACGTTGGTTGGGACAAGTTTCTGTTTCTCAAGGATTCCCACGCCGCGAAAGATTTATCGATTTTTAAAAAATGTTCGCCAGAGCAAGTTTCTTATCGGGTTCGGGAAACGTTCGTTAGGACTATTCACCCTTATGGCGAATACCAGTGTAACGTGGAGAGTCTCTCCCTCCATGGAGAATTTAGAATAAAAGATTTCCTTATACGAAAGTACGAGCGAAAAATATAGGAGTGAAATGAGGACTTAGAATAGGATGAGTTTATACCTTGAGGTAGCCATATCGCGCATCTAGTGGGCAAATGTTGGGACTTGGAAGGGGAACGAGATAGGACGCATAGTTGTATAGTTCGGGGTTGAGTAGTAGTTGGCCATATCAGAAGCATAAGGACGATAAGTCAAAGAAGAGTAAAGTATCCTTGGATTGTGTGTTATCTTAAGTTCCAGTAATATTGTAACGGGGAAATAACAGAGTTATGTAACGTGGCACGTGATGACGAGAAGATTGTTCGGATTCATAATCAAGTATTTAAATTTTTCGAGCAAATTAACGAATTTCAGTTTCCTTGATTTCGAGTCGAGAGAGTATGCCCTTCGGGCGTTCAAGTAGAAATATTTCCATATTTGAGTTCCATCTTGTGCTATACGAATTTAGCTAGTAATGTTGGTGTGAAAAATCACGTTTAAGGTTCGGGCACGGAGAGGTTTAAATTTTCCCCCCAGTGAGTTAACGAGTTTAAAGGTCGTGCAACATGAAAAAAGTCGGAAATGAATCTTCGGTAATAACCGGCGAGATCCAAGATTTTTACGAATACCAGTCTTAGTCACGAGGGTCTCCCGATTACGTGTGGTTCCGATTACGAGATGTATTGAAATACCTTGAACACTATCAACAGGGTCTAGAAATTGGACTTCGTTTAACCAAAATTCTCGCTTGGAGAATTCGGCATAGAGTTGCTCTTTTCTCAAGAGTTCGAGCGTAAGACGGAGACGTTGCTCGTTTTCTTCTTCATTTGAATAGGTTTAGACATCAATTATAAGTACGGTAATGAATTTGTCTAGATAAGTTTGCACACGCGGTTCCGGAGGTTTATGAATACAGACGGAGCCTTAGATTAACTGAACGGTACTAAGAGAGATTTACAACTATCTTAGCGAGTTCGGAAAATGGTTTAGGAGACATCGTCTCCCTTAACCCTCAATTGATGATAACCAGAATGAAGGTCGATTTGGAATACACACGGAATTCATGCAAATAATCATGAGGTCATGGATACGAGGGAGAGGGTATCGGTTTTCAACCGAAAATTACTTAGTTCACAATAATCTATACATAATTGTAGGGAAACATTTCTCCTTAACGAATAGGTTTTGAGCTCCTTAGTTCTATAGGTGTCAAGTCAAAATTTCAATTATCCACCTAATAAGTTTAACGTACATCCCCCGATAAAATTTATAGGTACACAATATTATTCCGTTGGTCACTTGAATGGCGTAAGTAACATCTAAGGGGAGTGGTGGAGTGCAAATGGTAGGCTCCAAAGCCTCGGATACAAAACATTTATCGACATCCTAATCGAATAAACATGAAACCTGAGAATTTTGAGAAGAAACGTACCCGTGACTAGTTGTCATCTCGGGCAACCTAGGTGTCGATGTTGAAAATCCAACGGCGTGCGTTGGGGTTGGTTTCTTCATTGGACGTGCATTCCTAAAATGACCCGGTTGGCCACGTTCGAAACAAACACTCGTTTTTGGTTCATTGGGCCCCTTTTTAGCAACGGGGGTGGCACTTTTACAAATATGGGCCACATGGCCACTTCTTTGACACCTGATGCAAAATGGTTTACCACATTCGCCCAAATGATGTTTGTGGCATTTGTTACAATAAGGTAGGTTTCCGGCATACCCCTTCTTGCCACCGGGGGTGAAAGGCTTCTTGGCGAAGTTGTTGTGGTTGTGGTTGCTTGATGGAGAGGCTTCCCATTTTCTTTTGTTGTTACCCGGTTGGTCCTCGGCCGTTGGTGCCGGTGCTTCAATTTTATTCACCGTTTTTATAGATTGGCGGGCCATCGTTAAAGCCTCTTGTAGGTTGGCGGGTTTGGATGACATTAACCCATGTTGAATGCTCTTAGGAAGGCCATCCATGTAAAGTTCAACTCTTAGAGACTCGGGAGTCATGAGGGTCGGACAACTTATGGCTAGTTCAGCAAACCGTTGATTATAAGCTTCGAGGTCATTCCCGACCGTTTATAAATTTCTTAGCCCCTGTTCGAGCCTTCGAGTCTCGTTGCTCGGGAAGTATTCGGTGACCATTCTTTCCCTTAATTCGGTCCAAGAGAGTGTGTGGGCTTCATCGATACCCACCGATTGTACATACTTATTCCACCACGAGAGAGCAACGCCAGTGAAAGTGAGGGTGGAAAACTTGACCTTATCTTGGTCTCGACAACCGCTTATGCTAAAAACGGATTCCATTTGATCAAACCATCGGGTGAGAGCAACTGGTCCCCCGGTTCCATCAAAAGTGGGAGGGTTGTACTTCATGAAGCTTTTGTAGGAGCACTCCTCATTTGAATTACCGGCTCCCTGATTATTGTTGTTGGAAAAGTGATCGGCCACGGCCTCACCCACGGCGGTGGCTATCATTTGTTGAAGAGCTTGTTCTAGAGTTTAGGGAGGAGTATTGTGTTGACCTTGGTGAGCCATTGTTCCTTCATGACACAAGAATATCGTTGATTAGTATTTTCAACAATACTAACCGTGATACGGAAAAAGGATAGAGAGAAAATTTTTCCTTGACTCGCCTTAAATTCTTTATGTCATAATGTCGGAACATTCATGTGAATCACCGTAATATAATCCCGAAAATTATATTACCGTGATTCACATGTGCATTTAACATTACTTCATAAAGTCAAGGTGGCGCGTCAACAAAATTTATCAACGTAAGATCAAGATCGAATACGAGTTAGATATGATAAAAGAGTTCGAGTATAATGCACAAATAATCAAGTAATTCCTACTTCAGTCTATATGCCGGTTGTAGTCTAGATTCACTAATGTACCCTATGACTCGGGGTTGACACCAATGAACTCTAAATCCCTACAACCAATGCTCTGATACCATCTGTAGCAACCCGACCAAATCGTCATTGACGGCGCCGACTACTTAGGTCCCATTGCGTGGTCGTAAGTCTTTGAAATGATGTTTGACCAAAGATATGTCGCATTCCTTTCAAAAGTAAAGATTTGTTTCACAGTTTACAAGAATTGTTCATCCAAAAGTTACGTTACAAAGTTATAAGTACAAAGGAAACCTATGCGACACAGTTTTAAATAAAGTCAAAAGACGCTCCATGTATGCACATATACTCGACATCCAATGCAAGTATCAAATAATGAGCGGAAGCATGTTTCACATATCGTTCAAAAACCTGAGAAAAACATAGAAATCTGTCAACGAAAACGTTGGTGAAATCATAGGTTTAAATAAGTAAGTGAGTAAAAGTAAGTCGAACCACAAGATTTGCAACATTGATAAATAGTAATACATTCTAAAAGTTAATATTCACGAGCACCCAATTATCAAGGCTTAACGTTTCCTTCCATAGTACCCCATCACAATAGTGTTAGAACATACACTGTTTCCCGAAAATATATTTCATCTGTGGACGGTAGCGAACCGTCCGAGATGAGGGTTTGTCAAACCCATATGGCCATACAACATAAGTTCACGCCTACACTTACACCCTGCAAGTGTAACTAATGATAATCGAATTGAGGCTTTCGTTCTAAACTCGTATGTAGAATGTTTGTTTTCCTGTACTTCTGTTCACTTAGTTAAAAAGAAACGTTTATGTTTTCTCATCCCAAATGTAAGTTCAAAATAGTAAAAGTGGGACTATGATCTCACCTTGAGTGCAAGAGTAAATAAGTACTTCGAAAAGTAACGTGTGCAAAGAACAATGCTAGTCTTGACCTAAACAAATAGGGTTGTATCAATAACGGTAAACACGATCGGTCAAAGATGTTCAATTAGTCCTATGGCTCGTTACGACTCGATTATGTAGCATGTGAATCAAATTGTCAAGTTTCATGCAAGATACAAGTAAAGAATCATGTTAGAAAGATTGCATAATCATTTGGTTAAGTTTGACAAAAAGTCAAACTTTGGTTGGTCAAAATCAACGAAAAAGTCAACGTGTTCGGGTCGGGTCCCGAACTATTTTTCTGTGCTAATTATTCATATATAAACATGTTAGAACAAGTCTCATGTGAATCGGAGGTCCATAGGGTGCCAAACATTTTTCATATAATTGACATGTAGGTCCGAACCTGAACACGGCTTAGGCCGCACCGCGACCCAGGATTGCCGCGCCGCGATAATACATGGGAGCTGGTACCTGGTCAGTCTCAAATGTCCAAGTCTCAATTCAAAACACTTTCAAGCATAACTCGCAAACCGCTAATACTTAGAACTCGTATTTTATATCGTTGGAAAGCTCTTTTGACAAGGAATACAACTAAACATGTTTCATCAAATAAAAACATCATTTCAAATAACCGATTTCTCGTCAAGTGATCATTTAAAGTCCATTTTCCAAGTTTCAAGCTCACAAAATGCCATTTAAGTTTCGGGAATCCAATTCACACATGTGATATGCCGTTTTGAAGGTAATGAAACATACATTACAACTACACACTTACAATTAACATTTCATGGCATTCAAACATCAAAAAGTTCATCTCAAGAACGATCAAACCCTAATCAAGGATCACAAAATCATAAATCATGTTTTTGAAGTTTTACAGATCAACCTACACATCAAAATGAAGCTAGTGATACTAGTAACACAATTAAAACATGAACTTTAACAATTTAACAACCTTAAATATTCCAAAATCAAAGATTAAGCAAACCCATTTTCAAGTGTTCAAACTAGTTACTCAAATCGAACAAACAAAACATATATTCATGTTATACACGAGCCATAGACACTAATTAACACTTTTATAATTCAAAAACATCAAGAACACAAAATCTAGTGATTTTAGAAAGTTACCCAAATGAGATGAAATTGGTATCAAGTCGAAGAGGATGAAGAGAGGATTCCAAATATGTAAATTGTTTTGATGTTAGCCTCCAAATCCGAAATTAGATGATGAATTTTGTTGATGTTCTTGAAAGAAAAATGGAAGTATGAAAATGAAGAGAAAGAGAGAAAAGAGATGATGAGTGGATGTGGTGAAAGGTTGACCATTTGACCTAGTCAAATCTTTGGTCATTTGGCAACCTTGGTCCCTCAATTTCGTAGTCGGGTGCGGGAATTAACCAAACGAATTATTTTGAATTACACGAGAGTACGAGATATGTTATAATCCAATAACGAAAATATTTTAAAAATGTTAGCTAATGGAGGATACGAATCGAGATACTGAGGCTATCATTAAAATAAAAAGACGGGCGTTAAAATAATTTAACGGAAAAATGCGGGATGTTACATGATGACCCGGAATTTTCTGACCAAATTTAAACTTTATCTTTAAATAATTTAATGTTTTCGACACGATAAGCAAAGTCTGTAAAACTGAATCTCAAAATTTTTGAACTATTCAAGTACCCTTCGGTTGTTCTCAACGATTCGCAAACCATTATATGTAAATAGATACATATATATACTATAACTTGAAAACGTAACAAAGTTTTAATTGTTTAATACCGTACATTAAACTTATTGGTTTAAATATTTATTTGAATATATATGATAAGTTGGAATATTAATTGTATGAATAACTTGCGACGTATATTTAAAACGTGTTTATGAATGTTGAAAATATATATTAACTTGGTCATAAAACGATTTGTTATTATATATATATCAACAAATAGCGAGACAATGATTTATAGAAGTAAATGACCAAAACACTCGAAAGTTTAAGATACACTTTGAATGATATAGTTTATTGATAATTTAAGACTATATTTTGACAAAGGTACGAGTCACAAAACGTAAATTACGAGTTTTCTAAGCGTACGAAAATGCGTTCGAGAAACCGAAACCGGGACATAAGTCGAGTGGCAACGTACGAGTCATCGGAACAAAAATTACAAGTCAACTATGCATGTGAATTTAATATAATATATAATTAATTATATAAATTAAATATATTATATATATTATATAAAATTATGTCGACAAACAAAAAGTTAAAAGTTTGTGAGCTGGATCAGAGGGCCATGCGATCGCATGGCCTTGAAGCACAAATCCCATGCGATCGCATGGGGTACTTTTTCAGAAAAGGTTCTATAAATTGCTCGAGTTTGGGTTCCGTTTTTACACCTTTTCATCTATCCATATATCCTCACTCCGTATGCATTATATTTATTTATTATATTATTATTATTATTATTATTATTATTATTATTATTATTATTATTATTATTATTATTATTAATATTAAGATTAATATTATTATTAATCTTATTAATATTAGTATTATTAATTAGTATTATACATAAAATACTACGACGGAGTGCCGTTCGATTAATTTAAAAACAAGTTTTACGAGCGGGATAGAGCTAAGGAAAATATGGGTTATAGCTATGGAGGTTATGGGTAATATTCATGGGTACTGTTCGCAAGTCAAACCTAGTGTTTATCATCTCCGTTGTGTCTACATACTTTTCTACAATATTGAATCTCAATATTGATACGTAAGCACTCATATTTTATCTTTTATATATTAATTGTGTATCCATGTCTAGTGCTCGAGTATATATATCTAAGCATGCTTGTATGCTAAATTTTGTCGTTAAATAGTTTATAATGAATCACAAATTAAATACATATATTACTGGTAAAAGGCATATGATATACATGTTTTTGAAAAGCTAGCGAAAAATCAATAACTTTTCATTTAGATATCGAATAGTTTCGATGAATGGATTAAAATATATGATCAACTGAATTATAATTGACGTTAATTGGAATTGCTTTTAAATCTGCAATTAATATTTAAACAACTTTTTTACGAGATTGATAAAATGGATTTTTTAATATTACCAACCGAGTAAATAAATCCTTATATAAGACACGTCTCGTTTTGTTGAACAATTGTCAAAACTGATTGTTTTATCATATTTTAAAGCCTTATAAAAACTATAGTTTAATCTTACAAGAATTGGAAAACTATGTGAAATATTAAAATGATTCGATTGCCATGATCATTCAACTATTGTATGGAGTCAGATTGACTTTTTGAAATAACTTTTGATAACTATTGTATATCGATCTCGAGCATTAGGATTGTGATACACTATGACCTGACCTAGCTTGATAGACATTTATTGACCAACATATGTTCTCTAGGTTGAGATCTACGGTTATTTGGTATTCCGAGTTTCGGTCACATTTCGATGAACAACTTTATGTGCTGCTAAGGTGAGTTTCATTTGCTCCCTTTTTAATTGCTTTTGCAATCTATATTTTTGGGCTGAGAATACATGCACTTTATTTTAAACGCAATGGATACAAGTACATACTAAATTCTACACCGAGTTTGAACCGAAAATCCCTTAGCTTTGGTAACTAGTAACTGCAGTTATAAGAACTGGTGGGCGCGAGTAGTTATATATGGATCCATAGGGCTTGACATCCCCGTCTGTTCCAGGTATAGAAACCCTAGCCTGAAGTATAAAACAGATGTATGCTATTTGAGGTTAGTACACGTTAGTTTGCATGTATTATACATGTTGATTGCATGTATGTTAAAACAGGAGTACTTATTAAAACGTTAAAGTTTAGTTACAGGGTGCTCAATCTTGTAGAATATTTTGATAAACGTTTCTGGATGAAACAACTGAAATCTTATGATCCACCTTTATATACAGATTATGTGCAACACTAAAACTATGAACTCACCAACCTTTGTGTTGACACTTGTTAGCATGTTTATTCTCAGGTTTCCTTGAAGTCTTCTGCTGTTTGCTTATATGTTAGACAAGCTATGTGCATGGAGTCTTACATGACATATTTTTCAAGGAAACGTTGCATTCATCAAATCATCACCATGTATCTTATTTTGACTGCATTGTCAACGGAAGTATTATTGTAAACTATTATTTACGATGATTGTCTATATGTAGAAATCATCAGATGTCGAAAACCTTTGATTTAAATATTCATTTATGGTGTGCCTTTTCAAAAGAATGCAATGTTTACAAAACGTATCATATAGAGGTCAAATACCTCGCAATGAAATCGATGAATGACGTGTTCGTCCATATGGATTTGGAGCGATCGTCACAGTTGGTATCAGAGCGTTGGTCCTAGTGAACCAGCTCTTGCATGAGTGTGTCTAACTGATAATTGTTAGGATACATTAGTAAGTCTGGACTTCGACTGTGTCTGCATGTCAAAAGTTTTGCTTATCATTTCTTATCGGAAATTACCTGTCTATCATCTTAAGTCTAAACGCGTCTTATTGCATTGATTGCATAGATAGTGTATAGACCAAATTTCATATCTTAGCATATCTGTTACTGTCAACTTTACCTGACAGCTTTCGAAAATTTCTCCGTATTTTGCGGGATCCCTTGTACTATATATTGGTATTCTATGTAATTAGAATATCATCTGATACCCAAAAATCATTTCATACCAAAAATCCTTTATCTAATCGTGTAAGATGAATCCCGTATCTAGTTCAAATTCCTTAAACTCCGACAGCTATTCCGATATGGATATTCACCTGAATTCCGAAGACAGTGTAATCGGAATGGATCAACCAATTAGCCATCATCTATTCTGGATGAATTAGGGATGGGTTCGTAGTCTACTTAATTATTGGAGACAAGAAGAAGGTGATCCATTCCATCCACCACATTGCCCTCTTGGCGAAGAACCTGAAGCACTTACCGGCGAACCTGTTTGTAATACCATTTTTTCTCTCATCTCCAGAATATCTCGTCATGATCATATACTCTCTCAAATTCTGGATCTTATTCATCCGCTCATCCGAACCGCCAATCATCCGGGTGTAGTAGAAGAAGTCAACGAGCTTCACGCTCGGGTAGTAGCTTTGGAGAATATAGTGCAAAGGTTACAAGCACCAGCAGCATCACCGGCATCAATAGTACCACCGACAACAACACCAACAGTACCATTACCACCACCAACAACATCCGCATCGCAAACCTAAACTTCACAATCTGTTCCACGAGCATCAACGTCATACGCACCGTAGTTACCAAGAAATACCAGCAACAATAACCGATGAAGTCTTAACTCATTTCCCCTGAAGAAATTTTATGTATATTTAATATATATGAATTTTTAAATCAAAATAAATCTTTTCATACTAAGCTATTACGTGTGAATCTTAACTGGTAGGTACTACTCGGTTAGTTCATATTACTAATATGCAATGATGTACATCCTTCCTTAACAACTTAACCATTGTTAACTATAATCTCTGTTTCAACTTAATGAATCCCATTTCATAATAAACCAAGTGTATTATTCAATTACATAATTGATTATACATTTTCATTTTCGATATACTCGTAACTTTCCAGAAAACATCATATGTGCCTTGCAAAGTTCGCAAGAATTCCACAAGCATCAACATCCTTCACCGAGGAATATCAATAAGAATAAATAATGAAGTATTGATTTCATTAGTGAAATACTCCGCGAAGATTATGTAATCTCTAATGTTTTAGAGATTATTCATCCAAGCCAAAAATCAAATGAGCTTAATATGATACTAACTCATTAAATCTGTATTATATCTGAAGAAAATATACATACATATATTTTCATAAAGACAGTAATAAAAAAAAATTTTGTACAAAGTATTAATTGTGAAATCTTTAACGGGTAGGTAATACTCGGGAAATATTTAAGTTCGCAATTAATATGTTACACTGTACATTCTTCAATTTTGATTCAAAAATCATTAACTATACTCACTATCTTCACAACGATATACAATCGTTTTCATACAAATTCAATTACATATTCTGATATTGACGGATCAGAATCCAAGTCATAACTCTGAACCTGTGACATCATTCTTAGATCTCTACATCTTTCAAAGCTATACTTTGACTTCAAAACTGTGCAAGATCCTTTAATGTTGTTAATACCGAAAATAATCTTGCAATTCTTTTCAAGATATCAATTTTCATCACACTTCCAACCAGTCAACTTCGACTTTTCAGATTAACTTTATTGTAACATTGACATATACGTTCTTGTTACAAGGGAACCTTTCATGTCCCACCACATTAGCAGTAAATTTACCAGCAACTTCATTAATCTGTGACCTAAGTTTCTTCGAAAAATCACAATAATTATTCATTGAAACTCTATCAAGTACTCATATACAACTAGTAACAACAATTGCCATACCAACCACCGGGAATTAGCAATCAGTATTTTGAATCTCGCAACATTTTCTACGACAACAGTTATATATAGATAACATCTATCTTCTAGACCTACAGATTTCGAATGTAATTTTCTGAAAAACACCTTAAACTACGAACTAGTTCTCGAAATCTTGAAAAATGCTGATGAAGCAGCAAAAACTGTAAACGACCTTAATAGTAAAAAGTTTGATGATAAAGGATAGTGTGCTGGCAAAGCTCAGAAAAAAGAGAAAGTTTGGAACTGGAAAACGGATTGAGCAAAGTATGAAAGAGGCTGTGGATAAATCACAAGGACAAATCTGTATTCAAAGAATCCAAATGATTCAGTATCTGCTGAAGCCATTAACGAATACCTTGCTTCCGAATATAAACCCTTGCGGACAATATTCTTCATCATCCTCTGATATTAGAAATTCTAAGATATCATCATATCTTTCATTATAAATATCCTCCATATTTCTGGAGATAATTCCATAATCATTCTTATCTGAAATCAATTTTCTCCTTACGATATCTGTGTTACACCATAAAAGAAACTATTTTAGTTTCTAAATTCTGAAACTTTCAAGTTTAAAATATAAATGTTTTGAAGTAATGTTGGGAATTGAAGCATGAGTTAGTATAATATAATGACACTTGATCAACGTGATTATATTACAGTAAGTCATGATGAGTTTCTAATGGAACGTGATAAATGTTCACAGATCATACCCTCATCATGAACCATGTTACATAACTCTTTCATTCTATATAATCTCTAAAAATATCAAGAAAATATTTTTTTAATGATTCGGTCTTTTTCGAGGTATTCTGGTAATTTGACAAGTCAGATTGTTCTATTACCATTTCTTTCTTAGAACATTAGTTATGTTCATCTGAAACTTCATATCTACGAATTCTGGACCATTATCCGCTTGACTTAAGGTCGGGAAGAGAAAACGAAAGCATGAAGTTCCGAAATATAATGGAGAACATAAAGCCCGATAACAACCCCGAAATTACAAACCGTGTATATC
This sequence comes from Rutidosis leptorrhynchoides, assembly GCF_046630445.1. Taxonomy (NCBI): domain Eukaryota; kingdom Viridiplantae; phylum Streptophyta; class Magnoliopsida; order Asterales; family Asteraceae; genus Rutidosis; species Rutidosis leptorrhynchoides. The sequence goes on along the minus strand of NC_092339.1, from coordinate 40,447,683 downwards.
AATGTGTATAGCAATATAAAGACACGGGAGAATGAAAAACACTATAACCCCAAGGTAATAGTAGAAGAAAATAACTTCCTCTGGTGGCAGATGAAAAAGAAGAATAAAGGATACGATAGCCAGGAAAATATCAAGAATTAGAACTGGATTAAGCATTTTCACAATCTATTGGGATGTATGAAATAAGAAAGAAGATTATAGGAGTGGTGAAAATAAATGAAACGGAAGAGGTCAATTTATAGCAAAATATCAGACATAGCAATCGAGGCAGATTACGCATTTAATCAAAGAAATTCCTAATTTCCGCAAATTCCAAAGAATCAAATCTTATTTAAATTATGAAGATTTTCTATTCCTTAAATTTCGGAAATCAATCGTAACTACGTCAAAAGCTAAGACGAATCTCTATTCTTTCATTTCACTCTTTTACGATAACTTCTCTCATACGCTTTGAGAAATCGAATTGTTTTATCCATATAATTCAACGGTGATAAAATTCTATTTATCAACTCATATTCGTCATGAAAACATTTCTATTGTTAGCCATGACGACCTCACTTAAATTTCGGGACGAAATTTCTTTAACGGGTAGGTACTGTGATGACCCGGAAATTTCTGACCAAATTTAAACTTTATCTTTAAATGATTTAATGTTTTCGACACGATAAGCAAAGTCTGTAAAACCGAATCTCAAAATTTTTGAACTATTCAAGTACCCTTCGGTTGTTCTCAACGATTCGCAAACCATTATATGTAAATAGATACATATATATACTATAACTTGAAAACGTAACAAAGTTTTAATTGTTTAATACCGTACATTAAACTTATTGGTTTAAATATTTATTTGAATATATATGATAAGTTAGAATATTAATTGTATGAATAACTTGCGACGTATATTTAAAACGTGTTTATGAATGTTGAAAATATATATTAACTTGGTCATAAAACGATTTGTTATTATATATATATCAACAAATAGCGAGACAATGATTTATAGAAGTAAATGACCAAAACACTCGAAAGTTTAAGATACACTTTGAATGATATAGTTTATTGATAATTTAAGACTATATTTTAACAAAGGTACGAGTCACAAAACGTAAATTGCAAGTTTTCTAAGCGTACGAAAATGCGTTCGAGAAACCGGAACCGGAACATAAGTCGAGTGACAACGTACGAGTCATCGGAACGAAAATTACAAGTCAACTATGCATGTGAATTTAATATAATATATAATTAATTATATAAATTAAATATATTATATATATTATATAAAATTATGTCGACAAACAAAAAGTTAAAAGTTTGTGAGCTGGATCAGAGGGCCATGCGATCGCATGGCCTTGAAGCACAAATCCCATGCGATCGCATGGGGTACTTTTTCAGAAAAGGTTCTATAAATTGCTCGAGTTTGGGTTCAGTTTTTACACCTTTTCATCTATCCATCTATCCTCACTCCGTATGCATTATATTTATTTATTTATTTATTTATTTATTATTATTATTATTATTATTATTATTATTATTATTATTATTAATATTAAGATTAATATTATTATTAATCTTATTAATATTAGTATTATTAATTAGTATTATACATAAAATACTACGACGGAGTGTCGTTCGAGTAATTTAAAAACAAGTTTTACGAGCGGGATAGAGCTAAGGAAAATATGGGTTATAGCTATGGAGGTTATGGGTAATATTCATGGGTATTGTTCGCAAGTCAAACCTAGTATTTATCATCTCCGTTGTGTCTACGTACTTTTCTACAATATTGAATCTCAATATTGATGCGTAAGCACTCATATTTTATCTTTTATATATTAATTGTGTATCCATGTCTAGTGCTCGAGTATATATATTTAAGCATGCTTGTATGCTAAATTTCGTCGTTAAACAGTTTATAATGAATCACAAATTAAATACATATATTACTGGTAAAAGGTATATGATATACATGTTTTTGGAAAGCTGGCAAAAAATCAATAACTTTTCATTTAGATATCGAATAGTTTCGATGAATGGATTAAAAGATATGATCAACTGAATTATAATTGACATTAATTAGAATTGCTTTTGAATCTGCAATTAATATTTAAACAATTTTTTTTACGAGATTGATAAAATGGATTTTTTAATATTACCAACCGAGTAAATAAATCCTTATATAAGACACGTCTCGTTTTGTTGAACAATTGTCAAAAATGATTGTTTTATCATATTTTAAAGCCTTATAAAAACTATAGTTTAATCTTACAAGAATTGGGAAACTATGTGAAATATTAAAATGATTCGATTGCCATGATCATTCAACTATTGTATGGAGTCAGATTGACTTTTTGAAATAACTTTTGATAACTATTGTATATCGATCTCGAGCATTAGGATTGTGATACACTATGACCTGACCTAGCTTGATAGACATTTATTGACCAACATATGTTCTCTAGGTTGAGATCTACGGTTATTTGGTATTCCGAGTTTCGGTCACATTTCGATGAACAACTTTATGTGCTGCTAAGGTGAGTTTCATTTGCTCCCTTTTTAATTGCTTTTGCAATCTATATTTTTGGGCTGAGAATACATGCACTTTATTTTAAACGCAATGGATACAAGTACATACTAAATTCTACACCGAGTTTGAACCAAAAATCCCTTAGCTTTGGTAACTAGTAACTGCCAGTTATAAGAACTGGTGGGCGCGAGTAGTTATATATGGATCCATAGGGCTTGACATTCCCGTCTGTTCCAGGTATAGAAACCCTCGCCTGAACTATAAAACAGACGTATGCTATTTGAGGTTAGTACACGTTAGTTTGCATGTATTGTACATGTTGGTTGCATGTATGTTAAAACAGGGGTACTTATTAAAACGTTAAAGTTTAGTTACCAGGGTGCTCAATCTTGTAGAATATTTTGATAAACGTTTCTGGATGAAATAACTGAAATCTTGTGATCCACCTTTATATACAGATTATGTGCAACACTAAAACTATGAACTCACCAACCTTTGTGTTGACACTTGTTAGCATGTTTATTCTCAGGTTTCCTTGAAGTCTTCCGCTGTTTGCTTATATGTTAGACAAGCTATGTGCATGGAGTCTTACATGACATATTTTTCAAGGAAACGTTGCATTCATCAAATCATCACCATGTATCTTATTTTGACTGCATTGTCAACGGAAGTATTATTGTAAACTATTATTTACGATGATTGTCTATATGTAAAAATCATCAGATGTCGAAAACCTTTGATTTAAATATTCATTTATGGTGTGCCTTTTCAAAAGAATGCAATGTTTACAAAACGTATCATATAGAGGTCAAATACCTCGCAATGAAATCGATGAATGACGTGTTCATCCATATGGATTTTGAGCGATCGTCACAGGTAAGAAAATGACCCTAAGTGTAGAGGACGAGAGTGTTACCTTTTCTGTTGATAGAGCCATGCAACAACCGCAATCTGCAGATGATACATGTTATTATATTCAAACTATAGATTCACATGCAGAATTGTTAGAAGAATTTCCAGAATTACAAGGAACAGGAGAATGTTCTTTAGGAGAAAGAACTGAACCAATTGATGAAGCTAAAATGTTAGCTGCACTCATGGCTAATGAATATGAACCAACAACAGAAGAAATTCAAATGCTAAAAGAGGAAGACAGATATCGATACAAATCATCGATAGGAGAACCACCGACATTAGAGTTAAAGCCACTTCCAAACCATTTGGAATATGCTTATTTACATGGTGAATCTGAATTACCTGTAATAATATTGTCTTCTCTTACTGAAAATGAAAAATCTCAACTCATTTCTGTGCTAAAAGCTTATAAACCAGCTATTGCATGGAAGATTCATGATGTAGTGACCCGAACTTTTCCATATTTATATATATATTAAATAAAATTGTTATTTACATGATTAAGTGTTTCCAACATGTTAAGCAATCAAACTTTTTAAGACTTGATTAATTGAAATAGGTTTCATATAGACAATTGACCACCCAAGTTGACCGGTGATTCACGAACGTTAAAACTTGTAAAGACTATATGATGACATATATATGGTTATATATATAGTTAACATGATATTATGATAAGTAAACATATCATTAAGTATATTAACAATGAACTACATATGTAAAAACAAGACTACTAACTTAATGATTTTGAAACGAGACATATATGTAACGATTATCGTTGTAACGACATTTAATGTATATATATATCATATTAAGAGATATTCGTACATCATAATATCATGATAATATAATAATTTAAAATCTCATTTGATATTATAAACATTGGGTTAACAACATTTAACAAGATCGTTAACCTAGAGGTTTCAAAACAACACTTACATGTAACGACTAACGATGACTTAACGACTCGGTTAAAATGTATATACATGTAGTGTTTTAATATGTACTCATACACTTTTGAAAGACTTCAAGACACTTATCAAAATACTTCTACTTAACAAAAATGCTTACAATTACATCCTCGTTCAGTTTCATCAACAATTCTACTCGTATGCACCCGTATTCGTACTCGTACAATACACAGCTTTTAGATGTATGTACTATTGGTATATACACTCCAATGATCAGCTCTTAGCAGCCCATGTGAGTCACCTAACACATGTGGGAATCATCATTTGGCAACTAGCATGAAATATCTCATAAAATTACAAAAATATGAGTAATCATTCATGACTTATTTACATGAAAACAAAATTACATATCCTTTATATCTAATCCATACACCAACGACCAAAAATACCTACAAACACTTTCATTCTTCAATTTTCTTCATCTAATTGATCTCTCTCAAGTTCTATCTTCAAGTTCTAAGTGTTCTTCATAAATTCTACAAGTTCTAGTTTCGTAAAATCAAGAATACTTCCAAGTTTGCTAGCTTACTTCCAATCTTGTAGAGTGATCATCCAACCTCAGGAAATCTTTCTTATTTACAGTAAGATATCTTTCTAATATAAGGTAATACTCATATTCAAACTTTGATTCAATTTCTATAACTATAACAATCTTATTTCGAATGGAAATCTTACTTGAACTTGTTTTCGTGTCATGATTCTACTTCAAGAACTTTCAAGCCATCCAAGATCCTTTAAAGCTAGATCCATTTATCTCTTTTCCAGTAGGTTTATCCACAAAAATTGAGGTAGTAATGATGTTCATAACATCATTCGATTCATACATATAAAGCTATCTTATTCGAAGGTTTAAACTTGAAATCACTAGAACATAGTTTAGTTAATTCTAAACTTGTTCGCAAACAAAAGTTAATCCTTCTAACTTGACTTTTAAAATCAACTAAACACATGTTCTATATCTATATGATATACTAACTTAATGATTTAAAACCTGGAAACACGAAAAACACCGTAAAACTGGACATACGCCGTCGTAGTAACACCGCGGGCTGTTTTGGGTTTGATAATTAAAAACTATAAAAAACTTTGATTTAAAAGTTGTTCTTCTGGGAAAATGATTTTTCTTATGAACATGAAACTATATCCAAAAATCATGGTTAAACTCAAAGTGGAAGTATGTTTTTCAAAATGGTCATCAAGACGTCTTTCTTTTGACTGAAATGACTACCTCTTACAAAAACGACTTGTAACTTATATTTCTGACTATAAACCTATACTTTTTCTGTTTAGATTCATAAAATAGAGTTCAATATGAAACCATAACAATTTGATTCACTCAAAACGAATTTAAAATGAAGAAGTTATGGGTAAAACAAGATTGGATATTTTTTATTTTTGTAGCTACGGGAAATATTAACAATTCTATACAAATCATATCCTAGCTAACTTATATTGTATTATACATGTATTCTAATATATTATGTAATCTTGGGATACCATAGACACGTATGCAAATGTTTTGACATATCATATCGACCCATGTATATATATTATTTGGAACAACCATAGACACTCTATATGCAGTAATGTTGGAGTTAACTATACAGGGTTGAGGTTGATTCCAAAAATATATATACTTTGAGTTTTGATCTAGCCTGAGACGTGTATACACTGGGTCGTGGATTGATTCAAGATAATATATATATCGATTTATTTCTGTACATCTAACTGTGGACAACTAATTGTAGGTTACTAACGAGGACAGCTGACTTAATAAACTTAAAACATCAAAATGTATTAAAAGTGTTGTAAATATATTTTGAACATACTTTGATATATATGTACATATTTGTTATAGGTTCGTGAATCAACCAGTGGCCAAGTCTTACTTCCTGACGAAGTAAAAATCTGTGAAAGTGAGTTATAGTCCCACTTTTAAAATCTAATATTTTTAGGACTGTGAATACATGCGCTTTTATAACTGTTTTACGAAATAGACACAAGTACTTAAAACTACATTCTATGGCTGGATTATTAAATCGAATATGCCCCTTTTTATTAAGTCTGGTAATCTAAGAATTAGGGAACAGACACCCTAATTGACGCGAATCCTAAAGATAGATCTATTAGGCCTAACAAACCCCATCCAAAGTACCGGATGCTTTAGTACTTCGAAATTTATATCATATCCGAAGGGTGTCCCGGAATGATGGGGATATTCTTATATATGCATCTTATTAATGTCGGTTATTAGGTGTTCACCATATGAATGATTTTTATCTCTATGTATGGGATGTATATTGAAATATGAAATCTTGTGGTCTATTGTTACGATTTGATATATATAGGTTAAACCTATAACTCACCAACATTTTTTGTTGACGTTTTAAGCATGTTTATTCTCAGGTGATTATTAAGAGCTTCCGCTGTTGCATACTTAAATAAGGACAAGATTTGGAGTCCATGCTTGTATGATATTGTGTAAAAACTGCATTCAAGAAACTTATTTCGTTGTAACATATTTGTATTGTAAACCATTATGTAATAGTCGTGTGTAAACAGGATATTTTAGATTGTCATTATTTGATAATCTACGTAAAGCTTTTTGAACCTTTATTGATGAAATAAAAGTTATGGTTTGTTTTAAAATGAATGCAGTCTTTGAAAAATGTCTCATATAGAGGTCAAAACCTCGCAATGAAATCAATTAATATGGAACGTTTTTAATCAATAAGAACGAGACATTTCAGTTGGTATCAGAGCGTTGGTCTTAGAAAACCAGAATTTTGCATTAGTGTGTCTTATCGAGTTTGTTAACATGTGAATATTATGTGATATATTAATCTCTTAACGTGTTTGATATTATGTGATAGATGTCTACCTCTAGAACAAGTCCCATTGACTCACCTAATAATAATGAAGAGTCAAATGTAAATTGGAATGATTCGTGGACTGATTCACAAGTTCCCGAAGAGGAACCGGAAGAAGAGTCAGAACCGGAAGAAGAATCGGAACCGGAAGAAGAAATAGAACCAGTGGGGGAAATAATAAAACAGTTAAGTAGAAGAAAATCCTCAACCAACCGACCAAAGTTAATTATGGTCAATGGTGTTTCCGCCAAGGTAGCAAAGTATTGGGAGGATTACCAATTCTCAGATGAATCGGATCCCGACAAGGATTCCGATGATGTTATAGAAATTACCCCAACATAATTTAATAAGGCAAAAGAGAATAATAAGGGAAAGGGCATAAAAATAGAGAAATTTGATTTCAAACCCGATGAACTTTATATGTATCGTCAACACCCGTATTTCTTAAGTTGTGACAATAACCCGGGAACCTCTAAACCACCAGGTTTTTCTAAACCAATGTGGAAAACGACAGCTCGTATTAGAGGAACATCATATATCCCTAGAAACTTGGCAAAACGAACCAAAACTGAAGAAGAAGAAACGAGCGAGTCGGAATAAGATAGTTGTATTCGTGTGGTGTAATATATGTAATATAGTGTGCTTATGCTTTATGATATATGTAAAAATTGCTTGTATTAATAAGTATTTTTTTTATGAATCTAACTCTTGTCTATTTTACAGTATAAAAACACAAAATAGATAGACAACCCAGTATTTTAAGAGACCTACCCGGAGACATGATTGATGAAATCTTGTCTAGAGTCGGTCAGAATTCCTCGGCACAACTATTTAAGGCGAGATCAGTTTGTAAGACATTCGAAGAATGTTTCAAGAATGCCTTGGTTTATAAAAGGCTTTCGTTCGAAATATGGGGGATATCACATTGGGAAATCCATAAGTTACAATGTGTTTACTTTGACGCATATATTGCGGGGAACCCAAATACTATTTTACGCAACGGGTTAAGAAATTATTTTGACTCAATATATCCGAATATAGGACTTCGTGATTTAGAAAAAGCGGCTAACATGCAACATAAAGAAGCATGTTATGCTTACGGGTTAGTAATGTTCGCTTCTCACCAAAGTGAGAACAAGAACATCGGGCTACAACTATTAAACAAAACATTCCCACAAGTGACGGAGTCGGTAATTGGGGTAAGAAATGAGGTTTTTAGGTTTTTACGAGACTGTTGGTCATTACGTAACCTTCATTCTTTTGATGACGTTACAACACATTGTCTTACAATCGGTTACAACGGTTATGTTTCACAAAACCAAGGATGGGAAGTGGTATTAGTAAAACCAGAATGCATGACTTGTTTCTGGATGTATGAATTACGTGTCTTTATTGCCTTTGCTGAACGCCTTATTTATTAACTAGAATTATCTTCGCAACTACTTTGTATCAAAGTTTTATGTGCTATATTTCATGCTATATGTAAAATAGCGGTATTGTAAGTTTGCAAATTATTGTATAAAGGTTTGAATATGATATATTTTTTTGTGATTAGTTTTTCATATAGAATTGTAGTAGTTGAAATGGTATGTTAGCTACTAAGTATGAACTTAACGGGTAGGTACTACCCGAATTAAAGAGTATAAAATGCTAATATGAAGAAAGAGCTTTTATAAATAAGTTCATATTACGCTACGAAATACTATTGACTACTCTTGATATTCTATATGATTAGCTCGTTTCATTTGACTATTTTGAAGGAAATGGCACCGACTACTCGACACACCTTGAATATGAGCGAAGAGGAATTTCGTGCCTTTCTTGCTTCAAACATAGCCGCAGTATAGGTCGCGCTACATACCAACAATAACTCTGAATCTAGCAATATAGCTAATGGCGCAAGAAATCGTGTAGGATGCTCCTACAAGGAATTCACTACCTGCAAACCTTCAGAATTTGATGGGACCGAAGGACCAATCGGATTGAAACGGTGGACCGAGAAAGTTGAATCGGTCTTTGCCATAAGTAAGTGTGCTGAAGGAGACAAAGTGAAGTATGCTACGCATACCTTCACAGGTATTGCGTTAACATGGTGGAATACCTATCTAGAGCAAGTGGGACAAGATGCTGCTTACGCGCTACCGTGGTCAGCATTCAAGCACTTGATGAACGAGAAGTACCGTCCTAGAACCGAGGTCAATAAGCTCAAGTCAGAACTTAGAGGGTTACGAACACAGGGATTCGATATTACTTCGTACGAAAGATGATTCACAGAATTGTGCCTATTGTGTCCGAGAGCGTTCGAAGATGAGGAAGAGAAGATCGATGCATTTGTGAAAGGGTTACCGGAGAAAATCCAAGAAGATATAAGTTCACACGAGCCTGCCTCCATACAAAAGGCATGTAGAATGGTTCACAAACTAGTGAACCAGATTGAGGGAAGAATTAAAGAACAGGCGGCCGAAGAGGCTAACGTGAAGCTAGTCAAAAGAAAGTGGGAGGAAAACGGTGATAAGAGTCACCAAAACAACAACAACTATCCCAACAATCGCAACATCAATCGCAACTACAACAAACGGCAAAACAACAACAACAACAACAACTACAACAATCATTCCAACAACAATAACAACCGCAACAACAACAACAATCAGAAGTAGCTATGCCAATGGTGTGAAAAGTATCACTCGGGGTTCTGCACCAAATTTTGCAACAAGTGTAAAAGAAATGGTCATAGCACGGCGAAGTGTGAGGTCTACGGACCAGGGGTTAACAGAACGAAAGGAACAAATGGTGTCGGAACGAGTAATGGCAGAGCAAGTAGTGTCGGAGCAAGTTATGCCAATGTAGTTTGTTATAAATGTGGAAAACCGGGCCACATTATTAGAAATTTCCTGAACCAGGAGAACACGAATGGACAATGTCATAACCCGTCCTTAACCATAAGAACGAGTTAGATAACGTATGATTTCATTGCGAGGTATTGACCTCTATATGCGACATTTTTAAAAGAACAACTGCATTTATTTTACATTACAAACCATAACTCTTATGTTAATACAAGCTTTAGACAATATAAAGATGATTATCGTTTAGCGATAATCTTAGACTTACAAACTTTACATGTGATGATAACAATACGATTTCTAGCATATTTTACATTACAATTCCTCGGATATGCAGTTTTATTTTTGACACAAATATGCATACTCAAGATCTTGCTTAAATTCAACATGTTGCAGCGGAAGCTTTTAGTTATCACCTGAGAATAGACATGTTTAAAACGTTAACATAAAGTTGGTGAGATATAGGTTTAATGCCGGCAGCGATATAAATATAGACCACAAGATTTCATATGTAAACATTTTAATAAAAATATTCTAAGTGGTTGAGCACTTGGTAACCATACTTAACATTTAATCACGTCGCATATTCCCTTTATTATGAAATCTTACTACACCGTACCAAGTGTAGTCACGAAACGAAGTACTGTGCAACCGTTGAATACTGGTCGTCCAGTCCGGTTGGGGTTGTCAGGCCCGATAGATCTATCAACAGCATTCGCGTTTACAATACCGCTGTAAATAGTAGTTACCAAGCTACAGGGAAGTATGCCAGTGGTACAACTCAACGTAGAATATATTTTTCAGTTACTTGTGTCCATAACGTAAAACATAAAATACATGTATTCTCATCCCGAAATACTTAGAGTTTAAAAGTGGGACTATATACTCACTTTTTCCTTGAAGATATATATATTTTGACTTGGTCTCCGGTTGATATCACGAACCTATCCATATATAGTTTATCAATATATTTCCATTTTAAACAATCGTCACATATATATACTTATTATACTTTTAATAGTTTTAATAATTTCTTAGTCCGTAGTTAGCAGTCCGATGTTAGTAATTCAATTTTAATGGTTCATATTTAGGTGTTTAATAAATAAAACCCCCATCGAAATAAATAAAACCCCATCGTATTTGTATTGGTTGGGATTAATCTTGACCCACGGTACCGGTGTTGTCAAATGACGTGTTGCGTACAATCATGGGATCTTATGATTAATCTTCTCGTATTGTTTACGGGTGGTCCTGAAATATATAAAATTAAATTATGAGTACATATATATAAAATATCATGTTATTTTAGAAAGATGTGATTCATTTAATTTTTCTCCAATTATTTTCGTGGCTAAACTAGTTTTGGATATCCGATCTTGTTTTGGTCATATTTTCTTCGTTACAACTCTGTTTTCGTTGGTTCAACTTGCCACTTCCTTGGATCGAGTTCTTCTTTAAGACTATGAACTGTAAATACCTTAGTTTGTATTCGAAATCACAGGTCATAGGTCAAACTTTGGTGAAACTTATGAAGTTAATCATTTTCCCTTATGTAAACAACATTAAATGATTATTTTTCTAAAAATACTTATACTTTGAGTTAAATCATGAAATTTTTATGTGTTATCATATTCATAGTAAATATCATTTTTCCAGAAAATAAACCTCCAATTCAAGGTTCAAAATAGTTTTTAATTATCCAACCCAAAACCGCCCCCGGTTGCACTCCGACGTCGTAAAAACAGTTTTTAAGGTGTTCTTTGAAAAACCAAGTTATACCTTGTTAAATTAGCATATATTTATGATATATTACATGTCTTGAAGTATTTTAAAAGTTAAGTTAGAAGGATCTATTTAGTTTGCAAACAAGTTTGAAAACATTCAAACTATGTTCTTGTTGTTAAAATTTTATACCATAAAATAAGATAGCTATATATATATGAATCGAATAAGGTTATGAACAAAGTTACTACCTAAAGTTACTTGGACAAGATTGCTGTAAAAGAGAAGTAAAAATCTAGAACCAAAAGAGTGATGGAGTTGGATGAAAGATTGGAAGTAAACTTGTGTTCTTGAAAGGATTCTTGAAGTGTTTTTGTAAGGTTTTTCTTATGGTGTTTAAGTGATGTTTTTATGGCTAGATCTTCATGGATACTAGCTGAATGGTTATGGAGTTTCTTAAGAGTGTGTTTTTGGTTAAAGAAATGAGGTAATAAAATTTGAAAATGGAAGATGTATTTAAGGCCATAAAAACATGATTAATGGAAAAACATGGACAAAATTTCATGTTGTATTTTTATGTAATTAGTCATACTAAACATCAAAAGTAGTTACCTTATACATAAGGCATGAACAAGAGAGTTACCTTATACATAAGGCATGAACAAGGGCTGGTTGGTGGTGATTTGATGTGTATATACCAATAGTAAATACGTATAGAAGCTAGGTATGATACGAGTACATATACTCTACATATACGTATAGAAAATCTTGTGAAAAATGGAATGAGAATTCAAATATAGCTATCTTTTGTGAATATACTTATATTATTTTATGTATTTAAGTCTTTAAAAGTGATTAAATACATTACATATACGATATATGTATAAACATTATATGTTATAAGTATTTATGTCAAATAACGTTACGTATGGTTATCGTTTTGAAAACTTAAGTTAGTAGTTTCAAAATATACTTATAACTTATTGTTATTAATACAAAATGAGATATTAAAACATCCTTAGATCATGTTAAATATGTATATATACATATATATACACAAGCGTATAATTATCATATGTTATATAGTTCGTGATATCATCGGTCAAACTAGACGGTCAAACGTTGTGTAAAACTCATTTCAAAAACATAAGTCTCAACAATTTGGATTGCTTATCATGTTGGTAAGGTTTAATTTATGTAAATATTAATATTATAAGTATAGAACGATCGAAAAAGTGCGGGTCATTACAGTACCTACCCGTTAAATAAATTTCATCCCGAAATTTTAAAATTGTACCTATTTTGCGTCATCGAGAAACAAGTGTGGATACTTTTGTTTCATCTGATCCTCTCGTTCCCAAGTAAACTTAGGACCTCTTCGAGCATTCCAACGAACCTTAACGATCGGTATGTTGCTCTGCTTGAGCTGTTTAACTTCACGGTCCATGATTTCGATTGGTTCTTCGATGAATTGTAGTTTCTCATCGACATGGATTTCTTCAAGAGGAATGGTGAGATCTTCCTTTGCAAGACACTTCTTAAGGTTCGAGACGTGAAATGTATTATGTACTCCGGCGAGTTGTTGCGGTAACTCGAGTCGATAAGCTACCGGTCCAATGCGTTCGATGATCTTGAACGGGCCTACATATCTTGGGTTCAGTTTACCCCTTTTTCCGAAGCGTATTACACCTTTCCATGGTGACACCTTTAACATAACCATGTCACCGATCTGAAACTCTAATGGTTTCCTTCGGACATCGGCGTAGCTCTTTTGGCGACTACGGGCTGTTTTCAATCTCTCCTTAATTTGTACTATCTTCTCAGTCGTTTCGTGTATGATCTCGGGACCAGTTAATTGTCGATCTCCTACTTCATTCCAACAAATAGGAGATCTACACTTCCTTCCATACAGTGCTTCGAATGGTGCAGCTTTAATGCTCGCATGATAACTATTATTATACGAGAATTCTGCTAACGGTAAATACTTATCCCATCCGTTTCCAAAATCGATCACACATGCCCTGAGCATGTCTTCAAGAGTCTGAATTGTTCTTTCACTCTGCCCGTCAGTTTGCGGATGATATGCGGTACTCATATCCAAACGAGTTCCTAGTGCCTCCTGTAGTGATTGCCAGAACTTTGAGGTAAATCTACTATCACGATCGGATATAATGGAAATAGGTATTCCATGCCTTGAAACAATTTCCTTTATATACAATCGTAATAATTTCTCCATTCTATCCGTTTCCTTTATAGGCAAGAAATGTGCAGATTTGGTAAGACGATCAACAATCACCCAAATGGTGTCGTATCCCCAGGCAGTCTTTGGTAACTTCGTGATGAAATCCATGGTAATACCATCCCATTTCCATTCTAGGATTTCTGGTTGTTGAAGTAACCCTGACAGCTTCTGGTGTTCTGCTTTGACTTTGGAACAAGTTAAACACTCCCCAACATATGTTGCAACGTCTGTCTTTAAATTAGGCCACCAATAATGTGTCTTAAGATCTTGGTACATCTTTCCAACTCCAGGATGTATCGAGTATCTTGTCTTATGTGCCTCATTCAATATCAACTTCCTTAATCCACCCAACTTCGGTACCCAAATACGGTTTGCAAAATATCGAATTCCGTCTTCCCGTATAACGAGTTGCTTCTCATACTTCTTCATTATTTCATTTCTTATGTTTTCTTTAGTAAGTGCTTCTCGTTGAACTTCTTTGATTTGTGAGTTGAGATTCATGCGAATTTTTATGTTCATTGCTCGTACTCGAATTGGTTCTCGTTCCTTTCTGCTTAGAGCATCGGCCACCACGTTCGCCTTCCCGGGATGATAACGAATTTCATAATCATAGTCATTTATCAGCTCGACCCACCTACGTTGCCTCATGTTCAGCTGTTTCTGATCAAAAATATGTTGAAGACTTTTATGATCAGTGAACACAGTGCATTTAACCCCATACAAGTAGTGTCTCCATATCTTCAATGCAAACACGACTGCTCCCAGTTCTAAATCATGCGTCGTATAATTCCGCTCGTGAATCTTCAATTGTCGGGATGCGTATGCAATAACTTTCTTCCGTTGCATAAGAACGCAACCAAAACCTTGTCGCGAAGCGTCACAATATATTTCAAAATCATCGTTCCCTTCTGGTAACGATAAAATAGGTGCCGTAGTTAACTTCTTCTTTAGTAATTGAAATGCACTCTCCTGCTCAGATGTCCATTCATATTTCTTCCCTTTTTGCGTTAACGCTGTCAACGGCTTAGCTATTCGGGAAAAATCTTGAATAAACCTTCTATAATAACCGGCTAAACCCAAAAATTGGCGCATCTGCGTTGGTGTCTTAGGAGTCTCCCATTTTTCAATGGCTTCAATTTTTGCTGGATCAACCTGAATTCCTTTGCTACTAACAACGTGGCCAAGAAATTGCACTTCTTTCAACCAGAAAGCACATTTAGAAAATTTAGCATATAGCTGTTCTTTTCTCAACAACTCTAATATCAACCTTAAATGCTGCTCATGCTCTTGCTCACTCCTGGAATAGATAAGAATATCATCAATGAAAACGATAACAAACTTATCTAAATATGGACTACAAACTCGATTCATGAGGTCCATGAATACATTTGTCAACCCAAACGGCATGACCAAAAATTCGTAATGACCATAACGTGTCCGAAAAGCAGTTTTCGGTATATCTTCTTCTTTGACGCGTAATTGATGATAGCCCGATCTTAGGTCAATTTTCGAGTACACACATGATCCTTGCAGTTGATCAAATAAGTCATCAATTCTCGGTAGTGGATACCGATTCTTGATAGTTAACTTATTTAATTCACGATAATCTATACACATCCTAAAAGATCCATCTTTCTTCTTAACAAACAAAATTGGAGCTCCCCACGGTGAAGTGCTTGGTCGTATGAATCCACGGTCTAGTAATTCTTTTAACTGACTTTGAAGTTCTTTTAATTCGGACGGTGCAAGTCTATATGGAGCACGAGCCACTGGTGCAGCTCCTGGTACTAAATCTATTTGAAATTCTACAGATCTAAATGGAGGTAATCCCGGCAACTCTTCCGGAAAAACTTCAGGAAAATCTCTTGCCACAGGCACATCGTTGATGCACTTCTCTTTTTCTTTCTTTTCGACTTTATTAACATGTGCTAGAATAGCATAACATCCCTTTTCTAAACACTTCTTGGCTTTCAAACAGCTAATGAGTTTTAGCTTTGAATTACCCTTCTCTCCATAAATCATCACCGGCATTTTATCCTTACTAGGAATGCGAATTGCCTTCTTGGCACACACAACTTCAGCTCCTACTTTGGACATCCAGTCCATGCCGACTATTACATCAAAACTTCCTAATTCTACGGGTATTAAGTCAATTTTAAACGTTTCTCCGGCTAAATTTATTTCACAATCACGACAAATTTTATCGGCTTTAATTAGTTTACCATTAGCTAACTCAATCATGTACTTAGCATCTAGAGGTAATGATGAACAATTCAATTTAGTGTAAAAATTTCTACACACGTAACTTCTATCGGCACCAGTATCAAATATAATAGACGCTGATAAGTTATTAATGGTAAACGTACCCGTAACAAGCTCCGGGTCTTCACGTGCCTCTCTAGCATTAATAATAAATGCTTTCCCACGTGCAGGTCCGACATTCTTCTCTGGATTCGGGCACTGGCTCTTATAGTGACCTTGTTTTCCACACCCAAAACAAGTAACGGTAGCCAAAGCAGTTCTATTTGCATTGGTGGCAGGAGTCTTGGTACCATTTGTATTTGTAACGAGAGCCCTACAATCTTCAGCAAGATGACCCTGTCGATTACACTTGTTGCATACCACACTACAGTAACCAAAATGATGTTTGTGGCATCGGTTGCATAAAGGACTTTGTCCTTTGTAACCAAAACCTGAACCACTACCCGCACCTTTCGTGGTTTCTTGTTTCTTAAAAGATTGTTGTTGGTTACCTCGATCATAATTTCCATTCCACTTTCTTTTGTTACCCAATACCTTCACATCAGTATTGGATGATTTCTTATCCAAGATGACCTGATCCATTAGCTCGTTTGCCATGGTTATAGCTTCATGAATTGTCTTAGGTCTCGATGCTGTAACGTTTGCCTTGACCTTTGTGGGCAAACCATCTTTGTACATTTCAATCTTCCGTTCTTCGGTTGGAACCAATTCAGGACATAGCAAAACTAATTCCATGAATCGCTGATTGTAGTTGGTGATTTCAGTACCAACAACCTTCAGGCTTCGTAATTCATCTTCCAACTTCCTAACCTCGTTCCTTGGACAATACTCGTTGATTAACATTATTTTGAATTCTTCCCATGGGGTATCATAAGCTACATCTCCTCCTACAGCCTTCACATAATTTTTCCACCACGTGAGTGCACTATCTTGTAAAGTGCACGATGCATACTTGGTCATGTCCTTTTCAACACAACCACTGATTTTAAACACAGTCTCCATCTTTTCTATCCACCGGGTTAAACCGATCGGTCCTTCCGTTCCACTGAATGATGAGGGCTTGCAAGCTTGAAACTTCTTGTAGGTGCATCCTACACGAGGATTTGGGTTAACTACAGCAGCTCTTGCAGCTTCGACCCATAACATTCTGTCATTGACTCGCTGGTTGATGAATTCCTCGACTTCTTGTTCCGTCATTCGATTCAATCGCGCCATTTCCTAATGAAAGAAAATAATTATTCACATGAAATATTATAGATGTAGTGTGTAGTTATAGTACATTATAGCTTGTTAATAATATGAACTAGGTATTATTATAAAAGCCTTTTCTTCTTATTAGCGTTTTATAATTATATCTAGGGTAGTACCTACCCGTTAATGTTCATACTTAATAGCTTAGTACAGAACCAATTACTACAATCTAAATAATACTTAACCATGGAAAATTATTGCATTTCATACTTCACTATTTTACATATGCTTATCTTACATCGAATATTAAGCAAACCACACTAGTAATATTATACAAAACATTATATGATCCCATGGTTTAATATGGCAGCGCATCGTTTGGTCTATTTTCTAGGACGTTTAGGTTCAAGGAATGGCCTAACGCTTATCCTAGCTGTCTGCCTATATTTTGGCTGTGGGGCTGAAGAACTGGATGCCGGGATAGAACGAATAGGTATAGCGGGAATAGGGGTGGTAGTGTTTAGTGGAGTTGGTGCCACATCATCCTCACTAAACTCGGGATTTGAATTTTCTAATTCATTAGCCTTTCGTTTCTTTCCTAGTTCGAACTTGTCTTTCGTAATTTCTTGTATTTCTTCCTCGAGTTCACTTTCCTCCTCGGGTTCACTTTCCTCCTCGGGTTCACTTTCCGAGTTCTTTATAGTTGGTTCATCCGGAATTTGTGAGTCTTCCCCAAAGATATCATTTTCGTCATCGGATAGGTTAATGACTGGAACACCATCTGAAGATTCTGATTCGGAGTCGCTGAATGTGATAATAAGTTTTGAGCCCGACATCTATCACACAACAACTAACCCATTAGTACTACATAATATTTACATATAAATTTTAACCAACAATGATAAGCAATGGTTGTTAAATCAGATCCGGTCAAAGTCCAGACTTACTAATGTATCCTAACGACTTATCAGTTAGACACACTAATGCAAACCTGGTTCGCTAAGACCACCGCTCTGATACCACATGTCATAACCCGTCCTTAACCATAAGAACGAGTTAGATAACGTATGATTTCATTGCGAGGTATTGACCTCTATATGCGATATTTTTAAAAGAACAACTGCATTTATTTTACATTACAAACCATAACTCTTATGTTAATACAAGCTTTAGACAATATAAAGATGATTATCGTTTAGCGATAATCTTAGACTTACAAACTTTACATGTGATGATAACAATACGATTTCTAGCATATTTTACATTACAATTCCTCGGATATGCAGTTTTATTTTTGACACAAATATGCATACTCAAGATCTTGCTTAAATTCAACATGTTGCAGCGGAAGCTTTTAGTTATCACCTGAGAATAGACATGTTTAAAACGTTAACATAAAGTTGGTGAGATATAGGTTTAATGCCGGAAGCGATATAAATATAGACCACAAGATTTCATATGTAAACATTTTAATAAAAATATTCTAAGTGGTTGAGCACTTGGTAACCATACTTAACATTTAATCACGTCGCATATTCCCTTTATTATGAAATCTTACTACACCGTACCAAGTGTAGTCACGAAACGAAGTACTGTGCAACCGTTGAATACTGGTCGTCCAGTCCGGTTGGGGTTGTCAGGCCCGATAGATCTATCAACAGGATTCGCGTTTACAATACCGCTGTAAATAGTAGTTACCAAGCTACAGGGAAGTATGCCAGTGGTACAACTCAACGTAGAATATATTTTTCAGTTACTTGTGTCCATAACGTAAAACATAAAATACATGTATTCTCATCCCGAAATACTTAGAGTTTAAAAGTGGGACTATATACTCACTTTTGCCTTGAAGATATATATATTTTGACTTGGTCTCCGGTTGATATCACGAACCTATCCATATATAGTTTATCAATATATTTCCATTTTAAACAATCGTCACATATATATACTTATTATACTTTTAATAGTTTTAATAATTTCTTAGTCCGTAGTTAGCAGTCCGATGTTAGTAATTCAATTTTAATGGTTCATATTTAGGTGTTTAATAAATAAAACCCCCATCGAAATAAATAAAACCCCATCGTATTTGTATTGGTCGGGATTAATCTTGACCCACGGTACCGGTGTTGTCAAATGACGTGTTGCGTACATAAAGTACCGGTGTTGTCAAATGACGTGTTGCGTACAATCATGGGATCTTATGATTAATCTTCTCGTATTGTTTACGGGTGGTCCTGAAATATATAAAATTAAATTATGAGTACATATATATAAAATATCATGTTATTTTAGAAAGATGTGATTCATTTAATTTTTCTCCAATTATTTTCGTGGCTAAACTAGTTTTGGATATCCGATCTTGTTTTGGTCATAGTTTCTTCGTTACAACTCCGTTTTCGTTGGTTCAACTTGCCACTTTCTTGGATCGAGTTCTTCTTTAAGACTATGAACTGTAAATACCTTAGTTTGTATTCAAAATCACAGGTCATAGGTCAAACTTTGGTGAAACTTATGAAGTTAATCATTTTCCCTTATGTAAACAACATTAAATGATTATTTTTCTAAAAATACTTATACTTTGAGTTAAATCATGAAATTTTTATGTGTTATCATATTCATAGTAAATATCATTTTTCCAGAAAATAAACCTCCAATTCAAGGTTTAAAATAGTTTTTAATTATCCAACCCAAAACCGCCCCCGGTTGCACTCCGACGTCGTAAAAACAGTTTTTAAGGTGTTCTTTGAAAAACCAAGTTATACCTTGTTAAATTAGCATATATTTATGATATATTACATGTCTTGAAGTATTTTAAAAGTTAAGTTAGAAGGATCAATTTAGTTTGCAAACAAGTTTGAAAACATTCAAACTATGTTCTTGTTGTTAAAATTTTATACCATAAAATAAGATAGCTATATATATATGAATCGAATAAGGTTATGAACAAAGTTACTACCTCAAGTTACTTGGACAAGATTGCTGTAAAAGAGAAGTAAAAATCTAGAACCAAAAGAGTGATGGAGTTGGATGAAAGATTGGAAGTAAACTTGTGTTCTTGAAAGGATTCTTGAAGTGTTTTTGTAAGGTTTTTCTTATGGTGTTTAAGTGATGTTATTATGGCTAGATCTTCATGGATACTAGCTGAATGGTTATGGAATTTCTTAAGAGTGTGTTTTTGGTTAAAGAAATGAGGTAATAAAATTTGAAAATGGAAGATGTATTTAAGGCCATAAAAACATGATTAATGGAAAAACATGGACAAAATTTCATGTTGTATTTTTATGTAATTAGTCATACTAAACATCAAAAGTAGTTACCTTATACATAAGGCATGAACAAGAGAGTTACCTTATACATAAGGCATGAACAAGGGCTGGTTGGTGGTGATTTGATGTGTATATACCAATAGTAAATACGTATAGAAGCTAGGTATGATACGAGTACATATACTCTAGATATACGTATAGAAAATCTTGTGAAAAATGGAATGAGAATTCAAATATAGCTATCTTTTGTGAATATACTTATATTGTTTTATGTATTTAAGTCTTTAAAAGTGATTAAATACATTACATATACGATATATGTATAAACATTATATGTTATAAGTATTTATGTCAAATAACGTTACGTATGGTTATCGTTTTGAAAACTTAAGTTAGTAGTTTCAAAATATACTTATAACTTATTGTTATTAATACAAAATGAGATATTAAAACATCCTTAGATCATGTTAAATATGTATATATACATATATATACACAAACGTATAATTATCATATGTTATATAGTTCGTGATATCATCGGTTAAACTAGACGGTCAAACGTTGTGTAAAACTCATTTCAAAAACATAAGTCTCAACAATTTGGATTGCTTATCATGTTGGTAAGGTTTAATTTATGTAAATATTAATCTTATAAGTATAGAACGATCGAAAAAGTGCGGGTCATTACAGACAAGGCCGCGGAAGAGTTTTCAATATTAATGCGGCAGAGGCACAGGAAGACCCGGAGCTTGTTACGGGTACGTTTCTTATTGATAATAAATCTGCTTACGTTTTATTTGATTCGGGTGCGGATAGAAGCTATATGAGTAGAGATTTTTGTGCTAAATTAAGTTGTCCATTGACACCTTTGGATAGTAAATTTTTACTCGAATTAGCAAATGGTAAATTAATTTCAACAGATAATATATGTCGGAATCGAGAAATTAAACTGGTTAGCGAAACATTTAAGATTGACTTGATACCAGTAGAGTTAGGGAGTTTTGATGTGATAATCAGTATGGACTGGTTGAAAGAAGTGAAAGCAGAGATCGTTTGTTACAAAAATGCAATTCGCATTATACGAGAAAAAGAAAAACCCTTAATGGTGTACGGAGAAAAGGGCAACACGAAGCTACATCTTATTAGTAATTTGAAGGCACAAAATATAATAAGAAAAGGTTGCTATGATGTTCTAGCACACGTCGAGAAAGTACGAACTGAAGAAAAGAGCATCAATGATGTTCCCGTCGCAAAAGAATTTCTCGATGTATTTTCGAAAGAATTACCGGGATTACCCCCACATCGATCCGTTGAATTTCAAATAGATCTTGTACCAGGAGCTGTACCAATAGCTCGTGCTCCTTACAGACTCGCACCCAGCGAGATGAAAGAACTGCAAAGCCAATTACAAGAACTTTTAGAGCGTGGTTTCATTCGACCAAGCACATCACCATGGGGAGCTCCTGTTTTGTTTGTCAAGAAGAAAGATGGTACATTCAGGTTGTGTATCGACTACCGAGAGTTGAACAAACTTACCATCAAGAACCGCTACCCACTACCGAGAATCGACGACTTATTTGATCAACTACAAGGCTCATCTGTTTATTCAAAGATTGACTTACGTTCCGGGTATCATCAAATGCGGGTGAAAGAAGATGATATTCCAAAGACTGCTTTCAGAACACGTTACGGTCATTACAAGTTTTTGGTCATGCCGTTTGGTTTAACTAATGCACCAGCTGTGTTCATGGACCTTATGAACCAAGTGTGTGGACCATACCTTGACAAGTTTGTCATTGTTTTCATTGATGACAAACTTATTTACTCAAAGAATGACCAAGAACACGGTGAACATTTGAGAAAGGTGTTAGAAGTATTGAGGAAAGAAGAATTGTACGCTAAGTTTTCAAAGTGTGCATTTTGGTTGGAAGAAGTTCAATTCCTCGGTCACATAGTGAACAAAGAAGGTATTAAGGTGGATCCGGCAAAGATAGAAACTGTTGAAAAGTGGAAAACCCCGAAAACTCCGAAACACATACGCCAGTTTTTAGGACTAGCTGGTTACTACAGAAGGTTCATCCAAGACTTTTCCAGAATAGCAAAACCCTTGACTGCATTAACGCATAAAGGGAAGAAATTTGAATGGAAGGATGAACAAGAGAAAGCGTTTCAGTTATTAAAGAAAAAGCTAACTACGGCACCTATATTGTCATTGCCTGAAGGGAATGATGATTTTGTGATTTATTGTGACGCATCAAAGCAAGGTCTCGGTTGTGTATTAATGCAACGAACGAAGGTGATTGCTTATGCGTCTAGACAATTGAAGATTCACGAATAAAATTATACGACGCATGATTTGGAATTAGGCGCGGTTGTTTTTGCATTAAAGACTTGGAGGCACTACTTATATGGGGTCAAAATTATTATATATACCGACCACAAAAGTCTTCAACACATATTTAATCAGAAACAACTGAATATGAGGCAGCGTAGGTGGATTGAATTGTTGAATGATTACGACTTTGAGATTCGGTACCACCCGGGGAAGGCAAATGTGGTAGCCGACGCCTTGAGCAGGAAGGACAGAGAACCCATTCAAGTAAAATCTATGAATATAATGATTCACAATAACCTTACTACTCAAATAAAGGAGGCGCAACAAGGAGTTTTAAAAGAGGGAAATTTAAAGGATGAAATGCCCAAAGGATCGGAGAAGCATCTTAATATTCGGGAAGACGGAACCCGGTATAGGGCTGAAAGGATTTGGGTACCAAAATTTGGAGATATGAGAGAAATGGTACTTAGAGAAGCTCATAAAACCAGATACTCAATACATCCTGGAACGGGGAAGATGTACAAGGATCTCAAGAAACATTTTTGGTGGCCGGGTATGAAAGCCAATGTTGCTAAATACGTAGGAGAATGTTTGACGTGTTCTAAGGTCAAAGCTGAGCATCAGAAACCATCAGGTCTACTTCAACAACTCGAAATCCCGGAATGGAAATGGGAAAACATTACCATGGATTTCATCACTAAATTTCCAAGGACTGCAAGTGGTTTTGATACTATTTGGGTAATAGTTGATCGTCTCACCAAATCAGCACACTTCCTGCCAATAAGAGAAGATGACAAGATGGAGAAGTTAGCACGACTGTATTTGAAGGAAGTCATCTCCAGACATGGAATACCAATCTCTATTATCTCTGATAGGGATGGTAGATTTATTTCAAGATTCTGGCAGACATTACAGCAAGCATTAGGAACTCATCTAGACATGAGTACTGTCTATCATTCACAAACTGATGGGCAGAGCGAAAGGACGATACAAACGCTTGAAGACATGCTACGATCATGTGTTATTGATTTTGGAAACAGTTGGGATCGACATCTACCGTTAGCAGAATTTTCCTACAACAACAGCTACCATTCAAGCATTGAGATGGCGCCGTTTGAAGCACTTTATGGTAGAAAGTGCAGGTCTCCGATTTGTTGGAGTGAAGTGGGGGATAGACAGATTACGGGTCCGGAGATAATACAAGAAACTACCGAGAAGATCATCCAAATTCAACAACGGTTGAAAACCGCCCAAAGTCGACAAAAGAGCTACGCTGACATTAAAAGAAAAGATATAGAATTTGAAATTGGAGAGATGGTCATGCTTAAGGTTGCACCTTGGAAAGGTGTTGTTCGATTTGGTAAATGAGGGAAATTAAATCCAAGGTATATCAGACCATTCAAGATTATTGATCGTGTCGGACCAGTAGCTTCCCGACTTGAGTTACCTCAACAACTTGTGGTTGTACATAACACTTTACACGTCTCAAATTTGAAGAAATGTTTTGCTAAAGAAGATCTCACTATTCTGTTAGATGAAATCCAAATCAACGAAAAACTTCAATTCATCGAAGAACCCGTCGAAATAATGAATCGTGAGGTTAAAAGACTTAAGCAAAACAAGATACTAATTGTTAAGGTTCGATGGAATGCTCGTAGAGGACCCGAGTTCACCTGGGAATGAGAAGATCAGATGAAGAATAAATACCCGCATTTATTTCCAGAAGATACGTCAACACCTCCAACTGCTTAAAATTTCGGGACGAAATTTATTTAACGGGTAGGTACTGTAGTGACCCGAACTTTTCCATGTTTATATTTATATATATATTAAATGAAATTATTATTTACATGATTAAGTGTTTCCAACATGTTAAGCAATCAAACTTGTTAAGACTTAATTAATTGAAATATGTTTCATATAGACAATTGACCACCCAAGTTGACCGGTGATTCACGAACGTTAAAACTTGTAAAAACTATATGATGACATATATATGGTTATATATATAGTTAACATGATATTATGATAAGTAAACATATCATTAAGTATATTAACAATGAACTACATATGTAAAAACAAGACTACTAACTTAATGATTTTGAAACGAGACATATATGTAACGATTATCGTTGTAACGACATTTAATGTATATATATCATATTAAGAGATATTCGTACATCATAATATCATGATAATATAATAATTTAAAATCTCATTTGATATTATAAATATTGGGTTAACAACATTTAACAAGATCGTTAACCTAGAGGTTTCAAAACAACACTTACATGTAACGACTAACGATGACTTAACGACTCAGTTAAAATGTATATACATGTAGTGTTTTAATATGTATTCATACACTTTTGAAAGACTTCAATACAATTATCAAAATAGTTCTACTTAACAAAAATGCTTATAATTACATTCTCGTTCAGTTTCATCAACAATTCTACTCGTATGCACCCGTATTCGTACTCGTACAATACACAGCTTTTAGATGTATGACCTATTGGTATATACACTCCAATGATCAGCTCTTAGCAGCCCATGTGAGTCACCTAACACATGTGGGAACCATCATTTGGCAACTAGCATGAAATATCTCATAAAATTACAAAAATATGAGTAATCATTCATGACTTATTTACATGAAAACAAAATTACATATCCTTTATATCTAATCCATACACCAACGACCAAAAACACCTACAAACACTTTCATTCTTCAATTTTCTACATCTAATTGATCTCTCTCAAGTTCTATCTTCAAGTTCTAAGTGTTCTTCATAAATTCTACAAGTTCTAGTTTCATAAAATCAAGAATACTTCCAAGTTTGCTAGCTTACTTCCAATCTTGTAGAGTGATCATCCAACCTCAAGAAATTTTTCTTATTTACAGTAAGATATCTTTCTAATATAAGTTAATACTCATATTCAAACTTTGATTCAATTTCTATAACTATAACAATCTTATTTCGAGTGAAAATCTTACTTGAACTTGTTTTCGTGTCATGATTCTACTTCAAGAACTTTCAAGCCATCCAAGATCCTTTGAAGCTAGATCCATTTGTCTCTTTTCCAGTAGGTTTATCCACAAAACTTGAGGTAGTAATGATGTTCATAACATCATTCGATTCATACATATAAAGCTATCTTATTCGAAGGTTTACACTTGAAATCACTAGAACATAGTTTAGTTAATTCTAAACTTGTTCGCAAACAAAAGTTAATCCTTCTAACTTGACTTTTAAAATCAACTAAACACATATTCTATATCTATATGATATACTAACTTAATGATTTAAAACCTGGAAACACGAAAAATACCGTAAAACTGGACATACGTCGTCGTAGTAACACCGCGGGCTGTTTTGGGTTTGATAATTAAAAACTATGATAAACTTTGATTTAAAAGTTGTTCTTCTGGGAAAATTATTTTTCTTATGAACATGAAACTATATCAAAAAATTATGGTTAAACTCAAAGTGGAAGTATGTTTTTCAAAATGGTCATCAAGACGTCGTTCTTTCGACTGAAATGACTACCTCTTACAAAAATGACTTGTAACTTATATTTCCGACTATAAAACTATACTTTTTCTGTTTAGATTCATAAAATAGAGTTCAATATGAAACCATAGCAATTTGATTCACTCAAAACGGATTTAAAATGAAGAAGTTATGGGTAAAACAAGATTGGATATTTTTTATTTTTGTAGCTACGGGAAATATTAACAATTCTATACAAATCATATCCTAGCTAACTTATATTGTATTATACATGTATTCTAATATATTATGTAATCTTGGGATACCATAGACACGTATGCAAATGTTTTGACATATCATATCGACCCATGTATATATATTATTTGGAACAACCATAGACACTCTATATGCAGTAATGTTGGAGATAGCTATACAGGGTTGAGGTTGATTCCAAAAATATATATACTTTGAGTTGTGATCTAGCCTGAGACATGTATACACTGGGTCGTGGATTGATTCAAGATAATATATATCGATTTATTTCTGTACATCTAACTGTGGACAACTAGTTGTAGGTTACTAACGAAGACAGCTGACTTAATAAACTTAAAACATCAAAATGTATTAAAAGTGTTGTAAATATATTTTGAACATACTTTGATATATATATACATATTTGTTATAGGTTCGTGAATCGACCAGTGGCCAAGTCTTACTTCCCGACGAAGTAAAAATCTGTGAAAGTGAGTTATAGTTCCACTTTTAAAATCTAATATTTTTGGGACTGTGAATACATGCGCTTTTATAACTATTTTACGAAATAGACACAAGTACTTAAAACTACATTCTATGGCTGGATTATTAAATCGAATATGCCCCTTTTTATTAAGTCTGGTAATCTAAGAATTAGGGAACAGACACCCTAATTGACGCGAATCCTAAAGATAGATCTATTGGGCCTAACAAACCCCATCCAAAGTACCGGATGCTTTAGTAATTCGAAATTTATATCATATCCGAAGGGTGTCCCGAAATGATGGGGATATTCTTATATATGCATCTTGTTAATGTCGGTTACCAGGTGTTCACCATATGAATGATTTTTATCTCTATGTATGGGATGTATATTGAAATATGAAATCTTGTGGTCTATTGTTACGATTTGATATATATAGGTTAAACCTATAACTCACCAACATTTTTTGTTGACGTTTTAAGCATGTTTATTCTCAGGTGATTATTAAGAGCTTCCGCTGTCACATACTTAAATAAGGACAAGATTTGGAGTTCATGCTTGTATGATATTGTGTAAAAACTGCATTCAAGAAACTTATTTCGTTGTAACATATTTGTATTGTAAACCATTATGTAATAGTCGTGTGTAAACAGAATATTTTAGATTATCATTATTTGATAATCTACGTAAAGCTTTTTAAACCTTTATTGATGAAATAAAGGTTATGGTTTGTTTTAAAATGAATGCAGTCTTTGAAAAACGTCTCATATAGAGGTCAAAACCTCGCAACGAAATCAATTAATATGGAACGTTTTTAATCAATAAGAATGAGACATTTCACATGATATTAAAGGCATAAGTCCTTCGTATTGCACACATAAAATTCTTATGGAAGAAGGTCATAAAACGTATGTGCAACGCCAACGAAGACTAAATCCTAATATGCAAGATGTTGTTAAGAAAGAAATTATTAAACTGCTAGACGCAGGTTTAATTTATCCAATCTCTAATAGTCCATGGGTAAGCCCAGTTCAATGCGTACCTAAGAAGGGTGGCATGACTGTCATCACAAATGAAAAAAATGAGCTTATTTCTACTAGGACTGTAACAGGATGGCGTGTTTGTATTGATTATAGAAAATTAAATGAAGCCACCAGAAAAGATCACTTTCCCTTACCTTTCATTGATCAAATGTTAGAAATATTAGTCGGAAACAGTTACTATTGTTTTCTTGACGGTTTCTCCGGATATTTTCAAATTCCAATAGCACCCGAGGACCAAGAGAAAACCACATTCACGTGCCCTTATGGTACTTTTGTTTACAAACGCATGCCATTTGGACTTTGCAATGCCCCTACAACCTTTCAAAGGTGCATGATTAGAATTTTTCACGACATGATAGAAGAATGCATGGAAGTTTTCATGGATGACTTTTCAGTCTTCGGTGATACTTTTGAAACATGTCTAGTTAATCTTGAACGAATGCTTATTAGATGCGAACAATCAAATCTAGTACTTAATTGGGAGAAATGTCATTTCATGGTTAAAGAAGGCATCGTTCTTGGACATAAAATTTCAAAGTAAGGAATTGAAGTGGATAGAGCTAAAGTAGATGTAATTGCTAAACTTCCACATTCCACCAATGTTAGAGGAGTTAGGAGTTTTCTAGGGCATGCCGGTTTTTACAGACGTTTCATAAAAGATTTTTCTAAAATTGCCACTCCTATGAATAAACTCCTAGAAAAGGATGCTCCATTCATCTTTTCAGATGAATGCATCAAATATTTTAATATTCTTAAAGAAAAACTCACTAATGCGCCGATCATGATAACTCCAAATTAGAATCTACCGTTTGAACTCATGTGCGATGCAAGTGATTTTGCAATGGGAGCCGTTTTAGAACAAAGGATTGAAAAACGATTTCAACCTATTTATTACGCTAGTAAGACGTTAAAAGGAGCACAAACGAATTACACAACCACTAAAAAAGAACTCCTTTGCTATTGTCTTTGCTTTTGACAAATTTCGTTCATATCTCGTTTTAGCTAAAACTGTGGTCTATACTGACCATTCTGCTCTTAGATACCTATTTCCAAAACAAGATGCCAAACCAAGATTAATTCGTTGGATCTTACTCTTACAAGAGTTCGATATTGAAATTCGAGACAAAAAGGGAGCAGAAAATCTCGCCGCTGATCATCTTTCTCGTCTTGAAAATCCTGAATTAGAAGTTCTAAATGAATCGGCCATACAAGATAACTTTCCTGATGAATATCTATTAAAGATAGATTATAATGAAATTACATGGTTTGCAGACAATGCAAACTACTTAGTATGTAGATTCCTTGAAAAGGGGTTGTCGTACCAAAAACGAAAGAAATTCTTTAGTGATATAAAACACTATTTCTGGGAAGATCCACATTTGTTTAAAAGTTATCCCGATGGAATAATACACCGATGTGTATTCGGGGATGAAGTCAGTCAAATCTTAAACCATTGTCACACAGGACCAACAGGAGGACATTATGGGCCTCAACTCACAGCAAGAAAAGTTTACGATGCTGGATTCTATTGGCCTACAATTTTCAAAGACGTACACCTTCTTTATAAATCCTGTGATGCTTGTCAAAGGGCCGGAAAAATAAGTCAATGTGATGAAATGCCACAAAATGTCATTCAAGTATGTGAAGTATTTGACGTTTGGGGTATTGACTTTATGGGTCCATTTCCAAAATCTCATAATAATCTCTACATTCTCGTTGCCATTGATTATGCATCTAAATGGGCGGAAGCACAAGCTCTCCCGACTAACGATGCACGAGTTGTAGTTAACTTTTTAAAACGTCTTTTTGCAAGGTTCGGAACACCGAAAGCTTTAATAAGTGATCGGGGTACTCATTTCTATAATAATAATCAACTTGAGAAAGTTCTCAAAAGATATGGAGTACCTCATAAAATCTCAACCGCTTATCATCCACAAACAAGTGGGCAAGTTGAAAATTCCAACCGAGCTTTAAAATGTATTCTAGAGAAAATCGTAGGATCAAATCCAAAGGAATGGTCCATGAAATTGGAGGATGAACTCTGGACTTTTAGAACAGCCTACAAAACTCCAATTGGAACCACACCTTTTAAAATCGTTTACAGAAAAGCATGTCACCTCCCAGTAGAAATTGAGCACAAAGCATTTTGGGCTTTGAAGACATGTAATCTTGATTTGCATGAAGTCGGACGTCTATAGTTAAGTCAATTAAACGAATTAGAAGAATTAAGACATGAAGCATACGAAAATTCGTTAATCTATAAAGAAAGAACGAAGAAATGGCATGATAAAAGAATCAGAAGTTCAAAAGAATTTAAAGAAGGAGATAGAGTTCTTCTTTTCAATTCACGATTCAAGCTATTTCCTGGAAAATTGAAATCAAGATGGTCTGGACCATTCATAGTCAAAAGAGTTTTCCCGTAAGAAATAGTAGAATTAATAAATTTAAATGGAATTGAATTTAAGGTTAATGGTCACAGAGTTAAACATTACATAGATAATCCAATGGAAGTTGAAGATGAAGTTAATCACAATTTCGATACCACAGCTAACTAAGTGTGAGAAGATTCGAATCTTTGTAGGGTAATATGTATTTCTGTTAGAGTTAGATTTTCTGTTTTCGTGTAGTTCTCGAGAATGGAATCCGCAGATTTTCTGTTTTCGTGTAGTTCTCGATAATGGAATCCGCATGGTCTTTTCCTAGCAGACCCTAAAGAACTAGTCTTCTCCCTCCATTCTGAATTTTTATTTCTTTTAGGTTTTACGAGATGAAGAATTCCTTTGATCTGAACCATGGTCTACTACTACACGCTATGATTACTAAACGTAATAATAACATCTTCCTGAGTGAATTGGTATCATTCGTAAGAGGAAAAATGGATGAAGTGAGGAAAGAACTCAGGAAAGATCATCATAAGATACATTTTGGTAAAGGAAAATCAAAATCCGCAATAAAAAGAAGAGCACGACACCTCGAAAGATGTCATAAATGCGGAAAATGGTCACATGAAGGTAAATGTTCGAACAATCAAACATATTCAAATACCGAATTTGTTACTCTATGCAGAGAAGGACCGTTCATATGTTTAGAAGAAAAGTTATTGAAGAATCGAGGTTATGCCTACGTAGCTATGGAAAACCAAATCACACGACTCTCCTATGAGTCGGCTAAAGTAGGTCTCTGAGAATTCTATCTCATAGGTAAGTATGTACAGTTTTTATTTTATTTATTTATTGATTTTAACCTTTTGATAATAAACGCTGAATCGTTCGCTATAAAGTATTAAATTGATATTCAATAAAATTAGGTATGCGAAACCGAAATTATTGATATCATACAAAAATTTATTACATCACTGCGAAATTTACCGTTTATTCTTAAGGTATAAATATCTTTAATCAATCAATCCAAAATATTTCAAAAATTCGTCAGGAGTAAAACTAGGTAATATAGCCGAAATTACTTTACCCAAAAGAGGGGCGTATATTTTTGATAATATTTGATAAATTAAAGTGGGATAAAAGACCAAAAAGATATTTAATTTTATTTTTACCTTGTTTTTAAAAATTAATATATAAATATTAAATTAATATTGTAAATTTTTAAAATCAATATATTTAAGTTTGTAAATATTTTAAAAACTAATATTTTCAATATAAGTTTGTAAAATTAAAAATATTAATTATATTTAAATGAAGTTTTAATTTTATGCATTTTAAAATTTAAGTTTGGTGTGAATTAAAAAAAAAACAAAAATGTACTTTATTTCATTAAGTTAAAAATGTGATTTCTAAAAATTCGTCGTGAGTTGAAGACTAGGTCGTTGAATCGAAATTTCTTTACCCGAGGGCGGGACGAGAAATTTTGTTATCATTATTTTTAATCTTATTGATTTAAAGTATGCCAAAAACATTTAAAAACCCCAAAAATCTTTGCTTTTAAAACAAACGCTTTAAAATGACAAATTTTAAAATTTTGTCGAGAGACGGACTAGGACACCGATCCGAAACGTCCTCATTCTTAAAAGAAACAAATTTTTAAAATTTATTAATTTATGTTTTATTAGTTAAAGGATTTAAAAAAAAAACCGCACTCGCGGTACTTGATAGGGACCCACATCCGTACTCGCGGAGTTTGTAAAACTCATAAGGGTTAACTGGTCGAACAGACTAGTCCCCAATACACCCACACCCATATTTTCTGCGAAAAACACACACAAAACGCTCTCAAATTCGAAATTTTTCACCGTTAAACATCAAATTTTTTGCTAAAATCATGTTGAGAAAGATCCTACCAAGAAGTTTCTCAAGGTGATCGGTAATTTCTACATCTAAACACTCTTTAATTTGGATTTTTAGTGTTCTTGAATAAATTTATACCTAATTTAATTTTGATGATTTCTAGTTTAATTATGCTAAAATTGTTTGTGTATTATGCTTATATAACCTAGATAGATGCTATTTAACATGATTAGAAGCCTTAAACTTCAAATTTTGAGTAATCTAGGGTTTGTGTTCTTGAGCAAAAATTGGGGCTTTTTGATATAAACAGGTTATGGCCGAATTTTATTGTTAGTTTATACTAAATTGAGTAGTGTAACATGTTTAGGTTGCTAAATGATCAAAACTTTGATCCTAAACATGATTTTTAAGTATTAAAGTAGACTTTTTGAGTCAAAAATGCATGAACTCAATTTAATTGATATGAATGCCATTTGGAACTTGTTTAATTGCTAGTAATGATTATTTTGACATGTTATTTGAGATAAATGCTAAAGAACATTGTATACATTTTCATATATGTTTATTTGTAAAAGTGTAGAATTGTTAATATTGTGAAAATGCATATAAAGTTTAAAATGGATTAAACATGTCTTTATGATTGTTTTGATTTATGATTTTGCTAACACTAATGCATATTTGGATGCAAAAAAATTGTGTTTAATGTGTTTTGCAGACTGAAAGGGGTGAATCTTCATTCGCATATCAGGCTCACAATGCTCCTCCTGAGAATGCAGAAGAACAGGAGATTAACGACCAATATAGTCAAAATCTACCGCATCAATTCATTTCATATTCAAATATAGAATTGGCAGATTTACATCCTAATTTAAGGTTTGACCGACATTGGATAGATTATCCAAAATATCAGAGGAACTTTCACACCCTTCAGTCTAATGTTGTTGAAGTACCCAGAGTAATAGATTGGGAACCGTTAGAAACAGTGGGATTGACCGATCCAATCAGAGAATTACTTACACAAAGGTATGGTAATTCTACTTTTAATGATTGGGAACGTTTGTTTAATATACGTAGGCGTGTATATAGAGAATGGTGTGTGAAATTATTATGTAGTGTTGAAATAAATGATCGGGTAGCTACCTTAACCGATCGGAGTTTTATTAGATTTTTATTAGGAGGTGTGATGTGCCATATGTCTCTACTAGACATGGCTCAGGCTTTGTGTATATATACGCCTGAGGAACTAGCATCTACTGATTATCAAAGGTTGATAGTTAATGGTAGGAGGGTTGATGAAAATTTTGATATAAATAGAATATGGAGTAGAATGACTAGGCATAACCGATTTCGTGGGGGGAATAACTCTTATACTGATATTGATAGAGCTGAGCTAAGAGTAATCCATAGGTTCTTAGCAAACTCGATTACACAGCGAGGTAAGAACAAAGAGAAAGTAAATGAGAATGATTTATTTTATCTCATGTGTATTCGAGACCCACAGAGTGCTGTGAGTATACCTTATTGTGTGGGTTATTATTTATCAGCTATGGTTAGGAGTATACGGCCTAATGGTATAATAGGAGGTGGTATATTTGTTACTTTAATTGCTGAGTATCTCAGTGTCGATAGAAATCAGGGGGGATTAATAATTGCATCACCAGAACCCCGTGATACAATTGGTTTGAAAGTATATCATGGTGCTAAGGTTTTAAAGAAACGACATAACGCTGCAGTACCATATGACGGCCATCATCCACAGGTCGAAAGAGATCAGCAGCAAGGTAATGCGGGAGGGGGGAATCAGATGACAGAAATGCAAATTTTTATGGCTCAACATGAGTATGAAATGGCTAGACAACGAGCATTTCAAGATTGGCAGTATCATCAAAACCAAATCATAAGTCATTGTGCATACATAAATACAAACTACATTCCTACTCCGATGCCCGTATTTCCTCCCTGAACTATACAGACCTGACCACCGTACCCTACATATGACCCAGCTCAAGCATTCTACAGCACATACGACTATGGATGGGATCCCTACTGGCACCACCTCATCAACCCTAATTTTCTTTTATGCCTATTTTTATTTATTTGGTAACTTGTAATTTTATACTTTTAATATTTCTTTTGATACTATAATAGTTTTTATAAATTTCTAACTTTTATTATTAGATTTTTAATAATTTTTGAATGTGGGGTGATATACCCAACTTCAAAAATATGTATATATATGTTAGTGGTTTATCTCATATACAAAGCAGGGTAAAACATCGCATTTTCAAAGACTGGCATTAAGTTCAGCAAAAGCAACTAATTTTGATGACAAGATGCAAAATATATGTGAAATAACAACTGCAGGAATGAACAAATGATGTGCACCATTTATCATTCAACATAAACAACAATATGTTTGGAAACTTTGGTAAAATTTAATCATTTTTCTACGTTAATCACCCTTAATAATTTAAATTGTTACTGATTTCTTGCAAATGAGGGCATTGCAAGATCTTAAGTGTGGGAAGGGGTTAAATTCTTTCGGATTTTTAAAATTTTAAATTTATACACTTGGTTACCATTAAAAATACTAGTAACGCAGTAGTTGTATTAGAATCTAGTGCTCTCTGATAATAAAGAACATCCCTAGTCTTATATACTGACTACCCAATTCTAATAAAAATTTTCAAAATTTTCAACTAAATGAACTCAAAATCATGTTTATACATATTTATGAACGATAAAACTAGGTGTTAACACCGAAATTATTGTTACCTTGGAAAGGACATAAATTGAGAAACGACCTAAAATGTTAGAATTCATTTAAAATGGAATAGAGGAAAATAAAAAGGCAAAGAAAGGAAAATAAAAGCCAAGTGTGGGAAAAATTTACCAAGTTATTTAAAACATATATCACATATGTTTGTACAAATAATTAAATATACTTTTGTTTTGGATGATATTAATCAGTTTTACCCAGTTTATTGTAATACAAATAGAATTTATAAGGAAGTAAAGTTTTCCGAGAGAAAAAGACACGTGCTTCTTGATTTAGGTCAGGAAGTTGTCGTCCAGACCAGTAGTAGAGTCTACGAAAAACCTTGAAAAGTTTTCTCAAAAATCAGCTGGAGATCCACGGACCTCAGCATCAAACAGGATCGCCAAGTGGTCAGACTTATCCTAACCATGAGAGGATCTGTCGCGTACAATGGGGGGGGGGCACCGTGCAAATTAGCTTATAAGACTAATGAATCAGATCCCCAGAAAGGATAATCTCCTTAAAGATCAAAAATCAGCTTTTAAGACTGATATTACTCAATCCTTGAGATTGACCTTAAAGATTGAGAATTCAAACTCATGGAATTCGATGATATCTAAACTCGAGCTTGAACGAGAAAATATTTTGATCAAATTAAAACCGATTTGTTTTCTGAAAACCCATTTTCAATGCGTTCATTACCATTGAACGTAAAATCCTATGAATTCACCTGGAATTCCTTAGGTCACCTGAACCAAATCGGGTGTCAACCGTAAGAACGGTGGTTGCATAGCATGGTCAAAGACAGGACCTTGTGCCAGACCAAAAAACTATAGGGTGATCTTTACTATTGCATCCGACACGATATAGACCATAATCAAAAGCATGTCACGGGACATTGCCTTAATAGTTGCTTGTTCAATGCTTTCCTTTACAACCGGACGGTAGTTTACCCAAAGGTAATATACGGAGCAAGTATACTGGACGTGTT
Source organism: Rutidosis leptorrhynchoides (assembly GCF_046630445.1). NCBI lineage: Eukaryota > Viridiplantae > Streptophyta > Magnoliopsida > Asterales > Asteraceae > Rutidosis > Rutidosis leptorrhynchoides. The sequence goes on along the minus strand of NC_092339.1, from coordinate 40,411,273 downwards.
GCTTTCCCAATACAAAGTTAGAAAGTGGGTGACACAAAACCATAAGTTTTGAGCTAAAATTTTCAAATCTAAAACCCACAAAAACAATTTGCAAACACCGGTGAAGGGTAATTCCGGAAAACTTATCTAGGGTAAAAGCTAGATTGAATTTTTAAAAAGATCAAATTTTTTCATAAAGATCCAATTTCTTTAAAGGATCTAATTTTTTATAGTCATGTGGGACTGTAAACCACATTGTTACTACCATTGTTCATACCGCCGTATTAAAATCACTGATGTACAAAGTGTGAAGAATAAAGAAGTGATTCTAGTAAAGTTATAGTCAAGTTCTATATTGCTTGAGGACAAGCAACGCTCAAGTGTGGGAATATTTGATAATGCTAAAAACGAACATATATTTCATAGCATTATCTCTCAAGAAGGACAAGCTTTTAGTTGTAATTGCTCTATTTACAAGTGATATTGGTTTAAATAATAAAAGGTTAAGACAAAAGACAGATTCGACGAATTGAAGACGCAAATGACCAAAAAGCTAAAAAGTACAAACTACAATCCAAGTGGTTCAAATTATTGATGAGAAACGTCTAAAAATTACAAGAGTACAAGCCGTGAAACATAAAGTACAAGATATTAAATTGTACGAAAAGGCGTTCGAAAATCCGGAACCGAGACATGAACCAACTTTCAGCGCGCGATGCAACGGACCAAAAATTACAAGTCAACTATGCACAAGAATATAATATTATATATAATTAATTATATATATATATATATTATATATTATTTTAATCAAAGCAGCCCACGTTAAATTCATTTGGTGAGCTGGATTCCAGACCTCCGCACTCGCGGAGGTGTAAAGCATAAAAGCTCAGCACTCGCGGAGCTCTACAGTGAAATGTGGGCCTATAAAAGGTCGCGCATTCTGGTCAATTTTATTCACTCCTTTTTCAATCTCTCTCTCACTATATATATATATATATATATATATATAATTTATAATTTTAATTTTAATTTAAGATTAATAATAATAAGGTTATGTTAGCGAATGTTGTAAGTGTGTAAGTCGAAATTCTGTCCGTGTAACGCTACGCTATTATTAATCATTGTAAGTTATGTTCAACCTTTTTAAATTAATGTCTCGTAGTGTAACGACCCAGAAATTTCGACCAAATTTAAACCTTAAACTCTTTATGTATCCGACACGATAAGCAAAAACCTCAATGTTGAGTCTAGAAAATCTGAAATCTATATCTGAAAGATTAGTTACCCTTTTACCCTGCCTGACGATTCACGAACAACCTATAATTTAAAACTCGAAACCGTCATGATTTATATATACGATTTACTTTCTTAAACGATGCTATTTCAAATTAAAATTTTACGTATTAAGTCATTTTATTTTTATGATATAACTTTTGTAATTTTTTTTAAGAAACGAAGTTAAATTAAAAATGTACAATTTGTAAAGCACAACGTACAACAATGTATAGCTTAAATAGTTGAACCGAAATTAATTCATTTACTATTTATATAAATAGTAAATGAAATGAAATTAATTAATTTACTATTCACATGAAAATGACATGATAGAAATTATTAATTATAAGTTACATAATATACCCCTAAAGTATTTGAGAAATACAACTTTTTAAATTCTAAAGATTCGTAAGATTTAAAATTGAATTATTATATATTATTTATTTTACACGTTTTAAAAATTTTATATTATTATATTATTTTATTATTACTTTATTTTAATTATTATATTATATTTATATTATTATATTAAATATATATGTATATATATATCACACACGCACACTTACACAAACACATGAGTACTCCATATTTATTTCTTTTATTTCTCTTTCTTTTTCTATTTTCTTTCTACTTATCTATCTAAAATTTATCATAATATCTACTTTTATTATTAACTATACTACTAATTATATTATGATTTATATTATCAAAATCAATATTATGATGATCTTATTAGTAGTAAGTGTTATGAGTGTTAATAATTCTATGACGGGGTTCTGCCCAAATATTTTCAAAACAAGATTATGAGTGGGATAAAACTAAGAAGATTATGGGTCAAATTATGGAAGTAATGGGTATGGATCGGGGGTTTTGCTCGTGAGACAAACTAGTGTTTGTCATCTCCGTTGCGTCTGAATAATATCCTGCAATATTGAATCTCAATATTGATACGTGAGCACTTTAAACTTAACTTTTAATTTACTTTTAGTGTATCCCTGACTAGTGCTCGAGAGGTTAGGATCGTGTACATTTTTATATCTATTTTTGTTAAAATATATTTAGGATAGAATCTGAATTAGTTACTTTTGCGGTTAAGATAAGGTATATGAATAATATGTTTTTGGAAAGGTGGCGAAAAACTATAAACTTTTCATTTAGATGTCGAATAAATTCGACGGACAGATTTGAAGTTATAGCCAATTGAACTTTCGTACAAATTAATAAAAATGAATATTTTATTTTTACGTTATCATCAACAATATTATTATTGAATTATTATAGTTACGATTTTATTAATATTCTTATTAAAATTTTCAAACTATTATGTTGATCGCATTTGTTATTAAAATTATTAGATTATTATCAACAACGTTAAAAATATCATTTTTATTTAAAAGTAATTTTTAGAGATGTTATTACTATAATTGCTATGATTATTTTTGATAAATGAAAACAAATCATATTTTTAACAAATTAGTATTTTGATTATTATTATTATTAAAACTATTAAATTATTATTATTAAAATTAACATATTCATTAAAAGTAGTGTTTTAAATAAAAATAATGTAGTTATTAAAAAAAAAATGCCATTTTTTTTATTATTTAATATATTTATATAAAATTCTATTAAAAGAAATATATTGATAAATTTTGTAAAAATATTTTAAAATGTAAAAACAATAATATTTAAGCATGTACAAATTTTTGGGAAATTATTTTGAGTCAAATACAACCTTTTTAACTTTTGTAGATTAGTCTCGAGCATTAGGATTGGTACACTATAATTTGATTTTATTTGTTAATTAGATATTAATCGATATATAAATATATAATTAATTAGGTTCGTGAATCGAAGGCCAACCTTATAAGTTATCAATGATGTTATATGTATTTTTACTACAAAATACAATTGGTGAGTTTCATTTGCTCCCTTTTTAATTGCTTTTGCAATATATATATTTTTGGGACTGAGAATACATGCGATGCTTTTATAAATGTTTACGAAATAGACACAAGTACTTAAAATACATTCTACGTTGAGTTGTACCACTGGCATACTTCCCTGTAGCTTGGTAACTAATATTTACAGCGGTATTGTAAACGCGAATCCTGTTGATAGATCTATCGGGCCTGACAACCCCAACCGGGCTGGACGACCAGTATTCAACGGTTGCACAGTACTTCGTTTTGTGACTACACTCGGTACAGTGTAGTGAGATTTCATATTAAAGGGAATATGCGACGTGATTAAATGTTAAGTATGGTTACCAAGTGCTCAACCACTTAGAATGCTTTTATACACTTGCGAGTGTACAGATATTTATAACTATGAAATCTTGTGGTCTATTGAAATTTCTGATAACTGTTGTTATGTTAAACCTATGAACTCACCAACCTTTTGGTTGACACTTTAAAGCATGTTTATTCTCAGGTACGAATTAAGACTTCCGCTGTGCATTAGCTCATATTAAGGATACTAGTTGGGACCATTTAAGCCATGATACAAGAACGTTGCATTCGAGTCATTGAAGATCATTAAGGGCTAATATTAAGTCATTTGGATATTGTGAAATGTTAGACGAACATATCAATTTTGATGTAATGATAGATTGTCTTTTTAAGAATAAATGCAACGTTTGTAAAATGTATCATATAGAGGTCAAATACCTCGCGATGTTATCAACTATTATAATTCGTTTATAATCAATATGGACGTTGTCCGAATGGATTAGGAACGGACCGTTATAGGTGGTATCAGAGCGTTGGTCTTAGCGAACCAGGTCACCCATTAGTGTGTCTAACTGGTAGCTGTTAGGATACATTAGTGAGTCTGGACTTCGACCGTGTCTGCCTGTCAAAAAGTTTTGCTTATCACTTTTGTCAGAAATCATCTGCTTATCATCTTTAGGGAATTGCCTGCTTAGCATTCTTAAGTCTAGACACGTCTTACTGCATTTAGTGCATCGATAGTGTATAGACGAAATTCATATCTTAGCGCATCCTAGATTTGCCTGACATATGCCGTAAATTCTTTTGAAGACTATGAAATCTTTGGAAATATATATAGATATTCTATATAGTTAGAATATCATACGACATCCGAAAATCATTTCACATCGAGGAACCTTTCTATCCACTAAATTACTCTTTTGGCGATAAACCTGAAACACTTACCGACGAACTTGTTCGAGAAACCATTTCTTTTCCCCTTTTTACGGATATCTCATCATAATTATATACCATCTCATATTCCGAATTTTATACATCTGCGCGCTTCAATCGCCAATCATTCCGGTGTACAAGTATAAGTTAACAAATTTCGCGTTCGTGTGACGGCTATGGAAAATATGTGCGACGGTTACAAACACCAGCAGCAGCCACAACCGCGTCGTAAACCTCAATGTCATAAACTATACCTTGAGTATATTCACCGTTCTATGTATTGTTCTATCTACTAAATTTTCGTTCGACATATCGTTCTATATCGATTACCTTCGCTTTACGTTTTACCTCATACATCTTCGTTCGACAGGGCAATTATGTAATCTCTAATATTTTAGAGATCATGTAATCAAGTGCCAACAATAAATCAAATGAGTATAATATTCTATTGACTCATTAAATTTCTAATTACATCTGAAGAAAATATATATGCAGGTATATTTTCATAAAGATTGTAATTAAAAATTCTTTCGTACAAACTGTTAATGATGAGAATATTTTAACGGGTGGGTAGCACCCGAGGAATATTTAGAATTCACATTAATAAGTTACACTGTACATTCTTCGAATCTGATTCAACGATTATCTATTATCCTACTCACAACCACCGATATTAGTATCCGCTTATCCCAGAATAACCATTCTCATTTAAATTTCATATTCGGATTTTGACTTATCAGAATCCAACAAGTGGCATAATGAAGAAAACATTGGATATATTAAAATTGTTAGAAACACACGATTTAACTAATTGAAAATCTATTAAGAATTTCACGCTAACTGTTCCGGCTAACTATTCCCAGCTAACTGATTAACATTTAATTTATCGCAATTTACATTTCCGCAATTTACATTCTCGCAATTTTATTTATCGTCATTTAATTTCTGTTATTTACTTTTATGCATTTTTAAGTCGGGACACATGTACGCAATACGACGGATTAATTCTGAGACAACACGGTACATGGGTCATGATATATATTTATTTATTTTACGCACTTTAAATAAACGGGACACGTATACAAGGTTCGACTTATCATATTGACCCATCTATATATATATTTCGAAACAATTGTAGACACTCTATATGTGAAGGTGGGAGATGGCTATACAGGGTCGGAGTTGATTCCAAAATATATATATACTTTGAGTTGTGATCGACACCGAGACCGGTACACGGGTCACGATATGTATTATTTAATTCGAATATTATATACATATATATATATATATATATATATATATTATTTAACTATTGTACTATTGGACAATCGAACTAACAGACTGCTAACTATGGACAAGTAAAAATTAATTAAAATACTGACTATAACATATGAAACTAAACAATTCTTCAAGTTTGCCACTTGATTCTATCATAAACCTCATTCGTATCTTGACAATTACAAATCGCATTCACAACTTTTCATGATACTTGAAAACACTTCGATCGAGAAGTCAAACCCGTTGTACCTCGTCTACAGAAGAAAATATTTATGCACCTGCAAACTCTCGAATCCAAATTCATAGTTTAACACATACCGTGTTGAATCCTATGCTATTTATTAGCGAAAACAACCCTACAATTCCTTTCCAAAGTAGCCAATTTTGTCACAGCACCACTTCGACTTCTCAGTAAGACTACTCCTACTATAACCTCAATATTTATACCATGTCCTTTCGCCGTCATTACCGGAGAATCTTTTATATATCACAACATCACCAGCAGCAACTCGTTATCTTCTTGGCGAAATCCGCAATCAGTAATTTCGAAAATCTCGTAGAAATTCTTCCGTCATACCTACAACGTCTATCCCTAAGAGTTACATATTTCGAATGTGAAGTTTCTGGAAAACACCCTGGACTATGAAGTAGTTCTTAAAATGCTGATAAAGCAGCAAAGATCATAAACGACTTTAACAGTCAAAAGTTTGATGACAAAGAATAGTAAGGTGGTAAAGCTGAGAAAAAGAGAAGGTTTGGAACTGGAAAACGGATTGAGCAAAGTATGAAGGAGGCCGTAAACAAATGGTGAAAACGGAACCTGTCTTTAAAGGATCCAAATGATCCAGCGTCTGCTGAAACCGTTAGTAAGAACTCTACTCCTTATTTTTAAACTTTTCAAGATGATATTCTTCATCATCATCTTATCTTAGATATTATAAGATATCTTCATATTTTTCGTTATACATATTCTCCATATCTCTGGAGATATTTCCACAACTATTCCTATCTGCGATCATTTATCTCCCCGTAACATCTGCATTACAACATAAAAGAAACTGTGTTAGTTTCTAACTTCTGAAACCTCCGAGTTTAAAATATGAATGTTTTGAAGTAGTGTTGGGAACTGATGCATGAATTAATATAAAATAATGAAACTTGATCAACTTCATTATATTACAGTAAGTCATGTTAAGTTTCTAATGAAGCATGATGATTCACAGTACCATCATCATGTGCCATGTTACACGGCTCTTACATTCTATCCAATCTCCAAACATATTAGAACGTATCACCCTGATAGTTCTAATTTTCCAAAATATCCTGGTAATTTGACCAATCAAAATCGTGCCATTACCATTTCTTTCTGATAGCATTAGTTATATTCATTCCCAATCGCTTGGTTCGAGGACGGGAAGAAGAAACGTAGGGACAAAACACCAGAATAGAAATGGGAACATAAACCACAACAAATAAGAGAGAGCATTAACTGTGGATGACAATGATTTTAAGGGATAGGAGTAGGAACATCGAAATATAAGGGAAGATATAAAACCTAACAACAACCCTGAAACTACAAACCGTGCATATCAATACGTATGGCAACGTAAAGGCACGGGAGAATTAAAAACATTATAATTCCAAGGAAAGGATAAAAGAGAATAGATTCTTCTGGTGATAGATGAAAAAGAAGAATGAAAGATATGAAAGTTAGAAATATAACAAGGATTAGAATGGGATGGAGCATTTTAGCGAATGTCTTAAAGTAGGAACTAAAGAGAAAGAATAGAAGATGTGGGAAGTAAGAAAGGGAAGGAGGTAAATTTATAGTGAAATATTCGACAAAGAAATCAAAACAGATTGCTGCGTTAAATCAAAGAAGATCCTGATCGCCGCAAAAACTAAATCTTATTACCTAAGATTTTCCTCAAAACCCTTAAATTCCGGAAATCGATCATAATCACGTCATCGGTTACAACAATTCTATATTTAATCATTTCACTCTCTTTTGTAATAGCTTCGCTCGTACGCTTCACATGATCGAAATGTTTTATCCATATCTATCAAAAATGATAAAACTTCATTTTCATCTCATAATCGTCATGAAAACATTTCCATTGTTATCTATAACAACCTCTACCAAATTTCGGGGACGAAATTTCTTTAACAGGTGGGTACTGTAACGACCCGGAAATTTCGACCAAATTTAAACCTTAAACTCTTTATGTATCCGACACGATAAGCAAAAACCTCAATGTTGAGTCTAGAAAATCTGAAATCTATATCTGAAAGATTAGTTACCCTTTTACCCTGCCTGACGATTCACGAACAACCTATAATTTAAAACTCGAAACCGTCATGATTTATATATACGATTTACTTTCTTAAACGATGCTATTTCAAATTAAAATTTTACGTATTAAGTCATTTTATTTTTATGATATAACTTTTGTAATTTTTTTTAAGAAACGAAGTTAAATTAAAAATGTACAATTTGTAAAGCACAACGTACAACAATGTATAGCTTAAATAGTTGAACCGAAATTAATTCATTTACTATTTATATAAATAGTAAATGAAATGAAATTAATTAATTTACTATTCACATGAAAATGACATGATAGAAATTATTAATTATAAGTTACATAATATACCCCTAAAGTATTTGAGAAATACAACTTTTTAAATTCTAAAGATTCGTAAGATTTAAAATTGAATTATTATATATTATTTATTTTACACGTTTTAAAAATTTTATATTATTATATTATTTTATTATTACTTTATTTTAATTATTATATTATATTTATATTATTATATTAAATATATATGTATATATATATCACACACGCACACTTACACAAACACATGAGTACTCCATATTTATTTCTTTTATTTCTCTTTCTTTTTCTATTTTCTTTCTACTTATCTATCTAAAATTTATCATAATATCTACTTTTATTATTAACTATACTACTAATTATATTATGATTTATATTATCAAAATCAATATTATGATGATCTTATTAGTAGTAAGTGTTATGAGTGTTAATAATTCTATGACGGGGTTCTGCCCAAATATTTTCAAAACAAGATTATGAGTGGGATAAAACTAAGAAGATTATGGGTCAAATTATGGAAGTAATGGGTATGGATCGGGGGTTTTGCTCGTGAGACAAACTAGTGTTTGTCATCTCCGTTGCGTCTGAATAATATCCTGCAATATTGAATCTCAATATTGATACGTGAGCACTTTAAACTTAACTTTTAATTTACTTTTAGTGTATCCCTGACTAGTGCTCGAGAGGTTAGGATCGTGTACATTTTTATATCTATTTTTGTTAAAATATATTTAGGATAGAATCTGAATTAGTTACTTTTGCGGTTAAGATAAGGTATATGAATAATATGTTTTTGGAAAGGTGGCGAAAACTATAAACTTTTCATTTAGATGTCGAATAAATTCGACGGACAGATTTGAAGTTATAGCCAATTGAACTTTCGTACAAATTAATAAAAATGAATATTTTATTTTTACGTTATCATCAACAATATTATTATTGAATTATTATAGTTACGATTTTATTAATATTCTTATTAAAATTTTCAAACTATTATGTTGATCGCATTTGTTATTAAAATTATTAGATTATTATCAACAACGTTAAAAATATCATTTTTATTTAAAAGTAATTTTTAGAGATGTTATTACTATAATTGCTATGATTATTTTTGATAAATGAAAACAAATCATATTTTTAACAAATTAGTATTTTGATTATTATTATTATTAAAACTATTAAATTATTATTATTAAAATTAACATATTCATTAAAAGTAGTGTTTTAAATAAAAATAATGTAGTTATTAAAAAAAAAATGCCATTTTTTTTATTATTTAATATATTTATATAAAATTCTATTAAAAGAAATATATTGATAAATTTTGTAAAAATATTTTAAAATGTAAAAACAATAATATTTAAGCATGTACAAATTTTTGGGAAATTATTTTGAGTCAAATACAACCTTTTTAACTTTTGTAGATTAGTCTCGAGCATTAGGATTGGTACACTATAATTTGATTTTATTTGTTAATTAGATATTAATCGATATATAAATATATAATTAATTAGGTTCGTGAATCGAAGGCCAACCTTATAAGTTATCAATGATGTTATATGTATTTTTACTACAAAATACAATTGGTGAGTTTCATTTGCTCCCTTTTTAATTGCTTTTGCAATATATATATTTTTGGGACTGAGAATACATGCGATGCTTTTATAAATGTTTACGAAATAGACACAAGTACTTAAAATACATTCTACGTTGAGTTGTACCACTGGCATACTTCCCTGTAGCTTGGTAACTAATATTTACAGCGGTATTGTAAACGCGAATCCTGTTGATAGATCTATCGGGCCTGACAACCCCAACCGGGCTGGACGACCAGTATTCAACGGTTGCACAGTACTTCGTTTTGTGACTACACTCGGTACAGTGTAGTGAGATTTCATATTAAAGGGAATATGCGACGTGATTAAATGTTAAGTATGGTTACCAAGTGCTCAACCACTTAGAATGCTTTTATACACTTGCGAGTGTACAGATATTTATAACTATGAAATCTTGTGGTCTATTGAAATTTCTGATAACTGTTGTTATGTTAAACCTATGAACTCACCAACCTTTTGGTTGACACTTTAAAGCATGTTTATTCTCAGGTACGAATTAAGACTTCCGCTGTGCATTAGCTCATATTAAGGATACTAGTTGGGACCATTTAAGCCATGATACAAGAACGTTGCATTCGAGTCATTGAAGATCATTAAGGGCTAATATTAAGTCATTTGGATATTGTGAAATGTTAGACGAACATATCAATTTTGATGTAATGATAGATTGTCTTTTTAAGAATAAATGCAACGTTTGTAAAATGTATCATATAGAGGTCAAATACCTCGCGATGTTATCAACTATTATAATTCGTTTATAATCAATATGGACGTTGTCCGAATGGATTAGGAACGGACCGTTATACGTAGCTAAGTTATTATTATGCTTATTTAAATTGAAGTAATCATGATGTTGGACTAAATATTAAAGACGGGGTTATTGGGCTTTGTACCATAATTGGGGTTTGGACAAAAGAACGACACTTGTGGAAACTAGACTATGAGCTATTAATGGGCTTTATATTTGTTTAACTGAATGATCGTTCTTTAATTTAATATAAAGATTTACAATTGGACGTAATTATAAATAACCACATACACTCGATCGGACACGATGGGCGGGATATTTATAAATACTAATAATCGTTCATTTGACCGGACACGGGAATGGATTAGTAGTCAATGGACTCATTAAAACAGGGGTGGATTATATGCAAGTACACTTGGTGTAATTGATAATAAAGTATTAAAACCTTATTACAGTTTAAGTCCCCAATTAGTTGGAATATTTGACTTCGGATATAAGGATAATTTGACGAGGACACTCGCACTTTATATTTATGACTGATGGACTGTTATGGACAAAAAAACCAGATGGACATATCGAATAATCCAGGACAAAGGACAATTAACCCATGGTAATAAATTAAAATCAACACGTCAAACATCATGATTACGGAAGTTTAAATAAGCATAATTCCTTTATTTCATATTTCATTGCACTTTTATTTACTATCATTTTATTTATTGCACTTTTAATTATCGTACTTTTTAATTATCGCAATTTTATTTATCGTACTTTAAATTATCGTACTTTAATTATCGTTATTTACTTTACGCTTTAAATTAAGTTATATTTATTTTTTTATATTTTACATTAGGTTTTAACTACGACTTAAGACATAAAATCAACAAACCGGTCATTAAACGGTAAAACCTCCCTTTTATAATAATTATTACTACTTTTATTTATATATATTTATATTTATATAATTATAGGATAAAATAATTATAGCGTTAAACTTGGCTAGTTCCCTGTGGACGAACCGGACTTTCTAAAACTACACTATTGTACGATTAGGTACACTGCCTATAAGTGTTGTAGCAAGGTTTAGGTATATCCACTCTATAAATAAATAAATAACTTGTATAAAATTGTATCGTATTTAATAGTATTTCGTAATAAAAATATAACTATTTCATATACACCTCTGCGCACATCAGTCCTCTTTGAGTGATCCCGTACTGATGTTAATAAAAAATACAAGTAAGCTGAAAACAAAATTATATCAATGGCAATATATTATTAGTAAATTTCTATTGCAAATATGTGGTGAGAAAATGGGTCTATTAATGACCCATTATAATTGTACAGAATAATGATTTATTGAATACCTAACTAGTTTATAACCCGCGGTTTTGCGGGATTTCACACGAAAACTTTGGTAGAAATGACAGTTACAAGTATTAGCATGGACAACGGAAAATCCGGCGATAACCTTATTATTATTTATTAGATCATATGAGGTCCAAAAATACTCGGAAGAGATTCAAATAAGGGTAGAAGAAAATGTCAATACATATGGCAAATTATCTTATGTTGGCATTAAACATCCTCCATTCTTAGGATCTTTAAAGCTGTCACACCTTATATAGTCTTCCAAGTTGATGTCGAACCATCCAAGTTTTTCAAGTCGGGTGGTGTCTCACTATTACGTTTCAAAAAAAAACGTATTCAGTGTCCACATATGACAACCCGAAAATTTCTGACTAAATTTAAACCTAACTTCGACTAGTTCCGGCGACTCACGAACAATTATTTGTAAATAATTACGCATTAATTTGATATATTAATATTATTATTATTATTAATATCCTTTTTAAACAATATATCAATAATTAATATCATTATTATCAGTATTGTTATTATGATTAAAAATAATAATATTATTATTATTATTATTATTATTATTATTATTATTATTATTATTAAGAGTATTATCATTACTAATATTATTATTAACGATATTAAAAATATTATTATTATCAATATTATTATTATTATTATCATTATTATTACTTTTATTATTATTTATAATATTATCAAATTATTATTATTATTACATTTATTAATTAGTTATTAATATATTTATTAATATATTTAATAATAATATCAATTAAAAATGAAATTTAAAAGTCAACAAGTATGTACTAACTGCATTTGATTTTTTTAAAACTAAATCTGTATTATTAATCCAAAAATCTACTTTTAAATTTTTTATAAACCATCATTATATTTTTATATATTTTTCTCCTGATTAAATAAACCTGTCGCCATTTTTTTTATTTTTTATCAAATCGTGGACTGCCTTTATTATTATTTTTTTATCGTGATTCATTATTGACAATGAGTATAACACAAACAAAGTATTGTTAGTTGATCACACATTATATATATATATATATATATATATATATATATATATATATATATATATATATATATATATATATATATATATATATATATATATATCCTACTGCAATTGTTGAATCAAAAACAGAAATATATTTTTTTTATCCATCGATATCTCCGTTTTCCATTTTTTATTTGTCATAATTCGAATTCGATTACCAATTAAAAATCTGTAGGTGCAGCTTTGTTAGGAATCCTTTATACAAACTATCTGAAAAGTTTGAAAATCCAATTTTTGCTATCGAATCCGAATTGTTGAGTCAAAGTTTTGGTTTTAAAAAGTCAAAAAATCTTCTTCGAACGAATTCGTGTAAACTGCTACAATTCAGGTGCAATTGTTGATACTAGTGTATTCAAATGATCATTAGGAATATATTTCATGAAGAGATCAGAGTCTCAAAACCTCTCAATTTCAAAATCAATTTTTTTTTGAAGAGCCGCGAACAGCAGCACCACTCCTTTTTATTTATTTATTTATTTTATTTATTTTCTATTCATCCCAAACACCACGAATCGGTTTCTGTTTATTTTATAAATCCTAAAACCAATTCAAATCTTGTTGTAACGATCGTGTATTCCCTGGTTGACTAATCGTTTTATGAAGAAGAAAAAGATGAGAGACAGATAGAGATAATAGATATATAGATTTAGGTGAGGTATTTAATCAGAAAAACTGAGGCAGCGTAATGGTTAAGGGGTGTTTCGGGTTAGCGAGAGTTCTCGGGTTTGAGTTCCATCTATGCCATTTTTTTTTAGGAAAAGCTTGATTTAAGGTAGTTTTCTTATTATTATTATTATTAATATTAATATTAATATTAATATTAATATTATTATTATTATTATTATTATTATTATTATTATTATTATTTTTATTATTATTATTATTATTAAGTACTAGTATTATTACTGTTACTATCATTATTATTACAAGTATTATCATTTAATTTTTTTAGTATTATCTAATATTATTATTATTAGTAGTAATATTATTGTATTATTACTAATTTTATTATTTTAAATATTATTATCATTATTAAGATTTTGATTATGATTATTATTATTATGAAAATAACACAATTTATTAATATTAGTATTAGTATCATTTTATAATTAATACTACTATTATTATCATTTTTAACATAAGTATAATTATTATTATTAGTATTGTTATTATTAAAATTATTATCTTTATTATCATTTTTACAAAAATTATCATTTTTGCTATCATCAAAACTATATTATTATTATAATTATTATCATTTTTATTGCTAGTATTATTATTGTTATTACAAAATAATATAACTCTTTATTCATTAATATTATTAATATTATTTTATCAAATAAATACTTATATATAGAATATATATAAAAGTATATATACAGAAATATATAACAAGTGAAATAATATATATAAACTTATTCGATTACAAGTATATGTGTTAATATATATACTTGATATAGGTTTGTGAATCCGAGGTCAACTCTATACTTGTTCAGTGTCATCCTATGCATATTTACTACAAACTATCGTATCGTATCGTGAGTTTCATTTGCTCCTTTTTATCTATATTTTTGAGCTGAGAATACATGTACTATTTTTTATAACTGATAGACACAAGTACAAACTATTATGCGACCAACATGAGTACTTTTATTGTGTTCATTTGAAACATGCAAAACCCTGCTTTGTAATATCATTAATTGCTAGATAATGAAGAGGCAAACGGAATTATTATAAATAGCACTATTGGGAGTAACGTCCTGCACTGTTGACCTCAGGTCAATTGGTGGTATAATAATGATCTCGACAATTACATATGTATTGTTACGGGGTAAAATCGTTTAGTTTTGATATTATACGCTCATTGCATACTTTTGATATACATGATATATCGTCTTTTATTAAATCTTGTGATCTATTACTGAAATCATTGTTTATGACAAACCTATGAACTCACTCAACCTCGTGTTTGAAATGTCCCGTTCTTATTGATTAAAAACATTCCATATTAATTGATTTCTTTGTGAGGTTTTGACCTCTATATGAGACGTTTTTCAAAGACTGCATTCATTTTTAAAACAAACCATAACCTTTATTTCATAAATAAAGGTTTAAAAAGCTTTACGTAGATTATCAAATAATGATAATCTAAAATATTCTGTTTACACACGACCATTACATAATGATTTACAATACAAATATGTTACATCGAAATCAGTTTCTTGAATGCAGTTTTTACACAATACCATACAAACATGGACTCCAAATCTTATCCTTATTTTAGTATGCAGCAGCGGAAGCTCTTAGTATTCACCTGAGAATAAACATGCTTTAAACGTCAACAAAAATGTTGGTGAGTTATAGGTTTAACCTATATATATCAAATCGTAACAATAGACCACAAGATTTCATATTTCAATACACATCCCATACATAGAGATAAAAATCATTCATATGGTGAACACCTGGTAACCGACATTAACAAGATGCATATATAAGAATATCCCCATCATTCCGGGACACCCTTCGGATATTATATAAATTTTGAAGTACTAAAGCATCCGGTACTTTGGATGGGGTTAGTTAGGCCCAATAGATCTATCTTTAGGATTCGCGTCAATTAGGGTGTCTATTCCCTAATTCTTAGATTACCAGACTTAATAAAAAGGGGCATATTCGATTTCGATAATTCAACCATAGAATGTAGTTTCACGTACTTGTGTCTATTTTGTAAATCATTTATAAAACCTGCATGTATTCTCATCCCAAAAATATTAGATTTTAAAAGTGGGACTATAACTCACTTTCGCATATTTTTACTTCGTCGGGAAGTAAGACTTGGCCACTGGTTGATTCACGAACCTATAACAATATATACATATATATCAAAGTATGTTCAAAATATATTTACAACACTTTTAATATATTTTGATGTTTTAAGTTTATTAAGTCAGCTGTCAGTTGTCCACAGTTAGATGTACAGAAATAAATCGATAAATATTATCTTGAATCAATCCACGATCCAGTGTATACGTATCTCAGTATTGATCACAGCTCAAACTATATTTATTTTGGAATCAACCTCAACCCTGTATAGCTAACTCCAACATTCACATATAGAGTGTCTATGGTTGTTCCGAAATATATATAGATGTGTCAACATGATAGGTCGAAACATTGTATACGTGTGAAAGTTATGGGTAAAACAAGATACCATAGACACGTATACAATGTTTTGACCTATCATGTCGACACATCTATATATATTTCGGAACAACCATAGACACTCTATATGTGAATGTTGGAGTTAGCTATACAGGGTTGAGGTTGATTCCAAAATATATATAGTTTGAGTTGTGATCAATACTGAGATACGTATACACTGGGTCGTGGATTGATTCAAGATAATATTTATCGATTTATTTCTGTACATCTAACTGTGGACAACTAGTTGTAGGTTACTAACGAGGACAACTGACTTAATAAACTTAAAACATCAAAATATATTAAAAGTGTTGTAAATATATTTTGAACATACTTTGATATATATGTATATATTGTTATAGGTTCGTGAATCAACCAGTGGCCAAGTCTTACTTCCCGACGAAGTAAAAATCTGTGAAAGTGAGTTATAGTCCCACTTTTAAAATCTAATATTTTTGGGATAAGAATACATGCAGGTTTTATAAATGATTTACAAAATAGACACAAGTACGTGAAACTACATTCTATGGTTGAATTATCGAAATCGAATATGCCCCTTTTTATTAAGTCTGGTAATCTAAGAATTAGGGAACAGACACCCTAATTGACGCGAATCCTAAAGATAGATCTATTGGGCCTAACAAACCCCATCCAAAGTACCGGATGCTTTAGTACTTCGAAATTTATATCATATCCGAAGGGTGTCCCGGAATGATGGGGATATTCTTATATATGCATCTTGTTAATGTCGGTTACCAGGTGTTCACCATATGAATGATTTTTATCTCTATGTATGGGATGTGTATTGAAATATGAAATCTTGTGGTCTATTATTACGATTTGATATATATAGGTTAAACCTATAACTCACCAACATTTTTGTTGACGTTTTAAGCATGTTTATTCTCAGATGATTATTAAGAGCTTTCGCTGTCGCATACTTAAATAAGGATGAGATTTGGAGTCCATGCTTGTATGATATTGTGTAAAAACTGCATTCAAGAAACTTATTTTGTTGTAACATATTTGTATTGTAAACCATTATGTAATGGTCGTGTGTAAACAGGATATTTTAGATTATCATTATTTGATAATCTACGTAAAGCTTTTGAAACCTTTATTGATGAAATAAAGGTTATGGTTTGTTTTAAAATGAATGCAGTCTTTGAAAAATGTCTCATATAGAGGTCAAAACCTCGCAACGAAATCAATTAATATGGAACGTTTTTAATCAATAAGAACGGGACATTTCAGTTGGTATCCGAGCGTTGGTCTTAGAGAACCAGAATTTTGTATTAGTGTGTCTTATCGAGTTTGTTAGGATGCATTAGTGAGTCTGGACTTCGACCGTGTTTACTTGAAAAATGATTGCTTAACAAATTTTGCTGGAAACTATATATTTTTAACATGTGAATATTATGTGATATATTAATCTCTTAACGCGTTTGATATTATGTGATAGATGTCTACCTCTAGAACAAGTCCCATTGACTCACCTAATAATAATGAAGAGTCAAATGTAAATTGGAATGATTCGTGGACTGATTTACAAGTTCCCGAAGAGGAACCGGAAGAAGAGTCGGAACCGGAAGAAGAATCGGAACCGGAAGAAGAATCGGAACCGGATGAAGAAATAGAACCAGTGGGGGAAATAATAAAACGGTTAAGTAAAATAAAATCCTCAACCAACCGACCAAGGTTAATTATGGTCAATGGTGTTTCCGCCAAGGAAGCAAAATATTGGGAGGATTACCAATTCTCTGATGAATCGGATTCCGACGAGAATTCCGATGATGTTATAGAAATTACCCCAACTAAATTTAAAAAGGCAAAAGAAACTAATAAGGGAAAGGGCATAAAAATAGAGAAATCTAATTCCAACCCCGATGAACTTTATATGTATCGTCAACCCCCGAAGTCCTTAAGTTGTAACAATGACCCGGAAACCTCTAAACCACCAGGTTTTTCTAAACCAATGTGGAAAACGACGGCTCGCATTAGGGGAACATCATATATCCCTAGAAACTTGTCAAAACAAACCAAAACCGAAGAAGAAGAAACAAGCGAGTCGGAATAAGATAGTTGTATTCGTGTGGTGTAATATATGTAATATAGTGTGCTTATGCTTTATGATATATGTAAAAATTGCTTGTATTAATAAGTATTTTTTTTATGAATCTAACTCTTGTCTATTTTACAGTATAAAAACACAAAATGGATAGACACCCCAATATTTTAAGAGACCTACCCGGAGACATGATTGATGAAATCTTGTCTAGAGTCGGTCAGAATTCTTCGGCACAACTATTTAAGGCGAGATCAGTTTGTAAGACATTCGAAGAACGTTCCAAGAATGCCTTGGTTTATAAAAGGCTTTCGTTCGAAAGATGGGGGATATCACATTGGGAAATCCATAAGTTACGATGTGTTTACTTTGATGCATATATTGCGGGGAACCCAAATGCTATTTTACGCAATGGGTTAAGAAATTATTTTGACTCAATATATCCGAATATTGGACTTCGTGATTTAGAAAAAGCGGCTAACATGCAACATAAAGAAGCATGTTATGCTTACGGATTAGTAATGTTCGCTTCTCACCAAAGTGAGAACAAGAACATCGGGCTACAACTATTAAACAAAACGTTCCCACAAGTGACGGAGTCGGTAATTGGGGTAACAAATGAGGTTTTTAGATTGTTACGGGACTGTTGGACATTACGTAACCCTCGTCCCTTTGAAGACGTTACAACACGCTGTCTTATCAACGGCCATAACGGTTATGTTCCACAAGACCAAGGATGGGAAGTAATCCTAGTAAAACCAGAATGCATGACTTGTTTCTGGAAGTATGAATTACGTGTCTTTATTGCCTTTGCTGAACGACTTGTGTACTAGCTAGAATTATCTTCACAACTATCTTGTATCAAAGTTATTGTGTGATATATTTCATGCTTTATGTAAAATAAGCGGTATTGTAAGTTTGTAAAATATTGTATAAAAGTTTGAACGCGAAATATTATTATAATCAGTTTTTAATATAGAATTGTAGTAGTTGAATTGTATATTAGCTACTAAGTATGAACTTAACGGGTAGGTACTACCCGAATTTAAACTTATAAAACGCTAATATGAAGAAAAAGCTTTTATAAATGAGTTCATATTATGCTACGAAATACTATTAACTACTCTTAATATTCTGTATAATTAACTTGTTCCATTTGACTATTTTGAAGGAAATGGCACCGACTACTCGACACACCGTGAATATGAATGAAGAGGAATTTCGTACTTTTCTAGCTTCAAACATAGCCGCAGTACAGGCTGCGCTACATACCAACAATAACCTTGGATCTAGCAGTACAGGAAATCGTGTAGGATGCACCTACAAAGAATTCACTGCCTGCAAACCTTTGGAATTTGATGGAACTGAAGGACCGATCGGATTGAAACGGTGGACCGAGAAGGTCGAATTGGTGTTTGCCATAAGTAAGTGTACTGAAGAGGACAAAGTGAAGTACGCTATGCATACCTTAACAGGTTCTGCGTTAACATGGTGGAATACCTATCTAGAGCAAGCAGGACAAGATGATGCGTACGCACTACCATGGTCAGCATTCAAGCACTTGATGAACGAGAAGTACCGTCCCAGAACCGAGGTCAATAAGCTCAAGACAGAACTTAGAGGGTTACGAACCCAAGGATTTGATATTACCACGTACGAAAGACGATTCACAGAATTGTGCCTATTGTGTCCGGGAGCGTTCGAAGATGAGGAAGAGAAGATCGACGCGTTTGTGAAAGGATTACCGGAAAGAATCCAAGAAGATATAAGTTCACACGAGCCCGCCTCCATACAACAGGCATGTAGAATGGCTCACAAACTAGTGAACCAGATTGAGGAAAGAATTAAAGAACAGACGGCTGAAGAGGCCAATGTGAAGCAAGTCAAAAGAAAGTAGGAGGAAAACGGTGATAAGAATAACCAATACAACAACAACAGCAATTACAATAATAATTGCAACAATTATCCCAACAATCGCAACTACAACAAACGGCCCAACAACAACAACAACAACAACAATAGCAACTACAACAATCATCCCAACAACAATAACAACCGCAACAACAACAACAATCAGAAGCAGCTATGCCAAAGGTGTGAAAAGTATCACTCGGGGTTCTGCACCAAATTTTGCAACAAGTGTAAAAGAAATGGTCATAGCGCGGCGAAGTGTGAGGTCTACGGACCAGGGGTTAACAGAACAAAAGGAACAAATGGTGTTGGAACGAGTAATGGCGGAGCAAGTAGTATCGGAGCAAGTTATGCCAATGTAGTTTGTTATAAATGTGGAAAACCGGGCCACATTATTAGAAATTGCCCGAACCAGGAGAACACGAATGGACAAAGCCGCGGAAGAGTTTTCAATATTAATGCGGCAGAGGCACAGGAAGACCCGGAGCTTGTTACGGGTACGTTTCTTATTGACAATAAATCTGCTTACGTTTTATTTGATTCGGGTGCGGATAGAAGCTATATGAGTAGAGATTTTTGTGCTAAATTAAGTTGTCCATTGACGCCATTGGATAGTAAATTCTTACTCGAATTAGCAAACGGTAAATTAATTTCAGCAGATAATATATGCCGGAATCGAGAAATTAAACTGGGTAGCGAAATATTTAAGATTGATTTGATACCAGTAGAGTTAGGGAGTTTTGATGTAATAGTTGGCATGGACTGGCTGAAGAAGGTGAAAGCAGAGATCGTATGTTATAAAAATGCAATTCGCAATGTACGAGAAGAAGGAGAACCCTTAATGGTGTACGGAGAAAAGTTCAACATGAAGCTACATCTTATTAGTAATTTGAAGGCACAAAAACTAATAAGAAAAGGTTGCTATGCTGTTCTAGCACACGTCGAGAAAGTACAAACTGAAGAAAAGAGCATCAATGTTGTTCCCGTCGCAAAAGAATTTTCCGATGTATTTTCGAAAGAATTACCGGGACTACCTCCACATCGATCTGTTGAATTTCAAATAGATCTTGTACCAATAGCCCATGCTCCTTATAGACTCGCACCCAGCGAGATGAAAGAACTGCAAAGCTAACTGCAAGAACTATTAGAACGTGGTTTCATTCGACCAAGCACATCACCATGGGGAGCTCCTGTTTTGTTTGTCAAGAAGAAGGATGGTACATTTAGGTTGTGTATTGACTACAGAGAGTTGAACAAACTTACCATCAAAAACCGTTATCCACTGCCGAGAATTGATGACTTATTTGATCAACTACAAGGCTTGTCGGTTTATTCGAAGATCGATTTACGTTCTGGATATCATCAAATGCGAGTAAAGGAGGATGATATTCCAAAAACTGCTTTTAGGACGCGTTATAGTCATTACGAGTTTATGGTTATGCCGTTTGGATTGACTAACGCACCAGCTGTGTTCATGGACCTTATGAACCGAGTGTGTGGGCCATATCTTGACAAGTTTGTCATTGTTTTCATCGATGACATACTTATTTACTCAAAGAATGATCAAGAGCACGAAGAAAATTTGAGAAAAGTGCTAGAAGTATTGAGGAAAGAAAAACTGTACGCTAAGTTTTCAAAGTGTGCATTTTGGTTGGAAGAAGTTCAATTCCTCGGTCACATAGTGAACAAAGAAGGTATCCAGGTGGACCCGGTAAAGATCGAAACCGTTGAAAAGTGGGAAACTCCAAAAACTCCGAAGCATATACGTCAATTTTTAGGATTGGCTGGTTACTACAGAAGATTCATCCAAGATTTCTCCAAAATAGCAAAACCCTTGACTGCATTAACGCATAAAGGGAAGAAATTTAAATGGAAGGATGAACAAGAGGAGGCATTTCAATTATTGAAGAAAAAGCTAACTACGGCACCTATATTGTCATTGCTTGAAGGGAATGATGATTTTGTGATTTATTGTGATTCATCAAAGCAAGGTCTCGGTTGTGTATTAATGCAACGAACGAAGGTGATTGCTTATGCGTCTAGACAATTGAAGATTCACGAGCAAAATTATACGATGCATGATTTGGAATTAGGCGCGGTTGTTTTTTCATTAAAGACTTGGAGGCACTACTTATATGGGGTCAAAAGTATTATATATACCGACCACAAAAGTCTTCAACACATATTTAATCAGAAACAACTGAATATGAGGCAGCGTAGGTGGATTGAATTGTTGAATGATTACGACTTTGAGATTCGTTACCACCCGGGGAAGGCAAATGTGGTAGCCGACGCCTTGAGCAGAAAGGACAGAGAACCCATTCGAGTAAAATCTATGAATATAATGATTCACACTAACCTTACTACTCAAATAAAGGAGGCGCAACAAGGAGTTTTAAAAGAGGGAAATTTAAAGGATGAAATACCCAAAGGATCGGAGAAGCATCTTAATATTCAGGAAGACGGAACCCGGTATAGGGCTGAAAGAATTTGGGTACCAAAATTTGGAGATATGAGAGAAATGGTACTTAGAGAAGCTCATAAAACCAGATACTCAATACATCCTGGAACGGGGAAGATGTACAAGGATCTTAAGAAACATTTTTGGTGGCCAGGTATGAAAGCCGATATTGCTAAATATGTAGGAGAATGTTTGACGTGTTCTAAGGTCAAAGCTGAACATCATAAACCATCAGGTCTACTACAATAACCTGAAATCCCGGAATGGAAATGGGAAAACATTACCATGGATTTCATCACTAAATTGCCAAGGACTGCAAGTGGTTTTGATACTATTTGGGTAATAGTTGATCGTCTCACCAAATCAGCACACTTCCTGCCAATAAGAGAAGATGACAAGATGGAGAAGTTAGCACGACTGTATTTGAAGGAAGTCGTCTCCAGACATAGAATACCAATCTCTATTATCTCTGATAGGGATGGCAGATTTATTTCAAGATTCTGGCAGACATTACAGCAAGCATTAGGAACTCGTCTAGACATGAGTACTGCCTATCATCCACAAACTGATAGGCAGAGCGAAAGGACGATACAAACGCTTGAAGACATGCTACGAGCATGTGTTATTGATTTCGGAAACAGTTGGGATCGACATCTACCGTTAGCAGAATTTTCCTACAACAACAGCTACCATTCAAGCATTGAGATGGCGCCGTTTCAAGCACTTTATGGTAGAAAGTGCAGGTCTCCGATTTGTTGGAGTGAAGTGGGGGATAGACAGATTACGGGTCCGGAGATAATACAAGAAACTACCGAGAAGATCATCCAAATTCAACAACGGTTGAAAACCACCCAAAGTCGACAAAAGAGCTACGCTGACATTAAAAGAAAAGATATAGAATTTGAAATTGGAGAGATGGTCATGCTTAAAGTTGCACCTTGGAAAGGCGTTGTTCGATTTGGTAAGCGAGGGAAATTAAATCCAAGGTATATTAGACCATTCAAGATTATTGATCGTGTCGGACCAGTAGCTTACCGACTTGAGTTACCTCAACAACTCGCGGATGTACATAACACTTTCCACGTCTCGAATTTGAAGAAATGTTTTGCTAAAGAAGATCTCACTATTCCGTTAGATGAAATCCAAATCAACGAAAAACTCCAATTCATCGAAGAACCCGTCGAAATAATGGATCGTGAGGTTAAAAGACTTAAGCAAAATAAGATACCAATTGTTAAGGTTCGATGGAATGCTCGTAGAGGACTCGAGTTCACCTGGGAGCATGAAGATCAGATGAAGAAGAAATACCCGCATCTATTTCCAGAAGATTCTTCAACAGCTTAAAATTTCGGGACGAAATTTATTTAACGGGTAGGTACTGTAGTGACCCGAACTTTTCCATGTTTATATATATTAATTGAGATTGATATTTACATGATTAAATGTTTCCAACATGTTAAGCAATCAAACTTGTTAAGACTTGATTAATTGAAATATGTTTCATATAGACAATTGACCACCCAAGTTGACCGGTGATTCACGAACGTTAAAACTTGTAAAAACTATATGATGACATATATATGGATATATATATATAGTTAACATGATACTATGATAAGTAAACATATCATTAAGTATATTAACAATGAACTACATATGTAAAAACAAGACTACTAACTTAATGATTTTTAAACGAGACATATATGCAACGATTATCGTTGTAAAGACATTTAATGTATATATATCATATTAAGAGATATTCATACATGATAATATCATGATAATATAATAATTTAAAATCTCATTTGATATTATAAACATTGGGTTAACAACATTTAACAAGATCGTTAACCTAAAGGTTTCAAAACAACACTTACATGTAACGACTAACGATGACTTAACGACTCAGTTAAAATGTATATACATGTAGTGTTTTAATATGTATTTATACACTTTTTAAAGACTTCAATACACTTATCAAAATACTTCTACTTAACAAAAATGCTTACAATTACATCCTCGTTCAGTTTCATCAACAATTCTACTCGTATGCACCCGTATTCGTACTCGTACAATACACAGCTTTTAGATGTATGTACTATTGGTATATACACTCCAATGATCAGCTCTTAGCAGCCCATGTGAGTCACCTAACACATTTGGGAACCATCATTTGGCAACTAGCATGAAATATCTCATAAAATTACAAAAATATGAGTAATCATTCATGACTTATTTACATGAAAACAAAATTACATATCCTTTATATCTAATCCATACACCAACGATCAAAAACACCTACAAACACTTTTATTCTTCAATTTTCTTCATCTAATTGATCTCTCTCAAGTTCTATCTTCAAGTTCTAAGTGTTCTTCATAAATTCTACAAGTTCTAGTTACATAAAATCAAGAATACTTTCAAGTTTGCTAGCTCACTTCCAATCTTGTAAGGTGATCATCCAACCTCAAGAAATCTTTGTTTCTTATAGTAGGTTATCATTCTAATACAAGGTAATAATCATATTCAAACTTTGGTTCAATTTCTATAACTATAACAATCTTATTTCAAGTGATGATCTTACTTGAACTTGTTTTCGAGCCATCCAAGGATCCGTTGAAGCTAGATCCATTTTTCTCTTTTATAGTAGGTTTATCCAAGGAACTTAAGGTAGTAATGATGTTCATAACATCATTCGATTCATACATATAAAGCTATCTTATTCGAAGGTTTAAACTTGTAATCACTAGAACATAGTTTAGTTAATTCTAAACTTGTTCGCAAACAAAAGTTAATCCTTCTAACTTGACTTTTAAAATCAACTAAACACATGTTCTATATCTATATGATATGCTAACTTAATGATTAAAACCTGGAAACACGAAAAACACCGTAAAACCGGATTTACGCCGCCGTAGTAACACCGCGGGCTGTTTTGGGTTAGTTAATTAAAAACTATGATAAACTTTGATTTAAAAGTTGTTATTCTGAGAAAATGATTTTTATTATGAACATGAAACTATATCCAAAAATTATGGTTAAACTCAAAGTGGAAGTATGTTTTCTAAAATGGTCATCTAGACGTCGTTCTTTCGACTGAAATGACTACCTTTACAAAAATGACTTGTAACTTATTTTCCCGACTATAAACCTATACTTTTTCTGTTTAGATTCATAAAATAGAGTTCAATATGAAACCATAGCAATTTGATTCACTCAAAACGGATTTAAAATGAAGAAGTTATGGGTAAAACAAGATTGGATAATTTTTCTCATTTTAGCTACGTGAAAATTGGTAACAAATCTATTCCAACCATAACTTAATCAACTTGTATTGTATATTATGTAATCTTGAGATACCATAGACACGTATACAATGTTTTGACCTATCATGTCGACACATCTATATATATTTCGGAACAACCATAGACACTCTATATGTGAATGTTGGAGTTAGCTATACAGGGTTGAGGTTGATTCCAAAATATATATAGTTTGAGTTGTGATCAATACTGAGATACGTATACACTGGGTCGTGGATTGATTCAAGATAATATTTAGCGATTTATTTCTGTACATCTAACTGTGGACAACTAGTTGTAGGTTACTAACGAGGACAACTGACTTAATAAACTTAAAACATCAAAATATATTAAAAGTGTTGTAAATATATTTTGAACATACTTTGATATATATGTATATATTGTTATAGGTTCGTGAATCAACCAGTGGCCAAGTCTTACTTCCCGACGAAGTAAAAATCTGTGAAAGTGAGTTATAGTCCCACTTTTAAAATCTAATATTTTTGGGATGAGAATACATGCAGGTTTTATAAATGATTTACAAAATAGACACAAGTACGTGAAACTACATTCTATGGTTGAATTATCGAAATCGAATATGCCCCTTTTTATTAAGTCTGGTAATCTAAGAATTAGGGAACAGACACCCTAATTGACGCGAATCCTAAAGATATATCTATTGGGCCTAACAAACCCCATCCAAAGTACCGGATGCTTTAGTACTTCGAAATTTATATCATATCCGAAGGGTGTCCCGGAATGATGGGGATATTCTTATATATGCATCTTGTTAATGTCGGTTACCAGGTGTTCACCATATGAATGATTTTTATCTCTATGTATGGGATGTGTATTGAAATATGAAATCTTGTGGTCTATTATTATGATTTGATATACATAGGTTAAACCTATAACTCACCAACATTTTTGTTGACGTTTTAAGCATGTTTATTCTCACTTGATTATTAAGAGCTTCCGCTGTCGCATACTTAAATAAGGATGAGATTTGAAGTCCATGCTTGTATGATATTGTGTAAAAACTGCGTTCAAGAAACTTATTTTGTTGTAACATATTTGTATTGTAAACCATTATGTAATGGTCGTGTGTAAATAGGATATTTTAGATTATCATTATTTGATAATCTACGTAAAGCTTTTTAAACCTTTATTGATGAAATAAAGGTTATGGTTTGTTTTAAAATGAATGCAGTCTTTGAAAAACGTCTCATATAGAGGTCAAAACCTCGCAACGAAATCAATTAATATGGAACGTTTTTAATCAATAAGAACGGGACATTTCAATATGTACCTAGTAAGACGTTGTTATAACGATAATCGTTATATATATCGTTTTCGAGTTTCTTAAATTAATAGTCTCATTTTTTATGTATATAACTCATTGTTAAAATACCTAATGAGATACATACTTATAATAAAATCATGTTAACTATATATATAACCATATATATGTCATCGTATAGTTTTTACAAGTTTTAACGTTCGTGAATCACCGGTCAACTTGGGTGGTCAATTGTCTATATGAAACCTATTTCAATTAATCAAGTCTTAACAAGTTTGATTGCTTAACATGTTGGAAAAATTTAATCATGTAAATAACAATTTCATTTAATATATATATATATATAAATATGGAAAAGTTCGGGTCACTACAGTACCTACCCGTTAAATAAATTTCGTCCCGAAATTTTAAGCAGTTGGAGGTGTTGACGTATCTTCTGGAAATAAATGCGGGTATTTCTTCTTCATCTGATCTTCACGCTCCCAGGTGAACTCGGGTCCTCTACGAGCATTCCATTGAACCTTAACAATCGGTATCGTGTTTTGTTTAAGTCTCTTAACCTCACGATCCATTATTTTGACGGGTTCTTCAATGAATTGAAGTTTTTCATTGATTTGGATTTCGTCCAACGGAATAGTGATATCTTCTTTATCAAAACATTTCTTCATATTTGAGACGTGGAAAGTGTTATGTACAGCCGCGAGTTGTTGAGGTAGCTCCAGTTGGTAAGCTACTGGTCCGACACGATCTATAATCTTGAATGGTCCAATGTACCTTGGATTTAGTTTCCCCTGTTTACCAAATCGAACAACGCCTTTCCAAGGTGAAACCTTAAGCATGATCATTTCTCCAATTTAAAACTCTATATCTTTTCTTTTACTGTCCGCGTAGCTCTTTTGTCGACTCTGGGCGTTTTTCAATCTTTGTTGAATTTGGATGATTTTCTCGGTAGTTTCTTGTATTATCTCCGGACCCGTAATCTGTCTATCCCCCACTTCACTCCAACAAATCGGAGACCTACACTTTCTACCATAAAGTGCTTCAAACGGCGCCATCTCAATGCTTGAATGGTAGCTGTTGTTGTAGGAAAATTCTGCTAACGGTAGATATCGATCCCAACTGTTTCCGAAATCAATAACACATGCTCGTAGCATGTCTTCAAGCGTTTGTATCGTCCTTTCGCTCTGCCCATCAGTTTGTGGATGATAGGCAGTACTCATGTCTAGACGAGTTCCTAATGCTTGCTGTAATGTCTGCCAGAATCTTGAAATAAATCTGCCATCCCTATCAGAGATAATAGAGATTGGTATTCCATGTCTGGAGACGACTTCCTTCAAATACAGTCGTGCTAACTTCTCCATCTTGTCATCTTCTCTTATTGGCAGGAAGTGTGCTGATTTGGTGAGACGATCAACTATTACCCAAATAGTATCAAAACCACTTGCAGTCCTTGGCAATTTAGTGATGAAATCCATGGTAATGTTTTCCCATTTCCATTCCGGGATTTCAGGTTATTGTAGTAGACCTGATGGTTTCTGATGTTCAGCTTTGACCTTAGAACACGTCAAACATTCTCCTACGTATTTAGCAACATCGGCTTTCATACCCGGCCACCAAAAATGTCTCTTGAGATCCTTGTACATCTTCCCCGTTCCAGGATGTATTGAGTATCTGGTTTTATGAGCTTCTCTAAGTACCATTTCTCTCATATCTCCAAATTTTGGTACCCAAATTCTTTCAGCCCTATACCGGGTTCCGTCTTCCCGAATATTAAGATGCTTCTCCGATCCTTTGGGTATTTCATCCTTTAAATTTTCCTCTTTTAAAACTCCTTGTTGCGCCTCCTTTATTTGAGTAGTAAGGTTAGTGTGAATCATTATATTCATAGATTTTACTCGAATGGGTTCTCTGTCCTTTCTGCTCAAGGCGTCGGCTACCACATTTGCCTTCCCCAGGTGGTAACGAATCTCAAATTCGTAATCATTCAACAATTCAATCCACCTACGCTGCCTCATATTCAGTTGTTTCTGATTAAATATGTGTTGAAGACTTTTGTGGTCGGTATATATAATACTTTTGACCCCATATAAGTAGTGCCTCCAAGTCTTTAATGCAAAAACAACCGCGCCTAATTCCAAATCATGCGTCGTATAATTTTGTTCGTGAATCTTCAATTGTCTAGACGCATAAGCAATCACCTTCGTTCATTGCATTAATACACAACCGAGACCTTGCTTTGATGCGTCACAATAAATCACAAAATCATCATTCCCTTCAGGCAATGACAATATAGGTGACGTAGTTAGATTTTTCTTCAATAATTGAAACGCCTTCTCTTGTTCATCCTTCCATTCAAATTTCTTCCCTTTATGCGTTAAGGCAGTCAAGGGTTTTGCTATTCTGGAAAAGTCTTGGATGAATCTTCTATAGTAACCAGCCAATCCTAAAAATTGACGTATATGCTTCGGAGTTTTTGGGGTTTCCCACTTTTCAACGGTTTCGATCTTTGCCGGGTCCACCTGGATACCTTCTTTGTTCACTATGTGACCGAGGAATTGAACTTCTTCCAACCAAAATGCACACTTTGAAAACTTAGCGTACAATTCTTCCTTCCTCAATACTTCTAACACCTTTCTCAAATGTTCACCGTGTTCTTGGTCATTCTTTGAGTAAATAAGTATGTCATCAATGAAAACAATGACAAACTTGTCAAGGTATAGTCCACACACTCGGTTCATAAGGTCCATGAACACAGCTGGTGCATTAGTTAAACCAAACGGCATGACCATAAACTCGTAATGACCGTAACGTGTTCTGAAAGCAGTCTTTGGAATATCATCTTCTTTCACCCGCATTTGATGATACCCGGAACGTAAGTCAATCTTTGAATAAATAGACGAGCCTTGTAGTTGATCAAATAAGTCGTCGATTCTTGGTAGTGGGTAGCGGTTCTTAATGGTAAGTTTGTTCAACTCTCGGTAGTCGATACACAACCTGAATGTACCATCTTTCTTCTTGACAAACAAAACAGGAGCTCCCCACGGTGATGTGCTTGGTCGAATGAAACCACGCTCTAAAAGTTCTTGTAATTGGCTTTGCAGTTCTTTCATCTCGCTGGGTGCGAGTCTGTAAGGAGCACGAGCTATTGGTGCAGCTCCTGGTACAAGATCTATTTGAAATTCAACGGATCGATGTGGGGGTAATCCCGGTAATTCTTTCGAAAATACATCGGGAAATTCTTTTACGACGGGAACATCATTGATGCTCTTTTCTTCAGTTTATACTTTCTCGACGTGTGCTAGAACAGCATAGCAACCTTTTCTTATTAGTTTTTGTGCCTTCAGGTTACTAATAAGATTTAACTTTGCGTTGCTCTTTTCTCCGTACCCCATTAAGGGTTTTTCTTTTTCTCGTACAATACGAATTACATTTTTATAACATACGATCTCTGCTTTCACTTCTCTTAACCAGTCCATACCGATTATCACATCAAAACTCCCTAACTCTACTGGTATCAAGTCAATCTTAAATGTTTCGCTAACCAGTTTAATTTCTCAATTCCGACATATATTATCTGCTAAAATTAATTTTCCATTTGCTAATTCGAGTAAAAATTTACTATCCAAAGGCGTCAATGGGCAACTTAATATAGCACAAAAATCTCTACTCATATAGCTTCTATCCTCACCCGAATCTAATAAAACGTAAGCAGATTTATTGTCAATAAGAAACGTACCCGTAACAAGCTCCGAGTCTTCCTGTGCCTCTGCCTCATTAATATTGAAAACTCTTCCGCGGCCTTGTCCATTTGTGTTCTCCTGGTTCGGGCAATTTCTAATAATGTGGCCCGGTTTTCCACATTTATAACAAACTACATTGGCATAACTTGCTCCGACACTACTTGCTCCACCATTACTCGTTCCGACACCATTTGTTCCTTTCATTCTGTTAACCCCTGGTCCGTAGACCTCACACTTCACCGCGCTATGACCATTTCTTTTACACTTGTTGCAAAATTTGGTGCAGAACCCCGAGTGATACTTTTCACACCTTTGGCATAGCTGCTTCTGATTGTTGTTTTTGTTGCGGTTATTATTGTTGTTGGGATGATTGTTGTAGTTGTAGTTGTTGTTGTTGTTGTTGTTGTTGTTGTTGTTGTTGTTGTTGTTGTTGTTGTTGTTGTTGTTGTTGGGCCGTTTGTTGTAGTTGCGATTGATGTTGCGATTGTTGGGATAATTGTTGCGATTATTGTTGTAATTGCTGTTGTTGTTGTATTGGTGATTCTTATCACCGTTTTCCTCCCACTTTCTTTTGACTTGCTTCACATTGGTCTCTTCAGCAGTCTGTTCTTTAATTCTTTCTTCAATCTGGTTCACTAGTTTGTGAGCCATTCTACATGCCTGTTGTATGGAGGCGGGCTCGTGTGAACTTATATCTTCTTGGATTCTTTCCGGTAATCCTTTCACAAACGCGTCGATCTTCTCTTCCTCATCTTCGAATGCTCCCGGACACAATAGGCACAATTCTGTGAATCGTCTTTCATACGTGGTAATATCAAATCCTCGGGTTCGTAACCCTCTAAGTTCTGTCTTGAGTTTATTGACCTCGGTTCTGGGACGGTACTTCTCGTTCATCAAGTGCTTGAATGCTGACCACGGTAGTGCGTACGCATCATTTTGTCCCACTTGCTCTAGATAGGTATTCTACCATGTTAACGCAGAACCTGTGAAGGTATGCGTAGCGTACTTCACTTTGTCCTCTTCAGTACACTTACTTATGGCAAACACCGATTCGACCTTCTCGGTCCACCGTTTCAATCCGATCGGTCCTTCAGTTCCATCAAATTCCAAAGGTTTGCAGGCAGTGAATTCTTTGTAGGTGCATCCTACACGATTTCCTGTATTGTTAGATCCAAGGTTATTGTTGGTATGTAGTGCAGCCTGTACTGCGGCTATGTTTGAAGCTAGAAAAGTACGGAATTCCTCTTCATTCATATTCACGGTGTGTCGAGTAGTCGGTGCCATTTCCTTCAAAATAGTCAAATGGAACAAGTTAATCATACAGAATATTAAGAGTAGTTAATAGTATTTCGTAGCATAATATGAACTCATTTATAAAAGCTTTTTCTTCATATTAGCGTTTTATAAGTTTAAATTCGGGTAGTACCTACCCGTTAAGTTCATACTTAGTAGCTAATATACAATTCAACTACTACAATTCTATATGAAAAACTGATTATAATAATATTTCGCGTTCAAACTTTTACACAATATTTTACAAACTTACAATACCGCTTATTTTACATAAAGCATGAAATATAGCACACAATAACTTTGATACAAGATAGTTGTGAAGATAATTCTAGCTAGTACACAAGTCGTTCAGCAAAGGTAATAAAGACACGTAATTCATACGTCCAGAAACAAGTCACGCATTCTGGTTTTATTAGGACTACTTCCCATCCTTGGTCTTGTGGAACATAACCGTTATGGCCGTTGATAAGACAGCGTGTTGTAACGTCGTCAAAGGGACGAGGGTTACGTAATGACCAACAGTCTCGTAATAACCTAAAAACCTCATTTCTTACCCCAATTACCGACTCCGTCACTTGTGGGAACGTTTTGTTTAATAGTTGTAGCCCGATGTTCTTTTTCTCACTTTGGTGAGTAGCGAACATTACTAACCCGTAAGCATAGCATGCTTCTTTATGTTGCATGTTAGCCGCTTTTTCTAAATCATGAAGTCCTATATTCGGATACATTGAGTCAAAATAATTTCTTAACTCGTTGCGTAAAATAGCATTTGGGTTCCCCGCAATATATGCGTCAAAGTAAACACATCGTAACTTATGGGTTTCCCAATGTGATATCCCCCATCTTTCAAACGAAAGTCTCTTATAAACCAAGACATTCTTGGAACGTTCTTCGAATGTCTTACAAACTGATTTCGCCGTAAATAGTTGTGCCGAAGAATTCTGACCGACTCTAGACAAGATTTCATCAATCATGTCTCCGGGTAGGTCTCTTAAAATATTGGGTTGTCTATCCATTTTGTGTTTTTATACTGTAAAATAGACAAGAGTTAGATTCATAAAAAAAATACTTATTAATACAAGCAATTTTTACATATATCATAAAGCATAAGCACACTATATTACATATATTACACCACACGAATACAACTATATTATTCCGACTCGCTCGTTTCTTCTTCTTCGGTTTTGGTTCGTTTTGCCAAGTTTCTAGGGATATATGATGTTCCCCTAATATTAGCTGTCGTTTTCCACAACGGTTTAGAAAAACCTGGTGGTTTAGAGGTTCCCGGGTCATTGTTACAACTTAAGGACTTCGAGGGTTGACGATACATATAAAGTTCATCGGGGTTGGAATTAGATTTCTCTATTTTTATGCCCTTTCCCTTATTATTTTCTTTTGCCTTTTTAAATTCAGTTGGGGTAATTTCTATAACATCATCAGAATTCTCGTCGGAATCCAATTCATCGGAGAATTGGTAATCCTCCCAATATTTTGTTTCCTTGGCGGAAACACAATTGACCATAATTAACCTTGGTCAGTTGGTTGAGGATTTTCTTTTACTTAACCGTTTTATTATTTCCCCCACCGGTTCTATTTCCTCCTCCTGTTCCTCCTCTTCCGGTTCTGATTCTTCTTCTGGTTCTTCTTCGGAAACTTGTGAATCAGTCCAATATATATTTGACTCTTCGTTATTATTAGGTGAGTCAATGGGATTTGTGCTAGAGGTAGACATCTATCACACAATATCAAACATGTTAAGAGATTAATATATCACATAATATATACATGTTAATAATATATAGTTTCCAACAAAAATGTTAAGCAATCATTTTTAAAGAAAACACGGTCGAAGTCCAGACTCACTAATGCATCCTAACAAACTCGATAAGACACACTAATGCAAATTTCTGGTTCTCTAAGACCAACGCTCGGATACCAACTGAAATGTCCCGTCATTATTGATTAAAAACGTTCCATATTAATTGATTTCGTTGCGAGGTTTTGACCTCTATATGAGACGTTTTGCAAAGACTGCATTCATTTTTAAAACAAACCATAACCTTTATTTCATAAATAAAGGTTTAAAAAGCTTTACGTAGATTATCAAATAATGATAATCTAAAATATCCTGTTTACACACGACCATTACATAATGGTTTACAATACAAATATGTTACATCGAAATCAGTTTCTTGAATGCAGTTTTTACACAATATCATACAAACATGGACTCCAAATCTTGTCCTTATTTTAGTATGCAACAGCGGAAGCTCTTAGTATTCACCTGAGAATAAACATGCTTTAAACGTCAACAAAAATGTTGGTGAGTTATAGGTTTAACCTATATATATCAAATCGTAACAATAGACCACAAGATTTCATATTTCAATACACATCCCATACATAGAGATAAAAATCATTCATATGGTGAACACCTGGTAACCGACATTAACAAGATGCATATATAAGAATATCCCCATCATTCCGGGACACCCTTCGGATATGATATAAATTTCGAAGTACTAAAGCATCCGGTACTTTGGATGGGGTTTGTTAGGCCCAATAGATCTATCTTTAGGATTCGCGTCAATTAGGGTATCTGTTCCCTAATTCTTAGATTACCAGACTTAATAAAAATGGGCATATTCGATTTCGATAATTCAACCATAGAATGTAGTTTCACTTACTTGTTGAAATGTCCCGTTCTTATTGATTAAAAACGTTCCATATTAATTGATTTCGTTGCGAGGTTTTGACCTCTATATGAGACGTTTTTCAAAGACTGCATTCATTTTTAAAACAAACCATAACCTTTATTTCATAAATAAAGGTTCAAAAAGCTTTACGTAGATTATCAAATAATGATAATCTAAAATATCTTGTTTACACACGACCATTACATAATGGTTTACAATACAAATATGTTACATCGAAATCAGTTTCTTGAATGCAGTTTTTACACAATATCATACAAACATGGACTCCAAATCTTGTCCTTATTTTAGTATGCAACAGCTGAAGCTCTTAGTATTCACCTGAGAATAAACATGCTTTAAACGTCAACAAAAATGTTGGTGAGTTATAGGTTTAACCTATATATATCAAATCGTAACAATAGACCACAAGATTTCATATTTCAATACACATCCCATACATAGAGATAAAAATCATTCATATGGTGAACACCTGGTAATCGACATTAACAAGATGCATATATAAGAATATCCCCATCATTCCGGGACACCCTTCGGATATGATATAAATTTCAAAGTACTAAAGCATCCGGTACTTTGGATGGGGTTTGTTAGGCCCAATAGATCTATCTTTAGGATTCGCGTCAATTAGGGTGTCTGTTCCCTAATTCTTAGATTACCAGACTTAATAAAAAGGGGCATATTCGATTTCGATAATTAAACCATAGAATGTAGTTTCACGTACTTGTGTCTATTTTGTAAATCATTTATAAAACCTGCATGTATTCTCATCCCAAAAATATTAGATTTTAAAAGTGGGACTATAACTCACTTTCACAGATTTTTACTTCGTCGAGAAGTAAGACTTGGCCACTGTTGATTCACGAACCTATAACAATATATACATATATATTAAAGTATGTTCAAAATATATTTACAACACTTTTAATATATTTTGATGTTTCAAGTTTATTAAGTCAGCTGTCCTCGTTAGTAACCTACAACTAGTTGTCCACAGTTAGATGTACAGAAATAAATCGATAAATATTATCTTGAATCAATCCACGACCCAGTGTATACGTATCTCAGTATTGATCACAACTCAAACTATATATATTTTGGAATCAACCTCAACCCTGTATAGCTAACTCCAACATTCACATATAGAGTGTCTATGGTTGTTTCGAAATATATATAGATGTGTCGACATGATAGGTCGAAACATTATATACGTGTCTATGGTATCTCAAGATTACATAATATACAATACAAGTTGATTAAGTTATGGTTGGAATAGCTTTGTTACCAATTTTCACGTAGCTAAAATGAGAAAAATTATCCAATCTTGTTTTACCCATAACTTCTTCATTTTAAATCCGTTTTGAGTGAATCAAATTGCTATGGTTTCATATTGAACTCTATTTTATGAATATAAACAGAAAAAGTATAGGTTTATAGTCGGAAAAATAAGTTATAAGTCGTTTTTGTAAAGGTAGTCATTTCAGTCGAAAGAGCGACGTCTAGATGACCATTTTAGAAAACATACTTCCACTTTGAGTTTAACCATAATTTTTGGATATAGTTTCATGTTCATAATAAAAATCATTTTCTCAGAATAACAACTTTTAAATCAAAGTTTATCATAGTTTTTAATTAACTAACCTAAAACAGCCCGCGGTGTTACTACGACGGCGTAAATCCAATTTTACGGTGTTTTTCGTGTTTCCAGGTTTTAAATCATTAAGTTAGCATATCATATAGATATAGAACATGTGTGTAGTTAATTTTAAAAGTCAAGTTAGAAGGATTAACTTTTGTTTGCGAACAAGTTTAGAATTAACTAAACTATGTTCTAGTGATTACGAGTTTAAACCTTCGAATAAGAAATTTTATTTTTATGAATTGAATGATGTTATGAACATCATTACTACCTCAAGTTTAGTAGGTAAACCTACTGGAAGTGACAAGAAATGATCTAGCTTCAAAGGATCTTGGATGGCTTGAAAGTTCTTGAAGTAGGATCATGACACAAAAACAAGTTCAAGTAAGATTTTTACTCGAATTAAGATAGTTTATAGTTATAGAAATTGAATCAAAGTTTGAATATGAATATTACCTTGAATAAGAAAGATAACCTACTGTATATAACAAAGGTTTCTTGATCTTAGATGATTACTTGGAATGGATTAGAAAGCTTGGAAGTAAATTAGTAAACTTGGAGGGATTTTTGAAGTGTTCTTGAAGTGTTCTTCCTATGATGATTATAGCTTGATTCTTGAAGTGGTTTTTGATGAAGATGATGATTAACTACTGGAAAAATACATTCATAATAGTGTGTGTGTGTTGAGAGAGAATTAGTAAGAGAATTGGAAGTGAAATGGAGTGAATGATGAGTGGTGAGTGGGGTTAAAAGGAGTTCTAGTTAGGTGACTAGCTCATGGTAGAAGTTAAAATTGATTAGTCATACATGACATAATCAAGAGTGGAATCCCATGCTAGTTCCTATTGGTATATACCCATAGTAAGTACGTTTTGAAGCTGTGTATAATACGGGTAAGAATACGACTAGAATTCTTGATGAAAGAAAAGAATGGGAAAGTAACTGTAACCATTTTCGTTAAGTATGAGTGTTTTGATATATGTCTTGAAGTCTTCCAAAAGTATTTTAATACATCTAAATACACTACATGTATATACATTTTAACTGAGTCGTTAAGTCATCGTTAGTCGTTACATGTAAGTGTTGTTTTGAAACCTTTAAGTTAACGATCTCAATTAATGTTGTTAACCCATTGTTTATTATATCTAATGAGATGTTAAATTATTATATTATCATGATATTATGATATATTAATATATCTTAATATGATATATATACATTTAAATGTCGTTACAACGATAATCGTTACATATATGTCTCGTTTCGAAATCCTTAAGTTAGTAGTCTTGTTTATATGTATATAACTCATTGTTAATATACTTATGGAGATACTTACTTATCATAATCTCATGTTAACCATATGTATATCCATATATATATATATCGTCATGTCGTTTTTACAAGTTTTAACGTTCGTGAATCGCCGATCAACTTGGGTGGTCAATTGTCTATATGAAACATATTTCAATTAATCAAGTCTTAACAATTTTGATCGCTTAACATGTTGGAAACATTTAATTATGTAAATATCAATCTCAATTAATATATATAAACATGGAAAAGTTCGGGTCACTACAGTACCTACCCGTTAAATAAATTTCGTCCCGAAATTTTAAGCTGTTGAAGGTGTTGACGAATCTTCTGGAAATAGATGCGGGTATTTCTTCTTCATCTGATCTTCACGCTCCCAGGTGAACTCGGGTCCTCTACGAGCATTCCATTGAACCTTAACAATTGGTATCTTGTTTTGCTTAAGTCTTTTAACCTCACGATCCATTATTTCGACGGGTTCTTCGATGAATTGGAGTTTTTCGTTGATTTGAATTTCATCTAACGGAATAGTGAGATCTTCTTTAGCAAAACATTTCTTCAAATTCGAGACGTGGAAAGTGTTATGTACAGCTGCGAGTTGTTGAGGTAACTCAAGTCGGTAAGCTACTGGTCCGACACGATCAATAATCTTGAATGGTCCAATATACCTTGGATTTAATTTCCCTCGTTTACCAAATCGAACAACGCCTTTCCAAGGTGCAACTTTAAGCATGACCATCTCTCCAATTTCAAATTCTATATCTTTTCTTTTAATGTCAGCGTAGCTCTTTTGTCGACTTTGGGCGGTTTTCAACCGTTGTTGAATTTGGATGATCTTCTTGGTAGTTTCTTGTATAATCTCCGGACCCGTAATCTGTCTATCCCCCACTTCACTCCAACAAATCGGAGACCTGCACTTTCTACCATAAAGTGCTTGAAACGGCGCCATCTCAATGCTTGAATGGTAGCTGTTGTTGTAGGAAAATTCTGCTAACGGTAGATGTCGATCCCAACTATTTCCGAAATCAATAACACATGCTCGTAGCATGTCTTCAAGTGTTTGTATCGTCCTTTCGCTCTGCCCATCAGTTTGTCGATGATAGGCAGTACTCATGTCTAGACGAGTTTCTAATGCTTGCTGTAATGTCTGCCAGAATCTTGAAATAAATCTGCCATCCCTATCAGAGATAATAGAGATTGGTATTCCATGTCTGGAGACGACTTCCTTCAAATACAGTCGTGCTAACTTCTCCATCTTGTCATCTTCTCTTATTGGCAGGAAGTGTGCTGATTTGGTGAGACGATCAACTATTACCCAAATAGTATCAAAACCACTTACAGTCCTTGGCAATTTAGTGATGAAATCCATGATAATGTTTTCCCATTTCCATTCTGGGATTTCGGGTTGTTGAAGTAGACCTGATGGTTTCTGATGCTCAGCTTTGACCTTAGAACACGTCAAACATTCTCATACGTATTTAGCAATATCGGCTTTCATACCCGGCCACCAAAAATGTTTCTTGAGATCCTTGTACATCTTCCCCGTTCCAGGATGTATTGAGTATCTGGTTTTATGAGCTTCTCTAAGTACCATTTCTCTCATATCTCCAAATTTTGGTAGCCAAATCCTTTCAGCCCTATACCGGGTTCCGTCTTCCCGAATATTAAGATGCTGCTCCGATCCTTTGGGTATTTCATCCTTTAAATTTCCTTCTTTTAAAACTCCTTGTTGCGCCTCCTTTATTTGAGTAGTAAGGTTATTATGAATCATTATATTCATAGATTTTACTCGAATGGGTTCTCTGTCCTTCCTGCTCAAGGCATCGGCTACCACATTTGCCTTCCCCGGGTGGTAACGAATCTCAAAGTCGTAATCATTCAATAATTCAATCCACCTACGCTGCCTCATATTCAGTTGTTTCTGATTAAATATGTGTTAAAGACTTTTGTGGTCGGTATATATAATACTTTTGACCCCATATAAGTAGTGCCTCCAAGTCTTTAATGCAAAAACAACCGCGCCTAATTCCAAATCATGCGTCGTATAATTTTGTTCGTGAATCTTCAATTGTCTAGACGCATAAGCAATCACCTTCGTTCGTTGCATTAATACACAACCGAGACCTTGCTTTGATACGTCACAATAAATCACAAAATCATCATTCCCTTCAGGCAATGATAATATAGGTGCCGTAGTTAGCTTTTTCTTCAATAACTGAAACGCTTTCTCTTGTTCATCATTCCATTCAAATTTCTTCCCTTTATGCGTTAATGCAGTCAAGGGTTTTGCCATTCTGGAAAAGTCTTGGATGAACCTTCTGTAGTAACCAGCTAGTCCTAAAAACTGGCGTATGTGTTTCGGAGTTTTCGGGGTTTCCCACTTTTCAACAGTTTCTATCTTTGCCAGATCCACCTTAATACCTTCTTTGTTCACTATGTGACCGAGGAATTGAACTTCTTCCAACCAAAATGCACACTTTGAAAACTTAGCGTACAATTCTTCCTTCCTCAATACTTCTAACACCTTTCTCAAATGTTCACCGTGTTCTTGGTCATTCTTTGAGTAAATAAGTATGTCATCAATGAAAACAATGACAAACTTGTCAAGGTATGGTCCACACACTCGGTTCATAAGGTCCATGAACACAGCTGGTGCATTAGTTAAACCAAATGGCATGACCATAAACTCGTAATGACCGTAACGTGTTCTGAAAGCAGTCTTTGGAATATCATCTTCTTTCACCCGCATTTGATGATACCCGGAACGTAAGTCAATCTTTGAATAAACAGACGAGCCTTGTAGTTGATCAAATAAGTCGTCGATTCTCGGTAGTGGGTAGCGGTTCTTGATGGTAAGTTTTTTCAACTCTCGGTAGTCGATACACAACCTGAATGTACCATCTTTCTTCTTGACAAACAAAACAGGAGCTCCCCACGGTGATGTGCTTGGTCGAATGAAACCACGCTCTAAAAGTTCTTGTAATTGGCTTTGCAGTTCTTTCATCTCGCTGGGTGTGAGTCTGTAAGGAGCACGAGCTATTGGTGCAGCTCCTGGTACAAGATCTATTTGAAATTCAACGGATCGATGTGGGGGTAATCCCGGTAATTTTGTTTCGGAAATACATCGGGAAATTCTTTTGCAATGGGAACATCATTTATGCTCTTTTCTTCAGTTTGTACTTTCTCGACGTGTGCTAGAACAGCATAGCAACCTTTTCTTATTAGTTTTTGTGCCTTCAAATTACTAATAAGATGTAGCTTCGTGTTGCCCTTTTCTCCGTATACCATTAAGGGTTTTCCTTTTTCTCGTATAATGCGAATTGCATTTTTGTAACAAACGATCTCTGCTTTCACTTTTTTTAATCAGTCCATACCAATTATCACATCAAAACTCCCTAACTCTACTGGTATCAAATCAATCTTAAATGTTTTGCTAACCAGTTTAATTTCTCGATTCCGACATATATTATCTGCTGAAATTAATTTACCATTTGCTAATTCGAGTAAAAATTTACTATCCAAAGGCGTCAATGGACAACTTAATTTAGCACAAAAATCTCTACTCATATAGCTTCTATCCGCACCCGAATCAAATAAAACGTAAGCAGATTTATTGTCAATAAGAAACGTACCCGTAACAAGCTCCGGGTCTTCCTGTGCCTCTGCCGCATTAATATTGAAAACTCTTCTGCGGCCTTGTCCATTCGTGTTCTCCTGGATCGGGAAATTTCTAATAATGTGGCCCGGTTTTCCACATTTATAACAAACTACATTGGCATAACTTGCTCCGACACTACTTGCTCCGCCATTACTCGTTCCGACACCATTTGTTCCTTTCGTTCTATTAACCCCTGGTCCGTAGACCTCACACTTCGCCGCGCTATGACCATTTCTTTTACACTTGTTGCAAAATTTGGTGCAGAACCCCGAGTGATACTTTTCACACCTTTGGCATAGCTGCTTCTGATTGTTGTTGTTGTTGCGGTTATTATTGTTGTTGGGATGATTGTTGTAGTTGCTGTTGTTGTTGTTGTTGTTGTTGTTGGGCCGTTTGTTGTAGTTGCGATTGATGTTGCGATTTTTGGGATAATTGTTGCGATTATTGTTGTAATTGCTGTTGTTGTTGTATTGGTGATTCTTATCACCTTTTTCCTCCCACTTTCTTTTGACTTGCTTCACATTGGCCTCTTCATCAGTCTATTCTTTAATTCTTTCTTCAATCTGGTTCACTAGTTTGTGAGCCATTCTACATGCCTGTTGTATGGAGGCGGGCTCGTGTGAACTTATATCTTCTTGGATTCTTTCCGGTAATCCTTTCACAAACGCGTCGATCTTCTCTTCCTCATCTTCGAATGCTCCCGGACACAATAGGCACAATTCTGTGAATCGTCTTTCGTATGTGGTAATATCAAATCCTTGGGTTCGTAACCCTCTAAGTTCTGTCTTGAGCTTATTGACCTCGGTTCTGGGACGGTACTTCTCGTTCATCAAGTGCTTGAATGCTGACCACGGTAGTGCGTACGCATCGTCTTGTCCCACTTGCTCTAGATAGGTATTCCACCATGTTAACGCAGAACCTGTGAAGGTATGCGTAGCGTACTTTACTTTGTCCTCTTCAGTACACTTACTTATGGCAAACACTGATTCGACCTTCTCGGTCCACCGTTTCAATCCGATCGGTCCTTCGGTTCCAACAAATTCCAAAGGTTTGCAGGCAGTGAATTCTTTGTAGGTGCATCCTACACGATTTCCTGTACTGCTAGATCCAAGGTTATTGTTGGTATGTAGCGCAGCCTGTACTGTGGCTATGTTTGAAGCTAGAAAAGTACGGAATTCCTCTTCATTCATATTCACGGTGTGTCGAGTAGTCGGTGCCATTTCCTTCAAAATAGTCAAATGGAACAAGTTAATCATACAGAATATTAAGAGTAGTTAATAGTATTTCGTAGCATAATATGAACTCATTTATAAAAGCTTTTTCTTCATATTAGCGTTTTATAAGTTTAAATTCGGGTAGTACCTACCCGTTAAGTTCATACTTAGTAGCTAATATACAATTCAACTACTACAATTCTATATGAAAAACTGATTATAATAATATTTCGCGTTCAAACTTTTACACAATATTTTACAAACTTACAATACCGCTTATTTTACATAAAGCATGAAATATAGCACACAATAACTTTGATACAAGATAGTTGTGAAGATAATTCTAGCTAGTACACAAGTCGTTCAGCAAAGGTAATAAAGACACGTAATTCATACGTCCAGAAACAAGTCACGCATTCTGGTTTTATTAGGACTACTTCCCATCCTTGGTCTTGTGGAACATAACCGTTATGGCCGTTGATAAGACAGCGTGTTGTAACGTCGTCAAAGGGACGAGGGTTACGTAATGACCAACAGTCTCGTAATAACCTAAAAACCTCATTTCTTACCCCAATTACCGACTCCGTCACTTGTGGGAACGTTTTGTTTAATAGTTGTAGCCCGATGTTCTTTTTCTCACTTTGGTGAGAGGCGAACATTACTAACCCG
The DNA here is from genome assembly GCF_046630445.1 of Rutidosis leptorrhynchoides. Classification (NCBI taxonomy): domain Eukaryota; kingdom Viridiplantae; phylum Streptophyta; class Magnoliopsida; order Asterales; family Asteraceae; genus Rutidosis; species Rutidosis leptorrhynchoides. The sequence goes on along the minus strand of NC_092339.1, from coordinate 40,367,650 downwards.
TAAGCATAGCATGCTTCTTTATGTTGCATGTTAGCCGCTTTTTCTAAATCATGAAGTCCTATATTCGGATACATTTAGTCAAAATAATTTCTTAACTCGTTGCGTAAAATAGCATTTGGGTTCCCCGCAATATATGCGTCAAAGTAAACACATCGTAACTTATGGGTTTCCCAATGTGATATCCCCCATCTTTCAAACGAAAGTCTCTTATAAACCAAGACATTCTTGGAACGTTCTTCGAATGTCTTACAAACTGATTTCGCCGCAAATAGTTGTGCCGAAGAATTCTGACCAACTCTAGACAAGATTTCATCAATCATGTCTCCGGGTAGGTCTCTTAAAATATTGGGTTGTCTATCCATTTTGTGTTTTTATACTGTAAAATAGACAAGAGTTAGATTCATAAAAAAAAATACTTATTAATACAAGCAATTTTTACATATATCATAAAGCATAAGCACACTATATTACATATATTACACCACACGAATACAACTATCTTATTCTGACTCGCTCGTTTCTTCTTCTTCGGTTTTGGTTCGTTTTGCCAAGTTTCTAGGGATATATGATGTTCCCCTAATACTAGCTGTCGTTTTCCACAACGGTTTAGAAAAACCTGGTGGTTTAGAGGTTCCCGGGTCATTGTTACAACTTAAGGACTTCGGGGGTTGACGATACATATAAAGTTCAACGGGGTTGGAATTAGATTTCTCTATTTTTATGCCCTTTCCCTTATTATTTTCTTTTGCCTTTTTAAATTCAGTTGGGTTAATTTCTATAACATCATCGGAATTCTCGTCGGAATCCAATTCATCGGAGAATTGGTAATCCTCCCAATATTTTGTTTCCTTGGCGGAAACACCATTGACCATAATTAACCTTGGTCGGTTGGTTGAGGATTTTCTTTTACTTAACCGTTTTATTATTTCCCCCACCGGTTCTATTTCCTCCTCCGGTTCCTCCTCTTCCGGTTCTGATTCTTCTTCCGGTTCTTCTTCGGGAACTTGTGAATCAGTCCACTATATATTCGACTCTTCGATATTATTAGGTGAGTCAATGGGATTTGTGCTAGAGGTAGAAATCTATTACACAATATCAAACATGTTAAGAGATTAATATATCACATAATATATACATGTTAATAATATATAGTTTCCAACAAAAATGTTAAGCAATCATTTTTAAAGAAAACACGGTCGAAGTCCAGACTCACTAATGCATCCTAACAAACTCGATAAGACACACTAATGCAAATTTCTGGTTCTCTAAGACCAACGCTCGGATACCAACTGAAATGTCCCGTTCTTATTGATTAAAAACGTTCCATATTAATTGATTTCGTTGCGAGGTTTTGACCTCTATATGAGACGTTTTTCAAAGACTGCATTCATTTTTAAAACAAACCATAACCTTTATTTCATAAATAAAGGTTTAAAAAGCTTTACGTAGATTATCAAATAATGATAATCTAAAATATCCTGTTTACACACGACCATTACATAATGGTTTATAATACAAATATGTTACATCGAAATCAGTTTCTTGAATGCAGTTTTTACACAATATCATACAAACATGGACTCCAAATCTTGTCCTTATTTTAGTATGCAACAGCGGAAGCTCTTAGTATTCACCTGAGAATAAACATGCTTTAAACGTCAACAAAAATGTTGGTGAGTTATAGGTTTAACCTATATATATCAAATCGTAATAATAGACCACAAGATTTCATATTTCAATACACATCCCATACATAGAGATAAAAATCATTCATATGGTGAACACCTGGTAACCGACATTAACAAGATGCATATATAAGAATATCCCCATCATTCCGGGACACCCTTCGGATATGATATAAATTTCGAAGTACTAAAGCATCCGGTACTTTGGATGGGGTTTGTTAGGCCCAATAGATCTATCTTTAGGATTCGCGTCAATTAGGGTGTCTGTTCCCTAATTCTTAGATTACCAGACTTAATAAAAAGGGGCATATTCGATTTCGATAATTCAACCATAGAATGTAGTTTCACGTACTTGTTGAAATGTCCCGTTCTTATTGATTAAAAACGTTCCATATTAATTGATTTCGTTGCGAGGTTTTAACCTCTATATGAGACGTTTTTCAAAGACTGCATACATTTTTAAAACAAACCATAACCTTTATTTCATAAATAAAGGTTCAAAAAGCTTTACGTAGATTATCAAATAATGATAATCTAAAATATCTTGTTTACACACAACCATTACATAATGGTTTACAATACAAATATGTTACATCGAAATCAGTTTCTTGAATGCAGTTTTTACACAATATCATACAAACATGGACTCCAAATCTTGTCCTTATTTTAGTATGCAACAGCGGAAGCTCTTAGTATTCACCTGAGAATAAACATGCTTTAAACGTCAACAAAAATGTTGGTGAGTTATAGGTTTAACCTATATATATCAAATCGTAACAATAGACCACAAGATTTCATATTTCAATACACATCCCATACATAGAGATAAAAATCATTCATATGGTGAACACCTGGTAATCGACATTAACAAGATGCATATATAAGAATATCCCCATCATTCCGGGACACCCTTCGGATATGATATAAATTTCGAAGTACTAAAGCATCCGGTACTTTGGATGGGGTTTGTTAGGCCCAATAGATCTATCTTTAGGATTCGCGTCAATTAGGGTGTCTGTTCCCTAATTCTTAGATTACCAGACTTAATAAAAAGGGGCATATTCGATTTCGATAATTCAACCATAGAATGTAGTTTCACGTACTTGTGTCTATTTTGTAAATCATTTATAAAACCTGCATGTATTCTCATCCCAAAAATATTAGATTTTAAAAGTGGGACTATAACTCACTTTCACAGATTTTTACTTCGTCGAGAAGTAAGACTTGGCCACTGTTGATTCACGAACCTATAACAATATATACATATATATTAAAGTATGTTCAAAATATATTTACAACACTTTTAATATATTTTGATGTTTCAAGTTTATTAAGTCAGCTGTCCTCGTTAGTAACCTACAACTAGTTGTCCACAGTTAGATGTATAGAAATAAATCGATAAATATTATCTTGAATCAATCCACGACCCAGTGTATACGTATCTCAGTATTGATCACAACTCAAACTATATATATTTTGGAATCAACCTCAACCCTGTATAGCTAACTCCAACATTCACATATAGAGTGTCTATGGTTGTTCCGAAATATATATAGATGTGTCGACATGATAGGTCGAAACATTGTATACGTGTCTATGGTATCTCAAGATTACATAATATACAATAGAAGTTGATTAAGTTATGGTTGAAATAGATTTGTTACCAATTTTCACGTAGCTAAAATGAGAAAAATTATCCAATCTTGTTTTACCCATAACTTCTTCATTTTAAATCCGTTTTGAGTGAATCAAATTGCTATGGTTTCATATTGAACTCTATTTTATGAATCTAAACAGAAAAAGTATAGGTTTATAGTCGGAAAAATAAGTTACAAGTCATTTTTGTAAAGGTAGTCATTTCAGTCGAAAGAACGACGTCTAGATGACCATTTTAGAAAACATACTTCCACTTTGAGTTTAACCATAATTTTTGGATATAGTTTCATGTTCATAATAAAAATCATTTTCTCAGAATAACAACTTTTAAATCAAAGTTTATCATAGTTTTTAATTAACTAACCCAAAACAGCCCGCGGTGTTACTACGACGGCGTAAATCCGGTTTTACGGTATTTTTCGTGTTTCCAGGTTTTAAATCATTAAGTTAGCATATCATATAGATATAGAACATGTGTGTAGTTAATTTTAAAAGTCAAGTTAGAAGGATTAACTTTTGTTTGCGAACAAGTTTAGAATTAACTAAACTATGTTCTAGTGATTACGAGTTTAAACCTTCGAATAAGATAGTTTTATATATATGAATCGAATGATGTTATGAACATCATTACTACCTCAAGTTTAGTAGGTAAACCTACTGGAAGTGACAAGAAATGATCTAGCTTCAAAGGATCTTGGATGGCTTGAAAGTTCTTGAAGTAGGATCATGACACAAAAACAAGTTCAAGTAAGATTTTTACTCGAATTAAGATAGTTTATAGTTATAGAAATTGAATCAAAGTTTGAATATGAATATTACCTTGAATAAGAAAGATAACCTACTGTATATAACAAAGGTTTCTTGATCTTAGATGATTACTTGGAATGGATTAGAAAGCTTGGAAGTAAATTAGTAAACTTGAAGGAATTTTTGAAGTGTTCTTGAAGTGTTCTTCCTATGATGATTATAGCTTGATTCTTGAAGTGGTTTTTGATGAATATGATGATTAACTACTGGAAAAATACGTTCATAATAGTGTGTGTGTGTGTTGAGAGAGAATTAGTAAGAGAATTGGAAGTGAAATGGAGTGAATGATGAGTGGTAATTGGTGAGTGGTGAGTGGGGTTAAAAGGAGTTCTAGTTAGTTGACTAGCTCATGGTAGAAGTTAAAATTGATTAGTCATACATGAAATAATCAAGAATGGAATCCCATGCTAGTTCCTATTGGTATATACCCATAGTAAGTACGTTTTGAAGCTGTGTATAATACGGGTAAGAATACGACTAGAATTCTTGATGAAAGAAAAGAATGGGAAAGTAACTGTAACCATTTTCGTTAAGTATGAGTGTTTTGATATATGTCTTTAAGTCTTCCAAAAGTATTTTAATACATCTAAATACACTACATGTATATACATTTTAACTGAGTCGTTAAGTCATCGTTAGTCGTTATATGTAAGTGTTGTTTTGAAACCTTTAAGTTAACGATCTCAATTAATGTTGTTAACCCATTGTTTATTATATCTAATGAGATGTTAAATTATTATATTATCATGATATTATGATATATTAATATATCTTAATATGATATATATACATTTAAATGTCGTTACAACAATAATCGTTACATATATGTCTCGTTTCGAAATCCTTAAGTTAGTAGTCTTGTTTATATGTATATAACTCATTGTTAATATACTTATGGAGATACTTACTTATCATAATCTCATGTTAACCATATGTATATCCATATATATATCGTCATGTCGTTTTTACAAGTTTTAACGTTCGTGAATCGCCGATCAACTTGGGTGGTCAATTGTCTATATGAAACATATTTCAATTAATCAAGTCTTAACAATTTTGATTGCTTAACATGTTGGAAACATTTAATCATGTAAATATCAATCTCAATTAATATATATAAACATGGAAAAGTTCGGGTCACTACACTTGTGTCTATTTTGTAAATCATTTATAAAACCTGCATGTATTCTCATCCCAAAAATATTAGATTTTAAAAGTGGGACTATAACTCACTTTCACAGATTTTTACTTCGTCGGGAAGTAAGACTTGGCCACTGGTTGATTCACGAACCTATAACAATATATACATATATATCAAAGTATGTTCAAAATATATTTACAACACTTTTAATATATTTTGATGTTTTAAGTTTATTAAGTCAGCTGTCCTCGTTAGCAACCTACAACTAGTTGTCCACAGTTAGATGTACAGAAATAAATCGATAAATATTATCTTGAATCAATCCATGACCCAGTGTATACGTATCTCAGTATTGATCACAACTCAAACTATATTTATTTTGGAATCAACCTCAACCCTGTATAGCTAACTCCAACATTCACATATAGAGTGTCTATGGTTGTTCCGAAATATATATAGATGTGTCGACATGATAGGTAGAAACATTGTATACGTGTCTATGGTATCTCAAGATTACATAATATACAATACAAGTTGATTAAGTTATGGTTGGAATAGATTTGTTACCAATTTTCACGTAGCTAAAATGAGAAAAATTATCCAATCTTGTTTTACCCATAACTTCTTCATTTTAAATCCGTTTTGAGTGAATCAAATTGCTATGGTTTCATATTGAACTCTATTTTATGAATCTAAACAGAAAAAGTATAGGTTTGTAGTCGAAAAATAAGTTACAAGTCGTTTTTGTAAAGGTAGTCATTTCAGTCGAAAGAACGACGTCTAGATGACCATTTTAGAAAACATACTTCCACTTTGAGTTTAACCATAATTTTTGGATATAGTTTCATGTTCATAATAAAAATTATTTTCCCAGAATAACAACTTTTAAATCAAAGTTTATCATAGTTTTTAATTAACTAACCCAAAACAGCCCGCGGTGTTACTACGACGGCGTAAATCCGATTTTACGGTGTTTTTCGTGTTTCCAGGTTTTAAATCATTAAGTTAGCATATCATATAGATATAGAACATGTGTTTAATTGATTTTAAAAGTCAAGTTAGAAGGATTAACTTTTATTTGCGAACAAGTTTAGAATTAACTAAACTATGTTCTAGTGATTACAAGTTTAAACCTTCGAATAAGATAGCTTTATATGTATGAATCTAATGATGTTATGAACATCATTACTACCTCAAGTTCCTTGTATAAACCTACTGGAAATGAGAAAAATAGATCTAGCTTCAAAGGATCTTGGATGGCTTGAAAGTTCTTGAAGCAGAATCATGACACGAAAACAATTTCAAGTAAGATTTCCACTCGAAATAAGATTGTTATAGTTATAGAAATTGAATTAAAGTTTGAATATGATTATTACCTTGTATTAGAAATATAACCTACTGTAAGTAATAAAGGTTTCTTGATCTTGGATGATTACTTGGAATGGATTTAGAAAACTTGGAAGTAAACTTGCAATCTTGGAAGTATTCTTGATTTTATGAAACTAGAACTTTTGGAATTTATGAAGAACACTTAGAACTTGAAGATAGAACTTGAGAGAGATCAATTAGATGAAGAAAATTGAAGAATGAAAGTGTTTGTAGGTGTTTTTGGTCGTTGGTGTATGGATTAGATATAAAGGATATGTAATTTTGTTTTCATGTAAATAAGTCATGAATGATTACTCATATTTTTGTAATTTTATGAGATATTTCATGCTAGTTGCCAAATGATGGTTCCCACATATGTTAGGTGACTCACATGGGCTGCTAAGAGCTGATCATTGGAGTGTATATACCAATAGTACATACATCTAAAAGCTGTGTATTGTACGAGTACGAATACGGGTGCATACGAGTAGAATTGTTGATGAAACTGAACGAGGATGTAATTGTAAGCATTTTTGTTAAGTAAAAGTATTTTGATAAGTGTCTTGAAGTCTTTCAAAAGTGTATGAATACATATTAAAACACTACATGTATATACATTTTAACTGAGTCGTTAAGTCATCGTTAGTAGTTACATGTAAATGTTGTTTTGAAACCTTTAGGTTAACGATCTTGTTGAATGTTGTTAACCCATTGTTTATTATTTTTTTTTGAAAAGCAAGTAGATTTATATAAATCAACGAAAGAGTACAATGGTTGTCAATTTGATAACGACAATAAAACACGAAACTAATAGGCTATACAATTACACGGAACATGAAATTGCAAAGGATGCAATTCCGACTACAATGGATTTGTGAACCAAGTGTGCCAATCGATACTAAGATGTTTAAGTCTTCGCGAGATCCAATCAAAGGAGAGAGCTTGGATTTCCATTAATAAGGATGGAACCGTCGTAATCTTGGTCTTGAAAACTTTAGAGTTCCGACTCTTCCAAATCAAGTAACATACAACCCAACAAACCGTTTGCCACACCGCACGCTTGCTATCCCAAGCCAACGACCCAAATGTACCTAAGAAGATATCATCGAACCCAAATATTGCCGAATCATAACCCCACCAACCAAGAACTTTACTCCAAATTTCCTTTGCGAGTTGGCATGAGAATAGAATGTGTTCAACCGTCTCGATCCCCCCATCACATACCGGACATCTCAAACTATGCAAATCTATACCCCTTTTGTCTAATTCAAACCTCACCGGTATACGCCCACGTCGAGCTCGCCATATGAAAATCTCGATTTTTTTAGGAGCCAAACGATTACGAAGTGTCTCAATTGAATTAAAGTCCCTGGGTAAAATAATGTCATCAATCAATGTTGCCATTTTCTTCACTGTATACCCTTTTATCGGATCCAGATTCCACTGCCAACCATCACATTTGTCTCGGTCCAGAATAGTGTGCTGCAGCAGTCCATCAAGCTCGACTAATTCAGTAGCAGTTCGGCCCGATGGTTCACGAGCCCAAGTCCAACAAACAGCAGCCGCGTTGAGAGTTCCAACTATCTTGTCCTTCACGCTTGCGTTCTTGTTTAACTCCAGCATATATAATCTCTTGAATCTGTTTTTGAAGCAAAGGTTACCAATCCAAATATCATTCCAAAAAGAAGTATTCGCCCCATCCCCGATAACTCGAGAGAACGAACTGGAGAAGTGAATCCCTAGCTTGTCCACACCTTTTCCTGCATTACAAATAGACGACCAAAGGCTCGCGTTTGAATTACGAGTAATCTCGTTACCAAACACAAGCCCTCCGTTAGAACCATAGATGCTACGAAGCACTGTAGTCCACAAAGTGTTGGTTTCGGTTTTAAACCTCCACCACCACTTACAAAGAAGTGCTAGGTTTTTACATTTAAGTGACGAAATATTTAACCCTCCTTCTTCGTGAGGAAGAAGGATTGTTTCCCATTTAACCCAAGACATTTTCGAATTGAGACCCGACCCGCCCCAAAAAAAGTTACGTCTCACACTCTCTAATAATTTAAGCACACAAGGCGGGGCCCGAAAAAGCGAGAAATAGTAAAGAGGCAAACTAGAGAGAACCGATTTAACAAGAGTTAATCGACCACCGAATGACACCGTTTTAGCCCTCCATTCCGCTAACCGATTGTTGAACTTCTCGATAACCGGAGACCAATCATTCAATTTTTTCATTTTACAACCCACGGGGAGACCCAAATAAAAGAACGGTAGTTTGCCCGCTTGGCAAGAGCACCATGATGCTAGATCCTCCACAATATTGGTATTAATACCAACCCCGTATAACAAGCTTTTATTATAGTTAACCTTTAAGCCCGAAGCCCTTTCAAAACATTCCAACAAGTACATTAGATTTCGAGCATTACGTCTACTCCATTCACCGAAAAAAATAGTGTCATCCGCATTGTTTATTATAACAAATGAGATGTTAAATTGTTATATTATCATGATATTATGATATATAATATATCTTAGTATGATATATATACAGTTAAATATCGTTACAACGATAATCGTTACATATATGTCTCGTTTCGAAATCATTAAGTTAGTAGTCTTATTTTTACATATGTATTTCATTGTTAATACACTTAATAATATATTTACTTATCATTTAACATAATTAACCAAGTGTATCAATATCTTAATATGATTCATATGTACCTAGTAAGACGTTGTTATAACGATAATCGTTATATATATCGTTTTCGAGTTTCTTAAATTAATAGTCTCATTTTTTATGTATATAACTCATTGTTAAAATACCTAATGAGATACATACTTATAATAAAATCATGTTAACTATATATATAACCATATATATGTCATCGTATAGTTTTTACAAGTTTTAACGTTCGTGAATCACCGGTCAACTTGGGTAGTCAATTGTCTATATGAAACCTATTTCAATTAATCAGGTCTTAACAAGTTTGATTGCTTAACATGTTGGAAACACTTAATCATGTAAATAACAATTTCATTTAATATATATATAAACATGGAAAAGTTCGGGTCACTACAGTGTTGACTTTTTAAGCATGTTTATTCTCAGGTACTTAAATATTGCTTCCGCTGTATATCTGCTGTTTTGATGATGATTTCTTGCCATGCTGGAGTCTTCATGCATTGCTTACCAATTCATTTAAAAACATTTAATGCTCTAAATACAATGTAATCTATTTATCTTCCGCTGCAAAACTCAATAAAACGTCTCATATAGAGTCGTTCTCGTTTATACAATTGTGATTTGATATAATTAATCACAAATACCCATGCCCTATTTGGGGACGTGACACCACACATCATCAGCCATTGGATCAACCTCCTTTACCCCGTGGTCTTGTAAATATAAAGTTAGTAATTCAATTCAATGTGTGTACTAACATAAGATGAAATAAATGAGAACCTTTTTGTTAGACGTTGCGTGTAGGTAGCTATTTTCATGCTCATGATTAAACTTTAACGCCAATTTTCCTCCCACACAGTCGAGTATTTTTTATCCTCATTTGCATTGTCTATTGTGTATGCTGAGTAACCATAATCCCCAATTACAACGTCTGATAATTTATCTTCAAATTGGTCTATGTAACAATCAGTTGGACTTCAACCCTAAATGAAAATGATTAATAGACCCGTGCTAAAATTTCACCTTCTCGAGTATCTGCAATTGACCCCAAGACAGACTATAATAACATTAGCATAAAATAAAATCTTGTACATGATTATATCGCTTGAAATGTCAAAAATGTTGTAGTTAAGTTACTGTCAATATATGTATGTAATATAATCTGCTACATTATGTGATACATGCAAAGTCTTGTTAGCTTATAGAAGTGGTTTGGACTTTCTAAGGTTCAATATAACTTCAATGGCTCAACATCACTTCAAAAGTTTTACCTAGCTACTCTAGATCCATGCCTGTTGTGTAAGGTGTCAATATGGGTATTGTATATGGGTATTATACAATACCCATATTGACACCTGTTAAGAGTATCTAACTGAGGGTCAAACGTTAACAAAAATTCATAAAAAGCGGATGAACAAATAATACTCTCTGAATTCATTGACATAATTCAAGAATATTACAGAGGATCAACGGTAATTCAATTAGAAAATAGTGATGAATATGTTTTAAAACGAAGTATGCAAATGCCAAATGTACCTTGTAGCTGTAGACGAAGTATGCAAAAGCAAAAAACGCAAGAATGAGATGAAGAATGATTGGAGTAACAACAACATACACAACGCCCATTAGGAAGTATAAGTGGTGAGAAGGGAGAGTATCTAGGAATCTACGCTCCCGAGGTCCATCCGCCTTTTCTCTGTCACGTTCTGTTTCACAATGAACGTATTCTTGAAATGGAAGATGACCAAGTGACCAACGGCTTCAATCGAAGAATCTCAGCAACAACTCCTGCCCACCCGTGAATCATTATGTACGTAATAAAGAACGTTGCCTTCATTGGAATGAATACACCAATGGTCCTTGGAATCCTGCATTAAGATCAATGAATGTTTAACTTGACATTTATGTTAAATTAATCAGTCAAACATCCAAAAAAAGTATAACACAATAGGCAAATTAAGTCAGAGGTCAAAGTGAGTTCAAGTTATATAAGATCATTTTTTGGTTTGGACACAATGATATGGGTCAGATTGACCCATAAACTATTTTACCTTTTTTCCTTATAGCTTATGCAGTATAATTGCAAAAACTTTTATAATATTACAAGAATGGTTAAATTCTTAATTGACAAAACAAAGCTGAATTATGCATTAGCATGATTTAGTTGTTAAACCGTTCATAGCTATGTTAATATTAGAATTATGAATTATGCATTATGAATTATGCATTAGTGACCAAACATGATTTTTTTAATAAGTTAAACACTATCAATAAGTTTTAAATGAGATTGAAAAGTACCTATGAGCTAAACAAATGGAATTGTGTGTGGTGGTAACTCGTGAAGTAAATCTACAAATATAGCAAGACTTCTTTGTAAACATCGTTTTTGGTTGGCTTTGACGAAGGTTACATGAGATTCAAAAATCCCTAAAAGTTATAGCATAATGCTACTGATTAAAAAAGTCATATCATAAACGTTTTTAACAGTGAACAAATATATAGTCCCTACAATTAAAACACTTGTAAGATAATGAATTTAGTTGATTACCTGCCATGTATCAACGTACATTACCGGACGATTATGGGGTGTGAGAATTGACATTGTCAACAACCTGTAGACATATTGACGGCACTTAAGATTCATCTGTTTACATCCAATGCTGATAGCTTCAAAAATGCTAAAGATCTAATAAAAAACATCATTCAGTAAAGAGCGAAAAACGACAATAAACTTATAATCATAAATAAATAATATGAATGTTAGGAAAAAAATGCTATAGATCTTATTTGAATGTATCACCAATTATCAGCAAAATATGTATCTCCTTTATAGTTGGTACCTAATATCTAAAGCTACCGTTACATTAGTATTTTATCAACTTTTGACCATAAACAGCCAAAAGGAGTGTTTTAACCTAGTCCTCACAGCTACTCGTTTCAAGCAATAATGTTTACAATAAACCCATAGAATGTTTAGATTGTACATATATTACCTGCTGTAAATAAAAACGCAAATCAACATCAGCAATTGCAAATCTCTTATTAACAGAGTTTGAATATTTTTGTAATCAGGTCAAACATACAATACCTTCTTTTCCTCCACAACATGTGCAGGAGGTTTTTGGGGCGGAAGGATCCTCTGCAGGTAATCCAAGTTTCCGCCTCCTTTCCGCCTATAACACAAAATATAATTAGTTTCGCACAAGTAAATCATAAGATACTTGGCTTGTACTACTATTTCTTTTTTAAGGTTAATTCATAATATGCATTAGATACCCCAAATAGATTTTAGCCATCAGAATCATCATCGTCGTCGTTATTGTCGTTAGATATTTATAATAAGCATTTGTATAATGAAAAAGGACTTTGAAGACCTTATCTTCTTCCAACTTATGTCGATTTTTTTCTCTAGCTCTTTTCTCCTATTTCTTTGCTTTGCACAACGCTATAATACTGCAAGATAAGAAAAAAAAGGAAAAAGGATCATGTTATAGATGTATGATAAATTAGTTTTCAGACACGGAGATATAAAGTGGACCTATCGTTTTCTCTAATTTTCTTCCTCCATACGTCTTGATTCAAGTAGTTCCTTGCCAATTCTAATTCGCTCCTCAAACGAATTTAACATTATGTTATTCTAGTTATAAAAAAAACACACACATACAACCAAATGACATTTATGAGATACTCAGCCAAAGAATTCGCTTATTTCTAATTGCATTGATCAAACAAAATGCACAGAGTGAAGATGCATCAAGAATTCGCTTAATTCTAAATTATTGAGATTATGATCCCTGAAAAAACAAACTATGAGATTGTTATTAGTTTTACTATAACTATAACATACACTTATTTAGAAAGTCATCAAATAAATTAAATTAAGAAACCTAAATAACCCTTTGATTTTGCGAACCTGATTGCATTTGATTGAATTCATCTCAATACGTGAACATCTTTTGCGAACCCTAATTGCTTTTGGTGGAATGATTTGATAGTCGATCCATCTCAAATCATCGATCTCCATTTGTATTTTGGCTTTTTTTCAAGACCGCATCTCAGATTATTGATCCCCGTTTGCAGTCACCGGTGATTATAAGATTTGATAGACAGAAGGGTTTACTTTGTGATAAGGTTGAGAGGATAAACAATTGGAATGTAGGAGAGAGACAAATGTTGAGTGATCACTTGATCCAATGGTTGATTTTGAAAGTTGGTTTTTGATCTAATGGTCATTTCTTGTCCATTTGAATTTTTTTGAAAATGATTAGGAAATGATTAGGAAAAAAGGACTTTGTTATTATATATAATATAGATATAGATATAGATATAGATATGTATTATTATTATAAAAAATTATTTAAATTTAAATAAACTCTAGAAGTGTTAGAATTAATTTTAATTTGACAGTAGAGATTTTTTTGCTTAGTTGTTAATATGAGAAGGATGACACATGTGCTTTTCTAGTTAGTCATTTAGTTTTATATATATATATATATATATATATATATATATATATATATATATATATATATATATATATATATATATATATATATATATATATATATATATATATATATATATATATATATATATATGGGCAGGATCAATGGAGAAGTAACCAATCGGGGTAAAGCGGGGGAAGCAATTTTTTTTTTCGTTTTTTTTGGAATTTTTTTTCTGGCATCAAGATCACACGAAATATGAACATTTAGAAAAGACACTTCGTGGTGAATGTTATTATTTAGGCGGGAAAACGATCGACAAAAATAACCTTCAAGATAAAATTGTTCGTGAAGAATGTGAACGTTTTTTTTTCATGTTTTGTGAAGTAAAATTTTGCCCGATTTAGAGTTTAGGGTTTAGGGTTTAGGGTTTGGTGTTTTGGGTTTATTCTATAAACCCAAAACACCAAACCCTAAACTTTAAACCGTTCGTGTAAAAAACTCAATCTAAATCCTAAATCTAAACCCTAAACCCTAAATTTCTAAACCCTAATATCTAAACCCTATAAACTCTAATATCTAAACCCTAAGATCTAAAACCTCAATTTACGCTCGAAAAACACGATAATTGTTATATATTACTTCTTCGAGCGTTTTCTCGCCAAAATAAAAACATTTATCATAAAGTGTCTTTATTAAATGTTCATATTTTCATCCAATCTATAATGTTCGTGAATAAACTTTTTTCAAAAAACGAAAAAAAAAAATTGCTTCCCCCCGCTTCCCCCGATTGGTTACTATATATATATATATATATATATATATATATATATATATATATATATATATATATATATACACTAGATTTTTTAGTCCGTGCATTGCACGACTGTGTAATAATCTGTGAATAATTTGTAATTTGCAGTTCATATTGGTATGTAAATAGCGATACTAAAGAAATAGAAAAAGTGTAAGAATAATTTAAGAACCCGTGTGTTGACATATTTTAAAATTTGTGTCTTGCACGGTGAGTAAAGCCTGTGCGTTGCACGGGTGATAAGATAACCGTGCAATAAACATCACACACAACTCAAGTATCGAACTTCACCAGCCAATCTCTCCATATGCAATGTCATCAAAATTTCTATACAGACCCATAATTAAACCATATACATCAAAAATAGGCTTAATTAATACTATCAAATTTTAAGTATCGAATTAAACACTTATTACAGCTTTTGTTCTAGTGATAGTCATGCTAACATATGGACCTTTTTAATAAACCCATTAAAATTTAAGTCCTTTTCAATATATAGTAGTTTATATCTATGTATGGGTAGAGAACTCACATCATCTTTATAGTGATCATTGAATGTAGACAACTCATTCAGTAAGTTTGTTATATACCTATGTTCAATCATCAACTTATTTGATCTTCAAGCCAATATACGTATAGAAGATCCCTTGCTCACTGCACACCACACACACGAGCCACTACATTAAATGAATTTATATCATGAGATCATGTAGATCATGTCATAATGACCAGGCTGGAATAGAAAAGTTCAATAAGAAAAAAAAATTGTACACACAAAACCCAAATATAGAATATGTTCACAGGAAAAATTCAAATCAATTGGAGTTCTAAGTATGAAACAACCTGCTCAAAAGTTGTATTTGACAGACCATTCAAAGAATTACTAGGGCTTCCTTATTTTCCCATAGGTAACAGACCTAAAAACCCAAACGGACCGTAGAGAGGTAATTGAGTCAAAATTGTCATCTATAATATACTTCATTTCATCTTGTCATTACTCACCATAATCTGATACCGACTGATCACGACTTCTTATAGTAAGTTCGTCATGACTGGAAGCAAAAAATTCAAGAAATCAAGCCTCCGAAAACACTCGACTTCTTACTAAACTACCTAATATACATTTCAGTTAGCTTTAAGTTGAATTGAAAGTTGAAGTTTGAAAAATTTCGGACCTTAGACCTTATACAATCTTCATTCCCTTGAAGATAACTTCCAGCTGCTCGATAAACAACTATGTTTTAACATATTTTCGAATTAAAAAAATTAAATTGGAAAAACAAAGTCGATAAAGCGCAAAATAATTCAATAATTGAGGGCCTTAATATATAGACGGCTCATATGCTGCAAACAATGTAATAATAAAAAGAAGGCACATGACGAAAGTAAAAGAACGAATTAACATTCCTTTAAGGACTACACTGGAGATCCAGAACCATTTCCATATACAGGTGTATTTTAACTCAGTCACTAATAAGAAAAATTGAGACAGACATTTTATTCAGGACATCATGAATTTATGGAAACGATTGATTCTGACAGTATGTAGTAAATATTTTAAAAACTTATGATACTTGTTTAATATAATTCCACTAAAACGCATTTATATTCATTACTTTTCTTGTCCATGTTATATGTAACCTGTTCCTCAAAATATTTTGTGTGAAACAATAGCAAAACAACGCGAGTAATTTTGTGAAATTACCTTACATACTTCGCAGTGGCGATTGGTGCGATAGTCGCCGATTTGTTCATTTACCGATTCACCGATTTGAGCGACCACCTTTTTTCATTAGTAATGACGATGAAGAATCGCGATAATGATAAGAAAAAGAATTGTTTCAAAGAGAGAATGAGGTATGATATTTGGGAACCCTAATTTGTGCAAACAAAAGAAGCCAATTTTCCATTTTTTTTTCCAGTCGTGTAATTCTATATATATATATATATATATATATATATATATAGGGTTAGCATCAATGGGGAAGTAACCAATCGGGTGGAAGCGGGGGAAGCAAATTTTTTTTTTTTTTCATTTTTTTGGAATATTTTTTTCCGGCATCAAGATCACACGAAAATATGAACATTTAAAAGAGACACTTCGTGATGAATGTTATTATTTAGGCGAGAAAACGATCGACAAAAATAACATTCAAGATAATATTGTTCGTGAAGAATATGAACGTTTTTTTCATGTTTTGTGAAGTAAAATTTAGCCCGATTTAGAGTTTAGGGTTTAGGGTTTGATGTTTTGGGTTTATTCCATAGACCCTAAACCCTAAACCCTAAACTCTAAACCGTTCGTATTAAAAACTCAATCTAAATCCTAAATCTAAACCCTAAATCTAAACCCTAAACCCTAAATTTCTAAACCCTAATATCTAAACCCTATAAACCCTAATATTTAAACCCCAATAGCTAAAACCTCAACATACGCTCGAAAAACACGATAATTGTTATATATTACTTCTTCGAGCGTTTTTCCGCCAAAATAAAAACATTTATCACAAAGTGTCTCTACTAAATGTTCATATTTTCATCTCATCTATAATGTTCGTGAACAAAGTTTTTTCAAAAAACGAAGGAAAAAAAAGTTTTTGCTTCCCCCCGCTTCTCCCCGATTGGTTACTTCCCTCTTGATCCTACCCATATATATATATATATATATATATATATATATATATATATATATATATATATATATATAGATGCATGTGCATTCAATCCGTGAGGTCTTTGAGTTCTCTCCCACCTTATGCATCCTCACCATATATATATATATATATATATATATATATATATATATATATATATATTTATGGTGAGGATGCATAAGGTGGGAGAGAACTCAAAGACCTCACGGATTGAATGCACATGCATCTACCGTATGCACATATATTTCATGCCTTGATCATATATTGAGAAAAATATAATTTTATTTTGTATTAAAGAATCCATGTGGCACTGCCATGCAGGCACAGACTGAATGCCACGTATGTCAGACTGACTGTCATGTAAGTGCAGACTAACTGACACGTAGGTACAGACTGACGCGTGGTTCAGTGTGTCCCACAAAGATTGACACGTGACTCAGTTTGTGCTACACAGACTTACACGTGGTAGACCCAACTTTTTTTATAAAAAAAAAAGATTTTAATTTTAATTATTTTTTTCAGTATGTGATCATAGATTGAAGAATATGTGCATATAATAGGTGAATTTGCATTCAATATGTGAATTCTCTCTGATCAAAATCCCCCTCTATATCTCTTCAATATATATATATATATATATATATATATATATATATATATATATATATATTTATATATATATAGTCAAAAGTTCAAACGAGAACCACAAAAAAGGCCGAGAACTGTGAGAACTGCTAATTTACAAACATTTTCACATGTGAGTAGATTGAATCACCCGTAAATGTTGATGGATAGTAAGAATGAACAAAATATTGTTTAAAAAACTTATAATTTAACTATATAATCGAATATATAGTTTCGCGTTCACATGTGCATACTTGTTTGTGTAACATGTGAACACTTCATATAATTAACAAATTTAACATGTAATTAGTGGTAATGAACATATGTTTGTTAGTGATATGAGCATTAATTAACATTTGCATGTAATTTATTGAATTTAAACGCATAAAAACTACGAAATTAAAAAGTTCTCGCATTTCTCGCCCTTTTTGTAGTTCTCATTTGAACCTGCCACTACACACACACACACACACACACACACACACACACACACACACACACACATATATATATATATATATATATATATATATATATATATATATATATATATATATATATATATATATATATATATATATATATATATATATATATATATATTTTGCAATATCAATAGTATTAAGTATACATAGTATTATTATTAATATTATTACTACTATTATTGTTTACTATTTACTCTTATTATTATTAAGTATAATATAATTATAATTATATATTACTATTACTATTATTATTATTATTATTATTATTATTTTTTTTATTATTATTATTATTATTATTATTATTATTATTATTATTATTATTATTTAAATTATGTAATCATATCATTATCATACAAAAACTACGAAGTAATTTATACATAACAAGTTAATAATCACTTTATAATATTACATTGTTATTAAGTTATTAATTATCATATTATATTATTGTTTGCTATATCAAATTGTAGTTGTAGATGGCACAAAACATTTGCAATTATTCTTTCCGTGTTTGGTTTATGCTACTTATATGGGCTAAAAGCTTTAAAGATCTGTTGGACCCATTTCATTTCAAATTGCCCCAATTTTTTTTTCGTAACTAATCATTTTTAAAAACAAACCCAACACAAATTTTACACAAATATATATAAATATGTCATCTCGTAGACTAAACCAGCAACCTCTTAGTTAGATGAGTTTACTCGATACCGCTAGACCAATAACTCTCATACATGTTGAACTAATATCTCATGATGTTCAAAATGAGCTTCTCCGTCCGCAATTAATTAAACATCAACTCTAATTGTATAAAGTTCACAAGTCGGGATCTCCTTAAATTTGATGTTTCGCTTGGTTAATGGTTTTTCCCCCTTTCCAACTTGAATTTCCCAATCGGTTTACCAGCAAACTAATCACAATGAGAGAACCTGTTTTGCAAACTCTCCGGGTCGCACATAGTGAACCTCCGATACAACGAATGGTTTTTTGATGCTCCATGAATTCAAATTTACGACTTATTTTTACTTAGTGAAAAAGTTAGAATCGTTACTCAACTAATAATAATATTAATGGTAATTTTTAGTCGTTTAATTTTGTCTATCTTTATTATCACGTCACCCACGCCAAATATCTTAGGTCCATCACATGTAGAGATGACAATGGATCATATATGGATCGAGTGATGCCGTATCCATATCCATATCCATTTAGTTTTTGTTCATCCATATCCATATCCATATTCATTTAATTTCAGTTCATCCATCCATATCCATTGGATTAAGCGGGTTAATGGATTCCGTTGGATATTTAAAAAAAGTTATAGTATTTTCTAATATACGATAAAAACAAAAATGTATTATAATAAAAATAAATATAAACATGATATAATTAAAATCTATCAACAAGAATGTGTAATCTTTGTCGAAAATATAACAAAATTGTTGAATTTACTATTATACATAGATTATAAAAAATTAAATATGTAATTTGTATGTTTATTTTGTTAGATGTACGTGTTTTATTATAATATATCATAGTTATTTCATTATAAGGTTGAAAACAAAATGAAAATCTAGCAGTAAGTGCATTTATAATAGTAAATATGTAAGCATATGTCTATATGTATGTATGTGTATATCTATTTCGGGTGTAAATGGATATATCCATGGATGAAAATTTTCATCCATGTCCATATCCATATCCATTTAGGTTCATCCATATCTGTATCCATATCCATCTAGGTTCATCCATATCCATTACGAAACGGGTGGTTCGGGTGGATATCCACTGGATCGGGTGGCCATTGCCATCCCTAATATTCACATGAGAGTTGAATTAAACTCACCTAGCAGTCCACTAGATGGTGTATTCGATAACACTAGATTTTATTTAATTTAATAGATATTAATGAAAATGATAATCATAGATATGATTAAGCACTAATTGTAAAGTTAATTGACCCTTAAATTGACCCTTAAATTCAGTTATAGAATGTACGTTATAATATGAAAATTTAATAATGTAATAAATGTTTAAATGTAGCTCTTAAGATCGCGTTTATCATTCTTTAAAAAATTGACAAAATTGCTGAAATAGTCTCTGTGGTTTGTACTAAAATGCTAGTTTCGTCCCTATGCTTTTTTTTTGATGAATTTGGTCCCGGTGGTTTGTAAAAGGTGCTGATTTAGTCCCTCTGATCGACGGCCGTCAAAAAATGCCGTTAACTCCAGTCATGTGTCAGACATGTGAGGGTATTTTCGTCAGTTTCTTTCATTTATTTACAATATTGCTGAAATGGTCCCTGTGATTTGTAACAAAGTTGCTGAATTGGTTCCTGTGATTTGTAACAAAATTGCTGAAATCTTTATCCCCAAAATTTCTATCTTCCTTACATCAACACTGTCTGAGATCATTCATTCATTTCAGTTTATTCAATCTCAGATTCAGTTTACATAATTCACAAAAGTCACTTAATCAGATTCAAGCTACCTCCTATAGTAATCGTATGAATGTTCATAGCACATAAAATCCAAATCTTCATATATTGAGTGTTAACATTAATTGATTGTCACAACATGATTCTAATACAATTTCTAAACCTCATCGATCACAACTTCAGTTCTACAACAACATATTTGAGCAAATTGATATCGAGTTCGTCGTTCTTCAGAAAGTCATGGTGACTTGAGCTCCGGATCGTTTCAGAATGAAATCGAGAAAAGTAAAAGTGCAGAGTTGTTTATTTTCATCTCATGAAGGTGTATGAACAATCTCAGATCTCAATTTAATGTATCGAGTTTGAATTTTGGAGTCAAAGATTCGTATAAAAAGTCAATCGAATCTTCATCCTTCAAATTCGTAATTTCTGTTATGACTCAAGTCTGGATGATGATTGTCGAGTGTTTGTGGATACATTTGCAACCACTTTTGTGAAGGATTAATATGCTAAACAACATCAGATCTTGTTTTTTAATTTTGAAGTTCATAAAGAAGGATACGAGCTGTTCTTGATCGAATTCAGGAATTTCATGGTGTTTTGATGGAAGTTGCTTCACAACACATGTTAGTCGTTGCATATAGATGAGGTTTCAATTGATTTTCGAGCTCAATTTACTATGAATCCAGATTTTGATTTTGTGTTCTTATGAAAGTGACGACCTGCTCAATTTGAAAACCACAGGGACCAATTCAGCAACTTTGTTACAAACCACATGGACCATTTCAGCAATATTGTAAATAAATGAATGAAACTGACGAAAATACGCTCACATGTCTGGCACATGACTGGAGTTAACGGCATTTTTTGACGGCCGTCGGTCAGAGGGACTAAATCAGCAACTTTTACAAACCACCGAGACCAAATCCATAAAAAAAAAGCACAGGGACTAAACCAGCGTTTTGGTACAAACCACAAGGACTATTTCAGCAATTTTGTCTTAAAAAATTAGTAATTAATAGGTTCCTTATTAACATTGACGGTATCAAAAATGAAATTCTAAAATCTCACACCTCCGAAATTAACTACGTTACACGTACATGACTACTTAAATTAACCTAATGATCCAAATGTACTAATTAGTGAACTCTGTTTGAAATAGTTTCTTTTATTATTTCTTCAATATATCGTGACACAAATTAACTTAATTAATGAACAATGCAAGTACTGTCTGTTAATATTTTGATTTTGATTTATTATTTCTTCAACCGTGACTCAAAGTAACTTAATTAAATGAATAATCGAGTTCTTTTTAATAAGGCATAAAAAAGGGATTTTATCATATATCCCCTTATCAACCTTACAAATTTCATATTTACCCATCTAAAGAAACTAATATCATACAAATATCCCCCATTTTTTTTTTTTTTTTGAAAGACAAGTAAGTTTTATTAAAATTATAAAAAGTACACGAAACAAACTAGCAAGTAGCTAGATATGACACAACCACACGTATCCGCACAATTATACACACGAACAAAACTAGAGACTCGAACTAATGGAAACACACTAGCACAAGGACACTAAAATCAACGCATCGCGACTATCTAAATAAAACTATGTTTCCGAATCCGATGACGCGCAGGAGGAGCAACATGAGCAACAAACATCGTCCTCTTCCGAGTCTTTCATCACATTCTCGATAAAATATCTCTCGTGCCATCGAAAATTATCCCTACGTCGGCTACGTTTCATATTTCTCCGTCCCCAAACATGCTTAATGAAGTGACTTTTAATCAGAGGATGGACTTGTTTTTCTTTAGCACGAAAACGAGCAACCGCGGTATGAGATAAATTAGAGGCCACGACACAATCTTTTTCGTATGAGCTAGAAGCATTCTCGTCACATTCACCCAGGCCTGGCCCATTTAAAGAAAATTTGTCCATTTCAGAAGCAAATGAACAATCTGGCCCATTTTCTACACATATTTAAATATTTAATCATAATTAGTATTCTACTAAAATTTTAAAATCTAATAAGTACGAAGTATAATTTCCTTGTTGTACTTATAAAGTACTCCGTAACATCTTTGAAAATCTCAAAATATTGATTTTTTATATATATCATTATTATTTCACTAGTGTCAAAGGTTGATTGTTACTACTTACGTATAA
The DNA here is from genome assembly GCF_046630445.1 of Rutidosis leptorrhynchoides. Classification (NCBI taxonomy): domain Eukaryota; kingdom Viridiplantae; phylum Streptophyta; class Magnoliopsida; order Asterales; family Asteraceae; genus Rutidosis; species Rutidosis leptorrhynchoides. Next base: position 40,344,676 of record NC_092339.1, on the reverse strand, counting down.
ATTAAATGGGTAAACTTATAATGTTGTAAAAAGATGGGTAAAAAAAAAGAGAAAAGATGGGTATAAAAGGGTTGGGTTTGGTTCAATTTTAATAGTTGGACTGCGCATGCGGATCACAAGTCATTTCAGTTTGATACATTGTTTATGTTGTGTGTTTTGGTCCCATCATTTGATAAATTTAGCCATGGTCCCCCTTCCACTAGAGGCGTCTTCGAGAAACAAGATGGACAATCGTCCAAAGTCCAAAATTTTAAATACATAAGTAATACGGAGTAATTGCTTATCGAATATTTTTTTACTATTTTAACAATAGTAGCACCTGCTTTTTCAAAACCGAAGTTGTTAAAGTCTTATTTACGGTCTATCATGTCACAAGAAAAACTTAATAGACTGATTTTGATAGTTATTGAGAATGATATGTTGGAGAGTATTGATTATAAATAGCTGATCAACGAATTTGCTTCTAAAAATGCTAGAAAAATAGTTGTATTTAAATAATAGTTTAATTTAATTATAGTTGGAGGACAAATATTTGAAAAAACATTTTGATATAGTTGTCTTGAGAACTTTTTTCGTATTGATAAATTTTAGTGTTATCATTTTATATATATTAAAAAATTAACGTGTATAAATGTCTATTTTTATTTTCGTCCAAAACCTCAAAATTGTTAAGACGGTCTCGTGTGTATTAATATTAATATTAATATACTATTTATTAAAAACTTAAATTGTATAGTATAGTAATATCAGCCGCGTAATGCTGCTAATGCACAAGTTCAAAAGTCTTCTTATTGGGAACAACTAATTTCTTAGTGCAAAGCTAAGATATCACCAACTCTCAATCGTGTTTTAAAATTATTAAATGGTGCTTGATTAATTTCATATCGTATACTAGATGAAAAGGGTTCTTCTAGGTTTATTGTTTTGGGGATAACTCGAAAATGTTTGGACAAAAATATGTAGATAATTATGAAGGTGCACATGCCCAAGAATCTGAACTCCATTCTGTCCAGAATAAAGAAATTGCTAGTCTCTTTCATGAAGAAATTTGACTAATTTTTCGTTACAAGTCTCATTTAATGGCCATGACAAATGACAATTGACAATGTTGTCATCCTTAGACCATTCATAGTGGTAGAAGATGTGAGTTGGTGGTGTGAGTTATTATTATTTTTTTAATGAATATGATGTGTGAGTTTTTGTATAGAGTAGTGGTGATGTGAGTTTTTGATGTAGGTTGTTACTGAAATGATAATGTGACATTTTATTTTCATTTCTCGTGTATAATTAATATTGTTTTTATTCAATTATAAATGTTTTATTATTTAATACGGAGTAAAATTACACAAGGTTACAGCATATTTCGTATAAGTTAAATACTCTATATTCCATATCCTTGTAGACAATTCTCATCCACACAAAAAGTCTCTCTTTTATCTTCATCTTCTTTTTTACTCCTCTTTCTTCTACTAACATTACAAAAAGTTCTTTTATCTTCATCTTCAACCTTTCGACCAATTGACCATCTTGAGTTTCATTTTTTTTTTTTATGTTTGAATATATAAACGGGTATATTTTTGAAACCAAACCAATCAAAATTAGCCATGTGGACAAAAACAAAACCCACATCAATTGCTTACCTCGTTGCCATTCAACGTACGCCTCAATTTTTTTGTCTTCCAACGCCTTGATACTTGGGACATGGGGCGGCGGATTTCGGCCAGCTCAAGATCCACACCTGTTGGTCAGCACCGATACAACTCTGTGTAACAATCTTGTAATATTTTTTTAATTGTTGAGAACTCTTTTGAAATGATATGATGTTATATATATTTCTTAAAACTCAATAAATGATTAAAGCCGATTAAAAAGGAGAAATATATTACTAAGAGTTTTATTCTTAAAAGTATTACTTTAAGGGTTATACTTAAGAAAATTATTGATGTATAATTTGTTGTAAAAAATATAAAGTTGGTTAATAAAAAGTTAATAGGATGGGTACTTACATGTTACACGCAATTCTAACATATCATAATTTCAAAAAGAGATTTATGATGAAACACACGTTTTTTTTAAATTATGAGAGATATTCTCAATTACTCGGCACAAACGTTACTTGAATATTTTAGGTATTTTCATCAAAGAGTTGATGCACATGGTTAATTTAGTATTAGTTCACATTTAAAAATACAAACCGCTGTATGTTAGTTGGCATACGGTGATACACCAGATCTCTTTGACGAGTATTTGCAAATGTCAAAACGAACACGTCGTGAATTGCTTTTTAATTTCACAAAGTGTATTATTGATTTATATATGCGTGATTATATGCTATATCCTACAAAAGATGATATGTTACGATTGTATGTGGCTTATAAGGGAATTCATTGTTTTTCGGGAATGCTCGGTAGCATAGATTGTGTAACGCCCTATCCTACCAAACTTAAATAAATGATACAAATATAAACTTAAAAAACAATGTGTGTTAATCTTATTCAAAATTAAATTATAGTCAAAATCATATTTAACCAACATTAAACTAAAAATACTAAAGTTTGAAAAACTCTAAGTAAAGGTGATAAGTTCACTTCAACTCTACACTCGTCACTCGTTCACAACTTCCCCTTGATCACCTCTTGTATAAGAAATAAGGAAAAAGAATATGACTGAGCCAACGCTCAGTGAGCTAATATAACAAAGAAAGGAGTATAGTATGACATGCAAAGACTTATTATTAATACAATTTTTTCAAAATAGTTTTTCTTTTCAAATCAAAGTACAATATGAAATGTCCCGTTCATATTGATTATAAACGTTCCATATTAATTGATTTCGTCGCGAGGTTTTGACCTCTATATGAGACATTTTTCAAAGACTGCATTCATTTTAAAACAACCATAACCTTTATTTTATCGATAAAGGTTTAAAAAGCATTACGTAGATTATCAAATAATGATAACCTAAAATATACCGTTTACACACTACCATTACATAATGGTTTACAATAAGAATATGTTACATCAAAAATAAGTTTCTTGAATGCAGTTTTTACACAATATCATACAATCATGGACTCCAAATCTTGTCCTTATTTTAGTATGCAACATCGGAAGCTCTTAATAATCACCTGAGAATAAACATGCTTTAAACGTCAACAAAAATGTTGGTGAGTTATAGGTTTAACCTATATATTTATCAAATCATAATAATAAACCACAAGATTTCATATTTCAATACATCCCATACATAGAGATAAAAATCATTCATACGGTGAACACCTGGTAACCGACATTAACAAGATGCATATAAGAGTATCCCCTATCATTCCGGGACATCCATCGGACATGATAAAATAACATCGAAGTACTAAAGTATCCGCTACAACGGATGGGGTTTGTTGGGCCCAATAGATCTATCTTTAGGATTCGCGTCAATTAGTAGACTGGTTTACTAATTCTTAGGTTACCAAGTAAAAGGGGCATATTCGGCTTCGATCGTTCAACCATAGAAAGTAGTTTCATGTACTTGTGTCTATTTTGTAAAATATTTATAAAGCTGCATGTATTCTCATCCCAAAAATATTAGATTTTAAAAGTGGGACTATAACTCACTTTCACAGATTTTTACTTCGTCGGAAAGTAAGAGTTGGTCACTGGTCGATTCACGAACCTATAACAAATATGTACATATATATCAAAGTATGTTCAAAATATATTTACAACATTTTTAATACGTTTTAATGTTTTAAGTTTATTAAGTCAGCTGTCCTCGTTAGTAACCTACAACTAGTTGTCCATAGTTAGATGTACAGAAATAAATTGATATATATTATCTTGACCCAATTCACGACCCAGTGTATACTCATCTTAGGCTAGATCACAACTCAAAGTATATATATTTTTGGAATCAACCTCAATCCTGTAAAGCTAACTTCAACATTACTGCATATAGAGTGTCTATGGTTGTTCCAAATAATATATATAGATGGGTCGATATGATATGTCAAAACATTTGCATACGTGTCTATGGTATCCCAAGATTACATAATATATTAGAATATATGTATCATACAATATAAGTTAGCTAGGATATGATTAATATAGATTTGTTACAATATTTCCCGTAGCTACAACAATCAAAAAAATATCCAATCTTGTTTCACCCATAACTTCTTCGTTTTAAATCCGTTTTGAGTGAATCAAATTGCTATGGTTTCATATTGAACTCTATTTTATGAATCTAAACAGAAAAAGTATAGGTTTATAGTCGAAAATATAAGTTACAAGTCATTTTTGTAAAGGTAGTTATTTCAGTCGAAAGAACGACGTCTAGATGACCATTTTGGAAAACATACTTCCACATTGAGTTTACCATGATTTTTGGATATAGTTTTATGTTCATAAGAAAATCATTTTCCCAGAAGAACAACTATTAAATCAAATTTTTTCATAGTTTTTAATTAACTAACCCAAAACAGCCCGCGGTGTTACTACGACGACGTATATCCGGTTTTACGGTGTTTTTCGTGTTTTCAGGTTTTAAATCATTAAGTTAGCATATCATATAGATATAGAACATGTGTTTAGTTAATTTTAAAAGTCAAGTTAGAAGGATTAACTTTTGTTTGCGAACAAGTTTAGAAATAACTAAACTATGTTCTAGTAATTTCAAGTTTAAACCTTCGAATAAGGTAGTTTTATATATATGAATCGAATGATGTTATGAACATCATTACTACCTCAGATTTTGTGGATAAACCTACTGGAAATAAGAAAAATAGATCTAGCTTCAAAAGATTCTTGGATGGCTTGAAAGTTCTTAAAGCAAAATCATGACACGAAAACAAGTTCAAGTAAGATTTCTACTCGAAATAAGATTGTTATAGTTATAGAAATTGAATCAAAGTTTGAATATGAGTATTACCTTGTATTAGAAAGATATCTTACTGTAAATAAGAAAGATTTCTTGAGGTTGGATGATCACTTTACAAGATTGGAAGTAAGCTAGCAAACTTGGAAGTATTCTTGATTTTATGAAACTAGAACTTATAGAACTTATGAAGAACACTTAGAACTTGAAGATAGAACTTGAGAGAAATCAATTAGATGAAGAAAATTGAAGAATGAAAGTGTTTGTAGGTGTTTTTGGTCGTTGGTATATGGATTAGATATAAAGGATGTGTAATTTTGTTTACATGTAAATAAGTCATGAATGATTACTAATATTTTTGTAATTTTATGAGAAATTTCCTGCTAGTTGTCAAATGATGGTTCCAACATGTGTTAGGTGACTCACATGGGCTGCTAAGAGCTGATCATTGGAGTGTATATACCAATAGTACATACATCTAAAAGCTGTGTATTGTACGAGTACGAATACGGGTGCATACGAGTAGAATTGTTGATGAAACTGAACGAGGATATAATTGTAAGCATTTTTGTTAAGTAGAAGTATTTTGATAAGTGTCTTGAAGTCTTTCAAAAGTGTATGAATACATATTAAAACACTACATGTATATACATTTTAACTGAGTCGTTAAGTCATCGTTAGTCGTTACATGTAAATGTTGTTTTGAAACCTTTAGGTTAACGATCTTGTTAAATGTTGTTAACCCATTGTTTATTATATCAAATGAGATATTAAATTATTATATTATCATGATAATATGATGTATTAATATATCTTAATATGATATATATATACAGTTAAATATTGTTACAACGATAATCGTTACATATATGTCTCGTTTTGAAATCCTTAAGTTAGTAGTCTTGTTTTTACATATGTAGTTCATTGTTAATATACTTAATGATATGTTTACTTATCATAATATCATGTTAACTATATATATATATATCCATATATATGTCATCATATAGTTTTTACAAGTTTTATCGTTCGTGAATCACCGGTCAACTTAGGTGGTCAATTGTTTATATGAAACTTATTTTAATTAATCAAGTCTTAACAAGTTTGATTGCTTAACATGTTGGAAACACTTAATCATGTAATCAACAAATTCAATTAATATATATAAATATGGAAAAGTTCGGGTCACTACACAATAGGTAGATCCAAAATACCAAAAATGTCAATGTATAAAAGTATTGTACTAAGAGACACATATTTTGTAAAATAATGCACTAAGAGTCAAACAAATGAGTAACAAAGTATTAACATGAAATCATAAGTTAGCTACTCCACTAATCATTCATATCGGTGCAAATATTTCGTATGACATTATGATATATGTCAACCATCAAACAAACAAAATTCCTAGGATCGATCCATACGCCTCCTATAATAATTTAATAATAAAGAGCTCGTACCAACTACCGAGTAATCAAAAGGATATGCCGTAGATATAACAAATACACCGCTACGGTCGATGCCACATTATCAGTGTCACAATGCACTCATGGAACCTCCATTAATAGGTTACTCTTCGGCATATTTTAAGAAACTGTTCTAATCAACTTCGGATTACAAATTTCGAAATACTTTTTAGTTGATTAATGGAATTTAACATACGTTTAAAAAGAAGGTTATTAAATTATTTTATTGGTATACACCCCTCTGAAGGTTATTAAATTATTTTATTGGTATACATGAGTTTCCGACGATTAATCTCAGGGCGGCTACTCGTTTGGCGGGCAACTCATAGTCATCGCGGGTGAACCTCTCTGGCCACAAGGAGGATTAATTTTTTTGTATATGCGGATACAAATCAATGAATTTTATTTTGCAAGAGTACGTAGGAATTAACAACTCCACCACCACCCTTCTAATTAAAGGTATTTAATAATCTCATTTTCGTCAAATGGTCGTTGGTGTGTCGATATGAGAGGAACCCGTTATATAAGTCTTGGAGGTTCAAGGTTTGGTACTTAAGGTCGATCGTTTGTGTAGAGTATATGTTATTCATAATATTTGAGTTAGCTTAGAAGTTTATTGTAATAATAGAAAGTGAATGATTAAAACATTTATCAACCCAACATTTTTTGTTTAAATTTATCAAGATACAACAGGTAGCTAAGTTGTTTCAATGCATGTTCGTGACCCCGGTTGATATAATTAGACATAAATATAGTAACTAAAAGTTTAATGAATTAAATGAATATGAATATTTATATAATAATTATATAATCTATATTGTACTAACATTGTAGGCGGATTTGGGCGGTGGAGTAGAAAGTGTGAACCCACCCGAACCGGCAAAAGACAGAGACAGACAAATTAAGAATATGACTAAATGGATGGACGTAGTTATCGTAGGCCATGATCGTGAAGAATACTCGGAGGTATCTTTATTGTAAACCATGACAAACTTGAGGGGTATACTTATAAACAATTTTAAATTTGGATGTAATTTTTTATAGATGAAATATCACAAATGGTCCATGTAGTTTGTAACGAATTACTCTTATGGTCCATATGCTTCTTTTTTCAAGAATGATCCCTATAGTTTTACTTGTTTTGTCGCTTGTCCCTGTCCCTAATTTCCTTTAACCTTTTCCGATGATCCCTATAGTTTGCACTTGTTTCACTAATGGGCTATGCACTAGTTTCAGTCACGTATTTACCCTCAAATGTTTTGCACATGCTACATTTTAACGGAAATAAAATAACGAGTGTTAAGGACATTGACCACTGCTAATATATGATAATAAAACATAAAATTTAGTTAACCTATGTTAATTTTGTCCTCATTTTAAACAATTTAAAACATACTTTTTAATACACGTCTTACATTCTCACCGTATTTTCACTTTTTGGCATTGATTAACCATTATGTAAAACATAAAGTTATTCAATTCAATCAAGTTTCTAACTAATACATATGTTACAAACTAGTTAGACCAGTCAGAACAGTCTAAACTTCCTCACAAAACTGACTATCACACGATCAACGTTCAAATTTTTTATCACAATAGAATGAGAAATAAACCTTGCCATACATGTTATATTTTCTCGAAAACTTGACTGTAACAATATTAATTAATTAAATTTTTTTTTTTTTTTAAAAAGCAAGCATTATAAAGAATTCTATTAAAATAAATGCACAACATGATAAACCATCAATGTATACATTTTAATCAATATGAAAATATTTATTAAGAGCTTCCACTCAAATATGTTATTTCATAACAAAAAGGAGAATGAAAATGTGGTGGCTAATGAGGACCATATTAGCCTTGTCATTAGTATGTTCAAGAACTAAAGTGAGAGCGAATAGTCGGTAATGGGCTTAAAAATTCACTTCTAACAAAAATTATGTATTGCCACTCTACGGATTTGGGGATGACATCAGATATGGATCGGGTGGTCTCATATTCATATATTTTTAAAAATTTATATCCATATCCAATAGATTAAGCAAGTTTTTATTTTAAGATATATCTGAAAGGTTAGATTTCTATTCGAATTCGTGTTTGTGAATATTACAATGATTGGGTATACGTGTATATGTATGTATCAGCTTGTATGTATCTATTTGTATATGTATACGATGAAGGTGTTGTAATATATATCTGTATATGTATTTGATGAAGGTGTTGTAATGTGTGTAGGATCTAAGTTAAGGATTAGAGTATTTATGTAACATCCCGCGTTTTTCCGTTTAATTTATTTTAACACCGTCTTTTTTTTTTATAAATAATATCCTTCGTTATTTAATTATAACGTCACCCGTTTACTCGAACGTCTTTAAAAATATTCGTTTGGTTAATTCCCGCACCCGCTTTGAAACTCGAGGGACCGGAGTTGCCAAATGGGCAAACTAGTTGACTAGGTCAACTAGTCAACCCATTTTTCCACCATTCATTCATTCCATCATCTCCTTCATCTCTTTTCTCTCCATCTCAAGAACACACACATAAACCCATTCCATTCATTCATCATCTAAATTCAATCTTGGAAGCTCACAATAAATCCGACTACATATTCTTGATCCTCTCATCATTCTCTACGATTTGATACTAACTACACCGATTTTGGGTAACATTTCTAAAACTCTAGATTTCTATAAATTCGTGTTTTTGACTTGAAATTGTGTTAGTTAGTGTCTATGGCTCGTGTCTAGCATGAATATATGTTTTGTTTGCTCGATTTGTTGATTTGAGTAACTAGTTTGAACTTTTGAAGTGGGTTAGCTTAATCTTTGATTTTGGATGATTAAAAGTTGTTTAATTGTTAAAGTTCATGTTTTAATTGTGTTACTAGTATCATTAGCTACATTTTGATGTGTAGGTTGATTTAGAAAACTTCAAAAACCCGATTAAGGATCTTGTGATGTTTGACTAGGGTTTGATAGTTCTTGACATGAACTTTTGATGCTTGAATGCCATGAAATGTTAATTGTTAGTGTTTAGTAGTAATGTATGCTTCATTACCTTCAAAACGGCATATCATATGTGTGAATTGGATTCCCGAAACTTAAAAATGCATTTGATGAACTTGAACTTTGAAAATAAACCTTTATTGACCAATTGACAAGTTTTCGGTTATTGTAATTGATGTTTTTGCTTGGTGAAAAGTAGTTAGTTGTATTCCTTGTCAAAATACCTTTCCAACGATATAAGATACTTGTTTTGGATGTTTACGGTTTAGGATTTATGGGTATTTGAAGTTGGATTCGTGCTTGAGTGTGAAAACTGCCAGAATTCTCTGCACAGGTAATGGCGCGGCGCGCCATATACCCGCGCGGCGCGCCAAAGTGGCCTGTCCAATTTTGTCGATTTTTGAATAATGTTTGCTATGCTACACACCCCCGATCAACATGAAACTTGGACAACATGCTCATATATGATTTCTAAGCTCATGAAAATAGTTCGGGGCCCGACCCGAACATGTTGACTTTTTCGTTGACTTTGACCAAGTTTGACTTTTAGTCAAACTTAACCAAACTCTTATGCAATCGTTCTAACATGCTTTTATACGTGATTCTTGCATGAAACTTGACAACGTGATTCACATGCTATACTAATCGAGTCGTAACGAGCCATAGGACTAATTGAACACATTTCACCCGACCTTGTATCGTAACCGGTTAATTGACACAACTTACTTGTTTAGGTCAAGGCTAAGCAACTTTCATGCACACGTTTACTTTGTGAAGTACCTTTATACTCGTGCACTCGAGGTGAGATCATAGTCCCACCTTTTCAACAACTTTTTATACTTTAAATTGTGGGCTGAGAAACATATACGTTGTTACATTTTGTACTACTTACTTTTATACTTTGAACACAAGTACGATGAAACAAACATTCCACAGCGAGTTAGAACAAAAATCCTCAATTCGATTATCATTAGTTACACTTGCAGGGTGTAAGCGAGAATTTATATTGTGTGGCCATACGGGTTTGACAAACCCTCATTGCGGACGGTTCGCTACCGTCTACGGATGAAATATATTTTCGAGAAACAGTGTATGTTCTAACACTATTGTGATGGGGTTCTATGGAAGGAAACGTTAAGTCTTGATAATTGGGTGCTCGCGAACAATACTTTTGGAATGCAAACGATTTTGATAATCAACTATGGGAATACTAAATCTTGTGGTTCAAATACAACGATTACTAAAACACCTATGATTTCACCAACGTTTTTCGTTGACAGTTTTCTACATGTTTTCTCAGGTTCATACTTGGCTACTTGATACATGCTTCCGCACTCTTTGATTACTTGATTGGAGTCAACCATGCATGCATACGCTAGGGATAGCACTTTCGGATTCAAACTTTTGTTTACATACTTACGCTATTTATAGCAACCGTGACTTTCAACTTATATTATGTCGCAAGGTTATTTCATTTATACTATATACTCTTGTAAACTTAAACTTGTCGTCGAACAGTTTTGTAAACTAAACTTTGAAAGCATGATACGTTTCAAAAGAATGCGACATAATTTTGGTCAAACGAGTCTCATATAGGGACTACGACCACGCAACGGGACCTAAGTTAACGGCGCCGTCAATAACGGTTTTGGTCGGGTCGTTACAAGTGGTATCAGAGCGTTGGTTGTAGGGATCTAGGACGTGCATTAGTGTGTCTAACAGAGTCGTTAGGACGCATTAGTGAGTCTAGACTACAACCGGATAGTTAGCATTTGCATTCTGACATACATTTGCTATAGATAGCACTTACTTGACTACTTGTGCATTATACTTGAATCATTCTTAGGCAAACTTTTTAATGGTACCCAACCTTCATCATACGAACTCGTATTCCGCCACTTTTTGGTAACACACGTAAATTCATGATTCATACACGTATGGATGACGACGACTTCATTAGTCACACTTGTTCGGGAACTCTGTCTCCCGGATTGTTATTTTGCCACCGTTTCAACTTACCATCGGTTTCCCACTGGTGTTTCTTACTATCTACTTTTGGTGTTACTACCATCACTACTCTAGGTGAGTATCGTCATCAACATTTATCACTACGGTTGCGTGCTACTCGTTATCATGACTCGTTACTCTTTTCATACCTGAATACCTTATTGTCTGACTCGAACCACATTGACGTGAACAATCATTTATACACTTCCCTCGGGGAACGCTTCTTTATAGTTGCACTAATTCTTTCGATTCAATACGAGTCACGTTAGAGATGCCGTTGCACTTTGTTCATTTTAGATCTTCACGGTTACACGAACTCGAATCTATGGAGTGATGTGGGAATGGAGGTATGAGTTAGCGTAATATAACGACACTCGATCAACGTGGTTATATTACGGTAATTCACACCAAAGTTCTAGTGACACGTGATGGTGATTGGACTCGATCAACCTAATCACCACCATGTGCCATGTACATGACTTCATTTTTCTTGTTTGAACATCCGACAACTCCGAGAATATCGATAACAACCATACCCGGGACACATCATCGATTATTATCGAACCATACTTATGCTTCCGAATGAATGACAAATTCCTTCGACTTCAACCATATGCTATACGTGTATACTATCTCGTTTTCGCACAATTTTATCGACGAACTACAAAATGCTTAGTATGCTCACATCGAGGCGGAAACCTCTCTCGCCTTACACTTGCACTTTCGTATAAGGAAATCTTTATTCTAAATTCTCAATGGAGGGAGAGACTCCTCACGTTATACTAGTATTCGCCTCGAGGGTGAATAGTCCTAACGAACGTTTTTAAAAACCGATAAATCTTTCGCGGCGGAAAATTCTTGAGAAACAAAAACTTGTTCAAAATATATCTTGTGGAGATATACTTCGTTTCGGATCGAGATCCTCGTTTCACTTCTAGATTTCGGGGTGCCTTACAAAAAGCCTCGGGACCACGTTTAAACATGAGTACAGCGCATCAACCACAACCCGACGGACCGAGCAAACATACAATTCAAACCTTGGAAACCATAAAACGAATTTGCGTTATCAACTTCAATTTACTTGAGAAAAGTAGTTGCCTTTAGCCGAATTCTCTTACTACAATAATTTTCATTCGAGTATTAACGTCACACTTTTCGAGGACCCGTATAGCCGCAATTATCGTTTTCTTAATCGTTGAGCCGAAGTAGGTGACAAGCAAACCACCGGACCCGAACTCATTCATGAAACACCCGAAAAATTATTAAATTCCAAGAAGGGCTCAAGACGGCCCGTAGTCGCCAAAAGAGCTACACCGATGTTAGACGTAAACATTTCAAATTCCAAGTGGAAAACCGCGTAACGTTAAAAGTCGCACCTTGAAAAGGTGTAATCCGTGTCGAAAACGTAGAAAGCTAAATCCGCGATATTTTTAGTCCTTTTAAAATCCTGGGGCGTTTTGGACCCGTTACTAGCCGTTTAGATTTTTCAACTCATTCGAATCTCCGTTCATCCTAAATTCTACGTATCAAACTTAAAGGCGTGTCTTGCGAAACAAGGACTTGTTATTCCTTTCAGATGAACTTACTATCAATGACAAATTCCACTTCCTAGGAGAACCGGATGAAACCGTGAATCGTGAAACCAAATCTTAAAACAACATAAAATCCCGACCGTCGAAGTCCGTTGAATTGCCCAAGGACGTACCTCCACTTATCCATAGAATTTCCTACGCAAGAGCTCGAGGAAGATTCAACAACTACTACTTCCAACTAAATTTCGGAACGAAATTTCTTTTGAGATGTGGATAATGTAACATCCCGCGTTTTTCCGTTTAATTTATTTTAACACCGTCTTTTTTTTTTTAAATAATATCCTTCGTTATTTAATTATAACGTCACCCGTTTACTCGAACGTCTTTAAAAATATTCGTTTGGTTAATTCCCGCACCCGCTTTGAAACTCGAGGGACCGGAGTTGCCAAATGGGCAAACTAGTTGACTAGGTCAACTAGTCAACCCATTTTTCCACCATTCATTCATTCCATCATCTCCCTCATCTCTTTTCTCTCCATCTCAAGAACACACACATAAACCCATTCCATTCATTCATCATCTAAATTCAATCTTGGAAGCTCACAATAAATCCGACTACATATTCTTGATCCTCTCATCATTCTCTACGATTTGATACTAACTACACCGATTTTGGGTAACATTTCTAAAACTCTAGATTTCTATAAATTCGTGTTTTTGACTTGAAATTGTGTTAGTTAGTGTCTATGGCTCGTGTCTAGCATGAATATATGTTTTGTTTGCTCGATTTGTTGATTTGAGTAACTAGTTTGAACTTTTGAAGTGGGTTAGCTTAATCTTTGATTTTGGATGATTAAAAGTTGTTTAATTGTTAAAGTTCATGTTTTAATTGTGTTACTAGTATCATTAGCTACATTTTGATGTGTAGGTTGATTTAGAAAACTTCAAAAACCCGATTAAGGATCTTGTGATGTTTGACTAGGGTTTGATAGTTCTTGACATGAACTTTTGATGCTTGAATGCCATGAAATGTTAATTGTTAGTATTTAGTAGTAATGTATGCTTCATTACCTTCAAAACGGCATATCATATGTGTGAATTGGATTCCCGAAACTTAAAAATGCATTTGATGAACTTGAACTTTGAAAATAAACCTTTATTGACCAATTGACAAGTTTTCGGTTATTGTAATTGATGTTTTTGCTTGGTGAAAAGTAGTTAGTTGTATTCCTTGTCAAAATACCTTTCCAACGATATAAGATACTTGTTTTGGATGTTTACGGTTTAGGATTTATGGGTATTTGAAGTTGGATTCGTGCTTGAGTGTGAAAACTGCCAGAATTCTCTGCACAGGTAATGGCGCGGCGCGCCATATACCCGCGCGGCGCGCCAAAGTGGCCTGTCCAATTTTGTCGATTTTTGAATAATGTTTGCTATGCTACACACCCCCGATCAACATGAAACTTGGACAACATGCTCATATATGATTTCTAAGCTCATGAAAATAGTTCGGGGCCCGACCCGAACATGTTGACTTTTTCGTTGACTTTGACCAAGTTTGACTTTTAGTTAAACTTAACCAAACTCTTATGCAATCGTTCTAACATGCTTTTATACGTGATTCTTGCATGAAACTTGACAACGTGATTCACATGCTATACTAATCGAGTCGTAACGAGCCATAGGACTAATTGAACACATTTCACCCGACCTTGTATCGTAACCGGTTAATTGACACAACTTACTTGTTTAGGTCAAGGCTAAGCAACTTTCATGCACACGTTTACTTTGTGAAGTACCTTTATACTCGTGCACTCGAGGTGAGATCATAGTCCCACCTTTTCAACAACTTTTTATACTTTAAATTGTGGGCTGAGAAACATATACGTTGTTACATTTTGTACTACTTACTTTTATACTTTGAACACAAGTACGATGAAACAAACATTCCACAGCGAGTTAGAACAAAAATCCTCAATTCGATTATCATTAGTTACACTTGCAGGGTGTAAGCGAGAATTTATATTGTGTGGCCATACGGGTTTGACAAACCCTCATTGCGGACGGTTCGCTACCGTCTACGGATGAAATATATTTTCGAGAAACAGTGTATGTTCTAACACTATTGTGATGGGGTTCTATGGAAGGAAACGTTAAGTCTTGATAATTGGGTGCTCGCGAACAATACTTTTGGAATGCAAACGATTTTGATAATCAACTATGGGAATACTAAATCTTGTGGTTCAAATACAACGATTACTAAAACACCTATGATTTCACCAACGTTTTTCGTTGACAGTTTTCTACATGTTTTCTCAGGTTCATACTTGGCTACTTGATACATGCTTCCGCACTCTTTGATTACTTGATTGGAGTCAACCATGCATGCATACGCTAGGGATAGCACTTTCGGATTCAAACTTTTGTTTACATACTTACGCTATTTATAGCAACCGTGACTTTCAACTTATATTATGTCGCAAGGTTATTTCATTTATACTATATACTCTTGTAAACTTAAACTTGTCGTCGAACGGTTTTGTAAACTAAACTTTGAAAGCATGATACGTTTCAAAAGAATGCGACATAATTTTGGTCAAACGAGTCTCATATAGGGACTACGACCACGCAACGGGACCTAAGTTAACGGCGCCGTCAATAACGGTTTTGGTCGGGTCGTTACAATTTATACTCCCTAAAATTATACACAAATTACATTTATTTTAATTTTTAACAATATTCATATCATAAAATAAAATTATCAAAATATTTTTAACAAATATAAATATATAATAATTTAATATAAATTATACATAAAAACGTTTAAGTGTTGTCGTTAAGATATGTATATATTAATTAATGTTACGTGTAATCTCTAAGATTAATAATTAATTAGTCGCACATGCTTTGAAGTCAGTGGCGACTTTACACAAAGACTCGTGGGGTCCCTTGACACCACTAGTTTCTCGAAATTTATCAAAAAAAAAAAAAATTGTTTTTATTTTGTATAGGACACCACTAAATATAATAATGGGACCCCATAAATTTTTAGAGATTATAATTTCATAGTTTTGACTCCTAAAGTGTTTGAAATTAGCTCACTTACGACTTTATAGTATGAGCCATTGAATATACTATATATAAAAATAAACAAACATTTGTCCAATTCCAATTCTTATTATTTTTTACTTCATTATGCATCACAATTTCTTTTGGTTCTATCTTCAATTCTTCATCCCAGAGATGTCAACGGATCGGATATGGATCGGGTGTGGGCGTGACGCCATATCCATTTAATTATTGTTCATCCATATCCATGGTCATATTCATATCCATTTAAATTTAGTTCATCCGTTTATATATATATATATATATATATATATATATATATATATATATATATATATATATATATATATATATATATATATATATATATATATATATATATATATATATATATATATATATATATATATATTCAGTGGATTAAGCTGGTTAATAGATATCTATTAAATATTTAAGAAATCTTATAATATTTTCAAATATATAATGAAAAGAAAACGTAATATAACATGACATAATTTAAAAGTATTGCACCGGAATGTGTAATGTTTGTCTAAGAATGAACATAATTTGTTTAATTTACTCTCAAGTATATAATATGACAAATTATGTGTAATTTTTATGTTGATATATATATATATATATATATATATATATATATATATATATATATATATATATATATTATATATATATATATATATTTTATTGTGAGTACTCATAGTGAATTCATTATATAGTTGTAAGTAAGATGAATGTGTAATGATAAATATATATGTGATAGTTACTGTATATGAATCTCTAATCTCATCACTCATAACTACTTAGCATATTCTTTTTAAAAAGTCAAGGGAAACTGTAATTTTACAGCTATTATTTATGTTATGCGATTTATATTGATAGTAGGTTGTAAAATTAAAATTTAAAAGTGCTATAAAATAGCAATTTAAAATTACTACTGTGAAATTGCTACTCTATAGGCCATTGGCTACAATACTATTGTAAAATTGTTACTATATATGTCATTGCTACTTTAAAATTGCTAATATGAAATTGCTAATGTATATGTCATTAATTGCTACTATATATGAACAAATTATTCAATTTTATGATTGTGTTTTGGGCACGACCCGACCCGATTTGACCCGACACATTTAATATTTTGTGCAAGTTATCGAATAAATTTTTAGGACCCCATAGAGTTTTGATCCTAGAATCATCACTGTTTGAAGTACTTTTGATTGTAAAATATAGGAATTTAATAATATTTTTATGGTTGTATCTTCACAAATCACAATATGTATATGAATTTAATAATATTTTTATGGTTGTAACATATATATGAATTAATAGTTTCAGGGCCGGTTCTATCGTTTTTGATGCCCAATGCAAGATAGTCTTAAAAATGCCCCCCATAATTTATGTTTAATGGGTGCTTAATCATATTGCAATTTTGTTCTCAATGAAATATCCGCTAAACAATTATACACGGTTTTATGATTAAATTCATAAGGAAATAAATTTTTTTATTACTCACTTAAATTATTTTTATCGATAAAAATTGAAAATGATCAAGTATTTGAAACATAAAAAAAAAACTTGGATTTATACTGAAGATGAAAGAAGTATTCCGTATTATCTTTAGTAGTCATGTTACAAATACAACCACTTCACATATATATACATATCAAATTTACATATACATAATATTTGATTGTCTATAACCTTATTTTTAACTTAAAAAAAAAAAAAAATTACCCTTTATGATAATGGTATACTAATCGGGTTGTCTAAATATACTAATCGGGTAGTCTAAAGTTGCTTTTTGCGTATGCTATGTTCTGCCTATGTAAAACTATAGAAATGTAAATTCGGGTTAAACAAAGGAGCTATTATATAAAGGTTTATATAGATAAGGGATGTTAATATAAATTCATGAATTTAAAAGGGGTTAGTATATGTTTTTCTACCTCAAGTGAGTTTGTTTGACAAAATAACAGAAGTAAAGGGACTACTATGAAAAATGCATCTTCTCTTTCGTCCATTCCTTATTTCCATCTGCCATTAACGAAACATACAGCCAAGTTCTTATATTCACAAAAAAATTGATTATTTTTACTTGTAAAATTACCGGTAAATATGTATGACGATTCTTGTTTGATGCCCCTAGTTAGTTGCTGCCCAGTGCGGCCGCACGGGCTGCCCTATATCAAATCCGGCCCTGAATAGTTTATAGTGTATATGTATAATGGTATGTATATGTAGATGCATATTATATTTATATTAATAATTATATATGTATTTCGAGTGATAAATAGATAAATCCGTTGATGATATATTGTCATCCATATTCAATCTACTAATTTTTTACATTATTCATATTCATATTCGCTTATCAGTTATCACTCATTTCATTTAAATTAGTTATATCAGTTTTAACAGATTGAATCGAATATATATCCAATAAATTCTACATCCATTGACATCCTTACTAAGGATATACATGGGTGATGGGTTCATGAGTGTTCCAGAAAATAGCTAGCATAATGTTGAGCTAACTACTCATGGAAAAGTCATACACAACTCTTTAGAGTCATTCATAGTTCATTTTATGTAACTGATTGATAGATACCACACACCAAAAATCATTTCTCTTTGCAGCTTCTAATCATTAGATAAGGTCAGATATATGAAGCCAAAATCACCTTCTTTTCTTCCCTTTCTATACCTATATATCTCAGTATATTGTATAATATATAAATACTTGTCCCATACTATACAACTATATCCTCGTCATCAATGTACACTTGTACAAAGTGCAAAAAAACTTAAAAATATCCAAGAAGGGTAAATTCGAAGTCATTATTATATCACACACACACACACATATAAATATACATAGATACATAGATAGAGATTGAAAGAGAGAGATAGAGAGGTCGAGTTAGTTGATGAACGAACAATACTGTGATATGATGCATACAATTGCAATGCAAATCTCTGTGGAAAGAAAGAAAGAAGTGGTCCAACAATAAATAACAGTAACAAAATAATGATAATTAGTGCAAAAGGGTGCATGTTTTAAAGAAGAAAGTAGGAAGAAAATTGGTCCCTCATCCATAATACTAAAGGGTACTCTTTCTTCCTATCGTTGCTTTCATACATCTCAACATGACTGCTTTCTATCTTTTTGTAATTAGTATTTTTATTATTTTCTTATTATATTTTCTTCAAACTACAATCATTAAATTAGATTATACAAAATGACTTCTTCCTTTCATTTATTGCTTTAATAATTTGTTAGTTGTTGATGGATACATAATTACCAGCAACTTGTAATACCATAATGTTTACATAATTGAACCGTACATGTTTTTATGACCACATTAACTTAATGTAATTGTGTTTTCCACCATGTGATAACCGATAATGACTAGAGGCGAAATCGGGAGTTATGGATAAAAGTAACATTTTTCGAAAGTAAATATCAATGTACAAATTAGGCGATGTGAGAATTTATAATAAGAGATGTTGGCCATTAATTTATAATTTTTAATACTTAATTTATAATTTTTAATACTTAATTTATAATTTTTAATACACTATAATAGACATGTATAAAAAATTAAAAATGATAAAGCTTCCACAACACCCCCTCGCCTCTGATAATGACCTAACACCCTCAGCTCAATGTAACTTGTGACAGACTCACAAATGGTTGTGCACCCTCTAGTGTCTTTTTTCCTTTCAAAGGTTATTATTATTATATTAATATTAATATTAATTGTTATTATTATTAATATTATTATTATTATTATTATTATTATTATTATTATTATTATTATTATTATTATTATTATTATTATTATTATTATTATTATTATTATTATTATTATTATTATTATTATTATTATCACTATTATTCTTATTATTATTATTATTGTTATTATTATTATTATTATATTATTTTATATTATAATTATAATATTATAATATAATATTATATATTATACATGAGTTTATCTAAAGATAATCAATCCTAAAGACTATTTTAAAAAATATAGACATGCATGATATCTTAAGCGATACTTTTAATTGGTTAAGGATTAGTTACTATAAAAGTTAGATAGTTATTATTGTGTACAAATTATTTATGCACGTATATTTAGATATGATCTAATTCGAGTTATTAAAATAAAGTTATATTGAGTATAAGTTTGACATTACATAATAGTTTTATCTTCTAATATGTTTAATATCCACCTTGTAGTTCAGTGATACACTCAACACCTTGTGTGTTAGACAATTTGTAGTGGTAATTGGTATTGGTTGCTGGTGTTGGTTATTTTTTGCACTTTTTTGATAACTAGGATGTGTTGGTTTTCGGTAGAGTATTGGTGGTGTTGGTTTTTTATGTTGGTTAAGAGTATTGTGATGATGTGTTAAAATATAATTTGATAAGTATTAAAAAGGGATAAAAATAATATTTTTAAATTAATAAAAAAATAATATAACCAAGCAACTTGACGTCGCCTTCTCCGTTGGATTCTCCCCAACACCTAACTAAGGATGGCAATGGATGTCCGATCCATCGGATATCCATCTGATCCGATCCATTTAGATGGATATGGATTATCTAAACGGATGATAAATGGATATGGATATGGATATGGATGATGTGAAAAATTAGTGAATCGGGTATGGATGATAGTTAATCATCCATGAATATATCCAATACCACCCGAAATATATATGCACATATAAATATATACATGTTTACTTAGATATATGCATATATATATTTAGATATTCTTATATATGTGCACTATAAACTATTAAAATGTTATCGAAAATATAGATTATGAAGATACAACTATGTGAATAGTATTAAATTCATATATCATATATATATTACACATCTTTGTTAAAAATATTTTGATGATTACATATCATAATAGATTACATTTTTAGAAAAACTTTGCATCCAACGGATACCCGATAACCCGCTTAATCCAACGGATATGGATATGGATTAATGAATTATATTTAAATGGATATGAATTTTAAAAATTAAATGGATATGGATATGGATATAGGCGCACCCGATCCATATTCGATCCATTGTCATCCCTGATGAAAAATCGTGTGTACTTTTAACAATTCAGATTAACGCAGCGGATAATAAAATAATAATCTTTTATTATTTTATGAACAAAAATTACAAGATTAAATAACCAATTATTTAAAAACATGCACACGATTAATTTATTCCCATGGATCCAGTTACACCAATAATAATTGTCAAGAATATAAAAATTACAAAGTGGAGTTAACAAGTATACCTTTCTTGAAGAAACTGATGAACGGAGAGAAACCTACGATCAAAGGGTATGACCGTCTCTTTGGATAGTCCACTACACTTTCAGACAACGCCAATGGATGTTAGTCCAAACCCAAGTATATTATTAATATAAACTAGTTATACTAATAAATATATAATACTCCGTACGTTTACGTTCAAGAAAACAAAAGAAAGTAGATTTCGATTTTCGTGAAGCAATGGAATAATGTTAATTGCAATTCTGTGTTTTGTTTCTATTCGTATGTCTACACACGACCAAAATCAATTGAATATATATAATATGTACAAAAGTAAAACCGACTTAAGAAAACGGTGAGGAAACGCGTACAATATTATTTTGTTTCCAATTCTATTTTGGTTTCTAAATGTAGTCCCTTTTTTTCTTTTACGTAGTCATCAAGAAAAACGTATTTGACAAACAATACTTGCATATTGTTTATTAATTAATTAAACAATTAATTAATTCAATTTAAAAATTCATGTAAGCATAATTAATTAATTAGTCAAGTAATTCATAACGGAGTATCTAACTTGTTTCGTTACTTGAGTAATATATATACATCATATATATATATTTCATTTGACGTCTAGGTGTATATATGTGTGACCCCGAAGGCTCAAATAAATTTAGACATATAGTTTTATGTTGTACCTTACACATTAATCCTACAAACTCCCACTTGTGTATGATACAACACCAAGTAACTATACAAACAATGAATACCGTCTAGCAACAGGCCATTGTCCCTAAATTCACATGAGGGTAGTTTCTCAGAACTTCTTATGGTAAGTGTTAAATGTCATACGTCCCTTTGTTTCAGATACTTTAGTTAAACTTGAGATATGGATCATTGGTCATTCTCATTTGTTTAACAATTATATTTCTCGATCTTAGAACTGAATTAGATCACCAAATTAATTAAGTATCATCTTAATTACATCTGGGTGCGGCCACACAAATATCTTATTCATTCATCGAGGAGCTCAAAAGTATCTAACTCCAAACATTTTGAAGGAACAAATCCTATTTTGCATACACGTGTCTCTCACGAGCTTTACATTATACCCAATAATGGCCTTTATTACAGCCTTATTCAGGACAGCGTTTAACCATATCAAAGTACAATGTTTCACACATTAAAACGGGCGTGCATCTCAAGTCTAAGGACATAAAGACATAATCACTAAAAGATTCACTACTGACAACGATCCATGTAGTGACATCTCGGATGGGTCATTCCAATATTCATCATCAATGAATACATATGAATTTTGGTCTCTACAAGTTAACTATTTATCATCAATAAATATAACCAAACATTCATATTAATCTTAATTCATGTTATTCCCATAACATGACCGATTATGGAGATTTTGAATAATCAACAACTATTCATGGATTAAACATGCTAATATAGAACACAATGATATAAATGAAAATGATCATACCAACTATATATCAATTCATTAAGATAAAACTGCTTAATATTCCAAAAATATCCAAATACTAAATTACAAATTAAAAAGATCAGCAGCATAACGAAGTCCAATACTACTTGAAATGTCCCGTTCTTATTGATTAAAAACGTTCCATATTAATTGATTTCGTTGCGAGGTTTTGACCTCTATATGAGACGTTTTTCAAAGACTGCATTCATTTTAAAATAAACCATAACCTTTATTTCATCAATAAAGATTTAAAAAGCTTTACGTAGATTATCAAATAATGATAATCTAAAATATCCTGTTTACACACGACCATTACATAATGGTTTACAATACAAATATGTTACAACAAAATAAGTTTCTTGAATGCAGTTTTTACACAATATCAAACAAGCATGGACTCCAAATCTTGTCCTTATTTAAGTATGCGACAGCGGAAGCTCTTAATAATCACCTGAGAATAAACATGCTTAAAACGTCAACAAAAATGTTGGTGAGTTATAGGTTTAACCTATATATATCAAATCATAATAATAGACCACAAGATTTCATATTTCAATACACATCCCATACATAGAGATAAAAATCATTCATATGGTGAACACCTGGTAACCGACATTAACAAGATGCATATATAAGAATATCCCCATCATTCCGGGACACCCTTCGGATATGATATAAATTTCGAAGTACTAAAGCATCCGGTACTTTGGATGGGGTTTGTTAGGCCCAATAGATCTATCTTTAGGATTCGCGTCAATTAGGGTGTCTGTTCCCTAATTCTTAGATTACCAGACTTAATAAAAAGGGCATATTCGATTTCGATAATTCAACCATAGAATGTAGTTTCACGTACTTGTGTCTATTTTGTAAATCATTTATAAAACCTGCATGTATTCTCATCCCAAAAATATTAGATTTTAAAAGTGGGACTATAACTCACTTTCACAGATTTTTACTTCGTCGGGAAGTAAGACTTGGCCACTGGTTGATTCACGAACCTATAACAATATATACATATATATCAAAGTATGTTCAAAATATATTTACAACACTTTTAATATATTTTGATGTTTTAAGTTTATTAAGTCAGCTGTCCTCGTTAGTAACCTACAACTAGTTGTCCACAGTTAGCTGTACAGAAATAAATTGATAAATATTATCTTGAATCAATCCACGACCCAGTGTATACGTATCTCAGTATTGATCACAACTCAAACTATATATATTTTGGAATCAACCTCAACCCTGTATAGCTAACTCCAACATTCACATATAGAGTGTCTATGGTTGTTCCGAAATATATATAGATGTGTCGACATGATAGGTCGAAACATTGTATACGTGTCTATGGTATCTCAAGATTACATAATATACAATACAAGTTGATTAAGTTATGGTTGGAATAGATTTGTTACCAATTTTCACGTAGCTAAAATGAGAAAAATTATCCAATCTTGTTTTACCCATAACTTCTTCATTTTAAATCCGTTTTGAGTGAATCAAATTGCTATGGTTTCATATTGAACTCTATTTTATGAATCTAAACAGAAAAAGTATAGGTTTATAGTCAGAAAAATAAGTTACAAGTCATTTTTGTAAAGGTAGTCATTTCAGTCGAAAGAACGACGTCTAGATGACCATTTTAGAAAACATACTTCCACTTTGAGTTTAATCATAATTTTTGGATATAGTTTCATGTTCATAATAAAAATCATTTTCTCAGAATAACAACTTTTAAATCTAATTTTATCATAGTTTTTAATTAACTAACCCAAAACAGCCCGCGGTGTTACTACGACGGCGTAAATCCGGTTTTACGGTGTTTTTCGTGTTTCCAGGTTTTAAATCATTAAGTTAGCATATCATATAGATATAGAACATGTGTTTAGTTAATTTTAAAAGTCAAGTTAGAAGGATTAACTTTTGTTTGCGAACAATTTTAGAATTAACTAAACTATGTTCTAGTGATTACGAGTTTAAACCTTCGAATAAGATAGTTTTATATATATGAATCGAATGATGTTATGAACATCATTACTACCTCAAGTTTAGTAGGTAAACCTACTGGAAGTGACAAGAAATTATCTAGCTTCAAAGGATCTTGGATGGCTTGAAAGTTCTTGAAGTAGGATCATGACACAAAAACAAGTTCAAGTAAGATTTTTACTCGAATTAAGATAGTTTATATTTATAGAAATTGAATCAAAGTTTGAATATGAATATTACCTTGAATAAGAAAGATAACCTACTGTATATAACAAAGGTTTCTTGATCTTAGATGATTACTTGGAATGGATTAGAAAGCTTGGAAGTAAATTAGTAAACTTGAAGGGATTTTTGAAGTGTTCTTGAAGTGTTCTTCCTATGATGATTATAGCTTGATTCTTGAAGTGATTTTTGATGAATATGATGATTAACTACTGGAAAAATACGTTCATAATAGTGTGTGTGTGTTGAGAGAGAATTAGAAAGAGAATTGGAAGTGAAATGGAGTGAATGATGAGTGGTAATTGGTGAGTGTTGAGTGGGGTTAAAAGGAGTTCTAGTTAGTTGACTAGCTCATGGTAGAAGTTAAAATTGATTAGTCATACATGACATAATCAAGAGTGGAATCCCATGCTAGTTCCTATTGGTATATACCCATAGTAAGTACGTTTTGAAGCTGTGTATAATACGGGTAAAAATACGACTAGAATTCTTGATGAAAGAAAAGAATGGGAAAGTAACTGTAACCATTTTCGTTAAGTATGAGTGTTTTGATATATGTCTTGAAGTCTTCCAAAAGTATTTTAATACATCTAAATACACTACATGTATATACATTTTAACTGAGTCGTTAAGTCATCGTTAGTCGTTACATGTAAGTGTTGTTTTGAAACCTTTAAGTTAACGATCTCAATTAATGTTGTTAACCCATTGTTTATTATATCTAATGAGATGTTAAATTATTATATTATCATGATATTATGATATATTAATATATCTTAATATGATATATATACATTTAAATGTCGTTACAACGATAATCGTTACATATATGTCTCATTTCGAAATCCTTAAGTTAGTAGTCTTGTTTATATGTATATAACTCATTGTTAATATACTTATGGAGATACTTACTTATCATAATCTCATGTTAACCATATGTATATCCATATATATATCGTCATGTCGTTTTTACAAGTTTTAACGTTCGTGAATCGCCGGTCAACTTGGGTGGTCAATTGTCTATATGAAACATATTTCAATTAATCAAGTCTTAACAAGTTTGATTGCTTAACATGTTGGAAACATTTAATCATGTAAATATCAATCTCAATTAATATATATAAACATGGAAAAGTTCGGGTCACTACAGTACCTACCCGTTAAATAAATTTCGTCCCGAAATTTTAAGCTGTTGAAGGTGTTGACGAATCTTCTGGAAATAGATGTGGGTATTTCTTCTTCATCTGATCTTCACGCTCCCAGGTGAACTCGGGTCCTCTACGAGCATTCCATCGAACCTTAACAATTGGTATCTTGTTTTGCTTAAGTCTTTTAACCTCACGATCCATTATTTCGACGGGTTCTTCGATGAATTGGAGTTTTTCGTTGATTTGGATTTCATCTAACAGAATAGTGAGATCTTCTTTAGCAAAACATTTCTTCAAATTCGAGACGTGGAAAGTGTTATGTACAGCCGCGAGTTGTTGAGGTAACTCAAGTCGGTAAGCTACTGGTCCGACACGATCAATAATCTTGAATGGTCCAATATACCTTGGATTTAATTTCCCTCGTTTACCAAATCGAACAACACCTTTCCAAGGTGCAACTTTAAGCATGACCATCTCTCCAATTTCAAATTCTATATCTTTTCTTTTAATGTCAGCGTAGCTCTTTTGTCGACTTTGGGCGGTTTTCAACCGTTGTTGAATTTGGATGATCTTCTCGGTAGTTTCTTGTATATTCTCCGGACCCGTAATCTGTCTATCCCCCACTTCACTCCAAAAAATCGGAGACCTGCACTTTCTACCATAAAGTGCTTCAAACGGCGCCATCTCAATGCTTGAATGGTAGCTGTTGTTGTAGGAAAATTCTGCTAACGGTAGATGTCGATCCCAACTGTTTCCGAAATCAATAACACATGCTCGTAGCATGTCTTCAAGCGTTTGTATCATCCTTTCGCTCTGCCCATCAGTTTGTGGATGATAGGCAGTACTCATGTCTAGACGAGTTCCTAATGCTTGCTGTAATGTCTGCCAGAATCTTGAAATAAATCTGCCATCCCTATCAGAGATAATAGAGATTGGTATTCCATGTCTGGAGACGACTTCCTTCAAATACAGTCGTGCTAACTTCTCCATCT
This sequence comes from Rutidosis leptorrhynchoides, assembly GCF_046630445.1. Classification (NCBI taxonomy): domain Eukaryota; kingdom Viridiplantae; phylum Streptophyta; class Magnoliopsida; order Asterales; family Asteraceae; genus Rutidosis; species Rutidosis leptorrhynchoides. Next base: position 40,317,572 of record NC_092339.1, on the reverse strand, counting down.
TGTCATTTTCTCTTATTGGCAGGAAGTGTGCTGATTTGGTGAGACGATCAACTATTACCCAAATAGTATCAAAACCACTTGCAGTCCTTGGCAATTTAGTGATGAAATCCATGGTAATGTTTTCCCATTTCCATTCTGGTATTTCGGGTTGTTGAAGTAGACCTGATGGTTTCTGATGCTCAGCTTTGACCTTAGAACACGTCAAACATTCTCCTACGTATTTAGCAACATCGGCTTTCATACCCGGCCACCAAAAATGTTTCTTGAGATCCTTGTACATCTTCCCCGTTCCAGGATGTATTGAGTATCTGGTTTTATGAGCTTCTCTAAGTACCATTTATCTCATATCTCCAAATTTTGGTACCCAAATCCTTTCAGCCCTATACCGGGTTCCGTCTTCCCGAATATTAAGATGCTTCTCCGATCCTTTGGGTATTTCATCCTTTAAATTTCCCTCTTTTAAAACTCCTTGTTGTGCCTCCTTTATTTGAGTAGTAATGTTATTATGAATCATTATATTCATAGATTTTACTCGAATGGGTTCTCTGTCCTTCCTGCTCAAGGCATCGGCTACCACATTTGCCTTCCCCGGGTGGTAACGAATCTCAAAGTCGTAATCATTCAATAATTCAATCCACCTACGCTGCCTCATATTCAGTTGTTTCTGATTAAATATGTGTTGAAGACTTTTGTGGTCGGTATATATAATACTTTTGACCCCATATAAGTAGTGCCTCCAAGTATTTAATGCAAAAACAACCGCGCCTAATTCCAAATCATGCGTCGTATAATTTTGTTCGTGAATCTTCAATTGTCTAGACGCATAAGCAATCACCTTCGTTCGTTGCATTAATACATGATGTTATGCGAGGTGTATATAAAATAGTTATTAAATTTTAGCAGAAAATACTATTAAATACGATACAATTTTACACAAGATATTTATTTATTTATAGAATGGATATACTTAAACCTTGCTACAACACTTATAGGCAGTGTACCTAATCGTACAGTAGTGTAGTTTTTAGTAAGTCCGGTTCGTTCCACAGGGAAATCTTTAAACAAAGCTCAACGCTATGTTAGTTTACTTTTATAAAAATACAAACATATATATAAGTAATATTATTATTATAAATGGGGGTTTTTACCGTTTAATGACCGGTTTGTCGATTTTAAGATTTTAGTCGCAGTTAAAATCAAATGTAAAATATTAAAAATAAATACAAGACTTAAATTAAAGCATAAAGTAAATAACGATAATGAAATTGCGAATAATAAAAGTGCGATAAAATAAACTTGCGAAAAAAAATGCGATAATTAGAAGTGCAATTAAATATAAAATAAAGGAAATTAAATATGAAATAAAAGAATTATGCTTATTTAAACTTCCGTAATCATGATGTTTGACGTGTTGATTTTAGTTTTATTCCCATGGGTTAATTGTCCTTTGTCCTGGATTATTCAATATGTCCGTCTGGTTTTTGTCCATAACAGTCCATCAGTCATAAATATAAATTGCAAGTGTCCTTGTCAAATTATTATTATACCCGAAGATAAATATTCCAACTAATTGGGGATTCGAATTGTAACAAGGTTTTAATACTTTGTTTAATGAATACACCAGGTTATCAACTGCGTGTAAACCAAGGTTTTACTACTTTGTTAACAATTACACCAATTACCCTTGAATGTAATTTCACCCCTGTTTTAATTATTCTAGTGGCTATTAATCCATTCCCGTGTCCGGTTAAATGAACGATTATTCGTACATATAAATACCCCGCCCATCGTGTCCGATCGAGTGTATATGGTAATTTATAGGGACGCCCAATTGCAAATCTTTATATTAACATTAATAAACTTTCATTTAATTAAACAAATATAAAGCCCATTAATAGCCCATAGTCTAATTTCCACAAGTGTCGTTCTTTTGTCCAAACCCCAATTATGGTACAAAGCCCAATTACCCAATTTTAGTAATTAGCCCAACATCATGATTACTTCGTTTTAAATAAGCATAATAATAACTTAGCTACGAGACATTAATGTAAAAAGGTTGAACATAACTTACAATGATTAAAAATAGCGTAGCGTTACACGGACAGAATTTCGACTTACACCCTTACAACATTCGCTAACATACCCTTATTATTAGGATTTAAAATTAAAATTAAAATTAAAATATAAATTATATATATATATTACATATATATTGAGAGAGAGATGAAAATAAGATATATAATTTGATCAGAATTCGGTTTGCTTTATAGCCAGAAGTGAAATTTGGGGCTCCGCGACTCGCGGCAAAAACCCCTTCAAACTCCGCGAGTCGCGGAGGATGAATTTACAGCTCACACTCTTGGAGTTTCTCTGCCGACGGTTTTATATATATAAATATAATATATATATAATTAATATAATTAATTATATATTATATTATATTTATATACATAGTTAACTTGTAATTTTTAGTCCGTTGCGTCGAGCGTTAAGAGTTGACTCTAGTCCCGGTTCCGGATTTTCGAACGTCCTCGCGTACAATTTTATATTTTGTACTTTGCGTTTTGAATCTTGTACTCTTGTGATTTCGAGACGTTTCTTATCAATAATTGGAACCTTTTTGATTGTCTTTTGTACTTTTGAGCTTTTTGGTCGTTTGCGTCTTCAATTCGTCGAATCTGTCTTTTGTCTTCACCTTTTATTATTTAAACGAATATCACTTGTAAATAGAACAATTGCAACTAAAAGCTTGTCTTTCTTGAGGAATAATGCTATGAAATATATGTTCGTTTTTAGCATTATCAAATATTCCCACACTTGAGCGTTGCTTGTCCTCAAGCAATATCGTCTTGAAATACTAGAATCACTTCTTTATTCTTCACACTTTGTACATCAGTGATTTCTATACGGCGGTATAAACAATGGTAGCAACGATATGGTTTACAGTCCCACATGACTATAAAAATTTAGATCCATTAAGGAAATTGGATCTTTATGAAAACATTTGATCTTTTGAAAATTAAATCTAGTTTTTACCCTAGATAAGTTTTACGGAATAACCCTTTACCGGTGTTTGCAAAATATTTTTGTGGGTTTGGTGGGTTTCAGATTTGAAAATTTTAGCTCAAAACTTGCGGTTTTGTGTCACCCACTTGCTAACCTTGTATTTGGAAAGCAACACGTCCAGTTTACTTGTTCCGTATATTACCTTTCGGCAAACTACCGTCCGGTTGTAAAGGAAAGCGTTGAACAAGCAACTGTTTAAGACAATGTCCCGTGACATGCTTTTGATTACGGTCTATAACGTGTCGGACGCAATTACTATCCTTGGTAGGAGCAATAGTAAAGCTCACCCTTATAATTTTTCGGTCTGGCACAAGGTCCTGTCTTCGACCATGCTATGCAACCACCGTTCTTACGGTTGACACCCGATTTAGTTCAGGTGACCTAATGAATTCCAGGTGAATTCCTAGGATTTTACGTTCAATGGTAATGAACGCATTGAAAATAGGGTTTTCAGAAAACAAATCGGTTTATAATTTTGATCAAAATATTTTCTCGTTCAAGCTCGAGTTTAGATATCATTGAATTCCATGAGTTTGTAATTCTCAATCTTTAAGGTCAATCTCTAGGATTGAGTAATATCAGTCTTAAAAGCTGATTTTTAATCTTTAAGGAGATTATCCTTTTCTGGGGATCTGATTCATTAGTCTTATCAAGCTAATTTGCACGGTGCCTCCCCATTGTACGAGATAAATCCTTCTCATGGTTAGGATAAATCTGACCACTTGGCGACCCTGTTTAATGCTGAGGTCCGTGGATTTCCTGCTGATTTTAGAGATGACTTTTCTAGATTTTTCGTCAACCTACAGCTGGTCTGGACGACAACTTCATGACCTAAATCAAGAAGCGCGTTTCTTTTTCGGAAGACTTTACTTCCTTTTAATGATGGAATTGATTCATCGTGTAGATCCATCTCTTCTTTTCTTTCATCGGGTAAAACAGTTTAGTTTAGTCCAAAGCAAAAGTATTTTCAGTTATTTGTTACAGATATATGTGACATATGTTTAAAATAACTTGGTAAATTTTCCCACACTTGGCTTTTACTTTCTTTTTTTTTTTATCGTCCTCTATTCCATTTTAAATGAATTTTAACATTTTAGTTTGTTTCTCAATTTATGTCCTTTCCGAGGTAACAATAATTTCGGTGTTAAAACCTAGTTTTATCGTTCATAAATATGTATAAACATGATTTTGAATTCATTTTGAAAATTTTGAAAAATTTTACTAGAATTGGGTAGTCAGTATATAAGACTAGGGCTGTTCTTTTTTATCAGAGAGCACTAGATTCTAATACAACTACTGCTTTACTAGTATTTTTAATGGTAACCAAGTGTTTAATATAAAAATTTTAAAATCCGAAAGAATTTAATCCCTTCCCACACTTAAGATCTTGCAATGCCCTCATTTGCAAGAAATCAGTAACAATTTAAATTATTGAGGGTGATTTGTGTGAAAATGATTAAATTTTTACCAAAGTTTCCAAATATATTGGCGTTTGTTTGCTGAATGATAAATGGTGCACATCATTTGTTCATTCCGTCTTGTTGTTATTTCACATATATTTTGTATCTTGTCGTCAAAATTACTTGCTTTTGCTGAACTTAATGCCAGTCTTTGAAAATGCGTTGTTTTACCCTGTTGTGTACATAAGATAAACTGCAAACATATATACATATTTTTGAAGTTTGGTATATTACCCCACGTTCAAAAATTATTAAAATCTAAGAATAAAAGTTAGATTATTATAAAAATGATTATAATATTAACAAAAATATTAAATGTATCAATAATTACAAATTACAAAATAAAAAAAAATAAGTATACTAAGGATGATATTGGTACCAATAGGGGTTCCAGGCATAACCATACGTGCTATAGAATGCTTCGGCAGGGTCATACGTAGGATATGGTGGCTGCATCTCTATCGACCAAGGAGGGAAGACGGGTTTCGGTGTAGGAATATAGTTTCTACCTATATGTTGGCAATGTGCTATGATCTGGTTCTGATGAACTTGCCAATCTTCAAATGCTCTCTGTCTAGCATTTTCGTATTCCTGAGAAGCTATAAACCTATGCATTTCTTGCATCTCATTCCCCCCTCCTACATTACCTTGTTCCTGGTTTCTCTCCACCTGTGGATGTCTACCATGGTATCGTACTGCGGCGTTATTTCGCCGCTTCAAAACTTTCGCACCATGGTATACATTTAAACCTATAGTGTCGCGGGGTTCCGGCTCTTCTAGTAATAATCCCCCCCGACTTATATCCACACCGAGATATTCACCAATCAAAGTAATAAAAATACCACCTCCTATTATGCTATGTGGACGCATCCCCCGAACCATAGCTGATAAATAATAACCCACACAATATGGTATACTTACAGCGCTTTGTGGGTCTCGAATACACATATGGTAAAACAAATCTTGTTCATTTACCTTTTCTTTGTTTTTACCCCTTTGTGTAATCGAATTAGCTAAAAACCTATGTATCACTCTTAATTCGGCTCTATCTATATCCAAATAAGAGTAGTTTCCCCCTTTGAAACGGTGATGGCTTGTCATTTGACTCCACACACCGTGTGTATCAAAATTCTCATCTATCTTTCTACCGTTTAGTATCAATCCTCTACAATCGGCAGACGCTAATTCCTCAGGCGTATATATACGTAAAGCCTGATCCATGTCCAGTAAAGACATGTGGCGCATCGAACCGCCTAACAAAAATCTAATAAAAGAACGATCGGTTAAACTAGCTACCCGATCATTCAACTCTATACTACATAACAACTCTTCACACCATACTTTATATACAGGTCTGCGTATGGTGAATAAACATATCCAGTCATTAAAAGAAGAATTACCATACCTCTGTACAAGTAATTCCCTAATTGGCCCGGCCAATTCTACAGCTTCTAAGGGTCCCCATTCTATGACCCTCGGTACCTCAACAACCTTGGAATGAAGAGTATGCAAACCCCGTTGATATTTTGGATAATCTATCCAAAGTCTGTCAAATCTCAGGTTCGGGTGCAACTCTTCCAAATGCATATCGGAAAAGGTCATGACTGGATGAGGTACATCCTGCTTGTAGTAGTTATCTACCTCCTGTTGTTCCAAATTCTCGGCAGGAGCATTGCGGGCTTGGGATGAAGATTCACCCCTTTCATTCTGCAAAACACATCAAACACAAATTTTGTGCATCCAAATATGCATTAGTGTCAGCAAAATCATCAATCAAAATAATTACAATGACATTATCAATTTATATCAAACTTAAGCTTATTTTCACATTTTTATCAAATCTACACTTTTTCAAATAAGCATATACGAAAATGTTCGCCAAGTTCATAAGCATTCAACTCAAATAACATGTCAAAATAATCATTACTAGCAATTAAACAAGTCTCAAATGGCATTATCTTTCAAAAATCAAGTTCATGAATTTTAGACTTGAAAAAGTCCACTTTAATTCTCAAAATCATGTTTAGGCTCAAAGTTTGGATCATTTAACTACCTAGACATGTTACACTACTCAATTTAGCAACAATTCATGACAAAAATCGGCCATAACCTGTTTATATCAAAAAGCCCCAAATTGCTCAAGAACACAAACCCTATATTATTCAAAATTTGAAGTTTAAGGCTTCTAATCATGTTAAACAGCATCAATCTAGGTTATACAAGCATAATACATAAACAATTTAAGCTTAATTACACTAAAAAGCATCAAAATCAAATTGGGGAAAAAATAGCTCAAGAACACCTAATTTCGAATTAATGGTGTTTAGGTGTAGAAATTTACCGTTTTTCTTGAGTAATTCTTAGATAGCATCCTTCTCAACATGATTTTAGCAAAAAATTTGGTGATTAACGGTTAAAAATTGGGATTTTTGGGGGTGATTTTCGGGTTTTTTCGGGTGCAGTTTCGCAGTATTTTTCTGTGTTTTTGTTTGTGGGAGTGAACTGATCGTGCAGTTCTTTATATTTTTTTTTTCTGATTTTTGATCCCTCCGCGAGTCGCGGAGGTTTTGTACTTCAAACTCCGCGAGTCGCGGAGTTTACTCTTTTTTTTTTTTTTTTTTTTTTTTATAATCTTTAACTTCTTAAAACAATTTAGTAATTAATTTTTAAAATTTTGTTTCCCTTGTTATTTAGGATGAGGTCGTTTCGGATCGATGTCCTAGTCCGTCCCTCGACAAAATTTTAAAATTTGTCTTTTTGTAGCGATTGTTTTAAAAGCTAAGATTTTTGGGTTTTTTCAATGTTTTTGGCATACTCTAATTCAGTAAGATTAAAAATAATGATAATAAAAGTTCTCGTCCCTCCCTCGGGTAAAGCAATTTCGGTTCAAAGACCTAGTCTTCAACTTACGACGAATTTTAAAAATCATATTTTTAACTTAATGAGATAAAGTAAATTTTTTGTTTTTAAATTCACACAACTTAAATATAAAATTCGAATTTAAAAATTCACACCAAACTTAAAATTTGAAATGCATAAAATTAAAAATTCATATTTTAAAAATTAAAAGTTCACACCAAACTTAATTTAAAAATTCAAATTATAAATTCATACCAAACTTATATTAATTTTTCAAATATTTTCAATTTTAAATATATTGTTTTTACAAAATTTACAATATTAATTTAAGATTTAAATATTAATTTTAAAAATATGGTAAAAATAAAATTAAAAATCTTTTTGTCTTTTTATCCCACTTTAATCAATCAAATATTATCAAAAATATGCGCCCCTCTTTTCGGTAAAGTAATTTCGGTTCCAAGACCTAATTTAACTCATGACGAATTTTTGAAATATTTTGGGTTGATTGATTAAAGATATTTATACCTTAAGAATAAACGTTAAATTTCGCAGTGATGTAATAAATTTTTGAATGATATCAATAATTTCGGTCGCCAAACCTAATTTTATTCAATACCAATTTAATACTTTTTAGCGAACAAATTAGCGTTTATTATCAAAAGGTTAAAAATAAAAATAAAAATAAAAACTGTACAGACATACCTGTGAAATAGATTTCTTAGTTATATGATCTATTCCATTCATAAGATAGTCAGTTTAATTTGTTTTCCATGGCTCCAAAGGCGTAACCTCGAGCATTCAGTGTCTTTTCTTCTAAACATATGAACGGTCCGTCTCTGCATAAAGTAACAAATTCGGTATTTGAATAGGTTTGATTATTTGAACATTTACCTCCATGTGACCATTTTCCGCATTTGTGACATCTTTCTAGGTGTCGTGCTCTTCTTTTCGCTGCGGATTTTGATTTTCCTTTACCAAATTGTAACTTATTATCTTCGCATCTGGATCCTTTTCTAACTCCGTCCATTCTTTCTCTGATTACTGATACTAATTCGCTCGGTAGTATGTCATTATTTCTTTTAGTGATCAAAGCGTGTAGCATTAGACCATGGTTTAGTTCACAGGCAGTCTTCATATCGTAAAAACCTAAAAAAAAATAAAAATTCAGAATGGGGGGAGAAGACTAGTTCTTTAGGGTCTGCTAGGGAAAGACCATACGTGTTCCATTTTCGAGAACTACACGAAAACAGACAATCTAACTCTAACAGAAATATATATTATCTTTTAAAGACTTGATTCTCCCCACACTTAGTTAGCTGTGGTGTCGAAATTGTGATTAACTTCGTTGTCGACTTCCATCGGACCATGTATGTAATGTTTAACTCTGTGACCATTAACTTTAAATTCAATCCCATTTGAATTTATCAATTCTATCGTTCCGTATGGGAAAACTCTTTTGACTATGAATGGTCCAGACCATCTTGATTTCAATTTTCCAGGAAATAGCTTGAATCGTGAATAGAAAAGAAGAACTCTGTCTCCTTCTTTAAATTCTTTTGAACTTCTGATTCTTTTATCATGCCATTTCTTCGTTCTTTCTTTATAGATTAACGAATTTTCGTATGCTTCATGTCTTAATTCTTCTAATTCATTTAGTTGACTTAATCGTAGACGTCCGGCTTCATGTAAATCAAGATTACATGTCTTCAAAGCCCAAAATGCTTTGTGTTCAATTTCTACTGGAAGATGACATGCTTTTCCATAAACAAGTCTAAAAGGTGTGGTTCCAATTGGAGTTTTGTAGGCTGTTCTAAAAGCCCAGAGTGCATCCTCCAATTTAATGGACCATTCCTTCGGATTTGATCCTACGGTTTTCTCTAGAATACGTTTTAAAGCTCGGTTGGTATTTTCAACTTGTCCACTTGTTTGTGGATGATATGCGGTGGAGATTTTATGAGTTACTCCATATCTTTTAAGAACTTTCTCAAGTTGATTATTACAGAAATGAGTACCCCGATCACTTATTAAAGCTTTCGGTGTTCCAAACCTTGCAAAAAGACGTTTTAAAAAGTTGACTACAACTCGTGCATCGTTAGTTGGGAGAGCTTGTGCTTCCGCCCATTTAGATACATAATCAATGGCTACGAGTATATATAGATTATTATGAGATTTTAGAAATGGACCCATAAAGTCAATACCCCAAATGTCAAATACTTCACATACTTGGATGACATTTTGTGGCATTTCATCACGTTGACTTATTTTTCCGGTCCTTTGACATGCATCACAGGATTTGCAAAGAAGGTGTGCGTCTTTGTAAATTGTAGGCCAATAGAATCCAGCTTCATAAACTTTTCTTGCTGTTAGTTGAGGCCCATAATGCCCTCCTGTTGGTCCTGTGTGACAATGGTTTAAAATTTTACTAGCTTCATTTCCAAATACACATCGGCGTATTATTCCATCGGGACAACTTTTAAACAGATGTGGATCTTTCCAGAAATAGTGTTTTATATCACTGAAAAATTTCTTTCGTCTTTGGTACGATAATCCTTTTTCAAGGAATCCACAAACTAAGTAGTTTGCATAGTCTGCAAACCATGGGATTTCTTTATAATCTATCTTCAATAGATATTCATCAGGAAAGTTGTCTTGTATGGCCGATTCATTCAGAACTTCTAATTCGGGATTTTCAAGACGAGAAAGATGATCAGCGGCGAGATTTTCTGCTCCTCTTTTATCTCGGATTTCAATATCAAACTCTTGTAAGAGTAAGATCCAACGGATTAATCTTGGTTTAGCATCTTGTTTTGAAAATAGGTATCTAAGAGCAGAATGGTCGGTATAGACCACCGTTTTTGCTAGAACGAGATATGATCGAAATTTGTCAAAAGCAAAGACAATAGCAAGGAGTTCTTTTTCAGTAGTTGTATAGTTCGTTTGTGCTCCTTGTAATGTCTTACTAGCATAATATATAGGTTGAAATCGTTTTTCAATCCTTTGTCCTAAAACGGCTCCCATTGCAAAATCACTTGCATCGCACATTAGTTCAAATGGTAGATTCCAATTTGGTGTTATCATGATCGATGCATTAGTGAGTTTTTCTTTAAGAATATTAAAAGATTTGATACATTCATCTGAAAAGATGAATGGCGCATCCTTTTCTAGGAGTTTATTCATAGGAGTGGCAATTTTAGAAAACTCTTTTATGAAACGTCGGTAAAAACCGGCATGCCCTAGAAAACTCCTAACTCCTCTAACATTGGTGGGATGTGGAAGTTTAGCAATTACATCTACTTTAGCTCTATCCACTTCAATTCCTTCTTTTGAAATTTTATGTCCAAGAACGATGCCTTCTTTAACCATGAAATGGCATTTCTCCCAATTAAGTACTAGATTTGATTTTTCGCATCTAATTAGCATTCGTTCCAGATTAACTAGACATGATTTAAATGTATCACCGAAGACTGAAAAGTCATCCATGAAAACTTCCATGCATTCTTCTATCATGTCATGAAAAATCGCCATCATACACCTTTGAAAGGTTGCAGGGGCGTTACAAAGTCCAAATGGCATGCGTTTGTAAGCAAAAGTACCATAAGGGCACGTGAATGTGGTTTTCTCTTGATCTTCGGGTGCTATTGGAATTTGAAAATATCCGGAAAATCCATCTAGAAAACAATAGTAACTATTTCCGGCTAATCTTTCCAACATTTGATCTATGAAAGGTAAGGGAAAGTGATCTTTTCTGGTGGCTTCATTTAATTTTCTATAATCAATACATACACGCCATCCTGTTACAGTCCTAGTAGGAATAAGCTCATTTTTCTCATTTGTAATGACAGTCATGCCACCCTTCTTAGGCACGCATTGAACTGGGCTTACCCATGGACTATCAGAGATTGGATAAATTAAACCTGCATCTAGCAGTTTAATAATCTCTTTCTTAACTACATCTTGCATATTAGGATTTAGTCTTCGTTGGCGTTGCACATACGTTTTATGACCTTCTTCCATAAGGATTTTATGTGTGCAATACGAAGGACTTATTCCTTTAATATCATGAATCTTCCATGCAATGGCTGGTTTATGAGCTTTCAACACAGAAATGAGTTGTGATTTTTCATTTTCAGTAAGAGAAGACGATATTATTACAGGTAATTCAGATTCACCATGTAAATAAGCGTATTCCAAATGGTTTGGAAGTGGCTTTAACTCTAATTTCGGAGGTTCTTCTATAGATGATTTATATCGATATCTGTCTTCTTCTTTTAGCATTTGAATTTCTTCTGTTGTTGGTTCATATCCATTAGCTATAAGTGTAGCTAACATTTCAGCTTCATCAATTGGTTCATTACCTTCTCCTAAAGAACATTCTCCTGTTCCTTGTAATTCTGGAAATTCTTCTAATAATTCTGCATGTGCATCTACAGTTTGAATATAATAACATGTATCATCTGCAGATTGTGGTTGTTGCATTGCTCTATCAACTGAAAAGGTAACACTCTCATCCTCTATACTTAGGGTCAGTTTCTTACCGAACACGTCTATCATTGCTTTAGCCGTGTTTAAGAATGGTCTTCCTAATATGAGAGGAACTTGAGAATCTTCTTCCATGTCCAAAACAACAAAATCTACTGGAAATACTAAAGTACCAACTTTAACTAGCATATTTTTCATTATCCCTCTAGGATATTTTATTGATCTATCGGCTAGTTGTATGCTTATTCTTGTTGGTTTTAATTCTCCAAGGTCTAGTTTAGCGTATAATGAATACGGCATTAGATTTATACTAGCACCTAAGTCTGCCAATGCTTCTATTGAACTAAGACTACCCAGAAAACATGGAATTGTGAAACTTCCTGGATCAGATAGTTTTTCTGGTATCTTATTCAACAGCACTGCTGAACAATTAGCATTCATAGTAACAGCCGAGAGTTCTTCCATTTTCTTTCTATTCGTGATTAGATCTTTCAAGAATTTAGCATATCTTGGCATTCCTGAAATCACATCAATGAAAGGAAGATTTACATTTATCTGTTTAAACATATCCAAGAATTTGGATTGCTCGGCTTCAAGTTTTTCTTTCTTCATTTTACTCGGGTAAGGAAGTGGTGGTTGGTATGGTTTAACATAAGGTTTATCCTTAACTGTGTTATCTTCATTAACCTTTTCAACTACCGGTTCTTTTTCCTTATCTTGATCAGGTTGTGGTTCTTGTGGAGTAGGAATAGTTTCATCAGAAGTTACTGGTATTTCAGGTGGTTTAAGTGTTGTACCACTTCTTGTGGTAATAGCTTTAGCTGTTTCATTCCGTGGGTTAGCATTTGTATCACTAGGTAGACTTCCCGGTTTTCTTTCACCTATTAACCTTGCTAGGTTACTCACTTCTTGTTCCAGATTTTGAATAGAAGCTTGTTGATTTCTAAATGCTTGAGCATTTTGTTCATTGGTTTGTTTCTGAGATGTGAAAAACTGTGTTTGAGTTTCAACTAGCTTCGTCATCATATCTTCTAAATTCGGCTTTTTATCATCGGTTTGTTGTGGTGGTTTGTTTTGAAAATTAGGTCTTTGCTGATTGTAAGTATTATTGGATACTTGTTGATTGCTAGGACCTTGTTGGTTGTTGTATGGAATATTTCAGTTATAATTCTGGTTTTGATTGTAAATTGGTCTTGGCGGTTGATAATTATTCTGATAATTATTTCCAGGCCTTTGGTTTATGTATGAAATATTCTCTCTTTGTTCCATTGTTAATTCAATACTGAGACAATCTTTTGTCAAATGTGGTCCTCCACACTGCTCACAACTAATTCGTATTGAGTGAATATCTTTAGTCATCTTTTCCATTCGTCTCTCCACAGCATCTATCTTTGCGGAAATGGAATCTAAGTCATGGCTAGAATCGGCTCTAGCTGCTTTAGATGATCTAACGATGTCTTTTTCTTGGTGCCACTCATGTGAGTGGGAATCAGTATTATCAATAATTTTGTAAGCATCAGTTTCGGTTTTCTTCATAATAGAACCACCAGCTGCTATATCTATGTCTTTTCTTGTAGTGATGTCGCATCCTCGGTAGAATATTTGTACTATTTGACAGGTGTCTAAACCATGTTGCGGACATCCTCTTAACAACTTTCCATATCTTGTCCACGCCTCATATAGAGTTTCATTTGGTTTCTGTGTGAACGTAACAATTTCTGCTTGAAGTCTTACGGCTTTAGATGCAGGAAAGAATTGTTTAAGAAATTTGTCAATTAAAACGTCCCTTGTATCGATCGCCCCTTCAGGTAACGATTCCAACCAATCTTTGGCTTCTCCCTTTAAAGTCCAGGGAAATAACATGAGATATATCTGTTCATCCTCCACTTCTCGTATTTTAAATAGTGTGCAGATCCTATTAAAGGTACGTAGATGTTCATTTGGATCTTCCTTCGGCGCACCACTAAACTGGCATTGATTAGTCACCATGTGTAGAATTTGTCCTTTGATTTCATAATCTGGCGCATTAATGTCTGGATGAGTAATTGCGTGACCTTGGCCAGTGCGTTTAGCTCTCATTCGGTCTTCCATACTTAAAGGTTCCAGATTCTCCATAATTGAATTTGTTGAATCGGTATCACTAGATGATTCTGATTTAATGGTTCGTTCCTCAACAATCTCTGTTTGAATGATTGGTGGTTCCGGAGGAAAGTTTAATGGTTCAGGATCTATGAACCGTTCCTGAATATTTTCCGGATTCTCAATTGTGAGGTCGGGTTCAAAAAATGGATTATCGGAAATTTGAACTGAAGTACTTGGTCGACTGGATGACGATTCTAAAGAAAAATCAACGGCGGTTATATTTGTTAAACGATGTCTTGATCGAGTTACAGGTGGTGAACGTACAAAAGGTGATGAACGTCTTGCTCGGTGCATTCACTGAATATCCTATTAGTTTTTAAAAGGAAAGAAAAATTATAATAAGTTATCCAATCAATAGACTTTTCTGATTTTGCCCACGTTTCGAATAGCCAAAAGATGCAGCAGAGGGGCAGGATTCGTTTGGTCTCAATATAATTGAGGACTGTTTGGCTCCAATAACCCGGTCCACGTACAAATCCAACTATTACTACGAACCAGAAAATTTTGATGTCTATTAATTTAACCACTCAAAATAAATTTTCGTAATTTTAAGAAATTTAGATAAGAAGTAGAATAAAATTCTAAGTCCTAAAAACTAGAATGGCGAGAAATAAGAGAGAAAAAGAGTTCGTCGCAAAAGGTCGAAAAAAAAAAAATGGTTGAAAAATAAAAGGTGACGGAAAAATAAAAGAAACTTATAAAAACTTAAAAATACTTTACTAACCTAACCTTATTACTACAACTAACTTAAAATTATAATCGCAAATTGAAATTATTAATTGGAATGATAATTGATACATAGTAAAAGGTCTAAAAATATTAAAGCTTACAGGAAAAACTAAATCCCAAATGGAAATAACTTAAAAAGAAACTAAAACTTAAAAAGGCGTCGCAAAATTCTAAAGCACCTAAATCTTAGTCTAAAGAAAAAGCACTTAAGGAATTCTACGGCAAAGCCTAAAAATCTAGGAGTAAAAATAACTATAGCAAAAACTAAGTTTAAAATTAAATATGAGCTAAAAAATACAAATATTACGCTACAACGATTAAAAAGGGACAAAATATAAAAATATACAAAAAGTTGTAAAAAGTACAATTTTTATAAAAAATATTATTTTTATATTATTTATTAAACTATTAATTTTACAATTTTAAAAAAAAACTAATTAAACAAAATACATAAATTAAATAAAAAGTAAAAATAAAACTAAAACTAATAATAATAATAATAATAAGGTTAAATAATAATTATAATTAATAATATCCCGTAATTAATGCAGTTTTAGGGTTTCTGTTCGCGTGTCAGAGTATCTCCGCGAGTCGCGGCAATTAAAGAAGAAAACCCCGCGAGTCGCGGGGTTCAGAAATTCTGTTGACAGCTTTCAATTTTTTTACGCGTTTTTCTTTATTTTTTTATTTTTATTTTATGTTTTCTGTTTTTTAAATAAATAAAAGATTTTAAAATAAAACTTATATTTTTATAAACTAAAATAGAAATAAAGAAACTTATAAAACTTAAATATTTAACAAAATCTTAAAAATGCTTATATTTTTGTTTTTTCTTTTTTTATATTTTTGAATAATTAAAACGTATTTTTACAAAAGCGAATTTTAATAAAAGTAAACTAAAATTTTTTTTTTTTTTTAATATTAGCGTTGCGCTTCCGGCTTTTAAGAGTGTTCCCCGGCAGCGGCGCCAAAAATACTTGATGTTATGCGAGGTGTATATAAAATAGTTATTAAATTTTAGCAGAAAATACTATTAAATACGATACAATTTTACACAAGATATTTATTTATTTATAGAATGGATATACTTAAACCTTTCTACAACACTTATAGGCAGTGTACCTAATCGTACAGTAGTGTAGTTTTTAGTAAGTCCGGTTCGTTCCACAGGGAAATCTTTAAACAAAGCTCAACGCTATGTTAGTTTACTTTTATAAAAATACAAACATATATATAAGTAATATTATTATTATAAAGGGGGGTTTTTACCGTTTAATGACCGGTTTGTCGATTTTAAGATTTTAGTCGCAGTTAAAATCAAATGTAAAATATTAAAAATAAATACAAGACTTAAATTAAAGCATAAAGTAAATAACGATAATGAAATTGCGAATAATAAAAGTGCGATAAAATAAACTTGCGAAAAAAAATGCGATAATTAGAAGTGCAATTAAATATAAAATAAAGGAAATTAAATATGAAATAAAAGAATTATGCTTATTTAAACTTCCGTAATCATGATGTTTGACGTGTTGATTTTAGTTTTATTCCCATGGGTTAATTGTCCTTTGTCCTGGATTATTCAATATGTCCGTCTGGTTTTTGTCCATAACAGTCCATCAGTCATAAATATAAATTGCAAGTGTCCTTGTCAAATTATTATTATACCCGAAGATAAATATTCCAACTAATTGGGGATTCGAATTGTAACAAGGTTTTAATACTTTGTTTAATGAATACACCAGGTTATCAACTGCGTGTAAACCAAGGTTTTACTACTTTGTTAACAATTACACCAATTACCCTTGAATGTAATTTCACCCCTGTTTTAATTATTCTAGTGGCTATTAATCCATTCCCGTGTCCGGTTAAATGAACGATTATTCGTACATATAAATACCCCTCCCATCGTGTCCGATCGAGTGTATATGGTAATTTATAGGGACGCCCAATTGCAAATCTTTATATTAACATTAATAAACTTTCATTTAATTAAACAAATATAAAGCCCATTAATAGCCCATAGTCTAATTTCCACAAGTGTCGTTCTTTTGTCCAAACCCCAATTATGGTACAAAGCCCAATTACCCAATTTTAGTAATTAGCCCAACATCATGATTACTTCGTTTTAAATAAGCATAATAATAACTTAGCTACGAGACATTAATGTAAAAAGGTTGAACATAACTTACAATGATTAAAAATAGCGTAGCGTTACACGGACAGAATTTCGACTTACACCCTTACAACATTCGCTAACATACCCTTATTATTAGGATTTAAAATTAAAATTAAAATTAAAATATAAATTATATATATATATTACGTATATATTGAGAGAGAGATGAAAATAAGATATATAATTTGATCAGAATTCGGTTTGCTTTATAGCCAGAAGTGAAATTTGGGGCTCCGCGACTCGCGGCAAAAACCCCTTCAAACTCCGCGAGTCGCGGAGGATGAATTTACAGCTCACACCCTTGGAGTTTCTCTGCCGACGGTTTTATATATATAAATATAATATATATATAATTAATATAATTAATTATATATTATATTATATTTATATACATAGTTAACTTGTAATTTTTAGTCCGTTGCGTCGAGCGTTAAGAGTTGACTCTAGTCCCGGTTCCGGATTTTCGAACGTCCTCGCGTACAATTTTATATTTTGTACTTTGCGTTTTGAATCTTGTACTCTTGTGATTTCGAGACGTTTCTTATCAATAATTGGAACCTTTTTGATTGTCTTTTGTACTTTTGAGCTTTTTGGTCGTTTGCGTCTTCAATTCGTCGAATCTGTCTTTTGTCTTCACCTTTTATTATTTAAACGAATATCACTTGTAAATAGAACAATTGCAACTAAAAGCTTGTCTTTCTTGAGGAATAATGCTATGAAATATATGTTCGTTTTTAGCATTATCAAATATTCCCACACTTGAGCGTTGCTTGTCCTCAAGCAATATCGTCTTGAAATACTAGAATCACTTCTTTATTCTTCACACTTTGTACATCAGTGATTTCTATACGGCGGTATAAACAATGGTAGTAACGATATGGTTTACAGTCCCACATGACTATAAAAATTTAGATCCATTAAGGAAATTGGATCTTTATGAAAACATTTGATCTTTTGAAAATTAAATCTAGTTTTTACCCTAGATAAGTTTTACGGAATAACCCTTTACCGGTGTTTGCAAAATATTTTTGTGGGTTTGGTGGGTTTCAGATTTGAAAATTTTAGCTCAAAACTTGCGGTTTTGTGTCACCCACTTGCTAACCTTGTATTTGGAAAGCAACACGTCCAGTTTACTTGTTCCGTATATTACCTTTCGGCAAACTACCATCCGGTTGTAAAGGAAAGCGTTGAACAAGCAACTGTTTAAGACAATGTCCCGTGACATGCTTTTGATTACGGTCTATAACGTGTCGGACGCAATTACTATCCTTGGTAGGAGCAATAGTAAAGCTCACCCTTATAATTTTTCGGTCTGGCACAAGGTCCTGTCTTCGACCATGCTATGCAACCACCGTTCTTACGGTTGACACCCGATTTAGTTCAGGTGACCTAATGAATTCCAGGTGAATTCCTAGGATTTTACGTTCAATGGTAATGAACGCATTGAAAATAGGGTTTTCAGAAAACAAATCGGTTTATAATTTTGATCAAAATATTTTCTCGTTCAAGCTCGAGTTTAGATATCATTGAATTCCATGAGTTTGTAATTCTCAATCTTTAAGGTCAATCTCTAGGATTGAGTAATATCAGTCTTAAAAGCTGATTTTTAATCTTTAAGGAGATTATCCTTTTCTGGGGATCTGATTCATTAGTCTTATCAAGCTAATTTGCACGGTGCCTCCCCATTGTACGAGATAAATCCTTCTCATGGTTAGGATAAATCTGACCACTTGGCGACCCTGTTTAATGCTGAGGTCCGTGGATTTCCTGCTGATTTTAGAGATGACTTTTCTAGATTTTTCGTCAACCTACAGCTGGTCTGGACGACAACTTCATGACCTAAATCAAGAAGCGCGTTTCTTTTTTGGAAGACTTTACTTCCTTTTAATGATGAAATTGATTCATCGTGTAGATCCATCTCTTCTTTTCTTTCATCGGGTAAAACAGTTTAGTTTAGTCCAAAGCAAAAGTATTTTCAGTTATTTGTTACAGATATATGTGACATATGTTTAAAATAACTTGGTAAATTTTCCCACACTTGGCTTTTACTTTCTTTTTTTTTTTTTATCGTCCTCTATTCCATTTTAAATGAATTTTAACATTTTAGTTTGTTTCTCAATTTATGTCCTTTCCGAGGTAACAATAATTTCGGTGTTAAAACCTAGTTTTATCGTTCATAAATATGTATAAACATGATTTTGAATTCATTTTGAAAATTTTGAAAAATTTTACTAGAATTGGGTAGTCAGTATATAAGACTAGGGCTGTTCTTTTTTATCAGAGAGCACTAGATTCTAATACAACTACTGCTTTACTAGTATTTTTAATGGTAACCAAGTGTTTAATATAAAAATTTTAAAATCCGAAAGAATTTAATCCCTTCCCACACTTAAGATCTTGCAATGCCCTCATTTGCAAGAAATCAGTAACAATTTAAATTATTGAGGGTGATTTGTGTGAAAATAATTAAATTTTTACCAAAGTTTCCAAATATATTGGCGTTTGTTTGCTGAATGATAAATGGTGCACATCATTTGTTCATTCCGTCTTGTTGTTATTTCACATATATTTTGCATCTTGTCGTCAAAATTACTTGCTTTTGCTGAACTTAATGCCAGTCTTTGAAAATGCGTTGTTTTACCCTGTTGTGTACATAAGATAAACTGCAAACATATATACATATTTTTGAAGTTTGGTATATTACCCCACGTTCAAAAATTATTAAAATCTAAGAATAAAAGTTAGATTATTATAAAAATGATTATAATATTAACAAAAATATTAAATGTATCAATAATTACAAATTACAAAATAAAAAAAAATAAGTATACTAAGGATGATATTGGTACCAATAGGGGTTCCAGGCATAACCATACGTGCTATAGAATGCTTCGGCAGGGTCATACGTAGGATATGGTGGCTGCATCTCTATCGACCAAGGAGGGAAGACGGGTTTCGGTGTAGGAATATAGTTTCTACCTATATGTTGGCAATGTGCTATGATCTGGTTCTGATGAACTTGCCAATCTTCAAATGCTCTCTGTCTAGCATTTTCGTATTCCTGAGAAGCTATAAACCTATGCATTTCTTGCATCTCATTCCCCCCTCCTACATTACCTTGTTCCTGGTTTCTCTCCACCTGTGGATGTCTACCATGGTATCGTACTGCGGCGTTATTTCGCCGCTTCAAAACTTTCGCACCATGGTATACATTTAAACCTATAGTGTCGCGGGGTTCCGGCTCTTCTAGTAATAATCCCCCCCGACTTATATCCACACCGAGATATTCACCAATCAAAGTAATAAAAATACCACCTCCTATTATGCTATGTGGACGCATCCCCCGAACCATAGCTGATAAATAATAACCCACACAATATGGTATACTTACAGCGCTTTGTGGGTCTCGAATACACATATGGTAAAACAAATCTTGTTCATTTACCTTTTCTTTGTTTTTACCCCTTTGTGTAATCGAATTAGCTAAAAACCTATGTATCACTCTTAATTCGGCTCTATCTATATCCAAATAAGAGTAGTTTCCCCCTTTGAAACGGTGATGGCTTGTCATTTGACTCCACACACCGTGTGTATCAAAATTCTCATCTATCTTTCTACCGTTTAGTATCAATCCTCTACAATCGGCAGACGCTAATTCCTCAGGCGTATATATACGTAAAGCCTGATCCATGTCCAGTAAAGACATGTGGCGCATCGAACCGCCTAACAAAAATCTAATAAAAGAACGATCGGTTAAACTAGCTACCCGATCATTCAACTCTATACTACATAACAACTCTTCACACCATACTTTATATACAGGTCTGCGTATGGTGAATAAACATATCCAGTCATTAAAAGAAGAATTACCATACCTCTGTACAAGTAATTCCCTAATTGGCCCGGCCAATTCTACAGCTTCTAAGGGTCCCCATTCTATGACCCTCGGTACCTCAACAACCTTGGAATGAAGAGTATGCAAACCCCGTTGATATTTTGGATAATCTATCCAAAGTCTGTCAAATCTCAGGTTCGGGTGCAACTCTTCCAAATGCATATCGGAAAAGGTCATGACTGGATGAGGTACATCCTGCTTGTAGTAGTTATCTACCTCCTGTTGTTCCAAATTCTCGGCAGGAGCATTGCGGGCTTGGGATGAAGATTCACCCCTTTCATTCTGCAAAACACATCAAACACAAATTTTGTGCATCCAAATATGCATTAGTGTCAGCAAAATCATCAATCAAAATAATTACAATGACATTATCAATTTATATCAAACTTAAGCTTATTTTCACATTTTTATCAAATCTACACTTTTTCAAATAAGCATATACGAAAATGTTCGCCAAGTTCATAAGCATTCAACTCAAATAACATGTCAAAATAATCATTACTAGCAATTAAACAAGTCTCAAATGGCATTATCTTTCAAAAATCAAGTTCATGAATTTTAGACTTGAAAAAGTCCACTTTAATTCTCAAAATCATGTTTAGGCTCAAAGTTTGGATCATTTAACTACCTAGACATGTTACACTACTCAATTTAGCAACAATTCATGACAAAAATCGACCATAACCTGTTTATATCAAAAAGCCCCAAATTGCTCAAGAACACAAACCCTATATTATTCAAAATTTGAAGTTTAAGGCTTCTAATCATGTTAAACAGCATCAATCTAGGTTATACAAGCATAATACATAAACAATTTAAGCTTAATTACACTAAAAAGCATCAAAATCAAATTGGGGAAAAAATAGCTCAAGAACACCTAATTTCGAATTAATGGTGTTTAGGTGTAGAAATTTACCGTTTTTCTTGAGTAATTCTTAGATAGCATCCTTCTCAACATGATTTTAGCAAAAAATTTGGTGATTAACGGTTAAAAATTGGGATTTTTGGGGGTGATTTTCGGGTTTTTTCGGGTGCAGTTTCGCAGTATTTTTCTGTGTTTTTGTTTGTGGGAGTGAACTGATCGTGCAGTTCTTTATATTTTTTTTTCTGATTTTTGATCCCTCCGCGAGTCGCGGAGGTTTTGTACTTCAAACTCCGCGAGTCGCGGAGTTTACTCTTTTTTTTTTTTTTTTTTTTTTTATAATCTTTAACTTCTTAAAACAATTTAGTAATTAATTTTTAAAATTTTGTTTCCCTTGTTATTTAGGATGAGGTCGTTTCGGATCGATGTCCTAGTCCGTCCCTCGACAAAATTTTAAAATTTGTCTTTTTGTAGCGATTGTTTTAAAAGCTAAGATTTTTGGGTTTTTTCAATGTTTTTGGCATACTCTAATTCAGTAAGATTAAAAATAATGATAATAAAAGTTCTCGTCCCTCCCTCGGGTAAAGCAATTTCGGTTCAAAGACCTAGTCTTCAACTTACGACGAATTTTAAAAATCATATTTTTAACTTAATGAGATAAAGTAAATTTTTTGTTTTTAAATTCACACAACTTAAATATAAAATTCGAATTTAAAAATTCACACCAAACTTAAAATTTGAAATGCATAAAATTAAAAATTCATATTTTAAAAATTAAAAGTTCACACCAAACTTAATTTAAAAATTCAAATTATAAATTCATACCAAACTTATATTAATTTTTCAAATATTTTCAATTTTAAATATATTGTTTTTACAAAATTTACAATATTAATTTAAGATTTAAATATTAATTTTAAAAATATGGTAAAAATAAAATTAAAAATCTTTTTGTCTTTTTATCCCACTTTAATCAATCAAATATTATCAAAAATATGCGCCCCTCTTTTCGGTAAAGTAATTTCGGTTCCAAGACCTAATTTAACTCATGACGAATTTTTGAAATATTTTGGGTTGATTGATTAAAGATATTTATACCTTAAGAATAAACGTTAAATTTCGCAGTGATGTAATAAATTTTTGAATGATATCAATAATTTCGGTCGCCAAACCTAATTTTATTCAATACCAATTTAATACTTTTTAGCGAACAAATTAGCGTTTATTATCAAAAGGTTAAAAATAAAAATAAAAATAAAAACTGTACAGACATACCTGTGAAATAGATTTCTTAGTTATATGATCTATTCCATTCATAAGATAGTCGGTTTAATTTGTTTTCCATGGCTCCAAAGGCGTAACCTCGAGCATTCAGTGTCTTTTCTTCTAAACATATGAACGGTCCGTCTCTGCATAAAGTAACAAATTCGGTATTTGAATAGGTTTGATTATTTGAACATTTACCTCCATGTGACCATTTTCCGCATTTGTGACATCTTTCTAGGTGTCGTGCTCTTCTTTTCGCTGCGGATTTTGATTTTCCTTTACCAAATTGTAACTTATTATCTTCGCATCTGGATCCTTTTCTAACTCCGTCCATTCTTTCTCTGATTACTGATACTAATTCGCTCGGTAGTATGTCATTATTTCTTTTAGTGATCAAAGCGTGTAGCATTAGACCATGGTTTAGTTCACAGGCAGTCTTCATATCGTAAAAACCTAAAAAAAAAATAAAAATTCAGAATGGGGGGAGAAGACTAGTTCTTTAGGGTCTGCTAGGGAAAGACCATACGTGTTCCATTTTCGAGAACTACACGAAAACAGACAATCTAACTCTAACAGAAATATATATTATCCTTTAAAGACTTGATTCTCCCCACACTTAGTTAGCTGTGGTGTCGAAATTGTGATTAACTTCGTTGTCGACTTCCATCGGACCATGTATGTAATGTTTAACTCTGTGACCATTAACTTTAAATTCAATCCCATTTGAATTTATCAATTCTATCGTTCCGTATGGGAAAACTCTTTTGACTATGAATGATCCAGACCATCTTGATTTCAATTTTCCAGGAAATAGCTTGAATCGTGAATTGAAAAGAAGAACTCTGTCTCCTTCTTTAAATTCTTTTGAACTTCTGATTCTTTTATCATGCCATTTCTTCGTTCTTTCTTTATAGATTAACGAATTTTCGTATGCTTCATGTCTTAATTCTTCTAATTCATTTAGTTGACCTAAAAACTGGCGTATGTGTTTCGGAGTTTTCGGGGTTTCCCACTTTTCAACAGTTTCTATCTTTGCCGGATCCACCTTAATACCTTCTTTGTTCACTATGTGACCGAGGAATTGAACTTCTTCCAACCAAAATGCACACTTTGAAAACTTAGCGTACAATTCTTCCTTCCTCAATACTTCTAACACCTTTCTCAAATGTTTACCGTGTTCTTGGTCATTCTTGGAGTAAATAAGTATGTCATCAATGAAAACAATGACAAACTTGTCAAGGTATGGTCCACACACTCGGTTCATAAGGTCCATGAACACAGCTGGTGCATTAGTTAAACCAAACGGCATGACCATAAACTCGTAATGACCGTAACGTGTTCTGAAAGCAGTCTTTGAAATATCATCTTCTTTCACCCGCATTTGATGATACCCGGAACGTAAGTCAATCTTTGAATAAACAGACGAGCCTTGTAGTTGATCAAATAAGTCGTCGATTCTCGGTAGTGGGTAGCGGTTCTTGATGGTAAGTTTGTTCAACTCTCGGTAGTCGATACACAACCTGAATGTACCATCTTTCTTCTTGACAAACAAAACAGGAGCTCCCCACGGTGATGTGCTTGGTCGAATGAAACCACGCTCTAAAAGTTCTTGTAATTGGCTTTGCAGTTCTTTCATCTCGCTGGGTGCGAGTCTGTAAGGAGCACGAGCTATTGGTGCAGCTCCTGGTACAAGATCTATTTGAAATTCAATGGATCGATGTGGGCGTAATCCCGGTAATTCTTTCGGAAATACATCGGGAAATTCTTTTGCAATGGGAACATCATTGATGCTCTTTTCTTCAGTTTGTACTTTCTCGACGTGTGCTAGAACAGCATAGCAACCTTTTCTTATTAGTTTTTGTGCCTTCAAATTACTAATAAGATGTAGCTTCGTGTTGCCCTTTTCTCCGTACACCATTAAGGGTTTTCCTTTTTCTCGTATAATGCGAATTGCATTTTTGTAACAAACGATCTCTGCTTTCACTTCTTTCAACCAGTCCATACCGATTATCACATCAAAACTCCCTAACTCTACTGGTATCAAATCAATCTTAAATGTTTCGCTAACCAGTTTAATTTCTCGATTCCGGCATATATTATCTGCTGAAATTAATTTACCATTTGCTAATTCGAGTAAAAATTTACTATCCAAAGGCGTCAATGGACAACTTAATTTAGCACAAAAATCTCTACTCATATAGCTTCTATCCGCACCCGAATCAAATAAAACGTAAGCAGATTTATTGTCAATAAGAAACCTACCCGTAACAAGCTCCGGGTCTTCCTGTGCCTCTGCCGCATTAATATTGAAAACTCTTCCGCGGCCTTGTCCATTCGTGTTCTCCTGGTTCGGGCAATTTCTAATAATGTGGCCCGGTTTTCCACATTTATAACAAACTACATTGGCATAACTTGCTTCGACACTACTTGCTCCGCCATTACTCGTTCCGACACCATTTGTTCCTTTCGTTCTATTAACCCCTGGTCCGTAGACCTCACACTTCGCCGCGCTATGACCATTTCTTTTACACTTGTTGCAAAATTTGATGCAGAACCCCGAGTGATACTTTTCACACCTTTGGCATAGCTGCTTCTGATTGTTGTTGTTGTTGCGGTTATTATTGTTGTTGGGATGATTGTTGTAGTTGCTGCTGTTGTTGTTGTTGTTGTTGTTGTTGTTGTTGTTGGGCCGTTTGTTGTAGTTGCGATTGATGTTGCGATTGCTGGGATAATTGTTGCGATTATTGTTGTAATTGCTGTTGTTGTTGTATTGGTGATTCTTATCACCGTTTTCCTCCCACTTTCTTTTGACTTGCTTCACATTGGTCTCTTCAGCAGTCTGTTCTTTAATTCTTTCTTCAATCTGGTTCACTAGTTTGTGAGCCATTCTACATGCCTGTTGTATGGAGGCGGGCTCGTGTGAACTTATATCTTCTTGGATTCTTTCCGGTAATCCTTTCACAAACGCGTCTATCTTCTCTTCCTCATCTTCGAATGCTCCCGGACACAATAGGCACAATTCTGTGAATCATCTTTCGTACGTGGTAATATCAAATCCTTGGGTTCGTAACCCTCTAAGTTCTGTCTTAAGCTTATTGACCTCGGTTCTGGGACGGTACTTCTCGTTCATCAAGTGCTTGAATGCTAACCACGGTAGTGCGTACGCATCGTCTTGTCCCACTTGCTCTAGATAGGTATTCCACCATGTTAACGCAGAACCTGTGAAGGTATGCGTAGCGTACTTCACTTTGTCCTCTTCAGTACACTTACTTATGGCAAACACCGATTCGACCTTCTCGGTCCACCGTTTCAATCCGATCGGTCCTTCGGTTCCATCAAATTCCAAAGGTTTGCAGGCAGTGAATTCTTTGTAGGTGCATCGTACACGATTTCCTGCACTGCTAGATCCAAGGTTATTGTTGGTATGTAGCACAGCCTGTACTGCGGCTATGTTTGAAGCTAGAAAAGTACGGAATTCCTCTTCATTCATATTCACGGTGTGTCGAGTAGTCGGTGCCATTTCCTTCAAAATAGTCAAATGGAACAAGTTAATCATACAGAATATTAAGAGTAGTTAATAGTATATTGTAGCATAATATGAACTCATTTATAAAAGCTTTTTCTTCATATTAGCGTTTTATAAATTTAAATTCGGGTAGTACCTACCCGTTAAGTTCATACTTAGTAGCTAATATACAATTCAACTACTACAATTCTATATGAAAAACTGATTATAATAATATTTCGCGTTCAAACTTTTACACAATATTTTACAAACTTACAATACCGCTTATTTTACATATAGCATGAAATATAGCACACAATAAATTTGATACAAGATGGTTGTGAAGATAATTCTAGCTAGTACACAAGTCGTTCAGCAAAGGCAATAAAGACACGTAATTCATACGTCCAGAAACAAGTCATGCATTCTGGTTTTACTAGGATTACTTCCCATCCTTGGTCTTGTGGAACATAACCGTTATGGCCGTTGATAAGACAGCGTGTTGTAACGTCGTCAAAGGGACGAGGGTTACGTAATGTCCAACAGTCCCGTAATAATCTAAATACCTCATTTCTTACCCCAATTACCGACTCCGTCACTTGTGGGAACGTTTTGTTTAATAGTTGTAGCCCGATGTTCTTGTTCTCACTTTGGTGAGAAGCGAACATTACTAATCCGTAAGCATAACATGCTTCTTTATGTTGCATGTTAGCCGTTTTTTCTAAATCACGAAGTCCAATATTCGGATATATTGAGTCAAAATAATTTCTTAACCCATTGCGTAAAATAGCATTTGGGTTCCCCGCAATATATGCGTCAAAGTAAACACATCGTAACTTATGGATTTCCCAATGTGATATCCCCCATCTTTCGAACGAAAGCCTTTTATAAACCAAGGCATTCTTGGAACGTTCTTCGAATGTCTTACAAACTGATCTCGCCTTAAATAGTTGTGCCGAAGAATTCTGACCGACTCTAGACAAGATTTCATCAATCATGTCTCCGGGTAGGTCTCTTAAAATATTGGGTTGTCTATCCATTTTCTGTTTTTATACTGTAAAATAGACAAGAGTTAGATTCATAAAAAAAAATACTTATTAATACAAGCAATTTTTACATATATCATAAAGCATAAGCACACTATATTACATATATTACACCACACGAATACAACTATCTTATTCCGACTCGCTTGTTTCTTCTTCTTCGGTTTTGGTTCGTTTTGCCAAGTTTCTAGGGATATATGATGTTCCCCTAATACGAGCCGTAATTTTCCACATTGGTTTAGAAAAACCTGGTGGTTTAGAGGTTCCCGGGTCATTGTTACCACTTAAGGACTTCGGGGGTTGACGATACATATAAAGTTCATCGGGGTTGGAATTAGATTTCTCTATTTTTATACCCTTTCCCTTATTATTTTCTTTTGCCTTTTTAAATTCAGTTGGGGTAATTTCTATAACATCATCGGAATTCTCGTCAGAATCCGATTCATCGGAGAATTGGTAATCCTCCCAATATTTTGCTTCCTTAGCGGAAACACCATTGACCATAATTAACCTTGGTCAGTTGGTTGAGGATTTTCTTTTACTTAACCGTTTTATTATTTCCCCCACCGGTTCTATTTCTTCATCCGGTTCCGATTCTTCTTCCGGTTCCGATTCTTCTTCTGGTTCCGACTCTTCTTCCGGTTCCTCTTCGGGAACTTGTGAATCAGTCCACGAATCATTCCAATTTACATTTGACTCTTCATTATTATTAGGTGAGTCAATGGGACTTGTTCTAGAGGTAGACATCTATCACATAATATCAAACGCGTTAAGAGATTAATATATCACATAATATTCACATGTTAAAAATATATAGTTTCCAACAAAATTTGTTAAGCAATCATTTTTCAAGTAAACACGGTCGAAGTCCAGACTCACTAATGCATCCTAACAAACTCGATAAGACACACTAATGCAAAATTCTGGTTCTCTAAGACCAACGCTCGGATACCAACTGAAATGTCCCGTTCTTATTGATTAAAAACGTTCCATATTAATTGATTTCGTTGCGAGGTTTTGACCTCTATATGAGACGTTTTTCAAAGACTGCATTCATTTTAAAACAAACCATAACCTTTATTTCATCAATAAAGGTTTAAAAAGCTTTACGTAGATTATCAAATAATGATAATCTAAAATATCCTGTTTACACACGACCATTACATAATGGTTTACAATACAAATATGTTACAACAAAATAAGTTTCTTGAATGCAGTTTTTACACAATATCAAACAAGCATGGACTCCAAATCTTGTCCTTATTTAAGTATGCGACAGCGGAAGCTCTTAATAATCACCTGAGAATAAACATGCTTAAAACGTCAACAAAAATGTTGGTGAGTTATAGGTTTAACCTATATATATCAAATCATAATAATAGACCACAAGATTTCATATTTCAATACACATCCCATACATAGAGATAAAAATCATTCATATGGTGAACACCTGGTAACCGACATTAACAAGATGCATATATAAGAATATCCCCATCATTCCGGGACACCCTTCGGATATGATATAAATTTCGAAGTACTAAAGCATCCGGTACTTTGGATGGGGTTTGTTAGGCCCAATAGATCTATCTTTAGGATTCGCGTCAATTAGGGTGTCTGTTCCCTAATTCTTAGATTACCAGACTTAATAAAAAGGGCATATTCGATTTCGATAATTCAACCATAGAATGTAGTTTCACGTACTTGTGTCTATTTTGTAAATCATTTATAAAACCTGCATGTATTCTCATCCCAAAAATATTAGATTTTAAAAGTGGGACTATAACTCACTTTCACAGATTTTTACTTCGTCGGGAAGTAAGACTTGGCCACTGGTTGATTCACGAACCTATAACAATATATACATATATATCAAAGTATGTTCAAAATATATTTACAACACTTTTAATATATTTTGATGTTTTAAGTTTATTAAGTCAGCTGTCCTCGTTAGTAACCTACAACTAGTTGTCCACAGTTAGCTGTACAGAAATAAATTGATAAATATTATCTTGAATCAATCCACGACCCAGTGTATACGTATCTCAGTATTGATCACAACTCAAACTATATATATTTTGGAATCAACCTCAACCCTGTATAGCTAACTCCAACATTCACATATAGAGTGTCTATGGTTGTTCCGAAATATATATAGATGTGTCGACATGATAGGTCGAAACATTGTATACGTGTCTATGGTATCTCAAGATTACATAATATACAATACAAGTTGATTAAGTTATGGTTGGAATAGATTTGTTACCAATTTTCACGTAGCTAAAATGAGAAAAATTATCCAATCTTGTTTTACCCATAACTTCTTCATTTTAAATCCGTTTTGAGTGAATCAAATTGCTATGGTTTCATATTGAACTCTATTTTATGAATCTAAACAGAAAAAGTATAGGTTTATAGTCAGAAAAATAAGTTACAAGTCGTTTTTGTAAAGGTAGTCATTTTAGTCGAAAGAACGACGTCTAGATGACCATTTTAGAAAACATACTTCCACTTTGAGTTTAATCATAATTTTTGGATATAGTTTCATGTTCATAATAAAAATCATTTTCTCAGAATAACAACTTTTAAATCTAATTTTATCATAGTTTTTAATTAACTAACCCAAAACAGCCCGCGGTGTTACTACGACGGCGTAAATCCGGTTTTACGGTGTTTTTCGTGTTTCCAGGTTTTAAATCATTAAGTTAGCATATCATATAGATATAGAACATGTGTTTAGTTAATTTTAAAAGTCAATTTAGAAGGATTAACTTTTGTTTGCGAACAAGTTTAGAATTAACTAAACTATGTTCTAGTGATTACGAGTTTAAACCTTCGAATAAGATAGTTTTATATATATGAATCGAATGATGTTATGAACATCATTACTACCTCAAGTTTAGTAGGTAAACCTACTGGAAGTGACAAGAAATTATCTAGCTTCAAAGGATCTTGGATGGCTTGAAAGTTCTTGAAGTAGGATCATGACACAAAAACAAGTTCAAGTAAGATTTTTACTCGAATTAAGATAGTTTATAGTTATAGAAATTGAATCAAAGTTTGAATATGAATATTACCTTGAATAAGAAAGATAACCTACTGTATATAACAAAGGTTTCTTGATCTTAGATGATTACTTGGAATGGATTAGAAAGCTTGGAAGTAAATTAGTAAACTTGAAGGGATTTTTGAAGTGTTCTTGAAGTGTTCTTCCTATGATGATTATAGCTTGATTCTTGAAGTGATTTTTGATGAATATGATGATTAACTACTGGGAAAATACGTTCATAATAGTGTGTGTGTGTTGAGAGAGAATTAGAAAGAGAATTGGAAGTGAAATGGAGTGAATGATGAGTGATAATTGGTGAGTGTTGAGTGGGGTTAAAAGGAGTTCTAGTTAGTTGACTAGCTCATGGTAGAAGTTAAAATTGATTAGTCATACATGACATAATCAAGAGTGGAATCCCATGCTAGTTCCTATTGGTATATACCCATAGTAAGTACGTTTTGAAGCTGTGTATAATACGGGTAAAAATACGACTAGAATTCTTGATGAAAGAAAAGAATGGGAAAGTAACTGTAACCATTTTCGTTAAGTATGAGTGTTTTGATATATGTCTTGAAGTCTTCCAAAAGTATTTTAATACATCTAAATACACTACATGTATATACATTTTAACTGAGTCGTTAAGTCATCGTTAGTCGTTACATGTAAGTGTTGTTTTGAAACCTTTAAGTTAACGATCTCAATTAATGTTGTTAACCCATTGTTTATTATATCTAATGAGATGTTAAATTATTATATTATCATGATATTATGATATATTAATATATCTTAATATGATATATATACATTTAAATGTCGTTACAACGATAATCGTTACATATATGTCTCGTTTCGAAATCCTTAAGTTAGTAGTCTTGTTTATATGTATATAACTCATTGTTAATATACTTATGGAGATACTTACTTATCATAATCTCATGTTAACCATATGTATATCCATATATATATCGTCATGTCGTTTTTACAAGTTTTAACGTTCGTGAATCGCCGGTCAACTTGGGTGGTCAATTGTCTATATGAAACATATTTCAATTAATCAAGTCTTAACAAGTTTGATTGCTTAACATGTTGGAAACATTTAATCATGTAAATATCAATCTCAATTAATATATATAAACATGGAAAAGTTCGGGTCACTACACTACTAGCATGATCATCATGCTTGTTATGTGTCATGGGCTTCGTGAACGGGTCAGCCACATTATCATCTGTATGAACCTTAAGAATACCAATATCATTCCTCTCAACGACTTCTTGAATGTAGTCAAACTTTCGAAGAATGTGTCTGCTACCCTTACGTACACGTGATTCTTTCGCAAGTATAATAGCACTTGAATTATCACAGTACATTTCCATAGGGGATTCAATGCTGGGAACTACTCCGAGTTCAGCAATAAACTTCCGAATCCAAACAGCTTGCTGTGCAGCTTCTGAGGCAGCAATGTATTCTGCTTCCGTTGTAGACTGTGCAACTGTGCTCTGCTTCGAGCTCTTCCAATCAACTGCTCCGCCATTCATGACAAAGACACATCCTGACTGGGATCGAGAATCATCTCGATCAGTTTGAAAACTAGCATCTGTATAGCACTTAATACTCAGCTCTTCTTTCAAACCACCGTAAACCAAGAACATATCTTTAGTTCTCCGCAAATACTTAAGAATGTTCTTAACAGCCATCCAATGTTCTTCACCTGGATTCTGTTGATAACGACTCATCAAACTTAAAGCTAACGAGACATCAGGTCTAGTACATAACATGGCATACATGATGGATCCAATAGCCGAAGCATATGGGATACCTTTCATACGTCTTATCTCATCAGGTGTGATAGGACTTTGAGACTTGCTCAAGATTACACCCTTTTGCACGGGCAATGCTCCGCGCTTAGAGTTCTGCATGCTAAATTTATGCAAGATTTTATCAATGTATGTACTTTGACTCAAACCAATAAGCCTTTTGGATCTATTTCTATAGATCCCGATTCCAAGAATATATTTAGCTTCTCCAAGATCCTTCATGAAATAACATTTACTAAGCCAAGACTTGACATCTTGCAAAGTTGGAATGTCATTCCCAATAAGTAGTATATCATCAACATACAAGATCAAGAAGACTACTTTGCTCCCACTAGCTCTAATGTAAACACAGGGCTCATCTCCGTTTTGAGAAAAACCAAACTCTTTAATTTTCTCATCAAACTTGAGATTCCAGCTCCTGGATGCTTGCTTCAATCCATAAATGGATTTTAGAAGCTTGTATCACAAACACTTCCGGCTGAACCATATATACGTCCTCGCTTAGATCACCATTTAAGAAAGCGGTTTTGACATGCATTTGCCATATTTCATAATCATGAAAATCAGCTATAGCAATAAGTATCCTAATTGATTTAATGCTCGCGACTGGTGAAAAGGTTTCCTCATAATCAATTCCTTGAGTTTGAGTATAACCTTTTGCCACCAATCGAGCCTTAAAAGTGTTTACATTACCGTCCATGTCAGCCTTCTTCTTGAAGATCCATTTACACCCCACTGTCTTGCAATTGGGTGGAAGATCAATCAAGTCCCATACTTGATTATCTTTCATGGACTGCATCTCTGCCTTCATAGCATCTTGCCATTTTTCAGATTCTGGATCTGTTATGGCCTCACCGTAGCTAGAGGGTTCATCATAATCCCCTAGATGAGGTTCATCTGAATTAATCAGAAGATTTAGCCTCTCTGGTCGATGAAGAGTTCTACTAGATCTACGAATTACAGGTGCAACACGTTCTGGCTCACCAACAGTGTGTTCAGCTTCAACGTGCGGTTGGCTAGTGCCTTCAGAAGGTATGTCACTTTGTGATTCTTGAATTTCTTCAAAATCTACTTTACTCCCACTGACTTCTTGTAAGAGAAGATCTCTTTCAAAGAATTCAGTAAACCGAGCAGTAAACACTTTATTTTCAGCTTGGTAGTAAAAGTAGTAACCCATTGTTTCCTTTGGGTATCCCACAAAGTGACATTTGATACCTCTGGGTTCTAACTTGTTTGAAGTGTCACGTTTCACATACGCTTCACAACCCCAGACTTTCAAATAAGACAACTTGGGACTCTTCCCATGCTATAACTCATATGGTGTCTTTTCTACCTTCTTGGTTAGAACCATATTGAGTATGCGTGCAGCAGACTCTAATGCATAACCCTAAAAAGACATTGGTAGAGTAGTTAGACTCATCATAGATCAAACCATATCAAGTAAAGTTCGATTCCTCCGTTCAGACACACCATTGTGTTGTGGTGTGTAAGGTGGAGTGAACTGTGAGATGATTCCACAATTCTTCAGGTGGTCCAAAAACTCTTGACTCATGTATTCCCCTCCTCGATCAGAGCGAAGGGCTTTAATGGTCTTTCCAAGTTGATTTTCTACTTCATTTTGGAAGATTTTGAACGTTTCAAAAACTTCATGTTTATGTTTCAGCAAGTAAACATAACCATATCTACTATAATCATCAGTAAATGTAACGAAGTATGATTCACCATGTCTAGACATAGTTTTAAAAGGGCCACATACATCAGTATGTATTAGTCCTAAAAGATCTTTAGCTCTTTCACCTAAACCGGAGAAAGGAGCCTTTGTCATCTTTCCACATAAACATGACTTGCACACATCAAATGACTCAGAGCCAGTTGATTCCAAAAGCCCATCAGATTGGAGTTTTGAAATGCGTTGTTTGTTTATATGACCAAGACGACAATGCCATAGATAGGTATTATTCAAGTCTTGCTTGATTCGTTTGGCAGTACAGGTATATACAGAATTATTATTTGAAATCACACCATGCATATCAATTTCAAAAATACCATCACGTGGATAAGCATTAAAATAAAAGATATTATCCTTAGAAACTGAAATACCAAAGTGCGTAAATGTAAGTTCAAAACCAACATCTTTTAAAAGAGAAACTGAAACTACGTTGCTCGTAATACTAGGAGCATAATGACATTGTTCCAATAAAACAATAAGACCACTGGGTAGAGTAAGCTCATAAGTTCCAATAGCTTCAACAGCTGCTCGATCCTCATTGCCCACTCTTAAATCCAGTGTGCCTTTCTTCAGTCTCTTACTTCTTCTCATTCCCTGCATATTGTTACAGATGTGAGTACCACAACCAGTATCAAAAATCCAGGAATCACTAGAAAAAGTATATAACTGTATATGAAATATACCTGATTTGCTGGCTTCGCCAGCTTTTCCTTTTCTCAACTCAGATAGGTAGGAGGGACAGTTCCTCCTCCAGTGGCCAACTTTTCCACAGTGGAAACATTCGGCGTCTTTCGCTGGGTTTTCTTTCTTGGGAGGTGGTGGAATCTTCTTCTTAGCAATTGACTTTCCTTTTCCTTTTCCCCAAGTTTTCAGCTTATTCTTTTTCACCTTACCATCCCTAATCATCAGGACACCCGGATTGGAAACCTTAGATGGAATATTCTGTTCAGCAGTTTTGAGCATCGAGTGCACCTCTGCCAGAGATTTCTCCCAACCTTGCATATTATAATTCATTACAAATTGGTGATACGATTTTGGTAGTGAAGCTAAAACCGTGTTCACAGCCAAGTTAGGCGGCAAGGTAGTTCCAAGTTTTTCCAATCGGTCAATGTAGCTTTTCATTTTCAAGACATGAGAGCTCACTGATTGACCCTCCTCCATTTTGCATGTTTGAAGAAGCTTATAAGTTTCATATAACTCTTGACTAGCTTGTTTCTGAAACATATTTTTCAGCTCAGTCATCATATCATATGCTGTACGATCTTCCATTTCCTTTTGGAGGTCAGAAGTCATAATAGCAAGCATGATTAAAGCTATCTTCTCTTGCTCATCAAACAACTTCTGATAAGCATTTTTTTGAGCAGCAGTAGCTGTCTCAGGAGGAGCTTCGGGTAAGGGTTCTTCAATTTTGTTCAACTTTCCTTCATATTTGAGAACGATTCTCAAGTTGCGGTACCAGTCTAGGAAGTTTGAACCATTGAGTTTCTCCTTCTCCAACAAAGAACGGAGAGTGTTTTGGTTTACGTTTTGATTGACATCTACAAAAGAACAAGATTCAATTTAGTATTTTCGATATAAAACTTTAATAAATTAACTACCCAAGTTTTTATATATTTTAAAAACAATTAATTTACGAAAGCCTAAGATCCACATAGAGATTCCATAGCCACATCTGTTGATCAGCTAGCAGTTATGGAGTCTATTGGTAGGTAGCGGGTACCAATTGCATCACAAGTGCAACTCTTAGATCTTTATGGGACCTAGAGATATGTGTAGTCCAACAAACTACTATTATCTACTGGCGTGTTTGTCCCATCTTTGCCTCGAACTCAGGTCTCACCGTGAAAACGATTAAGTTGTCCAATTTGGAAACAGTGAAAATTTAGCCTAGTCTCACTCGTAACTAAAAATCCACCTCGTGGCTATAATTCAATTAGGTCTCACCGTAATCAAAAAATAACGAGGAGTGTTTGCAAGCACATTGGATGGCAAGACTTAAATTTGACGGGTATATTGAAAAAGTTTGTGTTAACGAATAATGCATGCACACAAGATTCGTTACACTAATTGTTAAAAACATGTTAACCCAATTATATATGTCGATAGTGTTTGTGTGTCTAATTTGTTATTTTATCTAAAAAATTAACAAATACACAAATGTGTATAGTTTTAAAACAATTTTAAAAGATGTCGATCATATATATTATTTGAGTTTCAAAAAACATTTAACTTTAAACTCGTTAGAGTTTAACATTTAAAATCATTAATTTTAATCTTTGAAACTCGTTACCGATTTTATTTGATGTTTTCATCAAAAAAAATTTGCATATATTGTAATCAGCAATTAAATATAAAATGCAACAAATAAAACACAACCATGCATCACACACATACATAGCGTAGCCCAAAATATCCTATGCTTGATCCCATGAGCCGTCATGGGATCAAGAGGTCAAACTAAGGACAAACCATAGCTCCCACTTGATTCAAGATCCAAGTGAAAACTTGTCGAACACCATCGTTGTTAACTTGACCTGTTCACCATCTTCTAAGTCAAGCTCCAAGTTGCATCTTTATCTTCAATCTTCATCTTATTACATTTATTCAAAATTGAAAATACGACTAGTCTAGTACATTTACAAATTGAAATAAGCCTAATACAATACTATGAAATTGAAAATAAACAAAATACAACTTTGGCTTCTATGGCCTCCAATTAAATCAAATACAACATGGCATAAAATTGCCGTAACCAACAATCACAACAATCACACATTGGTCGGGGCATTAAGGGCTATGTATGCAATCACAATTTAATAACAACATTATTAAACCTATATATAGCTTGTCCATGGTTACAATGCATGTGTATAACCATGGAATAAAATAAATATTAAATAACCAACAATTATCCAAGCCACAACTTTCTAAATTCAAAATTTAAATAGTGAATTTCTTCAGATCTTATTTGTGCGTCATGAGGTAATCAACTAAGTTGACTTTCAAAACCATAAGGGTTTTGACTTTTACCAATTCACCACAAAGCTAGATCTAAAAAAATCACGCGACAATTAAGACGGTGTAAAAGCGGCTCTGATACCACTGATGGAAAATCGTGTGTACTTTTAACAATTCAGATTAACGCAGCGGATAATAAAATAATAATCTTTTATTATTTTATGAACAAAAATTACAAGATTAAATAACCAATTATTTAAAAACATGCACACGATTAATTTATTCCCATGGATCCAGTTACACCAATAATAATTGTCAAGAATATAAAAATTACAAAGTGGAGTTAACAAGTATACCTTTCTTGAAGAAACTGATGAACGGAGAGAAACCTACGATCAAAGAGTATGACCGTCTCTTTGGATAATCCACTACACTTTCAGACAACGCCAATGGATGTTAGTCCAAACCCAAGTATATTATTAATATAAACTAGTTATACTAATAAATATATAATACTCCGTACGTTTACGTTCAAGAAAACAAAAGAAAGTAGATTTCGATTTTCGTAAAGCAATGGAATAATGTTAATTGCAATTCTGTGTTTTGTTTCTATCCGTATGTCTACACACGACCAAAATCAATTGAATATATATAATATGTACAAAAGTAAAACCGACTTAAGAAAACGGTGAGGAAACGCGTACAATATTATTTTGTTTCCAATTCTATTTTGATTTCTAAATCTAGTCCCTTTTTTTCTTTTACGTAGTCATCAAGAAAAACGTATTTGACAAACAATACTTGCATATTGTTTATTAATTAATTCAATTTAAAAATTCATGTAAGCATAATTAATTAATTAGTCAATTAATTCATAACGGAGTATCTAACTTGTTTCGTTACTTTTTTTTTTTTTTTTTACGAGGAACCCCCTAGCGACGAGCCATAATGGCTCCCCTCTAGTTGGTAAACCCCGGGTAAACGGCAAGCCATGCCTCCACCGCTACCAGGCAAAGCATCCTCTAGTCAATCAGTCACTAAATGGAGCTCGAAGGTGTATATATGTGTGACGTCTAGGTGTATATATGTGTGACCCCGAAGGCTCAAATAAATTTAGACATATAGTTTTATGTTGTACCTTACACATTAATCCTACAATCCCTACGCCTAACCAACGCGACCTACTATTGCCGCGATACGCCGGAGAGCGGCGTTGCTCTTCGTCCACCTCAGATCCAAAGCCGTTGGTTGGCTCCCGGTACAAATGATTTTAGATGGGAGTGTGAGATTTCAAGTTCGAATTCTCTCTCTTAAAACATGCAAAAAAAAAAAAAAAAAAAAAAAAAAAAAAAAATTAATAGAAGTTGATCGAGTGATTGGGTTATTTCTCCGCCAGTGATTTTAAATACTTGGCTTCAAAAATAATTATAAAATAAAATCTTCTGATATGTTTAATCTTCTTCATTAGAAATTTAAAATCATAAAATATTAAGTCATTCTTCAAAAGTTCAAAATGCTAGTCGTGCAGCGCGCATCATGTAATACACAAAACTTGTTTAAGAAAGGCCCTTGGTTTTCAATATGTGCAGAATGGTCCCCAAAAATAGTTGATCTGTCATTTCTTTCATTATTTTAGCCCCAACCAACCCTAGCTTCATTTTTTCTCTTTCATGAAAGAAATGTTGCTTAACCTTGAGAAGAGAATACATATATTTGGTATCTTTCTAATCATCAACTCATCATATATAACAACTAACAAAGCATAATATAATGATATATATATATACATTATATATAAGGTGTTTAATAAAAAGTTAAAGATTGGAACTTTATAGGTTATTTCAACAAATTTAAGTGGTTCTTATACTTTTGTCCACGGTGAAATGGGTATGTAGTTCTTCAACAACATGATCGCGTGACGAAAGTGTTCTTCGATAACGTTTCGACAACGATAGATGATGCTGAAGAAAGGTACAACACGTGGCAGACTATGAGTCATTGCTTTAATCTTTACTAATAACCGTTTCCTATTGGCCAAGGTTGGTTGAGTTCCAACATTTTCATGCTCTCTTTACTCATTTCTTTCATAAAAACCTTCTAGAACCATGTCTTCTATTTAAACAAGTACAACTAAAGTTGTAGACTTTATGTAGACTTTATTTTAGCTCTAGACTCAGCTAGTTAATTACTAACTTCAAAGAAGATTATTTTTATTTTTTTACTGCAACAGCAAACAAGTGAATGCCTAGCTTGTTCAAAAAGATAACCAATTCTTGGTTATAATTCGTTTAGCTCTGTGTCATTGTAAGTTATCTTAATTATTAGGTTGCCTAGCTGATTCATAATATATGTATAATTACAGCTTTTATTTTTTTATTCCATGTGTGTTTCTGCAACAACAATCAAGAAAGCCATGGAGTACTACACTCATGGTACTTCATATGAGTACATAGTAGCTTACTTTTTCTACCTAATTAGGGATAAAAAGTTTCGAAATTTGATGCTTTTCATTGAAATAATAAATGAGCTTGTTTAACTTTCTCAGATTCTTGAAAGATCAGAAACAAAAAAGAATTAGATTAATGAGTCAAGTAAGATGAATATTTCAAATTTAAGAGATTCGGACTACGAAACAAAGCAAGAAGAAAGTAGTAGCAATGGAAGTAAGATCGTCCCCAAACCGAATTTGACCACATCATCATGGTCTAAGTTGAAGGACCCAAGAATCGTTCGAGTTTCTAGAGCTTTTGGTGGTAAAGATCGACATAGTAAAGTTTGTACGGTTAGAGGGTTAAGAGATCGAAGAGTTAGGCTTTCAGTCCCAACTGCTATCCAATTGTATGATCTTCAAGACCGTTTAGGACTCAACCAACCTAGTAAAGTTGTCGATTGGTTGCTTGATGTAGCTAAAAATGAAATCGATGAACTCCCTCCTCTCCAAATCCCGCCGGGAATTTGCTTTGGCCGGGGACAAAATCATCAAGCAATGCTAAATGTTTCCTCACAAGAAAGATCAATCGAAGGGGCTAAAACGAGCACTAGTGGTCTCAATTGGGAAGATTATTGGAATCCAGATAAATCTAAAGCAATGGCACAAGAAACTAATGATGATTGTGAAGAACATAATCAAGAAGATGCAAGAAACAAGAATGATCATCATGGTACATTTGCTCAATCTAGTAATTACTTGGGGAGAAACCCTAATTCTTCAAATTTTCAAGGTTTGTTAAACAATGTAGTCCCAAATAATTCTTATATCAAATGGGATCCTTCTAATTTATCATTATCTCAATTTGGAAGTTATGGATCAATGACACCTCACAACGGTAACATTCATAACTTCAATATGAATGTAACTACATTACCTAATTCCGTTCCATCATGTTCACCAGTTGTTTTGTATCCTCCGCCACCAACGCTCCAAACACAATCGTACTTCCCTTCAAACAATCATAATACTAGCGAGTTTGATCCGAAACAACTAAATTTTCAAATGTCGAGTTCTTCTTCAAGTTTTAATTTCACACCAAACCGAGGAATGCGACCTTTTCATTCGAGCATGAACCCTAAGTTTTTTTCTTCAGAAGACAATGTTGGGGATGAACAAAACAAATAAGAGGAGAAGTGTGTAATTGAAGCCATATATAGGGTTTAGTTAATTAATTAATTAATTAATTATATAGTTAGTTTTGGATTAGAGTGTTGAGATATATCATTCATATTAAACTGGTCAGTTTTTCGTAGTACTTATAGGTTAAGAATTTATAATTTATACATATTATTATTGATGTACACAGTATGAAATGATCATGTGTACACGAATTCTCCGATTCTTGATCAGGTTATGAAACATAGCCACATTGTAGGTACTGCAAAATGTTAGCAATATTAGTAGATGACTTATGTTTTTTGTTCCATGTACTCTTGCATGTGCCCTAAAATATGTCGTCGATCATAATTAATTAACTAATTAATTGAGAGGAAAGTAGTTAGTTTAATTTCTGTCGATATTAGATGAGTTGATAGCTATATTACTATTCTTCAAACAATGCACAACATTAATATCCATCATGCATATATCCTTATCATTACTATAAACTAGTGAGTAGTGACATACTACATTTTCAGACTTCGGTTAATAATAAAATGTTGACCTTACTATTTAAGATTTTTTTCCACTTAAATATGTATTTTTAATTCAAACCAATAAAGTATAATTTTTAGTAGTTAAAAAGGAAATTTTATCGGTAGAAAAAAAATAAAATAAAGTAAAACTATTGAAGAATTATAAAGTTCTCTTCTAGTCTTCTTAGTCAAATTAGTGGAGTTGACGTAGACGGAAGAAATACCATTAAAGTAACAGCAAACAATTTTGAAGAGAGCCTGGAACTAGTTATTTCTATTTATTTATTTTTTATCTTTTATTTTTGACTAAAATAACGATTACTATTAAAATTTGAAAATTTCATCAATAACATAAGTATCCTATGAACCGATACAATCAAATTGAACAAAACAGCTCGCTAAAAGAAAACTTCCTAGAATCACAACCAACGCCTAGACTTAGCTAACTCAAACCGAGTCACACGAAAAAAAGCGAACGACTAAATCGCAACATTACAATTCAAGACAGACAAAACAACTTGCATAAGATAACGAAATCAAAATACAAGCGCCCCAACCATCAAACTAACCATCTACAAATACCAACAAAATGAACCAATAAACCAAAATAACCGGCCTAGGATCCGCCCTTATGATTTCTTCGTCCGGTCTTTATGTCATCCCATCAATCTTATCTATGCGAACACCTTTGCCGTTCCGATTCGAAAAAGAATAAGTCAAGATATTGGAGGATTTATCACTAGTAAGTATACCCGAAGGTTGGGGAGTGACTCCTGGTCTACTAAATCTTGAAAAAATCCCTTTATGATTAGGACCCGAAGAACCCGCCACTTGAGCGTCTCGAACCATAGAATCAACTTTGGAACTCTTCGTTTTATTCTTGCCTTTTTTGTTCTTAAATCTTGATGGAACATAATCAACAATTGGACAATTAGCAACCACAACAGGAGATGTTTTTGTTGCATCAACAAAAGAAACGGTTGAGAATCAAGAAAATCAACACTGACATTCGAAGATGCTTTCATAGGAAGATCTTCATCCGATTCTGGAACCAAAGTTAAATTAAAGCGAGCCGAATCTGCCACCCCTTTCGAAACGGATGCATCAACCGAACCCGTTGTATCTGAAATAGCAAAAGTGCCGAAGAGTATCCCCTCACCAGTCGATGGCACATCCCCGGAGTCTTCAATAGCCACGTCCTCAACCATGTTCTCAACCACGTCATCATGTTCAATCTCTTGTCGAGAAACATCAACCCCTTGATACTCGATAACACCAATACCTTTCAAAGCTTCGGATAAAATCTCGGTTTGAACACCATAAACAGGGTGTCCCGCAATGACAATTCAATTTGTAATAGCAAGCAAATCGGTGGGAAATTTGGCCAAATCAAACTCTGATGAGGTACCAATCTCATTGACCCAAACGTTGTAAACCGAATACAAATCAACTTCAAGATTCGCCTCAACCAAATCATGCAAGTGTTTCGGGTTTACCGTTTTAACGAAGGCAAAAAACGACCCAACATTACCCAAAACATTAGAACCGCTCACAATCTTCAATACATCGTCGAAAAGACTTGCAATCGAGTTAGCACTCTCGACCGAAGCATAAGCAATCGGGATACCCTTAATCTCTAACCAAGTGAATCGAAAATACTTTCAACCAAGTCCTTAACAGGGGCCACAAGAACAAATTCGTCCGTGTTTGACTCTACTAAAGCTTCATAGCCATAAGCACTTTCACAAACAATAATGGCGCCATAGATGCCCATTTTAGATAACTTGCTAACTGTAACTTTGTTCTTTATTAAGAAAGCTTGTATCTCCAAATCAACTAAAGGAACCGAGTCAACAAATAAAACACTAAACTCTAAATAACTCATCACATGATGATTCTTTCCAATCCTACATCGTAGCTTAACCGGAGGAGAGAACCGATGTCTACCGTTTGACGGGCGGGATACCCGATTAGCACGCCTGACCGGCCAACTCAGGAAGATGGGGTAACCAAAAACACGAGAACCATTCATCGAGTTTACAGCAACAGTAGCGGAAGTAAGGTCGGAAAAGTTAACAAAACAATACCTTCTACTAAGCCTTTAATTTCCGATAAAGGACCAATCTTACCGATGGTGGATTCGATCATGTGCCTAGAGATAGACTTGTCAAGCATTCTAATAAATAATTGTGCTCAGGGCCCAATATTTTTTTTTATCTTACTCATATTATTAATAATTAATAAGTCCAGATATAAGACATAAGAAATATCAGACCCAACTTTTCTTACTGTTTGATTTCAACCATGTCAAACAACCGATGTGGGATGCAAACGTTAGCTTAGAATTTATTCTTGATACTAGTTATCATTAGTCGTTTATGGATCATTCGGCCGGCTATCTTAACGGAATTTTTTTTTTTTTTTTTGTTGCGTAAGTAGGGATGTGACGTTTAATTTAAACTCAAGTGACCATTCATGATTTCCAAATTCTTATAGGTTTCAAATTCCTTTCAAATTTCTTATGGTTTCCAAACAAATTCTTACGTGTATTTCGATATACACTATATAGATAAAATAATTTTTACTATACGATTAAAATGAATATTTACACACACATGTGTCTGATATTTTCTTTTGGTCTACACGTTTGAGTTTTTGTTTTTTCTTAAAGGTCTATGAAATTTTTTAAAACTTTTTTCTTAAAGACCGTGTGGATCTTCATGTTTGGAACGTGATGATTATACACTTGAAGATGAATAAACTTCAAGTTATGATTGTAGGGTCCTTAAAACATTGAAACACCCTCAATCTCTATT
Source organism: Rutidosis leptorrhynchoides (assembly GCF_046630445.1). Taxonomy (NCBI): domain Eukaryota; kingdom Viridiplantae; phylum Streptophyta; class Magnoliopsida; order Asterales; family Asteraceae; genus Rutidosis; species Rutidosis leptorrhynchoides. Next base: position 40,273,592 of record NC_092339.1, on the reverse strand, counting down.
CTTTTGCACCCGAGTTTATCTAAATCCGTTAAGGACCAAAATATGCTCGATCAAGTATTTAAAGCAATAATACCACATTTGTAAGTATGGAATTTTTTTTTTTACGAATGAATCAAATTTGTAACTAAAGTTATAACTACGTACGAATATATTATATTGATTAAGCCTCGAAAAGTAACCCCCAGTGGAAAACTTGAATGTTTTTATTTATATGGGGCCTTTTTTTTTTCAACTCGCTCAAGGCACTAAAATTTTCAGGACCGGCCCTGAGTGTTAACATTGAATATAATTGTGTATTTCATTCATTGATCATTACAAGTACATAAATGGATTATATAGATATAGTAGGACTATTCTAGATAATGGGCCATAGGCCTTACAATAAAATAGGCCTAAATACTCTAAGACTAAACATGGGCTAACATCCCCCCGCTGTTGGAGCGGGAGTGCTTCGGACGCTCAAACAGGATCTGAACTCGTCAAACAGAGCATACGGAAAACCTTTGGTGAAGATGTCTGCAAACTGATATCGAGAAGGCACATGAAGCACACGAACCTATCCCTGAACAACCAAGTCTCTGACGAAATGAATATCAATCTCAATGTGCTTAGTTCGCTGATGTTGGACTGGATTGGACGATAGGTAGACAGAGCTGACGTTGTCACAGTAGACGAGTGTTGCAGAAGTAAGAGGGCAGTGCAGCTCGCGAAGAAAAAAAATTAATAACTTACAAAAACAAAAGGTTGCCGAGTGTATTCTAATGATGATGCAATGATGTTGCAAGGATGATGCAAGGATGATGATCATGGATAATTGATGATCTACACATACTGCTTAGAAGTTTTGCGCATCCGATAACAATAAACAAAGGTTTTTGAATTTTTTTCATTTTTTTGGAGTTTTAGGGTTGAGGCTCATGATACCATGTTAACATTGAATATAATTGTGTATTTCATTCATTGATCATTACAAGTACATAAATGGATTATCTAGATAGAGTAGGACTAATCTAGATAATGGGCCATATGCCTTACAATAAAATAGGCCTAAATACTATAAGACTAAACATGGGCTAACACTGAGAACGAGGAAGACGATGGAAAAGAGGTGGAAGCTAGTGGTTGTTCAGTTGTTAGAATAGTGAACTCGGCAGCCGGAGAGGCGGTTTTAGAGAGTAAAGGAGTTTGAGGAACGGAAATTGGGGAATGGGGGATAAGGTTTGGTTATTTTGAGGCATTTAAAGGTTTGTGTTTTTTTAGTTGGGTATGAATTAATGGAGGAAACTAAATGTTGGGGATGACCAGAGAAAGTAGATGAGAGTGGTGATAAGGTGGATAATGGTGGTGAGTAGTGGTTATTACAAGTTTCTTACCAAATGTTGATCGATATTTATACACGTGTATTTAAATACAAAATTTAAATATTAAATACTTAATATATTAAATGAGTATTGATTATAAAAAATGACTTTTGGCCTATCGGTATCAAGAGAATTCATCAATTTATGAGTTCGAGTTTCATCGTTAGAAAAAATTTGTATGTGTTCGGTGTTAAAGAAAAGGTTTAAGTATTGAGAATTGAGAATAAGATTTATATGCAAAAGAATAATATCCGAGTGTCGTTTAAAGTATTTATAGGTTGAGAAAGACGGGTGATAAATTGATAAAGAGCAAGTGTCAATTTTGCATCAACTCTAAATACGCAGTAACGCAGCAGTAGCTAGTGGCGAATCTAGAGCTTCAAAAACAAGCTAGATAATGGGGTCCTCAAGTGGGTTATATCAAATTTGGTCGAATTATACATTAATTTTACACTAAGTTGACCTAATTAATGGGGGGGTCCTAGGACACCCCTAAAAGGGCCTAGAATCGCCCCAGTAGCACACCGCTTAAACAAGTAAAATCATACAACTTTATTATCTTCCTCAAATTTAAAGCTTTGTGGTCCTATTATTGGTTTTAAGTTCATCAGTAAGCCAAAACAAGTTAAATACTACTTCGCATCTAGGTATCTTTGAAGTTTTCAATCTTCAAAATAACAAAAGCTTCGAGAAAAGTAGTAGAATAAGGTTTTAGGAAACATGTTTGTTGATAATGGTATTATTTTCTTGATCGTTCTACTAAAACAACACTCCGTAATACACAAGGATATAAAAGTACATATTTGGGTCAGGCCAAGGTAATGGGCTAACATAAAATTATCTAACATTTTGTGGGCTAATATGACTATCTTCTATCTTACTAATCCGGTAAGTTAAATCCACGTGGCACCTCCAGATTCATTCTCACCAAATCCTTTTTTCTCAGAATTTGAATTAAAAAACTCAATAATTATGTGAGTCTGACGCGTGTCCCTCCTTATTCCATAACTGTACCATCTCCTCATTTAACGTCATCTTCATCTGTATCCTCTACACACTATTCTCTCTCTCTCTCTCTCTCTCTCTCTCTCTCTCTCTCTTCAAAAATAAAAAAACCCTAAGATTGATATCTCTCATCCAGATCATCACGTTTGAATTCAGTTACCCCAAAATCAGCAGCTATACAATCTATACTCTGTAAACAAATTGAAAAAATGTATGCGATCTCCAAGAAGTGGCTGTTTCAGTGGTCGTAGCGGTGACGATCGAAGCAGCGGCGGCCGGTTCGACGGCGGACGAAGCAGTGGTTGCCGTATCGATTTAATATCCCAAAAGTTTCAATCGTCGGAATATCTGAATGAACTCTAAAATAACACCGATCGTTTCATTCACCGATCGAATGAACTCTGAAATTCATCAATCAATCATACTGAAGATGAAAAAATCAAACCTTGAAAATCAATATCTCATCAATTTCATCGACCGATTAGGTTTGCTGGCATAACGTAGAATGATATTCCCTCAAATCGTACATGACTCTGCAAAATTGACTCAGGTTTCTTTTGTGTTGGATATTCATGCTCAATGTAAAGCGACCTAATTCTTCATTCATCTCTGTACAATCAATTTTGGGAAATAGTGGTTTGTAAAATCAATCGCTATTCTTATAGATATGGGTTTTTCAGAATCATCTTAGCAGTCAATCAAATATGGTTTTTAATGGATGATGTGAGGTGTTGATGTTTTTTTCCGATGTGCTATTGACTATCGATAGGTATTAATTTTTTTTTATGTTCTAATCGATTACTATAGCTTAATGATTATGTGAATATTGTATTTTTAGTTTGTATCTAATCAGATATCTATCTGAATTATTAACACTGAAATTGAATTGTACTATCAATTCTAAAGGAATGAGGAATAAACATGATCATCGTTAGGCTCAAAGATGCAACTAAAGTCTGGTCTGTTAGTTTTGGTACTGGTGGTGCTTCTGGAATTGGTATATCTTTCTTTAATTTCAAATCCTTCTATATTGTTATTTAGAGTAATTCCCAACTTAGATTGGATATTTGTTTACTTGTGTTGATTATGTAATAAAGTTGAGGTTTTTTTTTAACACAATTGTAGTTGAGAGATATACAATAGCTCAGGGTTAACTATTTTTTCGAGTTTGAAATAAATTCGAATTTGAAGCAGAACTTAAAATCTGAGTTAAAATTATGGGAAATGACAGCTATCAAATATAAATTTTACGTGAGATCTGTTATCATGATTGCCTTTATATGTTTTGTTGTTTAACTTTATTTTACATGGAGGACAAGACAATAATGAAATAATGACAATGAGGTGAACTACTTACATTTACATGATGCACACCTTCTATCTATTAAAAGCTACAAGGAAATGCAGTAAACAATCAATGATAGATTCACATTAGACATAAATTTGGTTATTTTCACATCTGGTTATTTCAGTTTTGACAATGATATTTTCGTTTCATGGCTTATTTGACTCCCTTTCATGCAATCATTGATGTTGAATAACATTTAAGCTTTTGTGATCGTATTTTAACTTTTCAAATTTTGTAGTCTAATGTCTGTATCACCTTAAGTGCTTATCAAAATTGGATTCTGCTATGTATAATGTCTACTTAGGTTTTAGTCAACTATGGTTACAAGTTAACATACTATAAATACTATAAATGTGGTAGTAATAAATTGAGAATAATCGTTCTTTTTCGATTTTAGTTTTCGAGTAAACTTAAAGTTTGACATCATTTTGATTATGACACAGATGACCTGTATTTATTATTTTTCCTCTTCTTAATAACTACACTTCACTGATTCTATAGTGCCAATTTGTACCCATTCTGACTATAACACATATCATGATTAGTTTTTTTTTTCTTTTGCAGCAAAAGAGAGTAAACTAATGAGGCTGCAGATTCTACTGGCGGTGAAGCATGCATTATACAACCAAAAAATGATGGAGCATAACATGGTTGATGGGTCGAATTGGGTTATGTTTGATAGACGGATACAATATTTACGAAATTAAAATGGGTCAGTTTGAATGGTTTATCAAGTTGAAATTTTCATAAAGGGTGATCCAACGCATAAATAAATTAAGTTTACTCTATTCTTGATGGTCACCTAAAAATTCATGTAATATGTAAAACACGTGGCACCTCCAGATTCATTCTCACCAAATCCTTTTTTCTCAGAATTTTGAATTAAAAAACTCAATAATTATGTGAGTCTGACGCGTGTCCCTCTTTATTCCATAACTGTACCATCTCCTCATTTAACGTCATCTTCATCTGTACCCCTATTCTCTCTCTCTCTCTCTCTCTCTCTCTCTTCAAAAATAAAAAAACCCCTAAGATTGATATCTCTCATCCAGATCATCGCGTTTTAAGTCAGTTACCCCAAAATCAGCAGCTATACAATCTATACTCTGTAAACAAATTGAAAAAATGTATGCGATCTCCAAGAAGTAGCTGTTTCAGTGGTCATAGCGGTGACGATCGAAGCAGCGGCGGCCGGTTCGACGGCGAACGAAGCAGTGGTTGCCGTATCGATTTAATATCCCAAAAGTTTCAATCATCGGAATATCTGAATGAACTCTAAAATAACACCGATCGTTTCATTCACCGATCGAATGAACTCCGAAATTCATCAATCAATCACACTGAAGATGAAAAAATCAAACCTTGAAAATCAATATCTCATCAATTTCATCGACCGATTAGGTTTGCTGGCATAACGTAGAATGATATTCCCTCAAATTGTACATGACTCTGCAAAATTGACTCAGCTTTCTTTTGTGTTGGATATTCATGCTCAATGTAAAGCGACCTAATTCTTCATTCATCTCTGTACAATCAATTTTGGGAAATAGTGGTTTGTAAAATCAATCGCTATTCTCATAGATATGGGTTTTTCAGAATCATCTTAGCAGTCAATCAAATATGGTTTTTAATGGATGATGTGAGGTGTTGATGTTTTTTTCCGATGTGCTATTGACTATCGATAGGTATTAATTTTTTTTTATGTTCTAATCGATTACTATAGCTTAATGATTATGTGAATATTGTATTTTTAGTTTGTATCTAATCAGATATCTATCTGAATTATTAACACTGAAATTGAATTGTACTATCAATTCTAAAGGAATGAGGAATAAACATGATCATCGTTAGGCTCAAAGATGCAACTAAAGTCTGGTCTGTTAGTTTTGGTACTGGTGGTGCTTCTGGAATTGGTATATCTTTCTTTAATTTCAAATCCTTCTATATTGTTATTTAGAGTAATTCCCAACTTAGATTGGATATTTGTTTACTTGTGTTGATTATGTAATAAAGTTGAGGTTTTTTTTTAACACAATTGTAGTTGAGAGATATACAATAGCTCAGGGTTAACTATTTTTTCGAGTTTGAAATAAATTCGAATTTGAAGCAGAACTTAAAATCTGAGTTAAAATTATGGGAAATGACAGCTATCAAATATAAATTTTACGTGAGATCTGTTATCATGATTGCCTTTATATGTTTTGTTGTTTAACTTTATTTTACATGGAGGACAAGACAATAATGAAATAATGACAATGAGGTGAACTACTTACATTTACATGATGCACACCTTCTATCTATTAAAAGCTACAAGGAAATGCAGTAAACAATCAATGATAGATTCACATTAGACATAAATTTGGTTATTTTCACATCTGGTTATTTCAGTTTTGACAATGATATTTTCGTTTCATGGCTTATTTGACTCCCTTTCATGCAATCATTGATGTTGAATAACATTTAAGCTTTTGTGATCGTATTTTAACTTTTCAAATTTTGTAGTCTAATGTCTGTATCACCTTAAGTGCTTATCAAAATTGGATTCTGCTATGTATAATGTCTACTTAGGTTTTAGTCAACTATGGTTACAAGTTAACATACTATAAATACTATAAATGTGGTAGTAATAAATTGAGAATAATCGTTCTTTTTCGATTTTAGTTTTCGAGTAAACTTAAAGTTTGACATCATTTTGATTATGACACAGATGACCTGTATTTATTATTTTTCCTCTTCTTAATAACTACACTTCACTGATTCTATAGTGCCAATTTGTACCCATTCTGACTATAACACATATCATGATTAGTTTTTTTTTCTTTTGCAGCAAAAGAGAGTAAACTAATGAGGCTGCAGATTCTACTGGCGGTGAAGCATGCATTATACAACCAAAAAATGATGGAGCATAACATGGTTGATGGGTCGAATTGGGTTATGTTTGATAGACGGATACAATATTTACGAAATTAAAATGGGTCAGTTTGAATGGTTTATCAAGTTGAAATTTTCATAAAGGGTGATCCAACGCATAAATAAATTAAGTTTACTCTATTCTTGATGGTCACCTAAAAATTCATATAATATGTAAAACACGTGGCACCTCCAGATTCATTCTCACCAAATCCTTTTTTCTCAGAATTTTGAATTAAAAAACTCAATAATTATGTGAGTCTGACGCGTGTCCCTCTTTATTCCATAACTGTACCATCTCCTCATTTAACGTCATCTTCATCTGTACCCCTATTCTCTCTCTCTCTCTCTCTCTCTCTCTCTCTCTCTCTCTTCAAAAATAAAAAAACCCCTAAGATTGATATCTCTCATCCAGATCATCGCGTTTTAAGTCAGTTACCCCAAAATCAGCAGCTATACAATCTATACTCTGTAAACAAATTGAAAAAATGTATGCGATCTCCAAGAAGTAGCTGTTTCAGTGGTCATAGCGGTGACGATCGAAGCAGCGGCGGCCGGTTCGACGGCGGACGAAGCAGTGGTTGCCGTATCGATTTAATATCCCAAAAGTTTCAATCATCGGAATATCTGAATGAACTCTAAAATAACACCGATCGTTTCATTCACCGATCGAATGAACTCTGAAATTCATCAATCAATCACACTGAAGATGAAAAAATCAAACCTTGAAAATCAATATCTCATCAATTTCATCGACCGATTAGGTTTGCTGGCATAACGTAGAATGATATTCCCTCAAATTGTACTTGAGACTGCAAAATTGACTCAGCTTTCTTTTGTGTTGGATATTCATGCTCAATGTAAAGCGACCTAATTCTTCATTCATCTCTGTACAATCGATTTTGGGAATTAGTGGTTTGTAAAATCAATAGCTATTCTCATAGATATGGGTTTTTCAGAATCATTTTAGCAGTCAATCGAGTATGGTTTTTAATGGATGCTGTGAGGTGTTGATGTTTTTTTCCGATGTGCTATTGACTATCGATAGGTATTAATTTTTTTTTATGTTCTAATCGATTACTATAGCTTAATGATTATGTGAATATTGTATTTTTAGTTTGTATCTAATCAGATATCTATCTGAATTATTAACACTGAAATTGAATTGTACTATCAATTCTAAAGGAATGAGGAATAAACATGATCATCGTTAGGCTCAAAGATGCAACTAAAGTCTGGTCTGTTAGTTTTGGTACTGGTGGTGCTTCTGGAATTGGTATATCTTTCTTTAATTTCAAATCCTTCTATATTGTTATTTAGAGTAATTCCCAACTTAGATTGGATATTTGTTTACTTGGGTTGATTATGTAATAAAGTTGAGGTTTTTTTTTAACACAATTGTAGTTGAGAGATATACAATAGCTCAGGGTTAACTATTTTTTCGAGGTTTGAAATAAATTCGAATTAGAAGCAGAACTTAAAATCTGAGTTAAAATTATGGGAAATGACAGCTATCAAATATAAATTTTACGTAAGATCTGTTATCATGATTGCCTTTATATGTTTTGTTGTTTAACTTTATTTTACATGGAGGACAAGACAATAATGAAATAATGACAATGAGGTGAACTACTTACATTTACATGATGCACACCTTCTATCTATTAAAAGCTACAAAGAAATGCAGTAAACAATCAATGATAGATTCACATTAGACATAAATTTGGTTATTTTCACATCTGGTTATTTCAGTTTTGACAATGATATTTTCGTTTCATGGCTTATTTGACTCCCTTTCATGCAATCATTGATGTTGAATAACATTTAAGCTTTTGTGATCGTATTTTAACTTTTCAAATTTTGTAGTCTAATGTCTGTATCACCTTAAGTGCTTATCAAAATTGGATTCTGCTATGTATAATGTCTACTTAGGTTTTAGTCAACTATGGCTACAAGTTAACATACTATAAATACTATAAATGTGGTAGTAATAAACTGAGAATAATCGTTCTTTTTCGATTTGAGTTTCCAAGTAAACTTAATGTTTGACATCATTTTGATTATGACACAGATGACCTGTATTTATTATTTTTCCTCTTCTTAATAACTACACTTCACTGATTCTATAGTGCCAATTTGTACCCATTCTGACTATAACACATATCATTATTAGTTTTTTTTTCTTTTGCAGTAAAAAAGAGTAAACTAATGAGGGTGCAGATTCTACTGGCGGTGAAGCATGCATTAAACAACCAAAAAGTGATGGAGCATAACATGGTTGATGGGTCAAATTGGGTTATGTTTGATAGACAGATACAATATTTACGAAATTAAAATGGGTCAGTTTGAATGGTTTATCAAGTTGAAATTTTCATAAAGTGTGATCCAACGCATAAATAAATTAAGTTTACTCTATTCTTGATGGTCACCTAAAAATTCATGTAATATGTAAAACACGTGGCACCTCCAGATTCATTCTCACCAAATCTTTTTTTTCTCAGAATTTTGAATTAAAAAACTCAATAATTATGTGAGTCTGACGCGTGTCCCTCTTTATTCCATAACTGTACCATCTCCTCATTTAACGTCATCTTCATCTGTATCCTCTACACCCTATTCTCTCTCTCTCTCTCTCTCTCTCTCTCTCTCTCTCTCTCTCTTCAAAAATAAAAAAACCCTAAGATTGATATCTCTTATCCAGATCATCACGTTTTAATTCAGTTACCCCAAAATCAGTAGCTATACAATCTATACTCTGTAAACAAATTGAAAAAATGTATGCGATCTCCAAGAAGTGGCTGTTTCAGTGGTCATAGCGGTGACGATAGAAGCAGCAGCGGCCGATTCGACGGCGGACGAAGCTGTGGTTGCCGTATCGATTTAATATCCCAAAAGTTTCAATCGTCAGAATATCTGAATGAACTCTAAAATAACACCGATCGTTTCATTCACCGATCGAATGAACTCTGAAATTCATCAATCAATCACACTGAAGATGAAAAAATCAAACCTTGAAAATCAATATCTCATCAATTTCATCGACCGATTAGGTTTGCTGGCATAACGTAGAATGATATTCCCTCAAATCGTACATGACTCTGCAAAATTGACTCAGCTTTCTTTTGTGTTGGATATTCATGCTCAATGTAAAGCGACCTAATTCTTCATTCATCTCTGTACAATCGATTTTGGGAATTAGTGGTTTGTAAAATCAATAGCTATTCTCATAGATATGGGTTTTTCAGAATCATCTTAGCAGTCAATCCAATATGCTTTTTAATGGATGCTGTGTGGTGTTGATGTTTTTTTCCGATGTGCTATTGACTATCGATAGGTATTAATTTTTTTTTTTTTATGTTCTAATCGATTACTATAGCTTAATGATTATGTGAATATTGTATTTTTAGTTTGTATCTAATCAGATATCTATCTGAATTATTAACACTGAAATTGAATTGTACTATCAATTCTAAAGGAATGAGGAATAAACATGATCATCGTTAGGCTCAAAGATGCAACTAAAGTCTGGTCTGTTAGTTTTGGTACTGGTGGTGCTTCTGGAATTGGTATATCTTTCTTTAATTTCAAATCCTTCTATATTATTATTTAGAGTAATTCCCAACTTAGATTGGATATTTGTTTACTTGGGTTGATTATGTAATAAAGTTGAGGTTTTTTTTTAACACAATTGTAGTTGAGAGATATACAATAGCTCAGGGTTAACTATTTTTTCGAGGTTTGAAATAAATTCAAATTTGAAGCAGAACTTAAAATCTGAGTTAAAATTATGGGAAATGACAGTTATCAAATATAAATTTTACGTGAGATCTGTTGAAAGGATCCGTTCATATACATTATAAACGATTCACAATAGTTGATTACATTGCGAGGTATTTGACCTCTATATGATACGTTTTACAAACATTGCATTCGTTTTTAAAAGACAAACTTTCTTTACATCAAAAATTGACGGCATGCATACCATTTCATATTACATCCAACTATAATTGACTTAATATTAATCTTGATGAACTCAACGACTCGAATGCAACGTCTTTCAAAGTATGTCATGAATGACTCCAAGTAATATCCTTAAAATGAGCTAATGCACAGCGGAAGATTTCTTTAATACCTGAGAATAAACATGCTTTAAAGTGTCAACCAAAAGGTTGGTGAGTTCATTAGTTTATCATAATCAATCATTTCCGTAATAGTAATAGACCACAAGATTTCAGTTTCTATAAATATCCGTACACTCGCGAGTGTATAAAAGTATTCTATAAGTTGTAGGCACTCAGTAACAAGCCTTAACGTTCATGTTTTACCCTCTGAAGTACACCAGATCAGGTGTGTTTAAAATAACCTCGAAGTACTAAAGCATCCCATAGTCAGGATGGGGTTTGTCAGGCCCAATAGATCTATCTTTAGGATTCGCACCTACCGTACATAGACAAGTAGTTTAATGTTACCAAGCTAAGGGTATATTTCTGGTTTAAACCCACATAGAATTAGTTTTAGTACTTGTGCCTATTTCGTAAAACATTTATAAAACAGCGCATGTATTCTCAGCCCAAAAATATATATAAAAAGGGAGTAATGAAACTCACCATACTGTATTTCGTAGTAAAAATACATATAACGTCATTTAACAAGTGCAAGGTTGGCCTCGGATTCACGAACCTATATTAATTATATATATTTATATGTTGGTCAATATTTGTCTAACAATTTTTGGTCAAGTCATTGTGTACCACAATCCTAATGCTCGAGACTAATATGCAAAAGTCAACAAAAGTCAACTTAACCCAAAATGACTTCTAAAATTTATACGTGTTTATTATATAACTTAACTATAGTCATTTTATATATTTAAATATATTTATTAGATTTTATAATAATAAAAGTCATTTATTAATAAAAATTTATATTAACGTTTATATATGATAAAATAAACTTTTATATATCTTAAGTAGTAAAATTTATAAAGTTCACTTAATATCGTAAAACTATAGTTTTAAGTATTATTAATGTAATTATATTACGCGTGGTGAAAAATATCTTTGTATCCCCTATTTATTTGATAAAATAATATTGATCATAATAATAATAAGTAAAAGTTGTATTATTTTGTAATAATAATTATTATTATTCTATAAAAAAATAATAATATTTATATTTACTAAAAATGTTATTATGATAAAATGATAATACTAACATAATAGTAATAATGATATTTTATAATAACAATGATATTTCTATTAAAATAATAACGACGATAGTAATAATAATCATTTTAACAATAATACTAAAATTCAGTTGACTATAACTTCTAATCCGTTCATCGAAACCTTTCGATATCTAAATGAAAAGTTCTTAATTTTTCTCTAGCTTTTCAATGACATGTATATCATATACCCTATCTCCGTAGCATATGTATCTAATTCAGGATTCAACAAACCTATCTAAGGACAATATCGAATGTACAAGCATGCATAATCCTATATACTCGAGCACTAGTCAGGGATACACTATTGAAATATAAAAGTTAAGTTATGAGTGCTCACGTATCAATATTGAGATTCAATATTGCAGGAAAGTACGTAGACGAAACGAAAATGATAAACGTTAGGTTGACCTCACGAGCAATACCCTCGATCAATACCCATAACCTCCATAGCTATAACCCATAATTTCCTTAGCTCTATCCCGTTTGAAAACTTATTTTAAAATCGTCTGAATATAACTCCGTCGTAGTATTTTATGTATACTAATAATATCTTGAAATAATACAAAGAAAATATATATATGTGTAATTCGATTGAGAGAGTTTAGAGAAATATATTTTCAAGTTTCTATGAAATAATAAAACCTATTGAATTCTATTTATAATAGATTTTTGAATTATTAAAGTGAATTATTAAAGTATGAATTATTAAAGTGAATTATTAAAGTATGAATTATTAAAGTGAATTATTAAAGTATGAATTATTAAAGTGAATTATTAAAGTATGAATTATTAAAGTGAATTATTAAAGTATGAATTATTAAAGTGAATTATTAAAGTATGAATTATTAAAGTGAATTATTAAAGTATGAATTATTAAAGTTAAAGTAAATTAAAAGTAAAGTAAAGGTAAATTTAAAGTATAGTAAAAGTATAAAACTATGTACGTATAATACGCGTATAAATATATATAATATTAATTTAAATCGTTATATATATTTGATAAAATAAAATATAAATATCGTTATTTTATCATACTAGTTAAGTAATGAGTGGTCAAAAAGAATAGATTTCTTAAATCACAGTGGACCTCATAACATAGGCCCGTAATCATATCATAATGTATCTGATAATTCAATCATTTGATATTATCTCTTAATTCTGTCAATAAATATATCGAAACAAATACGTTCATGTAAAGTATCATATATCTAATACTTTATTAATGTTTTCAGTTAATATTATATATTATATATACATATCTATATACACATAATTGTTCGTGAATCGTCGAACACGGTCAAAGGATAATTGATTACATGAATGTAGTTCCAAACTTTTTGAGATTCAACATTACAAATTCTGCTTATCGTGTCGGAAACATATAAAGGTTAAGTTTAAATTTGGTCGGAAATTTTCGGGTCGTCACAGTACCTACCCGTTAAAGAAATTTCGTCCCGAAATTTGATCGAGGTCGTCATGGCTAACTATAAAAATGTTTTCATGATGAATATGAGTTGATAAATAGAGTTTTATCATCATTGAGTAATATAGATAAAACAATTTGATTACGCGAAGAGTATAAGTGAAGCTATCGCAAGAGAGTGAAATGAGTAAACGTATATTTATTTTAACCGATGACGTAGTTATGATTGATTTCCAGAATTCATTGGATTTAAAGAAAATCTTTGCAATAAGATTTGGTTCTTCGGCGATTAAGAAAATCATGACCTTCTTTGATTAAATGCGATGATCTGTCTCGATTTCTCTGTCTGATATTTTACTATAAATCCACCCCCTTCGTTTCTTTATTTCCACAGCTCACACCTTCTAGTCTTTCTCCCCAATTCATACTTTAAAGCATTCGTTAATATGCTTCATCCAGTATTGATTCTTGATATACTCTTAACTTTCATATCTGTCATTCTTCTTTTTCATCTACCACCGGAGGAAGTTATTTTCTTCTACCATTACCTTGGAGTTATTGTGTTTTTCATTCTCTCGTGTCTTTATATTGCTATATGAATCGATATACACGGTTTGTAATTTCGAGGTTGTTATCGGGCTTTATATTCTCCATTATATTTCGGAGCTTCATGCTTTCATTTTCTCTTCCCAGCCTTAAGTCAAGCGGATAATGGTCCAGAATTCGTAGATATGAATTTTTGGATGAACATAGTTAATGTTCCAAGAAGAAAATCGTAATGGCACGATCTTAATTTGGCAACTTACTAGAATATCTGAAAATATAGAGCTATCATGATGATATGTTCTTAATATGTTTGGAAATTGGGTAGAATGTAAGAGTCGTGTAAATAGTACATGATGACGGTATGTTCTATGAATCATCACGTTCCATTAGAAACTCAGCATGACTTACTGTAATATAATCACGTTGATCAAGTGTCATTATATTATACTAACTCATGTTTCAGTTCCCAACACTGCTTTAAAAACATTCCTATTTTAAATTCGAATTTTTTTCTTCTTCAGAATTTAGAAACTAACACAGTTTCTTTTTATGTTGTAACGCAGATATTGCGAAGAGATAAAAGATTTCGGATAAGAATAGTTGTGAAAAAATCTTCAGGAATATCGAAGATATTTATAATAAAAGATACGATAATATCTTAGAATTCTTAACATAGATGGATGATGAAGAAGATTTATCTGTGAAGGTTTAGAATAAGAAGTAAGGTGTTTGCTAACGATTTCAGTAGACACTGAAACATTTGGATCCTTTGAAGACAGGTTTAGTCTTTGTGATTTGTCCACAGCCTCCTTCATGGTCTGCTCAATCCATTTTCCAGTTTCAAACCTTCTCTTTTTCTCAGCTTTACCACCATACTATTCTTTATCATCAAACTTTTGACTGTTAAAGTCGTTTACCGTTTTTGCTGCTTCATCAGCATTTTTCCAATTTCGGAGAACTAGTTCATAGTTTGGGATGTTTTTCAGAAAATTCACATTCGAAGTATGTAAGTCTAGGAGATAGACGTTATATGTATACATATAACTTTTAACGTAAAATTGTCGCGAAATTCAAAATACTGATTGCTAATTCCCAGTAATTGGTGTGACAATTATTGTTACAAGATGTAGGTGAGTACATGATGGGGTTTTAATGAATAAGTAGAGTGGATTTTCGGAGAGGCTTAAGTCGAAGGTTAATGAAGTTGTTAATAAGTTTACTGCTAATGTGACGAGATATGAAAGGTTCCCCGGTAACCATGATGAAGGGTTTATTCGTATAAACAAATGAAGGTGATTTGCTGGAGCTGTGACAAAACTGTCTATATTGGAAAGAGATTGAAAAATTATATTTGGTAATAAATATCAAAGGATCTGACATGGATACATGTTAAACTATAACTTTGGTTTCGAGAGCTTTTCAGGTGCATGACAGTGGGTAATGTGTGGTTGGATAATCATCTCGCATGTCTTTAGGAATTTTGAAGTGTTTGAACACATATTGTAATTGTTAATATACATATGATGTTCTAAGATTTTGAATGATACAAATATTTTTGTGAGTTCCATGAATAGAAATGAGGTTCTAGGACAGTTTTGAAGTCAAAGTACAGTTTTGAAAGATGTAGGAATCTAAGAGTGATGATTTCGGTTATATCTTGAATTGAATTCTGAGATTTTAAAATCAGAATATGTAATTAGATTTTGAATGAGTATGGTTGTTTTGATTTCTATAAAAGAATGTATATTGTTGTGAAAGTAGGGAGTATAATGGATGACTTGCTGAATTAGATTCGAAGAATGTAACATATTAATTGTGAATTTATATATCTCTCGGGTATTACCTACCCGTTAAAAAAAAAATTCACAATTAATATTTTGTACAAAATAATATTATTACAGTCTTTATGGAAATATATATGTGTATATTTCTTCAGATGTAATATAGATTTAATGAGTTAATATTAAATTAAACTCATTTGATTTATGGTTAAGGCTAGGATAGATAATTTCTAAACTTTAGAAATTACATAATCGCCGTAGAATATTTCCCCAATGAAGTTATGAATCAATACTTAATCGTTGTGGTATTCCTTGGTATCTACATGGCGTATGACGTCGATGCTCGTGGGACAGATTGTGAAGTTGAGGTTTGCGATGCGGTTGTTGTTGGTGGTGGTAATGGTACTGTTGATGGTGGTACTGGTTATGCTGTTGGTGCTGCTGCTGATGTTTGTAACCTTTGCACCATATTCTCCAAAGCCACTACCCGAGCGCGAAGCTCGTTGACTTCTTCTATTACACCGGGGTGATTGTCGGTTCGGTCGAGCGGATAAATAAGATCTAGAATTTGGTGTAGTATATAATCATGACGAGATACTCTGGAAATGAGAGAGAAAATGGTGTTTCAGACAGGTTCGCCAGTAAGTGCTTCAGGTTCATTGCCAAGAGGGCAATGTGGTGGATGAAAGGGATCACCTTCTTCTTGTCTCCAATGGTTAAGTAGATTACGAACCCATCCCCAAATCATCCAGAATAGATGATGGCTAATTGGTTGATCCATTCCGGTCACGCTGCTTTCGGAGCTCATGTGGAAATCCATATCGGCATAGCTGTCGGAATCCGAGGAACTCAAACTGGTTGAGGGATCCATCTTGTATGATCAGGGAAAGAATTTTTTTGTATGAAATAGATTGTAGAATTTAGATTTGGTATTCTTCAATACATAATTTACATATGTATATATAATACCAAAATCCCATAAATTACGGAGGAATCTTTGAAAGATGTCAGTCAAAGTTCACAGTAACAGATATGCTAAGATAAGAATTCGTCTATACACAATTATGCAATAAATGTAGGAAAACGCGTCTAGACTTAAGAATGATAAGCAGGTAATTTCCTAAGGGTGGTAAGTAGATGATTTCAGACTAAAAATGATAAGCAAAACTTTTGACATGCAGACACGGTCGAAGTCCAGACTCACTGATGCATCTTAACAACTATTAGTTAGACACACTAATGCAAGACCTGGTTCGCTAAGACCACCGCTCTGATACCAACTGAAAGGATCCGTTCATATATATTATAAATGATTTACAATAGTTGATTACATCGCGAGGTATTTGACCTCTATATGATACGTTTTACAAACATTGCATTCGTTTTTAAAAGACAAACTTTCTTTACATCAAAAAATGACGGCATGCATACCATTTCATATTACATCCAACTATAATTGACTTAATATTAATCTTGATGAACTCAACGACTCGAATGCAACGTCTTTCAAAGTATGTCATGAATGACTCCAAGTAATATCCTTAAAATGAGCTAATGCACAGCGGAAGATTTCTTTAATACCTGAGAATAAACATGCTTTAAAGTGTCAACCAAAAGGTTGGTGAGGTCATTAGTTTATCATAATCAATCATTTCCGTAATAGTAATAGACCACAAGATTTCAGTTTCTATAAATATCCGTACACTCGCGAGTGTATAAAAGTATTCTATAAGTTGTAGGCACCCGGTAACAAGCCTTAACGTTCATGTTTTACCCTCTGAAGTACACCAGATCAGGTGTGTTTAAAATAACCTCGAAGTACTAAAGCATCCCATAGTAAGGATGGGGTTTGTCAGGCCCAATAGATCTATCTTTAGGATTCGCGCCTACCGTACATAGACAAGTAGTTTAATGTTACCAAGCTAAGGGTATATTTCTGGTTTAAACCCACATAGAATTAGTTTTAGTACTTGTGCCTATTTCGTAAAACATTTATAAAACAGCGCATGTATTCTCAGCCCAAAAATATATATAAAAAGGGAGTAATGAAACTCACCATACTGTATTTCGTAGTAAAAATACATATAACGTCATTTAACAAGTGCAAGGTTGGCCTCGGATTCACGAACCTATATTAATTATATATATTTATATGTTGGTCAATATTTGTCTAACAATTTTTGGTCAAGTCATAGTGTACCACAATCCTAATGCTCGAGACTAATATGCAAAAGTCAACAAAAGTCAACTTAACCCAAAATGACTTCTAAAATTTATACGTGTTTATTATATAACTTAACTATAGTCATTTTATATATTTAAATATATTTATTAGATTTTATAATAATAAAAGTCATTTATTAATAAAAATTTATATTAACGTTTATATATGATAAAATATACTTTTATATGTCTTAAGTAGTAAAATTTATAAAGTTCACTTAATATCGTAAAACTATAGTGGTAAGTATTATTAATGTAATTATATTACGCGTGGTGAAAAATATCTTTGTATCCCCTATTTATTTGATAAAATAATATTGATCATAATAATAATAAGTAAAAGTTGTATTATTTTGTAATAATAATTATTATTATTCTATAAAAAAATAACAATATTTATATTTACTAAAAATGTTATTATGATAAAATGATAATACTAACATAATAGTAATAATGATATTTTATAATAACAATGATATTTCTATTAAAATAATAACGACGATAGTAATAATAATCATTTTAACAATAATACTAAAATTCAGTTGACTATAACTTCTAATCCGTTCATCGAAACCATTCGATATCTAAATGAAAAGTTCTTAATTTTTCGCTAGCTTTCCAATGACATGCATATCATATACCCTATCTCAGTAGCATATGTATCTAATTCAGGATTCAACAAACCTATCTAAGGACAATATCGAATGTACAAGCATGCATAATCCTATATACTCGAGCACTAGTCAGGGATACACTATTGAAATATAAAAGTTAAGTTATGAGTGCTCACGTATCAATATTGAAATTCAATATTGCAGGAAAGTACGTAGACGAAACGAAAATGATAAACGTTAGGTTGACCTCACGAGCAATACCCTCGATCAATACCCATAACCTCCATAGCTATAACCCATAATTTCCTTAGCTCTATCCCGTTTGAAAACTTATTTTAAAATCGTCTGAATATAACTCCGTCGTAGTATTTTATGTATACTAATAATATCTTGAAATAATACAAAGAAAATATATATATGTGTAATTCGATTGAGAGAGTTTAGAGAAATATATTTTCAAGTTTCTATGAAATAATAAAACCTATTAAATTCTATTTATAATAGATTTTTGAATTATTAAAGTGAATTATTAAAGTATAAATTATTAAAGTGAATTATTAAAGTATGAATTATTAAAGTGAATTATTAAAGTATGAATTATTAAAGTGAATTATTAAAGTATGAATTATTAAAGTGAATTATTAAAGTAAATTATTAAAGTATGAATTATTAAAGTGAATTATTAAAGTATGAATTATTAAAGTGAATTATTAAAGTTAAAGTAAAGTAAAAGTAAAGTAAAGGTAAAGTTAAAGTATAGTAAAAGTATAAAACTATGTACGTATAATACGCGTATAAATATATATAATATTAATTTAAATCGTTATATATATTTGATAAAATAAAATATAAATATCGTTATTTTATCATACTAGTTAAGTAATGAGTGGTCAAAAAGAATAGATTTCTTAAATCACAGTGGACCTCATAACATAGGCCCGTAATCATATCATAATGTATCTGATAATTCAATCATTTGATGTTATCTCTTAATTCTGTCAATAAATATATCGAAACAAATACGTTCATGTAAAGTATCATATATCTAATACTTTGTTAATGTTTTCAGTTAATATTATATATTATATATACATATCTATATACACATAATTGTTCGTGAATCGTCGAACACAGTCAAAGGATAATTGATTACATGAATGTAGTTCCAAACTTTTTGAGATTCAATATTACAAATTCTGCTTATCGTGTCGGATTCATATAAAGGTTAAGTTTAAATTTGGTCGGAAATTTTCGGGTCGTCACATCTGTTATCATGATTGCCTTTATATGTTTTGTTGTTTAACTTTATTTTACATGGAGGACAAGACAACAATGAAATAATGACAATGAGGTGAACTACTTACATTTACATGATGCACACATTCTATCTATTAAAAGCTACAAAGAAATGCAGTAAACAATCAATGATAGATTCACATTAGACATAAATTTGGTTATTTTCACATCTGGTTATTTCAGTTTTGACAATGATATTTTCATTTCATGGCTTATTTGATTCCCTTTCATGCAATCATTGATGTTGAATAACATTTAAGCTTTTGTGATCGTATTTTAACTTTTCAAATTTTGTAGTCTAATGTCTGTATCACCTTAAGTGCTTATCAAAATTGGATTCTGCTATGTATAATGTCTACTTAGGTTTTAGTCAACTCTGGTTACAAGTTAACATACTATAAATACTATAAATGTGGTAGTAATAAACTGAGAATAATCGTTCTTTTTCGATTTGAGTTTCCGAGTAAACTTAATGTTTGACATCATTTTGATTATGACACAGATGACCTGTATTTATTATTTTTTCTCTTCTTAATAACTACACTTCACTGATTCTATAGTGCCAATTTGTACCCATTCTGACTATAACACATATCATTATTAGTTTTTTTTTTCTTTTGCAGCAAAAGAGAGTAAACTAATGAGGCTGCAGATTCTACTGGCGGTGAAGCATGCATTAAACAACCAAAAAGTGATGGAGCATAACATGGTTGATGGGTCGAATTGGGTTATGTTTGATAGACAGATACAATATTTACGAAATTAAAATGGGCCAGTTTGAATGGTTTATCAAGTTGAAATTTTCATAAAGTGTGATCCAACGCATAAATAAATTAAGTTTACTCTATTCTTGATGGTCACCTAAAAATTCATGTAATATGTAAAATACGGGATGTTAAGGTAACTGATTTTGATGATGCAAGAGTAAAGGCTCAGACTGGTGTTATGACAACATAAACTAGGACATACCAGTTGACAAATCCTGAGGTATGTCTTCTATAGTGAGCTTTCTTAATATACTTATTTTTAAAATTTACATGTGTTACTACTGTCTAACCATAAACACTTTGTTAATACATCAAAAAATATAGTTAAAGTGATGTTCTACTAAAGGGTTTTTTTTGTTTACATTTATTTGAATATGGATATGAATTATCGTAAAGGTATTAAACAACATCTCAGCTCGTGAGTGATGTAGTAGGCTTAATCTCAGTCCGGTGTCGACTCCATTAATAAATATCACATATTTGTGTATTACATATAGGTAGAGATTTAAATTGATTCCTATATAGAAGTAACAAATATAGTATTTGTTATGATTGTATATACAATACATTATACACTATACACACGCTTTTGGTTAAAATCTCAGTATCCATAAAGAACATCATTGTCGTTTCATGGTTTACAGCATCTCATTTTAACAAACCTTCTTTTTTTTTTACTTTTACTTTTTTTTTACTTATTTACCGTTCGAGTTCCTCATATACCTAATCATCAAATGAGCTTCAAGTTGTATTTAAATAGAATCTAATTGTACATTGAGTTTTTAGTTCTATCTTATTTTGTGTTCATTTGTCGCATACATGGCCGGAATCTTGAATTGTGATATTTTTTTTTATGTTTCTTTTGTGTAATCTTGAACTCGACTATGCAAAGGTTGAGCAGTTCATGGAGTCTATTGAGCATAACTACCGTTTCGAATTTATCATGGGCTCATGGCTATGACTTCCTATTATGCCTGGCAAACAGGTCAGGTTGGTTAGGTTTGGGTAACGGGTCAAAATGATTTTGGGTTGAAATGGGTCATAGGTCAAACGGGTCAATTTTTTAAACGGGTCAAAATGGGTAAGGTTAAGTCGGTTTGGGTAACGGGTCAAAACGGGTCACAGGTCAGGTGGGTCAAATGGGTCAAATGGTTACATCGCTTTTTTACATTTATTACATTATTTTATTTATTATTATTTATTATTTATTATCAATACATAAGAACTATTAATATACATAATAAATGATATAACTATGAATGCTTTCATTAATTTTTGACGGGTGAAACTTATTTTGCTCGACCCATTCACAAAACCCATTAGACCCATTTCTATTTATTGATCTTTGAGTATTGATACCCATTAGAACCGTTCATTTTTTTATAAGACTCAATAGGTTGGAGAGAAACCCATTTGGATCTTTTTTTTTAAGTTTTGATTTACATTGCTAGGCTTAATTTTTCTCAAGACCCAATTGACCTGAAAGCTTGACCCATTTTGTAGTGACCCGGAAAATTTCGACTGATTTTAAACCAAACTCACGATACGATTTAATAATTCTAACACGATAAGCAAAGTCTGTTAGGTTGAATCTCAAAAATTTTGAACTGTTTCATTTATTCATTTGACCTTCGACTGCTCTCGACGATTCTCGAACAATTAATTGTAAATAGATATGTGTGTATGTATATATAAATAATAATTCGAAATATAATTTGAAGTATTATATGTTGTTGTTATTAAAAATTAATAAGATAAAAATAGGATATTATAATAATTATTATAAAGTACATTAAAA
The DNA here is from genome assembly GCF_046630445.1 of Rutidosis leptorrhynchoides. Lineage (NCBI taxonomy): Eukaryota > Viridiplantae > Streptophyta > Magnoliopsida > Asterales > Asteraceae > Rutidosis > Rutidosis leptorrhynchoides. The sequence continues at coordinate 40,251,293 of NC_092339.1, read as the reverse complement.
ATAAATATTAAATGATTGTAATACTCGTTAGACGTTTCGATTATTAATTATAGAAGCTTAATTTGAACTTATATGATTTTAAAATAAACGCTGATCCGGAAATGAGTTCTATAAATTTTAGCCTTACTAAAAATGTATTTAGGATCTAGTTATTTAATTTTAACACTTTTTATATTTTACCCAGAATTGAGAGGGACAGTTGATGTAATTTTTATTTAATAAATTAAGGATCGAATTTTATACCATAATGACTAAAATAAATAAAGATAATTATTATAAAAAAATGGAATTTTTTTGAAGACTTTTTATTCGCCACTGAGTGAACAACGGGGCACGATATAATAGTCCGTGAAAACTGTCGGTAGTTAAATGACAAATACTCGGCTGCTAACTATGTTAAATTTTGTTAATTGATTCCTTCTTTGACTCTTGTGTATGTTATTATATATATATATATATATATATACATATATATTGTGAATCATGTGAATTGTATTATTATTATTATATTATTATTATTATTAATTATTAGTGAGACTTTACAGTTATATCACCATACGCTTATAATTATAATTGAATGAAGGATAAACCTTCTGCAACACCCATTTGACAAACATCAAACAACACTAAACTTTTTCCCTTCTACTTTTGATGTATCATTTATGTTATTTGTCTATCTTATTCTTCTCTCACAAGAACCCATTTGTTTACCAAAACCATCCATTAGTTATCTGTATATATATATATACATATACAACTACACTTAATTATATAACCCATACATATTTATGTATAAGAAACATGAGATATTGATTTACTTAAACATCGCTCGATCCTCTCTTTGATCACAACCATCAACCACCATCAAATCTGCTATTTTATTTTTATTCTGCTCAATTGATGCAGCCTGTTGCCATACAATGGCCTAAGACCACCCATAAACCATAACCCATTATTATTACTATCATCAAACATCACCTTCAATCATTAAACCCTTCAATTGTTCGTGTTGTGTCCTGTCTCCTGCTACCTGATACTAACCTAAACCGAAACCCATATTTGCTCGCTATCGTTGGTCATGAACCAACCCATATAATCACTGAAACAATCAACCATCACCATTTTCATCCAAACCTTGTGAATCATGATCACCATCGTGAACTACCTTCATCCTTCATTTAATCACCACCTTTTAAACCACCAAAACTGCATCATTCTTCTTTCTGTTTATGCAGCTGCAACCACACGACACCACCCATCATCACCTTATTTCGCACCACCACACCCATCGAACTAAACTGCTACTGCTGCAGCTTTTGATTTTCTGTTTCTAGTCACGGTTCAACAACTTAAAACACTCTAGACACCACCACCTATTTTCTATCCCTCTCCTCTTCTCATACGGTTAATGTCAAACCACCACCATCAAAATCATTGTTGATGACGCATGTATGTTCTGTGATGATGAACGATTGAGATGCTACAGATGCATCTCCACTTTTTCCTATTTCTTCTTCTTTAAAATTACAATGAAGGAATGACGCTGTGATTTTTTTTTGTGAATGATAAAAATGAAGGAGACGATGAGATAGATGATGAAAGAACGAAACCCACTTGACTCCTCCAATCATCGGTTTATTTTTCTTCGGGTTTCGGTTTATGATGTTAAAGAGGATGATGAAGTTATAAATGTGAATGGATCGATGTCATTGAAGATGGTTATGAAGGAAATGATGTAAGGTGACATGATAAAGAGCCATAGTATTCCCACTTGTAGTTCCTGTTTAAACCAACTACTTGAGGTATTGATAGGATATTAAACGCAAAAGAAGGAAGTAATAATTATAGATGTTAAATGATTAATGACCAATGCTTATGTATTATGCTTTTGCCTTTTTCCTTATTCCGGTTTCTATTCCACGCAAAAAGTACCAGACACCACATATCGGGCTTATTATTTTGCTATATGGGCTGTTATGATCCTAATATTATAAGTGGGCCGTTATGCATGATGGGCCGAGCTGGGTAATGGGAAGGAGAAATTGTTTTGATCGATCGGAATTGTAAGGAAAGAGAACAGAAAATATTACGGGATACATACATGTAATTTGAGTACAAAGATAGAAGACAGAAATGGAAGAGTGGTGTTGGGCATTTGTGAGCGAATGAGAGGTCGCAGGTTCAATCCTAGCTGGGGGCATTTTTTTTTTTTTAAAAAGAAGCTGAAGCAGAAGGGTAGCTTAAGTATAAAAAATATGAGGTTTAATCGAATAAAACAAATTGGTTCATTGGTTTGAGGTGTTGACGGGTTGCGGGAGGTCACGGGTTCGAGCTTCGTCGTGGGCAATCTTTTTATACAAAGACTTAAAGGGTATACACAATTATATTTTTTTTTATTTTCATTATCGTTATTATTAATTATTATGATTATTATTATTATTATTATGATATTTATTATTAGTTGTTAATGTTATAATTATGATTATAATCATTATTGTTATTAGTGTTATTATTGTTACTATTATTATTATTATTATCATAAATATAATTATTATTAACATTGTCATTACTAATATTATTATTATTTTTGTATTGTGCTTAAGTATTAGTATTATTATTTTGATTATAACTATGATTATTATTATTATTATTTTAATAAAGATAAGAAAGTTTAGGATTAGATCATTAAAAATTAAGACTTGTATCATTTTAAAATTTATAGTATTATGGTTATTATTACCAGTATTATCATTAGTATTAATAATATAAATATTATTATTATCAATTATCAGTATCACGCCTATTAGTATATTTATTATCATAATAAGTATTAGTACTATATAGATATTAAAATCAGTATCATAAATATCATTAACAGTAAAAATTCATATTTTACAGTTATAATTATTATATTCATTATCATTATCATAACCATTAGAATAATTATTAACATTATTATCTTATTTAGTAATAACAAGAATTATCATTATTATCATTTTTACCATTACTAACAATATTAAAAATATACATTTTTTTTAACAAACAAATTATATAAAAATATATTCAATACATATAACATAATGAAATTTATATTTTTCTATACAAAAGGAATATATGAAACACATATATATATTATTAATATAAAATGATATAACTAATAGAATTATATATATATTTATTTGATTACAAATATGTATATTAATAAATACACCAATGATATAGGTTCGTGAATCCAAGGCCAACCCTACACTTGATAAATGACGTCATATGTATTTTTACTATAAAATACAGTATGGTGAGTTCATTTGCTCCCTTTTTACATCATTACATTTTTGGGCTGAGAATACATGCAAATGCTTTATTAACTGTATTACAATATTTATATGCGTGAGTTCATTTGATTCCCTTTTACTCTTTACATTTTTTGGGACTGAGAATACATGCGTTGTTTTTACAACTGCTTTTATTAAATGCTTTTGAAATATATTTCTGCGAATAAATGAAATGCTTTTATAAATGTTTGACGAGATAGACACAAGCAAAACATTCCTCGAATGAATTATGTGGACGTGATAATTGCCACCATTGAATTATGTGGACGTGATAATTGCCACAATTGATATGAATATTTTTCCCCTGATTATTATTGCTTGGTAACCTAAGAATTAGGGAACATCACTAATTTTGAGAATTAGTGCACGCCTAATTGACGCGAATCCTAAAGGTAGCTACCGAGTTTAACACCCCACCCAGAATGTTCACTAGACGGAAGGGCTAGTGGGCGTGGTGTTTAGTACGTCGAAGTTTATATGATTATTATACAGACGAGATGTTCTGTTTTGGGGATATTATTATGCGCATTATATGTTAAGGTCGGTTACCAAGCCAAGTTATGAAAGCAATGAAAAGTGAATGTTATGTATCGAGAGAATGATTTTATACGCATGTTATGTGTATGTTATTTTTGTGCACAAGATACGTGTACGGTTACTAAGATTTATGAAAAATGGTTGCGTACACAAGAAAGGTGTACTGTATTTAAAAGATATCGTATGTACATTACAGGTGGGTATAGGATTCGGGCCCATTTGTACCATGCAGCATTTAAATCTTGTGGTCTATCAAAATGATGAATTTTATTGTTTTATAATAAACCTATGAACTCACCAACCTATTGGTTGACACTTGAAAGCATGTTTATTCTCAGGTATGAAAGAAATCTTTCGCTGTGTATTTGCTCATTGTAAAGACATTATTTGGAGTCGATCATCGCAATGGAACCAGATGTTGGTGACTCCGTCTAGACGGATTAGGACGGGGTATGACACATTTGACTCGAATTTGAGTGTATGGGTCACAATTGCCAGGTCTACTTCCTATAATTTCTGTTTTCATAAAATTAAATTCTATTTTTGTTCTATTTTATCATGATATATGATATATGATAAGGCCCGTACATGCTATGCTTATGTTAGGCTGTCAATTTGTAGGAATAAAATTTAGATATGAGTGTTGGAATGCTAATACGTACATTAGTTAAACATTTGAATTAAACATGAACCTAATATGTTTGCATAGCTGTAATTAATAACTCAAAGCATTAACTGTTAACAAACATACATTTAATTTTCATATGAAATTTTCAGGAGCTTATAAATAATTTCTGTTTTTATTCTAATTTAGATAGGTTAAGGTTATGATAAATTGGTTGTCCTGTCACCCTCTTGCTTACTTTCATTCTGCTATAAATTTTCTGGAAATGCTTGATTCGAAACCTATGCATGAAACAAAGGCCTAACCAAATAAGGTGTTTGTGCATGAAACAAAGGCCTCACCTAATGTACTATACTGCTAAATCAAATAAAAAAATTAGATGTAAATTGAGTAAACTTTTATAAATATTAATACACATGTGTGGTCCATATGTCAGGAAACCTTGACTGAAGAATTATGACGTGCTTTTATTGGAAACTTTTCAAATGGATGTCGACAGTCTCTTCAAAATTATTGGAGAAGCATATGCCGTGCTTTTAGACTCTGTCAAGGTCTGCGTTTTGTAAATTTTTTACATCCTCTTTTTCTTAATGAAAATTTTAGTTTTTTACACCTCATTATACGTTGCAGAGGTCCAAGTATGATCTCGAAGAGGAAAGGTGGGATGACTCAAATATAAACGTATGCAACAATAGTAGCCAAATATCATCCGAGTTTTTCAGTTCTCCGTTTGAGACCAGTAACGTATAAATGTACACTATGAAGGAAGACTTACAAACGGTTTTTGATCTTCAACAAAAACGCAGGTTACTGGGCTATTGGCGTTTGTTATTACCTGACTATTCAAGTAAGTTTGTTGTTTGGTTTCATATTTGCTTTTTGTTCATTTAAGGGTTTGTCTATTCCGACCCATTCATTAGCAAGATGGCTGAAAGCAGGTATGTTTTAATGTTTATAATTTTCATATTTTTTTTAATTTAATTTTAATCAATATTTATACATCAAATGAAATTAAATAATTAAAACTTGATTGTTATTTAAGATTTATGGTTATTTACTTTTCAAATCTATGATAATGTTGTTACTTTTCAAAATTAACAATATTATCGAGAAGGAAATCCGAAATATTAGGTTCATACATCAGATAATAATAGATCTACTACTGCAACAACGGGTTAATTGGGTTAAATTGGACTCAAATGTGATAGCATTAGTTGATGATGATCATCTCAAAGTGAGGGATGAGAGATATCAACCCTGCTTTTGCTCCATATTATGCTCCTCGAGCTGAAATATACTAGCTACTTCATTAAATCGTTTTGTCTCACTCTTCACACTCTGAATTTAAATCAAGTGATTTTTTGTGTTTTACCTTGATATTAAATCATTTATGTGTCATTGTGTTTTTTGGTCAAACGGTGCTACTATTGTCCTTTGTGTTGCATGAAACACTGCTTTCAATTTTAAAGTTGGTTTCTTCAATTATATTGTGCATTCATAGGGATAACTTTTGTTTAAATTCCAATCCTTGAATGTATTTAAGTTGGTTCTTTTGGCATGGCAAGCTTTGTCTATTAACTGAGACCTTGATGATAGCCGTTTGCAGCGAACACCTGAAGGCGGATATAAAGATGGAATTAAAGATATTCTACCTCCAGACGCGAACAAGTATTTGATATATGAGGTTAGTGATGGGAAAGTAGTGAGTTTACTCATTCTCTTATAATTTTGTTTATTATTATTATGACTTCTAATTTCACTATATAATTTGCTTGGTGCTTCAGGTTATGCTTATGTTATAAATGGGAGCGAATAAAACATTTTTACTTGTAATTGATTTTTATACGATCCTTTTGAAGGTCAATCGAGCTTTGCTCATACAGATTCAAAGTATTATTCTCAATTTTGGTATCACGGAGCAAGTCGAGGAAACTAGGTGACAATCGAGTTTTGCTCATACCTAACTTGCTGAATAATGATATTTAAGTTGTTGATCCTTATTTATTTTTTAGTCTTTATATACTATTACTTAAAACCTATTGTTTTAAATATTATTATCCATATTTATTGTTTCATATGTAACATATTCAAGCGTCTAAAATTCATCGTTTACTTTACAACAAATCATGTTTATATCAATTCGTAACTTTATGTTGTGTAATCAATATATGTATAAAATATAATCTATCAAAGTTTTACTAATGTGTGTTGTTTACAAAAACATATTTTACTAATTCAACCACAAAAGTACTTTTGTCACTTTTCCTACAATATCGTTATTTCATATATAAGTTTAAAAACCAAAAAAGTTTACGGATTATGTAGTGACCCGAACTTTTCCATGTTTATATATATTAATTGAGATTGATATTTACATGATTAAATGTTTCCAACATGTTAAGCAATCAAACTTGTTAAGACTTGATTAATTGAAATATGTTTCATATAGACAATTGACCACCCAAGTTGACCGGTGATTCACGAACGTTAAAACTTGTAAAAACTATATGATGATATATATATGGATATATATATAGTTAACATGATACTATGATAAGTAAACATATCATTAAGTATATTAACAATGAACTACATATGTAAAAACAAGACTACTAACTTAATGATTTTTAAACGAGACATATATGTAACGATTATCGTTGTAAAGACATTTAATGTATATATATCATATTAAGAGATATTCATACATGATAATATCATGATAATATAATAATTTAAAATCTCATTTGATATTATAAACATTGGGTTAACAACATTTAACAAGATCGTTAACCTAAAGGTTTCAAAACAACACTTACATGTAACGACTAACGATGACTTAACGACTCAGTTAAAATGTATATACATGTAGTGTTTTAATATGTATTTATACACTTTTGAAAGACTTCCATACACTTATCAAAATACTTCTACTTAACAAAAATGCTTACAATTACATCCTCGTTCAGTTTCATCAACAATTCTACTCGTATGCACCCGTATTCGTACTCGTACAATACACAGCTTTTAGATGTATGTACTATTGGTATATACACTCCAATGATCAGCTCTTAGCAGCCCATGTGAGTCACCTAACACATGTGGGAACCATCATTTGGCAACTAGCATGAATCTCATAAAATTACAAAAATATGAGTAATCATTCATGACTTATTTACATGAAAACAAAATTACATATCCTTTATATCTAATCCATACACCAACGACCAAAAACACCTACAAATACTTTCATTCTTCAATTTTCTTCATCTAATTGATCTCTCTCAAGTTCTATCTTCAAGTTCTAAGTGTTCTTCATAAATTCCAAAAGTTCTAGTTTCATAAAATCAAGAATACTTTCAAGTTTGCTAGCTCACTTTCAATCTTGTAAGGTGATCATCCAACCTCAAGAAATCTTTGTTTCTTACAGTAGGTTATCATTCTAATACAAGGTAATAATCATATTCAAACTTTGGTTCAATTTCTATAACTATAACAATCTTATTTCAAGTGATGATCTTACTTGAACTTGTTTTCGTGTCATGATTCTGCTTCAAGAACTTCGAGCCATCCAAGGATCCGTTGAAGCTAGATCCATTTTTCTCTTTTCCAGTAGGTTTATCCAAGGAACTTAAGGTAGTAATAATATTCATAACATCATTCGATTCATACAGATAAAGCTATCTTATTCGAAGGTTTAAACTTGTAATCACTAGAACATAGTTTAGTTAATTCTAAACTTGTTCGCAAACAAAAGTTAATCCTTCTAACTTGACTTTTAAAATCAACTAAACACATGTTCTATATCTATATGATATGCTAACTTAATGATTTAAAACCTGGAAACACGAAAAACACCGTAAAACCGGACTTACGCCGTCGTAGTAACACCGCGGGCTGTTTTGGGTTAGTTAATTAAAAACTATGATAAACTTTGATTTAAAAGTTGTTATTCTGAGAAAATGATTTTTATTATGAACATGAAACTATATCCAAAAATTATGGTTAAACTCAAAGTGGAAGTATGTTTTCTAAAATGGTCATCTAGACGTCGTTCTTTCGACTGAAATGACTACCTTTACAAAAACGACTTGTAACTTATTTTTCCGACTATAAACCTATACTTTTTCTATTTAGATTCATAAAATAGAGTTCAATATGAAACCATAGCAATTTGATTCACTCAAAACGGATTTAAAATGAAGAAGTTATGGGTAAAACAAGATTGGATAATTTTTCTCATTTTAGCTACGTGAAAATTGGTAACAAATCTATTCCAACCATAACTTAATCAACTTGTATTGTATATTATGTAATCTTGAGATACCATAGACACGTATACAATGTTTCGACCTATCATGTCGACACATCTATATATATTTCGGAACAACCATAGACACTCTATATGTGAATGTTGGAGTTAGCTATACAGGGTTGAGGTTGATTCCAAAATATATATAGTTTGAGTTGTGATCAATACTGAGATACGTATACACTGGGTCGTGGATTGATTCAAGATAATATTTATCGATTTATTTCTGTACATCTAACTGTGGACAACTAGTTGTAGGTTACTAACGAGGACAGCTGACTTAATAAACTTAAAACATCAAAATATATTAAAAGTGTTGTAAATATATTTTGAACATACTTTGATATATATGTATATATTGTTATAGGTTCGTGAATCAACCAGTGGCCAAGTCTTACTTCCCGACGAAGTAAAAATATGTGAAAGTGAGTTATAGTCCCACTTTTAAAATCTAATATTTTTGGGATGAGAATACATGCAGGTTTTATAAATGATTTACAAAATAGACACAAGTACGTGAAACTACATTCTATGGTTGAATTATCGAAATCGAATATGCCCCTTTTTATTAAGTCTGGTAATCTAAGAATTAGGGAACAGACACCCTAATTGACGCGAATCCTAAAGATAGATCTATTGGGCCTAACAAACCCCATCCAAAGTACCGGATGCTTTAGTACTTCGAAATTTATATCATATCCGAAGGGTGTCCCGGAATGATGGGGATATTCTTATATATGCATCTTGTTAATGTCGGTTACCAGGTGTTCACCATATGAATGATTTTTATCTCTATGTATGGGATGTGTATTGAAATATGAAATCTTGTGGTCTATTATTATGATTTGATATATATAGGTTAAACCTATAACTCACCAACATTTTTGTTGACGTTTTAAGCATGTTTATTCTCAGGTGATTATTAAGAGCTTCTGCTGTCGCATACTTAAATAAGGACGAGATTTAGAGTCCATGCTTGTATGATATTGTGTAAAAACTGCATTCAAGAAACTTATTTTGTTGTAACATATTTGTATTGTAAACCATTATGTAATGGTCGTGTGTAAACAGGATATTTTAGATTATCATTATTTGATAATCTACGTAAAGCTTTTTAAACCTTTATTGATGAAATAAAGGTTATGGTTTGTTTTAAAATGAATGCAGTCTTTGAAAAACGTCTCATATAGAGGTCAAAACCTCGCAATAAAATCAATTAATATGGAACGTTTTTAATCAATAAGAACGGGACATTTCAGTTGGTATCCGAGCGTTGGTCTTAGAGAACCAGAATTTTGCATTAGTGTGTCTTATCGAGTTTGTTAGGATGCATTAGTGAGTCTGGACTTCGACCGTGTTTACTTGAAAAATGATTGCTTAACAAATTTTGTTGGAAACTATATATTTTTAACATGTGAATATTATGTGATATATTAATCTCTTAACGCGTTTGATATTATGTGATAGATGTCTACCTCTAGAACAAGTCCCATTGACTCACCTAATAATAATGAAGAGTCAAATGTAAATTGGAATGATTCGTGGACTGATTCACAAGTTCCCGAAGAGGAACCGGAAGAAGAGTCGGAACCAGAAGAAGAATCGGAACCGGAAGAAGAATCGGAACCGGATGAAGAAATAGAACCGGTGGGGCAAATAATAAAACGGTTAAGTAAAAGAAAATCCTCAACCAACCGACCAAGGTTAATTATGGTCAATGGTGTTTCCGCTAAGGAAGCAAAATATTGGGAGGATTACCAATTCTCCGATGAATCGGATTCTGACGAGAATTCCGATGATGTTATAGAAATTACCCCAACTGAATTTAAAAAGGCAAAAGAAAATAATAAGGGAAAGGGCATAAAAATCGAGAAATCTAATTCCAACCCCGATGAACTTTATATGTATCGTCAACCCCCGAAGTCCTTAAGTTGTAACAATGACCCGGGAACCTCTAAACCACCAGGTTTTTCTAAACCAATGTGGATAACGACGACTCGTATTAGGGGAACATCATATATCCCTAGAAACTTGGCAAAACGAACCAAAACCGAAAAAGAAGAAGAAACAAGCGAGTCGGAATAAGATAGTTGTATTTGTGTGGTGTAATATAAGTAATATAGTATGTTTATGCTTTATGATATATGTAAAAATTGCTTGTATTAATAAGTATTTTTTTTTTGAATCTAACTCTTGTCTATTTTACAGTATAAAAACACAAAATGGATAGACAACCCAATATTTTAAGAGACCTACCCGGAGACATGATTGATGAAATCTTGTCTAGAGTCGGTCAGAATTCTTCGGCACAACTATTTAAGGCGAGATCAGTTTGTAAGACATTTGAAGAACGTTCCAAGAATGCCTTGGTTTATAAAAGGCTTTCGTTCGAAAGATGGGGGATATCACATTGGGAAATCCATAAGTTACGATGTGTTTACTTTGACGCATATATTGCGGGGAACCCAAATGCTATTTTACGCAATGGGTTAAGAAATTATTTTGACTCAATATATCCGAATATTGGACTTCGTGATTTAGAAAAAGCGGCTAACATGCAACATAAAGAAGCATGTTATGCTTATGGATTAGTAATGTTCGCTTCTCACCAAAGTGAGAACAAGAACATCGGCCTACAACTATTAAACAAAACGTTCCCACAAATGACGGAGTCGGTAATTGGGGTAAGAAATGAGGTTTTTAGATTGTTACGGGACTGTTGGACATTACGTAACCCTCGTCCCTTTGACGACGTTACAACACGCTGTCTTATCAACGGCCATAATGGTTATGTTCCACAAGACCAAGGATGGGAAGTAGTCCTAGTAAAACCAGAATGCATGACTTGTTTCTGGACGTATGAATTACGTGTCTTTATTGCCTTTGCTGAACGACTTGTGTACTAGCTAGAATTATCTTCAAAACTATCTTGTATCAAAGTTATTGTGTGCTATATTTCATGCTTTATGTAAAATAAGCGGTATTGTAAGTTTGTAAAATATTGTATAAAAGTTTGAACGCGAAATATTATTATAATCAGTTTTTCATATAGAATTGTAGTAGTTGAATTGTATATTAGCTACTAAGTATGAACTTAACGGGTAGGTACTACCCGAATTTAAACTTATAAAACGCTAATATGAAGAAAAAGCTTTTATAAATGAGTTCATATTATGCTACGAAATACTATTAACTACTCTTAATATTCTGTATGATTAACTTGTTCCATTTGACTATTTTTGAAGGAAATGGCACCGACTACTCGACACACCGTGAATATGAATGAAGAGGAATTCCGTACTTTTCTAGCTTCAAACATAGCCGCAGTACAGGCTGCGCTACATACCAACAATAACCTTGGATCTTGCAGTACAGGAAATCGTGTAGGATGCACCTACAAAGAATTCACTGCCTGCAAACCTTTGGAATTTGATGGAACCGAAGGACCGATCGAATTGAAACGGTGGACCGAGAAGGTCGAATTGGTGTTTGCCATAAGTAAGTGTACTGAAGAGGACAAAGTAAAGTACGCTACGCATACCTTCACAGGTTCTGCGTTAACATGGTGGAATACCTATCTAGAGCAAGTGGGACAAGACGATGCGTACTCACTACCGTGGTCAGCATTCAAGCACTTGATGAACGAGAAGTACCGTCCCAGAACCGAGGTCAACAAGCTCAAGACAGAACTTAGAGGGTTACGAACCCAAGGATTTGATATTACCACGTATGAAAGACGATTCACAGAATTATGCCTATTGTGTCCGGGAGCATTCGAAGATGAGGAAGAGAAGATCGACGCGTTTGTGAAAGGATTACCGAAAAGAATCCAAGAAGATATAAGTTCACACGAGCCCGCCTCCATACAACAGGCATGTAGAATGGCTCACAAACTAGTGAACCAGATTGAAGAAAGAATTAAAGAACAGACTGCTGAAGAGGCCAATGTGAAGCAAGTCAAAAGAAAGTGGGAGGAAAACGGTGATAAGAATCACCAATACAACAACAACAGCAATTACAACAATAATCGCAACAATTATCCCAACAATCACAACATCAATCGCAACTACAACAAACGGCCCAACAACAACAACAACAACTACAACAATCATCCCAACAACAATAATAACCACAACAACAACAACAATCAGAAGCAGCTATGCCAAAGGTGTGAAAAGTATCACTCGGGGTTCTGCACCAAATTTTGCAACAAGTGTAAAAGAAATGGTCATAGCGCGGCGAAGTGTGAGGTCTACGGACCAGGGGTTAATAGAACGAAAGGAACAAATGGTGTCAGAACGAGTAATGGCGGAGCAAGTAGTGTCGGAGCAAGTTATGCCAATGTAGTTTGTTATAAATGTGGAAAACCGGGCCACATTATTAGAAATTGCCCGAACCAGGAGAACACGAATGGACAAGGCCGCGAAAGAGTTTTCAATATTAATGCGGCAGAGGCACAGGAAGACCCAGAGCTTGTTACGGGTACGTTTCTTATTGACAATAAATCTGCTTACGTTTTATTTGATTCGGGTGCGGATAGAAGCTATATGAGTAGAGATTTTTGTGCTAAATTAAGTTGTCCATTGACACCTTTGGATAGTAAATTTTTACTCGAATTAGCAAATGGTAAATTAATTTCAGCAGATAATATATGTCGGAATCGAGAAATTAAACTGGTTAGCGAAACATTTAAGATTGACTTGATACCAGTAGAGTTAGGGAGTTTTGATGTGATAATCGGTATGGACTGGTTGAAAGAAGTAAAAGCAGAGATCGTTTGTTACAAAAATGCAATTCGCATTATACGAGAAAAAGGAAAACCCTTAATGGTGTACGGAGAAAAGGGCAACACGAAGCTACATCTTATTAGTAATTTGAAGGCACAAAAACTAATAAGAAAAGGTTGCTATGCTGTTCTAGCACACGTCGAGAAAGTACAAACTGAAGAAAAGAGCATCAATGATGTTCCCGTCGCAAAAGAATTTCCCGATGTATTTCCGAAAGAATTACCGGGATTACCCCCACATCGATCCGTTGAATTTCAAATAGATCTTGTACCAGGAGCTGCACCAATAGCTCGTGCTCCTTACAGACTCGCTCCCAGCGAGATGAAAGAACTACAAAGTCAATTACAAGAACTTTTAGAGCATGGTTTCATTCGACCAAGCACATCACCGTGGGGAGCTCCTGTTTTGTTTGTCAAGAAGAAAGATGGTACATTCAGGTTGTGTATCGACTACCGAGAGTTGAACAAACTTACCATCAAGAACCGCTACCCACTACCGAGAATCGACGACTTATTTGATCAACTACAAGGCTCGTCTGTTTATTCAAAGATTGACTTACGTTCCGGGTATCATCAAATGCGGGTGAAAGAAGATGATATTCCAAAGACTGCTTTCAGAACACGTTACGGTCATTACGAGTTTATGGTCATGCCATTTGGTTTAACTAATGCACCAGCTGTGTTCATGGACCTTATGAACCGAGTGTGTGGACCATACCTTGACAAGTTTGTCATTGTTTTCATTGATGACATACTTATTTACTCAAAGAATGACCAAGAACACGGTGAACATTTGAGAAAGGTGTTAGAAGTATTGAGGAAGGAAGAATTGTACGCTAAGTTTTCAAAGTGTGCATTTTGGTTGGAAGAAGTTCAATTTCTCGGTCACATAGTGAACAAAGAAGGTATTAAGGTGGATCCGGCAAAGATAGAAACTGTTGAAAAGTGGGAAACCCCGAAAACTCCAAAACACATACGCCAGTTTTTAGGACTAGCTGGTTACTACAGAAGGTTCATCCAAGACTTTTCCAGAATAGCAAAACCCTTGACTGCATTAACGCATAAAGGGAAGAAATTTGAATGGAATGATGAACAAGAGAAAGCGTTTCAGTTATTGAAGAAAAAGCTAACTACGGCACCTATATTGTCATTGCCTGAAGGGAATGATGATTTTGTGATTTATTGTGATGCATCCAAGCAAGGTCTCGGTTGTGTATTAATGCAACGAACGAAGGTGATTGCTTATGCGTCTAGACAATTGAAGATTCACGAACAAAATTATACGACGCATGATTTGGAATTAGGCGCGGTTGTTTTTGCATTAAAGACTTGGAGGCACTATTTATATGGGGTCAAAAGTATTATATATACCGACCACAAAAAGTCTTCAACACATATTTAATCAGAAACAACTGAATATGAGGCAGCGTAGGTGGATTGAATTATTGAATGATTACGACTTTGAGATTCGTTACCACCCGGGGAAGGCAAATGTGGTAGCCGATGCCTTGAGCAGGAAGGACAGAGAACCCATTCGAGTAAAATCTATGAATATAATGATTCATAATAACCTTACTACTCAAATAAAGGAGGCGCAACAAGGAGTTTTAAAAGAGGGAAATTTAAAGGATGAAATACCCAAAGGATCGGAGAAGCATCTTAATATTCGGGAAGACGGAACCCGGTATAGGGCTGAAAGGATTTGGGTACCAAAATTTGGAGATATGAGAGAAATGGTACTTAGAGAAGCTCATAAAACCAGATACTCAATACATCCAGGAACGGGGAAGATGTACAAGGATCTCAAGAAACATTTTTGGTGGCCGGGTATGAAAGCCGATGTTGCTAAATACGTAGGAGAATGTTTGACGTGTTCTAAGGTCAAAGCTGAGCATCAGAAACCATCAGGTCTACTTCAACAACCCAAAATCCCGGAATGGAAATGGGAAAACATTACCATGGATTTCATCACTAAATTGCCAAGGACTGCAAGTGGTTTTGATACTATTTGGGTAATAGTTGATCGTCTCACCAAATCAGCACACTTCCTGCCAATAAGAGAAGATGACAAGATGGAGAAGTTAGCACGACTGTATTTGAAGGAAGTCGTCTCCAGACATGGAATACCAATCTCTATTATCTCTGATAGGGATGGTAGATTTATTTCAAGATTCTGGCAGACATTACAGCAAGCATTAGGAACTCGTCTAGACATGAGTACTGCCTATCATCCACAAACTGATGGGCAGAGCAAAAGGACGATACAAACGCTTGAAGACATGCTACGAGCATGTGTTATTGATTTCGGAAACAGTTGGGATCGACATCTACCGTTAGCAGAATTTTCCTACAACAACAGCTACCATTCAAGCATTGAGATGGCGCCGTTTGAAGCACTTTATGGTAGAAAGTGCAGGTCTCCGATTTGTTGGAGTGAAGTGGGGGATAGACAAATTACGGGTCCGGAGATTAGACAAGAAACTACTGAGAAGATCATCCAAATTCAACAACGGTTGAAAACCGCCCAAAGTCGAAAAAAGAGCTACGCTGACATTAAAAGAAAAGATATAGAATTTGAAATTGGAGAGATGGTCATGCTTAAAGTTGCACCTTGGAAAGGCGTTGTTCGATTTGGTAAACGAGGGAAATTAAATCCAAGGTATATTGGACCATTCAAGATTATTGATCGTGTCGGACCAGTAGCTTACCGACTTGAGTTACCTCAACAACTCGCGGCTGTACATAACACTTTCCACGTCTCGAATTTGAAGAAATGTTTTGCTAAAGAAGATCTCACTATTCCGTTAGATGAAATCCAAATCAACGAAAATCTCCAATTCATCGAAGAACCCGTCGAAATAATGGATCGTGAGGTTAAAAGACTTAAGCAAAACAAGATACCAATTGTTAAGGTTCGATGGAATGGTCGTAGAGGACCCGAGTTCACCTGGGAGCGTGAAGATCAGATGAAGAAGAAATACCCGCATCTATTTCCAGAAGATTCGTCAACACCTTCAACAGCTTAAAATTTCGGGACGAAATTTATTTAACGGGTAGGTACTGTAGTGACCCGAACTTTTCCATGTTTATATATATTAATTGAGATTGATATTTACATGATTAAATGTTTCCAACATGTTAAGAAATCAAACTTGTTAAGACTTGATTAATTGAAATATGTTTCATATAGACAATTGACCACCCAAGTTGACCGGTGATTCACGAACGTTAAAACTTGTAAAAACTATATGATGATATATATATGGATATATATATATATATATATATATATATATATATATATATATATATATATATATATATAGTTAATATGATACTATGATAAGTAAACATATCATTAAGTATATTAACAATGAACTACATATGTAAAAACAAGACTACTAACTTAATGATTTTTAAACGAGACATATATGTAACGATTATCGTTGTAAAGACATTTAATGTATATATATCATATTAAGAGATATTCATACATGATAATATCATGATAATATAATAATTTAAAATCTCATTTGATATTATAAACATTGGGTTAACAACATTTAACAAGATCGTTAACCTAAAGGTTTCAAAACAACACTTACATGTAACGACTAACGATGACTTAACGACTCAGTTAAAATGTATATACATGTAGTGTTTTAATATGTATTTATACACTTTTGAAAGACTTCCATACACTTATCAAAATACTTCTACTTAACAAAAATGCTTACAATTACATCCTCGTTCAGTTTCATCAACAATTCTACTCGTATGAACCCGTATTCGTACTCGTACAATACACAGCTTTTAGATGTATGTACTATTGGTATATACACTCCAATGATCAGCTCTTAGCAGCCCATGTGAGTCACCTAACACATGTGGGAACCATCATTTGGCAACTAGCATGAAATATCTCATAAAATTACAAAAATATGAGTAATCATTCATGACTTATTTACATGAAAACAAAATTACATATCCTTTATATCTAATCCATACACCAACGACCAAAAACACCTACAAATACTTTCATTCTTCAATTTTCTTCATCTAATTGATCTCTCTCAAGTTCTATCTTCAAGTTCTAAGTGTTCTTCATAAATTCCAAAAGTTCTAGTTTCATAAAATCAAGAATACTTTCAAGTTTGCTAGCTCACTTCCAATCTTGTAAGGTGATCATCCAACCTCAAGAAATCTTTGTTTCTTACAGTAGGTTATCATTCTAATACAAGGTAATAATCATATTCAAACTTTGGTTCAATTTCTATAACTATAACAATCTTATTTCAAGTGATGATCTTACTTGAACTTGTTTTCGTGTCATGATTCTGCTTCAAGAACTTCGAGCCATCCAAGGATCCGTTGAAGCTAGATCCATTTTTCTATTTTCCAGTAGGTTTATCCAAGGAACTTAAGGTAGTAATGATATTCATAACATCATTCGATTCATACATATAAAGCTATCTTATTCGAAGGTTTAAACTTGTAATCACTAGAACATAGTTTAGTTAATTCTAAACTTGTTCGCAAACAAAAGTTAATCCTTCTAACTTGACTTTTAAAATCAACTAAACACATGTTCTATATCTATATGATATGCTAACTTAATGATTTAAAACCTGGAAACACGAAAAACACCGTAAAACCGGACTTACGCCGTCGTAGTAACACCGCGGGCTGTTTTGGGTTAGTTAATTAAAAACTATGATAAACTTTGATTTAAAAGTTGTTATTCTGAGAAAATGATTTTTATTATGAACATGAAACTATATCCAAAAATTATGGTTAAACTCAAAGTGGAAGTATGTTTTCTAAAATGGTCATCTAGACGTCGTTCTTTCGACTGAAATGACTACCTTTACAAAAACGACTTGTAACTTATTTTTCTGACTATAAATCTATACTTTTTCTGTTTAGATTCATAAAATAGAGTTCAATATGAAACCATAGCAATTTGATTCACTCAAAACGGATTTAAAATGAAGAAGTTATGGGTAAAACAAGATTGGATAATTTTTCTCATTTTAGCTACGTGAAAATTGGTAACAAATCTATTCCAACCATAACTTAATCAACTTGTATTGTATATTATATAATCTTGAGATACCATAGACATGTATACAATGTTTCAACCTATCATGTCGACACATCTATATATATTTCGGAACAACCATAGACATTCTATATGTGAATGTTGGAGTTAGCTATACAGGGTTGAGGTTGATTCCAAAATATATATAGTTTGAGTTGTGATCAATACTGAGATACGTATACACTGGGTCGTGGATTGATTCAAGATAATATTTATCGATTTATTTCTGTACATCTAACTGTGGACAACTAGTTGTAGGTTACTAACGATGACAGCTGACTTAATAAACTTAAAACATCAAAATATATTAAAAGTGTTGTAAATATATTTTGAACATACTTTGATATATATGTATATATTGTTATAGGTTCGTGAATCAACCAGTGGCCAAGTCTTACTTCCCGACGAAGTAAAAATATGTGAAAGTGAGTTATAGTCCCACTTTTAAAATCTAATATTTTTGGGATGAGAATACATGCAGGTTTTATAAATGATTTACAAAATAGACACAAGTACGTGAAACTACATTCTATGGTTGAATTATCGAAATCGAATATGCCCCTTTTTATTAAGTCTGGTAATCTAAGAATTAGGGAACAGACACCCTAATTGACGCGAATCCTAAAGATAGATCTATTGGGCCTAACAAACCCCATCCAAAGTACCGGATGCTTTAGTACTTCGAAATTTATATCATATCCGAAGGGTGTCCCGGAATGATGGGGATATTCTTATATATGCATCTTGTTAATGTCGGTTACCAGGTGTTCACCATATGAATGATTTTTATCTCTATGTATGGGATGTGTATTGAAATATGAAATCTTGTGGTCTATTATTATGATTTGATATATATAGGTTAAACCTATAACTCACCAACATTTTTGTTGATGTTTTAAGCATGTTTATTCTCAGGTGATTATTAAGAGCTTCCGCTGTCGCATACTTAAATAAGGACGAGATTTGGAGTCCATGCTTGTATGATATTGTGTAAAAACTGCATTCAAGAAACTTATTTTGTTGTAACATATTTGTATTGTAAACCATTATGTAATGGTCGTGTGTAAACAGGATATTTTAGATTATCATTATTTGATAATCTACGTAAAGCTTTTTAAACCTTTATTGATGAAATAAAGGTTATGGTTTGTTTTAAAATGAATGCAGTCTTTGAAAAACGTCTCATATAGAGGTCAAAACCTCGCAATGAAATCAATTAATATGGAACGTTTTTAATCAATAAGAACGGGACATTTCAGATTAATCCTCGTGCAACGCACGGGCTCATAAATCTAGTTATAAATATATCTGTTACGGCATTCACTACTATAAAAAAAAGGGTTTTAGAAACTTATTTTTAGACTTTTAGGAATTAGTTCTAAAATCGATTCCTAGTAGTAGGGGTGTCTAAAGTCAAAACCTGTTTAAAACTGCTCTTAAAATCAAGTATAGAGGCCGGTGTATACTAAAAAAACATGTTCTTATTCCGAACAAAAGGAACATCTTTTTCTCAAAAAACCATTTCTAAAATTTATATACTTTTCATATATAATAATTGTTACCTCTATAATTATTAATATATATATATATATATATATATATATATATATATATATATATATATATATATATATATATATATATAGGGGCAGGATCAATGGAGAAGTAACCAATCCGGGGGAAGCGGGGGGAAGCAAATTTTTTTTTTTTCATTTTTTTGGAATTTTTTTCCGGCATCAAGATCACACAAAAATATGAACATTTAGAAGAGACACTTTGTGATGAATGTTATTATTTAGGCGGAAAAACGATCGACAAAAATAACATTCAAGATAATATTGTTCGTGAAGAATGTGAACGTTTTTTTTTTTCATGTTTTGTGAAGTAAAAATTTAGCCCGATTTAGAGTTTAGGGTTTAGGGTTTGGTGTTTTGGGTTTATTCCATAAACCCAAAACACCAAACCCTAAACCCTAAACCTTAAACTCTAAATCGTTCGTGTTAAAAACTCAATCTAAATCCTAAATCTAAACCCTAAATCTAAACCCTAAACCCTAAATTTCTAAACCCTAATATCTAAACCCTATAAACCCTAATATCTAAACCCTAATATCTAAACTCTAACATCTAAAACCTCAACATACGCTCGAAAAACACGATAATTGTTATATATTACTTCTTCGAGGGTTTTCCCGCCAAAATAAAAACATTTATCACAAAGTGTCTCTACTAAATGTTCATATTTTCATCCAATCTATAATGTTTGTGAACAAAGTTTTTTCAAAAAACGAAAAAAAAATTTGCTTCCTCCGCTTCCCCCCGATTGATTACTTCCCCCTTGATCCTACCACTATATATATATATATATATATATATATATATATATATATATATATATATATATATATATATATATATATATATATATATATATATATATAGAGAGAGAGAGAGAGAGAGAGAGAGAGAGAGCGCAAAAGTGGATTACTATTGATGAATAGTGTTGGTCCCTTGATAACAATAGGAGTATTGTAGAGGGGGGGGGGGGAATATAATTTCTTTTAAAATAACTTAACAGTTAAACTCGATTAGTATTCAAACATGCAAATAAATAGAGTCACAGGTAATTTTCAACAGTTATTCTTTATTGATTGAATTACAAAGAATCACAACTATCCTTGGCGGAATGATAGTTGGTTGATACAGATTACCTAGATTATAGCTAAGAGGTAAACTAACAGCTATTACACGTTTTGACTCTATAAAAATAAACCCACACCACTAGTTGTTACAATAGTGGATACAACAATTTATAGTAGTCCTATTAACCGTGTAATGGTTCTATTGTCCACTGGTACATAGGATGTCTGTACTTGTGGAGACAACTATATCAGAGAGCATGCTCTCCTCTTTCCTCTTTGGTAGCTATTTGCAGGAACACCCCAATTCGGTTTGGTACCACTATTTGATTATACAAATAGAATGTTGTGTTCCCTAGGTGTTGACAAAGTATAACCCATGTCTGCACATGCGTTAAACTTCTGCATTCCCACGTGGTCTTGTAAGGTCACTTGTCAGCCGCCGACACGTGTCCTTTTCTGTTCAACTTTGTCTTAGACTTCTGTTGAATAGTACCATTGATGTAGACCACTCGAGAAACTACTATGCTTATAATGGAGCATAGCTGTCTTGTGTAGTAAGCTGCATTCCTGCTGTGCTGGTTCTTCATTGCTGAGTCACTTCATGTTCTTGATTTGCTGAGTACACATCCTGTGCTGATTGAAGAACACTGTCTACCTTGTGCTGGTAGACTGAGCAGCAAATTAAACACTCGACACAGCAATATCTGCTGTCTATACATGAACAAACTTGTGCTGACTGCACATAACATTTTAGTGCAAATAAATTACAGTTTTGTCATAATTAAATCCTTAATTATTTTGGAGACTCAACAATCTCCCCCTATTTGATGATGACAAAACCTATGACATATAGAGAAAACACTAAAGTCAGCACCGAGGGACCTAATGAAAAATAGGCAGTAAATTTATCCCTTTTTAAGTTTGTTTTTGGGATCTTTTGCTGAGTTATCCATATCTTATAATTTGATATGATTTTGAAGATAAACTCATTTCACTTTCATTACAACAAAGTATGTACAGTAATTACAACAACAGCAAAATGAAAAGTGAATTAAACAAAAGATATAATTTGAGCACATAGGAGACTATCTATCTTTATCTTTATCTCGTTCTTCTTCAGATAGCTCCTCTTGTTTGATTCTCCAGGCTTCAGGGAACAGATAAGGTACATCAGCAGGGTCAAATACAGGGATATGAGGAGGTAGAATGATGGGGCCTCTTCCGGTTAGTCCTTAACCAGTAGATTGCTTTCCTTTAGGCTTTTGAGAAAGGACTTCTTCTACATTCACCACTGGTGCATTCCCAAACCTTGTTGCTTTCTTGAAGAGCTGTTGGAGTTCAGATTTAAGTGTATTTTTAATAGCACTTTCAGCTTTACCAATGAAATACTCCAAGATCTCCATCCATTCACTAAATCCAAGGGATCTTAACTCGTCATAGTTTATTCTTTCTTGAACCTTATTCTCCCTTATGACATTGAAAGATCTTTTTGACCCTCTGTTCACTTTGATGATCCTGCTGGGATTGGATCTTCTATTCATCACCTCACCATACCTACTCCTATAATAATGATCAGGAAATTCAATGGTACAGACAGATTCTATAGGAGCAGTAGCAGGTGCTTTCTCAGCAGCTTTCATTTCATCAAGTGCCTTATCCTGTTCTTTGACAATCGCTTTGGCTAACTTTAAGGATTCAGCCTCTTGCTTTCTATCAGCTACCAATTTGTCTTCTATGTCCTGAAGCCTTACCCTCTCAGCAAGTTCAGCATCAGCAACCTCCCTTCTTTGAATTTCAGCTTATAGGCCCAACAAATAGTCGTCGGCAGTGATTTTCAGGGATTTTGCTGTTTCAATCTATAACAACCCTCACTTTTTGACTTCTGAAATTACTGAAATGACCATAGGGTTTACTGTCTGACTATACGTATTAATTATTTAAGGGTTGTTATATACACAATCAATTTAACGTTGACCAAATAATAAATTTTTATTCGACACTCACTGCTAATTAAAATTTATGCATTTCAGTAATATTATTTATAACTATTAATCTATAAGTAATAAATAAAAAGTGACATTTATATAAATAATAAAACAATTGGGAACTAAATAAAAATAAATACAAGTCATGAATTAGTAAAAAGAAAATAATACTTATCATGTAGTAAATGTAAAAAATAATAATAGTAATAATAATAATAATAATAATAATAGTAATAATAATGAGACTAAAGAATCTTAAACAATTACATCCTTATGTTGACTAAAAATAAAGTATAAACTAGTACATCCTTATGTTGACTAATTATAAACTAGTACCACCTTTTGTTGACTAAAAATTATAAAACAAAATAAAATCATTAATTAGAACATCCTTATGTTGACTAACACTCTAATACTTGCACTATATAAACACTCCTAGACTCCTAGTTTCTCATTCACAAATCACACCAAAATCCTCTCTCAAAAACAATCTCTCCCTCTCCCTCTCTTGTGGTATTCGGATCTTCAAGCTTGTTCTTCGTGTTCTTCAAGAATCTTCAAGGAGTTCTTCAAGATTTTCAAGGCTTTGATCTTCCATCTTCATCGTGTTCATCTTTTCTTTGTTAATTATCTTGAATCTTCAAAGGTATAACATAAACCCTAAACCATTTACATAAACTTTAATCTTTGTTAATTCATATTCATATTATAAACTTGTTATTCATAAGTATATACATAAACACACCTAGATTTATATATACATATATACATGTAAAAAAAATATATTTTTATATATATATACATATATATACGAATTATATATACATATACATATTAAAACCTTAAATCCTAATACTACTTATACTAGTACTTAACATGTATACACTATTACTATTACTAGCACCTATAACCTACTACTTATATTGTAGCACAAAAACATTTTGGGATATGTATTAGAGATGTATAGATCTTCGAACTTGCTTGACGAATGGTTTCTACGAGATTCTAGGCAGAGGGTTTGGATTTCCGATTTAAAGGGTCCTATGGCTCAAGCCCCAAGATCTAAATTAGCCATTCGAAGGGAAAGGGGTGATTGGAAGCTTATCTAATACAGCAAGTATCCCAAAATGGAAAACACTCATAAAAGTAGAAACTCTCTAGTCATAGAAACTTAGTAAAATAAGAAACTTTATAAAAATGGAAACTTTATAAAAATAGTAACTTACTAGGAATAGAAACTTAGTAAAACAAACTATACTTAAACACATACTTAAACTTAAACATGGGCAAAACACTTAACTACTCTTAAATGTCAATAGGTTGACTTTCCTGCTCACTCGTTCAACTCTTTATTCCGAGGAATAACTCTCTCTCTACTTACTAATGTGACTTTCATAGCCCCACTCTTATTGCTATAGCACTTTTTATACTTACTGGGGTGAGACACATGCTGCTTTTATACTTTAAACAACTTAGACACAAGTACGAACCTAAACTGTACTATGACTTGCTTATGCTACTAAGACCCCACAGTGATATTTTTTAATTGCTTTCAGGATAAGGCATTCTTAATTATTGGGGGTAGGCCTATCAGGAGTAACGTCCCCGATACATTTGACCGCGATGTCTTTGTATTACTTAATAATGATTTAAACATGGTGATAAGGTACTGCCAACTTATCATCGGGGCAACAAAACAAACGTTTAGTCTAAAATATCACGAATCAGTACTACTTTTGGATCTGCGAGATCTACTTTTTGATCCTACGGGAGATCAACTTTACAACTAAATCTTGTGGTCTAAAAACAACGATAACTACTTTTGTTAAACCTATGAACTTCACTCAACCTTTTTGGTTGACACTTTAGCATGTTTTGTCTCAGGTGATGTTTAATTCAAGCTTTCCTATCTACTGCTTATGTGATGCTACTTGGATATAGGATCAAGAGATTATCGCATTTATTACTACTGCATTTAAACAATTACATATTTCTTTTGTAACGACATTTCATTTTCCACTGCGTACTCATTCCAGTTAATTTTATCATTTAGTATTGTTCTCCTATTATAATATGTTGGTTTATTTGATATTAGTAACGTTTCTTCCAGACCCTATTGGGAGGACGTTACAGATTGGTATCAGAGCATAACCAGGCTGTTATAGAGAACCAGGATTGCATTTTTATGTATGCCTTACTTGCTAGCTAGGGTGCCTTAGCAATCTAGGGAACTATAACCTTTTCTGCCTTAGACTTAAAGCACTTAGGATTGCCTTATAAACTTAACAATCATGCTTTACCAAACATGACTTAAAGATTCTAATCAAAGTCTCTTTCCTAATGTAGGACTACAACTTTCCTTGACCATAGTGCCTTTAATTGTTGCCTTTAACTGTTAAATGCTACACTATACTTTAGAAACTTTACTTATCTTAGAATGCCGAGCTAATCTAAGAACTCTACTCACTTTCCTGAGTACTATCCAATTACACCACCACATCTAAATGCGACACAATGATTTCAGAAATTCTTGACATTCATAAGTCATCTATCATGGTTATGTGTATTACATATGTATTACATGAAATATTATCCATGATTTTGAAACTCTTATAATTGTTACTACTCACAATCAAACGTATATAACTCCCTATTATATCACGTACCTATATGCCTTATGCCTTCATGCATCGGTTTGCGAATCGAAAAATGTCATTGGGCTATCACAGTATACGAATTGAAAGTCTTTAATCAAAAGATTATTAGATTACATACTTATCACTTTATGATCTCGACACGTCATACTGCCATTATTAAAGTATAGACACATCATATCTTATTATATCTTATCGTATCTATCCCAATAGATTTTGTCTAACACTTTTCCTAAATTCCCACCGTAAATTACGGAAATCTTTTTGCTATATACACGTATTCGAGGAGACGAAAATATCATCCAGTATTCAACACTAATCTCATATCAAAAACCCTATTCCAAACACATAATATGGATTCCTCGAACTCTTCGAGCTCCAATGGCAGCGTAACTGGAATGAACGAACCAATCAGCCATCATCTATTTTGGATGAATTGGGGATGGGTTCGTAGTAAACTTAATCAATAGAGACAAGAAGAAAGTGATCCCTTCCACCAACCGAATTCACCTCTTGGTGAAGAACCTGAAGCACTTACTGGCTAACCCGTTCGGAACACTATTTTCACCCTCATTTCCAGGATATCCAGTCACGAATATATAATATCTAAAATTTTAGTTCTTATTCATCCACTTGTCCGAACCGCCAATCATCCCGGAATAATAGAAGAAGTCAACGAGCTTCGCGCTCGAGTAGTGGCTCTGGAGAATATGGTGCGAAACCTACAAACACCAGCAGCAGCACCAGCAGCATAACCAGTACCACCAGTACCATCGGCATCACCACCAACATCACCAGCTTCACCAACGACAACATCCGCATTCCACGCCTCAACATCACACTCAGTACCTCAAACATCAACATCATACACCCCATAGATACCAAGGAATATTAGTAATAATGAGTTAAGATGTATTGACTCATTCTTCCTGAAGAATTACATATGTATACTTTATATATATGGATTGGAACAATAATAAATCTTTTCGTACTAAGCTATTACGTGTGAATCTTAACTAGTATGTACTACATGGTTAATTCATATCATAATATGCTATGATGTACATCTTTTGTTAATAACTTAACAATCGTTAATCATTGCTTCAACACAATAAACTCCATTTCGTAATAAACCAAGTGTATTACTCAAATACATGATTGATTGTATACTTTAATTTTCGATGTACTCGAAACTTTCTAGAAAACATCATTAGTGCCTTATGAATTTCACAAGAATTCCACGAGCACCAACATAATATACCGAAGTATATCAATAATAATGAATGATGAAGTATTGATTCATAACTTCATTAGCGAAATATTTCACGACAATTATGAAATCTCAAAGGTTTTGGAGATTATTTATTCTCGTTTCAACAGCAAATCAAATGAGTTTAATATTATATTAACTCATTAAAACCATGATTACATCTGAAGAATACATATATGAACGTATATCTTCTCTTTTGTACAAACTGATAATTGTGAAAAATATTTTAACGGGTAGGTAAAACCCGAGAGATATTCATATCTCATATAAATATGTTACATTGTACATTCTTCCATTCTGATTCAGCAGTTGTTAACTATACTACTTACATTCACATGATATATGTATATGTTCACCAAAGAACAACCATTTTCATACAAATTCAGTTACATATTCTGATTTTGACATACCGGAACTTAAGTAAAGCTTTAGCAAGTGTTATCTTCCTAAAGATCACTACATTCATGAATTATATTCATTCGTATTCTATGATGAATTATCACATCAAACCACCGAACTTACCATTCCTTACTTTTGAAAATCACAACATTTCTTCGTCAACCATTAGATCCATTGATGGATGCATCTTACGCTTAAACACTTCAAATTCAAAATTCTTAAAAACATCCTTTGAATCTTGACGATCGCAATCAGCGTTTAATCATCTAAAAATGAAATTTCTTGAAACCATCTCGGATTGATAACCGATGATTCAAATATGGCTGCATTAAATGCAGAGGAAATAGAAAAATTGTAGATGGTCTTAAGGGCCAAAAGTTTGATAATAAAGAATGGTACGTTGGAAAAGCTCAAAAGAAAATTTTGAACTGAAAAATGGATTGAGCTAACCATGGAGGAGACTAAGGACAAACACAAGGGCCAAACCCTATATTCAAAGAATCCAGGTAATTCTGGATCCGGTGAAATCTTTAGAGAATATCTTGCTCCGAAGTCATGTTAAAAGCTTGCGGAAAATTTTTCTTCATCAACTTTCAAACTTAGAAATTCCAAAATATCATCATAAATATCCTCTATATTTCGGAAGATATCTTCATAACGATTCATGTCCGCAATTAAGTATCTCTTTGCGATATCTTTATAAAGGAAACTGTTTTAGTTTCTATATTCTGTAAAATTCGAGTTTAAATTATAAATGCTTTGAAGAAGTGTTGGGAATTGAAGCATGAGTTAGTATAATATAATGACGTCAGGCCAACGTGATTATATTACAGTAAGTCATGCTAAGTTTTTAATGGAAGATGATGATTCATAGATTTTATAATCATCATTTGCCATGTTACACGACTCTTACATTCTATTTAACCTCTAAACATATCAAGAAAATATTTTTCTTGATGATTCGGTCTTTTCCGGATATTCTGGTAATATGACAAATCAAATCGTGCTAATACCTTTCATTTCTACTTTATATATTATGATCATTTTAAACTTCATACCTATGAATTCTGGACCATTACTCGCTTGACTTGAAGTCGAGAAGAAGAAACAAAAGCATAAAGCTCCGACATATAAGGAAAAATATAAAGCCCGATAACGACTCCGAAATTACAAACCGTGTATATCAATGCGTATAGCAATATAAAGACACTGGATAATTAAAAACACTATAACCCCAAGAGCATAGTAGAAGTAAACAGATTCCTCTGGCGGTAAAAGAAAAAGAAGAATGACTGCATATATGGTCAATATAATAACCAGGATCAGAACTGGATTAAGCATTTTCTTAATCTTTTGGAAGTTTGAATTGAGGAAGAAAGTATAGAAGTGGTGAAGATAATGAAACGGAAGAAGCTAATTTATAGCAAAATTCCAAACACAACAATCGAGACAATCCACTGCATTTAATCAAAGAAAATCTCAAATTTCTTAATTACCGGAGAATCAAATCTTATAGATTACGAAGATTTCCTTTAATTCCTTGAATTCTGGAAATCAATCGTGACTACGTCAAAAGTTAAGGCGAACATTTAATTTTCTCATTTCACTCTTTTATGATTGCTTCGTTTATACTCTTCCTATAAACGAATCGTTTTATCCATATTATTCAATAGTGATAAAACTTTATTTTTCAACTTATATTCATCATTAAAATATTTTTGTTGTAAACAATGAAGATCTCTATCAAATTTCATGACTGTGATTTTCACGAACTCCTCTCTGTTTGTCTGCCCTAATATTGTGGCATAAAATGCTCAAGGTTTTAAATGAGCTCAATACTATTCATAACACATTTCATGTATCCAATTTACTGAAATGACTTGTATAACATCATCATTTTGAATGATCTTCGCATTAATGATAAAATGCACTTCGTTGAAGAGCCTATAGAAATCATGGAAGGAGAGGTCAAACAAACGCGTAAAAGCAACATACCTATCATTAAAGTCTGTTGGAATTCGCGTAAAGGCCCCGAATATACCTGGGAACGCAAAGACCATATGAAACGGAAATATCCCCATCTCTTCTCAACTGCTGATGCATCCGAGAAGTCTGCCTAAAACTTTGGGACGAAGTTTTTATTAACGGGGAGGTACTATAACAACCCTCACTTTTTGACTTCTGAAATTACTGAAATGACCCTAGGGTTTACTGTCTGACTATACGTATTAATTATTTAAGGGTTGTTATATACACAATCAATTTAACGTTGACCAAATAATAAATTTTTATTCGACACTCACTGCTAATTAAAATTTATGCATTTCAGTAATATTATTTATAACTATTAATCTATAAGTAATAAATAAAAAGTGACATTTATATAAATAATAAAACAATTGGGAACTAAATAAAAATAAATACAAGTCATGAATTAGTAAAAAGAAAATAATACTTATCATGTAGTAAATGTAAATAATAATAATAATAATAATAATAATAATAATAATAATAATAATAATAGTAATAATAATGAGACTAAAGAATCTTAAACAATTACATCCTTATGTTGACTAAAAATAAAGTATAAACTAGTACATCCTTATGTTGACTAATTATAAACTAGTACCACCTTTTGTTGACTAAAAATTATAAAACAAAATAAAATCATTAATTAGAACATCCTTATGTTGACTAACACTCTAATACTTGCACTATATAAACACTCCTAGACTCCTAGTTTCTCATTCACAAATCACACCAAAATCCTCTCTCAAAAACAATCTCTCCCTCTCCCTCTCTTGTGGTATTCGGATCTTCAAGCTTGTTCTTCGTGTTCTTCAAGATTTTCAAGGCTTTGATCTTCCATCTTCATCGTGTTCATCTTTTCTTTGTTAATTATCTTGAATCTTCAAAGGTATAACATAAACCCTAAACCATTTACATAAACTTTAATCTTTGTTAATTCATATTCATATTATAAACTTGTTATTCATAAGTATATACATAAACACACCTAGATTTATATATACATATATACATGTAAAAAAAATATATTTTTATATATATATACATATATATACGAATTATATATACATATACATATTAAAACCTTAAACCCTAATACTACTTATACTAGTACTTAACATGTATACACTATTACTATTACTAGCACCTATAACCTACTACTTATATTGTAGCACAAAAACATTTTGGGATATGTATTAGAGATGTATAGACCTTCGAACTTTCTTGACGAATGGTTTCTACGAGATTCTAGGCAGAGGGTTTGGATTTCCGATTTAAAGGGTCCTATGGCTCAAGCCCCTAGATCTAAATTAGCCATTCGAAGGGAAAGGGGTGATTGGAAGCTTATCTAATACAGCAAGTATCCCAAAATGGAAAACACTCATAAAAGTAGAAACTCTCTAGTCATAGAAACTTAGTAAAATAAGAAACTTTATAAAAATGGAAACTTTATAAAAATAGTAACTTACTAGGAATAGAAACTTAGTAAAACAAACTATACTTAAACACATACTTAAACTTAAACATGGGCAAAACACTTAACTACTCTTAAATGTCAATAGGTTGACTTTCCTGCTCACTCGTTCAACTCTTTATTCCGAGGAATAACTCTCTCTCTACTTACTAAGGTGACTTTCATAGCCCCACTCTTATTGCTATAGCACTTTTTATACTTACTGGGGTGAGACACATGCTGCTTTTATACTTTAAACAACTTAGACACAAGTACGAACCTAAACTGTACTATGACTAGCTTATGCTACTAAGACCCCACAGTGATATTTTTTAATTGCTTTCAGGATAAGGCATTCTTAATTATTGGGGGTAGGCCTATCGGGAGTAACGTCCCCGATACATTTGACCGCGATGTCTTTGTATTACTTAATAATGATTTAAACATGGTGATAAGGTACTGCCTGTGAGATCCCGTCCTAATCCATCCAGACAAAGTCCATATCGATTACAAACGATTCACAATAGTTGATTACATCGCGAGGTACTTGACCTCTATATGATACATTTTACAAACATTGCATTCGTTTTTAAAAGACAAACTTTCATTTACATTGAAAGTTGACGACATGCATACCATTTCATAATATATTTAAACTATAAATGACTTAATAATAATCTTGATGAACTCAATGACTCGAATGCAACGTCTTTTGAAATATGTCATGAATGACTCCAAATAATGTCTCTAAAATGAGCAAATGCGCAGCGGAAGATTTCTTTCATACCTGAGAATAAACATGCTTTAAAGTGTCAACTAAAAGGTTGGTGAGTTCATTAGTTTAACATAAATAATCATTTCCATCATTTTAATAGACCACAAGATTTCATATTTCAATATACTTCCCATACATAGAGATAAAAATCATTCATATGGATTGAACACCTGGTAACCGACATTCACAATATATATAAGAATATCCCCATCATTCCGGGATCCTCCTTCGGACATGATATAAATTTCGAAGTACTAAAGCATTCGGTACTTTGGATGGGGCTTGTTGGGCTCGATAGATCTATCTTTAGGATTCGCGTCAATTAGGGTGTCTGTTCCCTAATTCTTAGATTACCAGACTTAATAAAAAGGGGCATATTCTATTTCAATCATTCAACCATATAATGTAGTTTCGATTACTTGTGTCTATTTCGTAAAACATTTATAAAAATTGCGCATGTATTCTCAGCCCAAAAATATATATTGCAAAAGCATTTAAAAAGGGAGCAAATGAAACTCACACATATAAATATGGTAAAACAGTTAATAAAACAGTGCATGTATTCTCAGCCCAAAAATGTAATGAGTAAAAGGGAATAAATAAACTCACCTAATGTATTTTGTAGTAAAAATACATATAACGACAATGGACAAATGTAGGGTTGACCTCGGATTCACGAACCTATATTATTTGTATATAAATTAAAATGTATAATCATAATCGAACAAGTTTATGTATAATTTCTTAAATTATATATTATACTTATTTAGTTTGTGTATATATTTAAAATGATTAATATTTATATATTTAGTTTTATTAATATATCTATATATATATATATAATTAGTATTATATAAAAGTATCATTTATTTGTTATATATAAGTATTTATTTAAATATTATGATTATGTTTGATATGTAGATATATAACTATTAATATAATTATGATATATGTATTAAGTATATTTTAGGTTCAAAATATTTATCTGTAACAAAGATGGTAGTTTTGTTAATAATGATTTACTAATAATAATAACTTTCTTATTATTGATAATAATAATAATAATAATAATAATAATAATAATAATAATAATAATAATAATAATAATAATAATAATAACGATATTTGTTAAAATCATTACTTATGTTAATAATAATAATAGTAAAACTAATAATTACAAAAAATGATATTACTATTAATATTAGTGAAAAAAATAATAATAATTTGTATGGTTCTTAAAATAACAATAATAATAATCCTAATCTTAATCATAATAATAATAGAAATGCTAAAATGAAAATTTTCTAATGATAACAACTTTAATAATACTTATAGTAATAATAATGATAATTGTTATAACACTTAATATGATGCTAATAATAATTATTATAATAGTTATACTACTAATTATAATACTTAATAATAACATTGATATTAATAATAATGAATTTTAAAAATAAGAACTACCTTGAAACTAGCTCCCAAAAAGAATTGCCCAGAACGTGACTCGAACCCGTGACCTCTCGTTCAATCCAACAAACACCTTAACCCCCCTTCTATTTACGTTTTCTGATTTAAGTTTCATTCGAAAATTATTTAACCTCTCGGCCCAACAGCATATAACGACCCAACAGAGGAAAGAACCCGGCCCAATACACAAGACAAGTTCTCGGCCCAACAATCACTTTGATTTTCGGCCCAACCTGAATTCGACCCAATTTTCAATAGAGCAGTAACAGAAGCCCAACTTAAAGCCCAATTCGATTTTTAATTTTGATAAAAACATTTGCAGTTGTCTAGATTCGAACCCAGGACCTCTCGATAATCACAACCACCCTTAACCAATTGATCTGTCACGATTTTCTGTTTATAACTAGAGTTTAAATTTAATTAACCCGTTTTACACACTCTCCCTCTTCATCTTTTCAAAATCTAATCGGCTGGAAAATCACTATCATTTAACCCTAGCATCCTTATCATCTCCCTAATTATTTATCTTCATAAAATCATATCATCTATCTCGGTAACTCGTCCATATTATCATCCATACAATCATATGTTTAATAACTACATAAAATCATGATCATGATACCCTAATCTATGCGATCAATATATATCATAACTCTTATCATCATTAAAGCATCGATGGATAGTGACAAAAGTGATTTTGGTTATGAGTTGATCGGAATAGTAATAAACATAGTGGTGATCGAAGGTGGAGTTTACGGCTAATATCATGAACCGAATGATGATGCTTTGGGTGACGTTCAAGTTATTAAACAGAAGGCGGAAACCTTACCATTATTATCTTTATAATACGTGATCATTATCATCATCGCCTTATGCCATCATCATCATCGTTAGTTACAGAAATATCATCATCTGTACATTTACTGTTCATCATCTTCATCATCATTAAATGGAGTAAAACAATGGTGGTTTGTAGGTTTATTTGGTGGTTGTTTTAGGGTTGTTTTAGGGTTGTTTGCGTTGACAGAAAGAGGACAGAAGCAGCTGCAGTAATCAAGTGACAACTCAGAAATAGTCACTGTAGCAGTGGTTGGTGGTTGAAGCTGCAGCAATAAGGAGGTGGAGTGGTGGAGTATGGTGGTTATTTGTAGCTGAAACAGAAACATAGAAAGGTGTATCTGTAGTTTGTGTTTCGATCAAAATTGAAAATGGTACAGAAAGTGGGATTCGTATAGTTGCAGCAGGTAATGGGTTTCATGGATGGGTTTGTCGACTGGAACCCAGAATATAGCAGCAGTTAAACAGTCCGTTCAAACATAAACATATGAATAGTAGTCGTGGTTTTATAGGTGGTTTAAGGTGTCAGTTGTGATGTGGTTCGTCATCATAAAGGTGGTGTCGTTATGGTTCATGGGTGGTAGCCGGTTACCATGTTGAAGAAGAAAAGTAAGAAGGTTTATTGTGTAGTGATCGAGCTTTGTAATGATTGTGTGTGGGTGTTCTTTAGTCTCCTCCATCCATCCATCTTATATGTCTATATATTTATATTTTGAGAGGTTAATTGAAAGTGGAATCATAACAAAAAAAATATCGAGTAAGTGGGGTGAGGGACCAACAAAAATAGCAATGATAGGATGGTTTGTTATCTGTATACATCACAATATCTATAGATATATGAATCCTAATTAAATATAATAATATAATATTAATTACGCACAATCAATCACATAATGGAATCAATTTAAAACAGTGGAGTATCCATGTAAGTTGTATTATCTGTCTGACATGTTTCCCGGACTGAATTTCGTGTTCTGTTGTTAAACCATATCGAATAAAAGTATTCAGAAAAGTCTCAGATTTTTACAGTAAATATCTTTATTTATTTTAGTCATTATGTAGTGAAATTGAGCATTAATTATTTACAATTATAAAATAAAAATTAAATTAATTATTAGCTCTCAACCCCAAGTAAAAATACTAAATGTTAAAACTAATCAAATAGATCCTAAATACATTTTTTTTTAGCCTAAAATTTATAGAACTCATTTTCGAATCACCGTTTATTTTAAAATCATATAAGTTTGAATTTAACTTGCTTAATATCAATCGGACCATCAAACGAGTATTACAATCAGTTAATATTTATTTTTTAATATACTTTGTATATAGAGATATATTTTAAATAATAATTATTATAATATCTTATTTTTATTTTTATTACATTTTAAAAATAATAACATATAATACTTCAAATTATATTTCGAATTATTATTTATATATCCATACACACATATCTATTTACAATTAATGGTTCGTGAATCGTCGGGAATTACCGAGGGTCAATTGAATATATGAAACAGTTCAAAATTTTTGTGACTCAATATTATAGACTTTGCTTATCGTGTCGATTTCATATACAGATTAAGTTTAAATTTGGTCGGAAATTCCCGGGTCATCACACTGCCAACTTATCATCGGGGCAACAAAACAAACGTTTAGTCTAAAATATCACGAATCAGTAGTACTTTTGGATCTGCGAGATCTACTTTTTGATCCTGCGGGAGATCAACTTTACAACTAAATCTTGTGGTCTAAAAACAACGATAACTACTTTTGTTAAACCTATGAACTTCACTCAACCTTTTTGGTTGACACTTTAGCATGTTTTGTCTCAGGTGATGTTTAATTCAAGCTTTCCTATCTACTACTTATGTGATGCTACTTGGACATAGGATCAAGAGATTATCGCATTTATTACTACTGCATTTAAACAATTACATATTTCTTTTGTAACGACATTTCATTTTCCGTTGCGTACTCATTCCAGTTAATTTTATCATTTAGTATTGTTCTCCTATTATAATATGTTGGTTTATTTGATATTAGTAACGTTTCTTCCAGACCCTATTGGGAGGACGTTACACAATCATCTTTCTACCCTCTTCAGTTCTAAGGGCAGCACGATACTCCCTTAGATCCATACCCAGTTGGCGAGCCTCTTGAAATTGAGCTTTCTCCTCATCAGTAGAGAGCCTTTGACCACTGTTGTTTAAGTATACACCAATTTTAATGCCATAAGTCAAGGCAGTGATGTAGAGTGGCTGATCAAGGGGATGATGCAGCAACCTAACTTGGTGTATCCTTTCATTAATAGTAGCTTGTCTTTGCTCAAGCAATTCTTGTACAGTGATCTCCAGCCTGTAAGCATCTCTTTCATCTGGATTCATTTTAAATAAGTCTGGCTCACCACGGGTAACTGAATCATCTTCCCAAGTTCTGTGTTTACCATGATGTTTTGGGGAAGATGGAGGATACATGATTGATTCACCTATGCCAGATGAACTCACTGGAAACTGATTGACACGATTATTCTTTGTTCTGTTAAAATAAGTGAGGGTCTGGGGAGAGATAGGTGATTGAACAAATAAGTGATCTCCACTACCCAGACTGTAAAGTCAGTAGGATTAACCGTATCATCATCTTGATTAGCACCCAGCTCAACCACCTTGTGAAATGTCCCGTTCTTATTGATTAAAAACGTTCCATATTAATTGATTTCGTTGCGAGGTTTTGACCTCTATATGAGACGTTTTTCAAAGACTGCATTCATTTTTAAAACAAACCATAACCTTTATTTCATAAATAAAGGTTTAAAAAGCTTTACGTAGATTATCAAATAATGATAATCTAAAATATCCTGTTTACACACGACCATTACATAATGGTTTACAATACAAATATGTTACATCGAAATCAGTTTCTTGAATGCAGTTTTTACACAATATCATACAAACATGGACTCCAAATCTTGTCCTTATTTTAGTATGCAACAGCGGAAGCTCTTAATATTCACCTGAGAATAAACATGCTTTAAACGTCAACAAAAATGTTGGTGAGTTATAGGTTTAACCTATATATATCAAATCGTAACAATAGACCACAAGATTTCATATTTCAATACACATCCCATACATAGAGATAAAAATCATTCATATGGTGAACACCTGGTAACCGACATTAACAAGATGCATATATAAGAATATCCCCATCATTCCGGGACACCCTTCGGATATGATATAAATTTCGAAGTACTAAAGCATTCGGTACTTTGGATGGGGTTTGTTAGGCCCAATAGATCTATCTTTAGAGTTCGCGTCAATTAGGGTGTTTGTTCCCTAATTCTTAGATTACCAGACTTAATAAAAAGGGGCATATTCGATTTCGATAATTCAACCATAGAATGTAGTTTCACGTACTTGTGTCTATTTTGTAAATCATTTATAAAACCTGCATGTATTCTCATCCCAAAAATATTAGATTTTAAAAGTGGGACTATAACTCACTTTCACAGATTTTTACTTCGTCGGGAAGTAAGACTTGGCCACTGGTTGATTCACGAACCTATAACAATATATACATATATATCAAAGTATGTTCAAAATATATTTACAACACTTTTAATATATTTTGATGTTTTAAGTTTATTAAGTCAGCTGTCCTCGTTAGTAACCTACAACTAGTTGTCCACAGTTAGATGTACAGAAATAAATCGATAAATATTATCTTGAATCAATCCACGACCCAGTGTATACGTATCTCAGTATTGATCACAACTCAAACTATATATATTTTGGAATCAACCTCAACCCTGTATAGCTAACTCCAACATTCACATATAGAGTGTCTATGGTTGTTCCGAAATATATATAGATGTGTCGACATGATAGGTCGAAACATTGTATACGTGTCTATGGTATCTCAAGATTACATAATATACAATACAAGTTGATTAAGTTATGGTTGGAATAGATTTGTTACCAATTTTCACGTAGCTAAAATGAGAAAAAATTATCCAATCTTGTTTTACCCATAACTTCTTCATTTTAAATCCGTTTTGAGTGAATCAAATTGCTATGGTTTCATATTGAACTCTATTTTATGAATCTAAACAGAAAAGTATAGGTTTATAGTCGGAAAAATAAGTTACAAGTCGTTTTTGTAAAGGTAGTCATTTCAGTCGAAAGAACGACGTCTAGATGACCATTTTAGAAAACATACTTCCACTTTGAGTTTATTCATAATTTTTGGATATAGTTTCATGTTCATAATAAAAATCATTTTCTCAGAATAACAACTTTAAAATCAAAGTTTATCATAGTTTTTAATTAACTAACCCAAAACAGCCCGCGGTGTTACTACGACGGCGTAAATCCGATTTTACGGTGTTTTTCGTGTTTCCAGGTTTTAAATAATTAAGTTAGCATATCATATAGATATAGAACATGTGTTTAGTTGATTTTAAAAGTCAAGTTAGAAGGATTAACTTTTGTTTGCGAACAAGTTTAGAATTAACTAAACTATGTTCTAGTGATTACAAGTTTAAACCTTCGAATAAGATAGCTTTATATGTATGAATCGAATGATGTTATGAACATCATTACTACCTTAAGTTCCTTGGATAAACCTACTGGAAAAGAGAAAAATGGATCTAGCTTCAATGGATCCTTGGATGGCTCGAAGTTCTTGAAGCAGAATCATGACACGAAAACAAGTTCAAGTAAGATCATCACTTGAAATAAGATTGTTATAGTTATAGAAATTGAACCAAAGTTTGAATATGATTATTACCTTGTATTAGAATGATAACCTACTGTAAGAAACAAAGATTTCTTGAGGTTGGATGATCACCTTACAAGATTGAAAGTGAGCTAGCAAACTTGAAAGTATTCTTGATTTTATGAAACTAGAACTTTTGGAATTTATGAAGAACACTTAGAACTTGAAGATAGAACTTGAGAGAGATCAATTAGATGAAGAAAATTGAAGAATGAAAGTGTTTGTATGTGTTTTTGGTCGTTGGTGTATGGATTAGATATAAAGGATATGTTATTTTGTTTTCATGTAAATAAGTCATGAATGATTACTCATATTTTTATAATTTTATGAGATATTTCATGCTAGTTGCCAAATGATGGTTCCCACATGTGTTAGGTGACTCACATGGGCTGCTAAGAGCTGATCATTGGAGTGTATATACCAATAGTACATACATCTAAAAGCTGTGTATTGTACGAGTACGAATACGGGTGCATACGAGTAGAATTGTTGATGAAACTGAACGAGGATGTAATTGTAAGCATTTTTGTTAAGTAGAAGTATTTTGATAAGTGTATTGAAGTCTTTCAAAAGTGTATAAATACATATTAAAACACTACATGTATATACATTTTAACTGAGTCGTTAAGTCATCGTTAGTCGTTACATGTAAGTGTTGTTTTGAAACTTTTAGGTTAACGATCTTGTTAAATGTTGTTAACCCAATGTTTATAATATCAAATGAGATTTTAAATTATTATATTATCATGATATTATCATGTATGAATATCTCTTAATATGATATATATACATTAAATGTCTTTACAACGATAATCGTTACATATATGTCTCGTTTAAAAATCATTAAGTTAGTAGTCTTGTTTTTACATATGTAGTTCATTGTTAATATACTTAATGATATGTTTACTTATCATAGTATCATGTTAACTATATATATATCCATATATATGTCATCATATAGTTTTTACAAGTTTTAACGTTCGTGAATCACCGGTCAACTTGGGTGGTCAATTGTCTATATGAAACATATTTCAATTAATCAAGTCTTAACAAGTTTGATTGCTTAACATGTTGGAAACATTTAATCATGTAAATATCAATCTCAATTAATATATATAAACATGGAAAAGTTCGGGTCACTACAGTACCTACCCGTTAAATAAATTTCGTCCCGAAATTTTAAGCTGTTGAAGGTGTTGACGAATCTTCTGGAAATAGATGCGGGTATTTCTTCTTCATCTGATCTTCACGCTCCCAGGTGAACTCGGGTCCTCTACGAGCATTTCATCGAACCTTAACAATTGGTATCTTGTTTTGCTTAAGTCTTTTAACCTCACGATCCATTATTTCGACGGGTTCTTCGATGAATTGAAGTTTTTCGTTGATTTGGATTTCATCTAACGGAATAGTGAGATCTTCTTTAGCAAAACATTTCTTTAAATTCGAGACGTGGAAAGTGTTATGTACAGCCACGAGTTGTTGAGGTAACTCTAGTCGGTAAGCTACTGGTCCGACACGATCAATAATCTTGAATGGTCCAATATACCTTGGATTTAATTTCCCTCGTTTACCAAATCGAACAACGCCTTTCCAAGGTGAAACTTTAAGCATGACCATCTCTCCAATTTCAAATTCTATATCTTTTCTTTTAATGTCAGCGTAGCTCTTTTGTCGACTTTGGGCGGTTTTCAACCGTTGTTGAATTTGGATGATCTTCTCGGTAGTTTCTTGTATAATCTCCGGACCCGTAATCTGTCTATCCCCCACCTCACTCCAACAAATCGGAGACCTGCACTTTCTACCATAAAGTGCTTCAAACGGCACCATCTCAATGCTTGAATAGTAGCTGTTGTTGTAGGAAAATTCTGCTAACGGTAGATGTCGATCCCAACTGTTTTCGAAATCAATAACACATGCTCGTAGCATGTCTTCAAGCATTTGTATCGTCCTTTCGCTCTGCCCATCAGTTTGTGGATGATAGGTAGTACTCATGTCTAGACGAGTTCCTAATGCTTGCTGTAATGTCTGCCAGAATCTTGAAATAAATCTGCCATCCCTATCAGAGATAATAGAGATTGGTATTCCATGTCTGGAGACGACTTCCTTCAAATACAGTCGTGCTAACTTCTCCATCATGTCATCTTCTCTTATTGGCAAGAGGTGTGCTGATTTGGTGAGACGATCAACTATTACCCAAATAGTATCAAAACCACTTGCAGTCCTTGGCAATTTAGTGATGAAATCCATGGTAATGTTTTCCCATTTCCATTCCGGGATTTCGGGTTGTTGAAGTAGACCTGATGGTTTCTGATGCTCAGCTTTGACCCTAGAACACGTCAAACATTCTCCTACGTATTTAGCAACATCGGCTTTCATACCCGGCCACCAAAAATGTTTCTTGAGATCCTTGTACATCTTCCCCGTTCCAGGATGTATTGAGTATCTGGTTTTATGAGCTTCTCTAAGTACCATTTCTCTCATATCTCCAAATTTTGGTACCCAAATCCTTTCAGCCCTATACCGGGTTCCGTCTTCCCGAATATTAAGATGCTTCTCTGATCCTTTGGGTATTTCATCCTTTAAATTTCCCTCTTTTAAAACTCCTTGTTGCGCCTCTTTTATTTGAGTAGTAATGTTATTATGAATCATTATATTCATAGATTTTACTCGAATGGGTTCTCTGTCCTTCCTGCTCAAGGCATCGGCTACCACATTTGCCTTCCCCGGGTGGTAACGAATCTCAAAGTCGTAATCATTCAATAATTCAATCCACCTACGCTGCCTCATATTCAGTTGTTTCTGATTAAATATGTGCTGAAGACTTTTGTGGTCGGTATATATAATACTTTTGACCCCATATAAGTAGTGCCTCCAAGTCTTTAATGCAAAAATAACCGCGCCTAATTCCAAATCATGCGTCGTATAATTTTGTTCGTGAATCTTCAATTGTCTAGACGCATAAGCAATCACCTTCGTTCGTTGCATTAATACACAACCGAGACCTTGCTTTGATGCATCACAATAAATCACAAAATCATCATTCCCTTCAGGCAATGACAATATAGGTGCCGTAGTTAGCTTTTTCTTCAATAACTGAAACGCTTTCTCTTGTTCATCATTCCATTCAAATTTCTTCCCTTTATGCGTTAATACAGTCAAGGGTTTTGCTATTCTGGAAAAGTCTTGGATGAACCTTCTGTAGTAACCAGCTAGTCCTAAAAACTGGCGTATGTGTTTCGGAGTTTTCGGGGTTTCCCACTTTTCAACAGTTTCTATCTTTTCCGGATCCACCTTAATACCTTCTTTGTTCACTATGTGACCGAGGAATTGAACTTCTTCCAACCAAAATGCACACTTTGAAAACTTAGCGTACAATTCTTCCTTCCTCAATACTTCTAACACCTTTCTCAAATGTTCACCGTGTTCTTGGTCATTCTTTGAGTAAATAAGTATGTCATCAATGAAAACAATGACAAACTTGTCAAGGTATGGTCCACACACTCGGTTCATAAGGTCCATGAACACAGCTGGTGCATTAGTTAAACTAAACGGCATGACCATAAACTCGTAATGACCGTAACGTGTTCTGAAAGCAGTCTTTGGAATATCATCTTCTTTCACCCGCATTTGATGATACCCGGAACGTAAGTCAATCTTTGAATAAACAGACGAGCCTTGTAGTTGATCAAATAAGTCATCGATTCTCGGTAGTGGGTAGCGGTTCTTGATGGTAAGTTTGTTCAACTCTCGATAGTCGATACACAACCTGAATGTACCATCTTTCTTCTTGACAAACAAAACAGGAGCTCCCCACGGTGATGTGCTTGGTCGAATGAAACCACGTTCTAAAAGTTCTTGTAATTGGCTTTGTAGTTCTTTCATCTCGCTAGGTGCGAGTCTGTAAGGAGCACGAGCTATTGGTGCAGCTCCTGGTACAAGATCTATTTGAAATTCAACGGATCGATGTGGGGGTAATCCCGGTAATTCTTTCGGAAATACATCGGGAAATTCTTTTGCGACGGGAACATCATTGATGCTCTTTTCTTCAGTTTGTACTTTCTCGACGTGTGCTAGAACAGCATAGCAACCTTTTCTTATTAGTTTTTGTGCCTTCAAATTACTAATAAGATGTAGCTTCGTGTTGCCCTTTTCTCCGTACACCATTAAGGGTTTTCCTTTTTCTCGTATAATGCGAATTGCATTTTTGTAACAAACGATCTCCGCTTTCACTTCTTTCAACCAGTCCATACCGATTATCACATCAAAACTCCCTAACTCTACTGGTATCAAATCAATCTTAAATGTTTCGCTAACCAGTTTAATTTCTCGATTCCGACATATATTATCTGCTGAAATTAATTTACCATTTGCTAATTCGAGTAAAAATTTACTATCCAAAGGCATCAATGGACAACTTAATTTAGCACAAAAATCTCTACTCATATAGCTTCTATCCGCACCCGAATCAAATAAAACGTAAGCAGATTTATTGTCAATAAGAAACGTACCCGTAACAAGCTCCGGGTCTTCCTGTGCCTCTGCCGCATTAATATTGAAAACTCTTCCACGGCCTTGTCCATTCGTGTTCTCCTGGTTCGGGCAATTTCTAATAATGTGGCCCGGTTTTCCACATTTATAACAAACTACATTGGCATAACTTGCTCCGACACTACTTGCTCCGCCATTACTCGTTCCGACACCATTTGTTCCTTTCGTTCTATTAACCCCTGGTCCGTAGACCTCACACTTCGCCGCGCTATGACCATTTCTTTTACACTTGTTGCAAAATTTGGTGCAGAACCCCGAGTGATTCTTTTCACACCTTTGGCATAGCTGCTTCTGATTGTTGTTGTTGTTGCGGTTATTATTGTTGTTGGGATGATTGTTGTAGTTGTTGTTGTTGTTGTTGTTGTTGTTGGGCCGTTTGTTGTAGTTGCGATTGATGTTGCGATTGTTGGGATAATTGTTGCGATTATTATTGTAATTGCTGTTGTTGTTGTATTGGTGATTCTTATCACCGTTTTCCTCCCACTTTCTTTTGACTTGCTTCACATTGGCCTCTTCAGCAGTCTGTTCTTTAATTCTTTCTTCAATTTGGTTCACGAGTTTGTGAGCCATTCTACATGCCTGTTGTATGGAGGCGGGCTCGTGTGAACTTATATCTTCTTGGATTCTTTCCGGTAATCCTTTCACAAACGCGTCGATCTTCTCTTCCTCATCTTCGAATGCTCCCGGACACAATAGGCACAATTCTGTGAATCGTCTTTCGTACGTGGTAATATCAAATCCTTGGGTTCG
This sequence comes from Rutidosis leptorrhynchoides, assembly GCF_046630445.1. NCBI lineage: Eukaryota > Viridiplantae > Streptophyta > Magnoliopsida > Asterales > Asteraceae > Rutidosis > Rutidosis leptorrhynchoides. The sequence continues at coordinate 40,207,014 of NC_092339.1, read as the reverse complement.
TAACCCTCTAAGTTCTGTCTTGAGCTTATTGACCTCGGTTCTGGGACGGTACTTCTCGTTCATCAAGTGCTTGAATGCTGACCACGGTAGTGCGTACGCATCGTCTTGTCCCACTTGCTCTAGATAAGTATTCCACCATGTTAACGCAGAACCTGTGAAGGTATGCGTAGCGTACTTTACTTTGTCCTCTTCAGTACACTTACTTATGGCAAACACCGATTCGACCTTCTCGGTCCACCGTTTCAATCCGATCGGTCCTTCGGTTCCATCAAATTCCAAAGGTTTGCAGGCAGTGAATTCTTTGTAGGTGCATCCTACACGATTTCCTGTACTGCTAGATCCAAGGTTATTGTTGGTATGTAGCGCAGCCTGTACTGCGGCTATGTTTGAAGCTAGAAAAGTACGGAATTCCTCTTCATTCATATTCACGGTGTGTCGAGTAGTCGGTGCCATTTCCTTCAAAATAGTTAAATGGAACAAGTTAATCATACAGAATATTAAGAGTAGTTAATAGTATTTCGTAGCATAATATGAACTCATTTATAAAAGCTTTTTCTTCATATTAGCGTTTTATAAGTTTAAATTCGGGTAGTACCTACCCTTTAAGTTCATACTTAGTAGCTAATATACAATTCAACTACTACAATTCTATATGAAAAACTGATTATAATAATATTTCGCGTTCAAACTTTTATACAATATTTTACAAACTTACAATACCGCTTATTTTACATAAAGCATGAAATATAGCACACAATAACTTTGATACATGATAGTTGTGAAGATAATTCTAGCTAGTACACAAGTCGTTCAGCAAAGGCAATAAAGACACGTAATTCATACGTCCAGAAACAAGTCATGCATTCTGGTTTTACTAGGACTACTTCCCATCCTTGGTCTTGTGCAACATAACCGTTATGGCCGTTGATAAGACAGCGTGTTGTAACGTCGTCAAAGGGACGAGGGTTACGTAATGTCCAACAGTCCCGTAATAATCTAAAAACCTCATTTCTTACCCCAATTACCGACTCCGTCACTTGTGGAAACGTTTTGTTTAATAGTTGTAGCCCGATGTTCTTGTTCTCACTTTGGTGAGAAGCGAACATTACTAATCCGTAAGCATAACATGCTTCTTTATGTTGCATGTTAGCCGCTTTTTCTAAATCACGAAGTCCAATATTCGGATATATTGAGTCAAAATAATTTCTTAACCCGTTGCGTAAAATAGCATTTGGGTTCCCCGCAATATATGCGTCAAAGTAAACACATCGTAACTTATGGGTTTCCCAATGTGATATCCCCCATCTTTCAAACGAAAGTCTCTTATAAACCAAGACATTCTTGGAACGTTCTTCGAATGTCTTACAAACTGAACTCGCCTTAAATAGTTGTGCCGAGGAATTCTGGCCGACTCTAGACAAGATTTCATCAATCATGTCTCCGGGTATGTCTCTTAAAATATTGGGTTGTCTATCCATTTTGTGTTTTTAAACTGTAAAATAGACAAGAGTTAGATTCATAAAAAAATACTTATTAATACAAGCAATTTTTACATATATCATAAAGCATAAGAACACTATATTACATATATTACACCACACGAATACAACTATCTTATTCCGACTCGCTCGTTTCTTCTTCTTCGGTTTTGGTTCGTTTTGCCAAGTTTCTAGGGATATATGATGTTCCCCTAATACGAGCCGTCGTTGTCCACATTGGTTTAGAAAAACCTGGTGGTTTAGAGGTTCCCGGGTCATTGTTACAACTTAAGGACTTCAGGGGTTGACGATACATATAAAGTTCATCGGGGTTGGAATTAGATTTCTCTATTTTTATGCCCTTTCCCTTATTATTTTCTTTTGCCTTTTTAAATTCAGTTGGGGTAATTTCTATAACATCATCGGAATTCTCGTCGGAATCCGATTCATCGGAGAATTGGTAATCCTCCCAATATTTTGCTTCCTTGGCGGAAACACCATTGACCATAATTAACCTTGGTCGGTTGGTTGAGGATTTTCTTTTACTTAACCGTTTTATTATTTCCCCCACCGGTTCTATTTCTTCATCCGGTTCCGATTCTTCTTCCGGTTCCGATTCTTCTTCCGGTTCCGACTCTTCTTCCGGTTCCTCTTCGGGAACTTGTGAATCAGTCCACGAATCATTCCAATTTACATTTGACTCTTCATTATTATTAGGTGAGTCAATGGGACTTGTTCTAGAGGTAGACATCTATCACATAATATCAAACGCGTTAAGAGATTAATATATCACATAATATTCACATGTTAAAAATATATAGTTTCCAACAAAATTTGTTAAGCAATCATTTTTCAAGTAAACACGGTCGAAGTCCAGACTTACTAATGCATCCTAACAAACTCGATAAGACACACTAATGCAAAATTCTGGTTCTCTAAGACCAACGCTCGGATACCAACTGAAATGTCCCGTTCTTATTGATTAAAAACGTTCCATATTAATTGATTTCGTTGCGAGGTTTTGACCTCTATATGAGACGTTTTTCAAAGACTGCATTCATTTTTAAAACAAACCATAACCTTTATTTCATAAATAAAGGTTTAAAAAGCTTTACGTAGATTATCAAATAATGATAATCTAAAATATCCTGTTTACACACGACCATTACATAATGGTTTACAATACAAATATGTTACATCGAAATCAGTTTCTTGAATGCAGTTTTTACACAATATCATACAAACATGGACTCCAAATCTTGTCCTTATTTTAGTATGCAATAGCGGAAGCTCTTAATATTCACCTGAGAATAAACATGCTTTAAACGTCAACAAAAATGTTGGTGAGTTATAGGTTTAACCTATATATATCAAATCGTAACAATAGACCACAAGATTTCATATTTCAATACACATCCCATACATAGAGATAAAAATCATTCATATGGTGAACACCTGGTAACCGACATTAACAAGATGCATATATAAGAATATCCCCATCATTCCGGGACACCCTTCGGATATGATATAAATTTCGAAGTACTAAAGCATCCGGTACTTTGGATGGGGTTTGTTAGGCCCAATAGATCTATCTTTAGAGTTCGCGTCAATTAGGGTGTCTGTTCCCTAATTCTTAGATTACCAGACTTAATAAAAAGGGGCATATTCGATTTCGATAATTCAACCATAGAATGTAGTTTCACGTACTTGTGTCTATTTTGTAAATCATTTATAAAACCTGCATGTATTCTCATCCCAAAAATATTAGATTTTAAAAGTGGGACTATAACTCACTTTCACAGATTTTTACTTCGTCGGGAAGTAAGACTTGGCCACTGGTTGATTCACGAACCTATAACAATATATACATATATATCAAAGTATGTTCAAAATATATTTACAACACTTTTAATATATTTTGATGTTTTAAGTTTATTAAGTCAGCTGTCCTCGTTAGTAACCTACAACTAGTTGTCCACAGTTAGATGTACAGAAATAAATCGATAAATATTATCTTGAATCAATCCACGACCCAGTGTATACGTATCTCAGTATTGATCACAACTCAAACTATATATATTTTGGAATCAACCTCAACCCTGTATAGCTAACTCCAACATTCACATATAGAGTGTCTATGGTTGTTCCGAAATATATATAAATGTGTCGACATGATAGGTCGAAACATTGTATACGTGTCTATGGTATCTCAAGATTACATAATATACAATACAAGTTGATTAAGTTATGGTTGGAATAGAATTGTTACCAATTTTCACGTAGCTAAAATGAGAAAAATTATCCAATCTTGTTTTACCCATAACTTCTTCATTTTAAATCCGTTTTGAGTGAATCAAATTGCTATGGTTTCATATTGAACTCTATTTTATGAATCTAAACAGAAAAGTATAGGTTTATAGTCGGAAAAATAAGTTACAAGTCGTTTTTGTAAAGGTAGTCATTTCAGTCGAAAGAACGACGTCTAGATGACCATTTTAGAAAACATACTTCCACTTTGAGTTTAATCATAATTTTTGGATATAGTTTCATGTTCATAATAAAAATCATTTTCTCAGAATAACAACTTTAAAATCAAAGTTTATCATAGTTTTTAATTAACTAACCCAAAACAGCCCGCGGTGTTACTACGACGGCGTAAATCCGATTTTACGGTGTTTTTCGTGTTTCCAGGTTTTAAATCATTAAGTTAGCATATCATATAGATATAGAACATGTGTTTAGTTGATTTTAAAAGTCAAGTTAGAAGGATTAACTTTTGTTTGCGAACAAGTTTAGAATTAACTAAACTATGTTCTAGTGATTACAAGTTTAAACCTTCGAATAAGATAGCTTTATATGTATGAATCGAATGATGTTATGAACATCATTACTACCTTAAGTTCCTTGGATAAACCTACTGGAAAAGAGAAAAATGGATCTAGCTTCAATGGATCCTTGGATGGCTCGAAGTTCTTGAAGCAGAATCATGACACGAAAACAAGTTCAAGTAAGATCATCACTTGAAATAAGATTGTTATAGTTATAGAAATTGAACCAAAGTTTGAATATGATTATTACCTTGTATTAGAATGATAACCTACTGTAAGAAACAAAGATTTCTTGAGGTTGGATGATCACCTTACAAGATTGGAAGTGAGCTAGCAAACTTGAAAGTATTCTTGATTTTATGAAACTAGAACTTTTGGAATTTATGAAGAACACTTAGAACTTGAAGATAGAACTTGAGAGAGATCAATTAGATGAAGAAAATTGAAGAATGAAAGTGTTTGTATGTGTTTTTGGTCGTTGGTGTATGGATTAGATATAAAGGATATGTTATTTTGTTTTCATGTAAATAAGTCATGAATGATTACTCATATTTTTGTAATTTTATGAGATATTTCATGCTAGTTGCCAAATGATGGTTCCCACATGTGTTAGGTGACTCACATGGGCTGCTAAGAGCTGATCATTGGAGTGTATATACCAATAGTACATACATCTAAAAGCTGTGTATTGTACGAGTACGAATACGGGTGCATACGAGTAGAATTGTTGATGAAACTGAACGAGGATGTAATTGTAAGCATTTTTGTTAAGTAGAAGTATTTTGATAAGTGTATTGAAGTCTTTCAAAAGTGTATAAATACATATTAAAACACTACATGTATATACATTTTAACTGAGTCGTTAAGTCATCGTTAGTCGTTACATGTAAGTGTTGTTTTGAAACTTTTAGGTTAACGATCTTGTTAAATGTTGTTAACCCAATGTTTATAATATCAAATGAGATTTTAAATTATTATATTATCATGATATTATCATGTATGAATATCTCTTAATATGATATATATACATTAAATGTCTTTACAACGATAATCGTTACATATATGTCTCGTTTAAAAATCATTAAGTTAGTAGTCTTGTTTTTACATATGTAGTTCATTGTTAATATACTTAATGATATGTTTACTTATCATAGTATCATGTTAACTATATATATATCCATATATATGTCATCATATAGTTTTTACAAGTTTTAACGTTCGTGAATCACCGGTCAACTTGGGTGGTCAATTGTCTATATGAAACATATTTCAATTAATCAAGTCTTAACAAGTTTGATTGCTTAACATGTTGGAAACATTTAATCATGTAAATATCAATCTCAATTAATATATAAAAACATGAAAAAGTTCGGGTCACTACACCTTGGCTGGGTCTTCAACACTTGTAACACCCAGCAGCACACTTCTGGTTGGGTCTTCATTCACAGCACTCCTTGCTGTGTCTTCTGTACCAGCTGACTGATTAGTATCAGCTGGTACATCCACCTCAGTATCTTCATCAGCTGCCTCAAATAAGGGTCCTTTCCTTAGGGGCTGATTGTCCATAGGAGCAGATTTCACCCTTTGTTTATCTATGGCCATGGGTTCAGCTGATGGTTCTTGTGTTGATACTGGCTCAAGTGGAGGCAGGTAAGGAACGATGGCAAGATGCTCCCCCTGAATATCACCATCATCAAGATTGATTGTTTCTGCTGGCTTATGTTGTGTAGCTGGCTGTGCAGAAGATGTTGGGCGAGAAGATGAGCTGGTTTCTGTAACATCCCGCCTTTTTCCGTTAAATTTATTTTTAACACCGTCTTTTTCTTTTAAATAATACCTTTCGTTATTTAAATTCGTAGTTTCCGTTGACTAACGTTCATAATAATTTCGTCATTTAATTATAACATCTCTCGTTAACTTGCGTTTTAAAAATATTCGATCGGTTAAATCCCGCACCCGCTTTGAAACTCGAGGGACCGGAGTTGCCAAATGGGCAAACTAGTTGACTAGGTCAACTAGTCAACCCATTTCACCACCATTCAATCACCTCCATCTCTCTCTCTTTCTTTCTTTTTTTCTCTCAAGAACACAAACATAATTCATCATCTAAATTCGGATCGGGAAGCAAACTTCAAAACAAATTACATATTCGTGATCCTCTCATCATCCTCTTCGATTTGGTACCAATTTCATCCATTTTGGGTAACATTTCTAAAACACTAAATTTCTCTAAATTCGTTTTATATACTTGAAATTGTGTTAGTTAGTGTCTATGGCTCGTGTATAACATGAATATATGATTTGTTTGCTTGATTTGTTGATTTTGGTGTGACTAGCTTGAAAATGAAAATCGTATGCTTAATCTTTGATTTTGGATGATTAAATGTTGTTAGATTGTTAAAGTTCATGTTTTAAAAGTGTTACTAGCATCATTAGCTTCATGTTGATGTATAGATTGATCAAAGAAACTTCATAAACGCGATTATTGATTTTGTGAACTTTTGGTTAGGGTTTGATAGCCTTAAAGCGAACTTTTGATGCGTTGAATGCTTGTTAATGTTATTGATAAGTGCTTGGTTGTATTACATGCTTCATTACCTTCAAAACGGCATATCATATGTGTGAATTGGATTCCCGAAACTTAAAATGCAATTGATGAACTTGAAACTTTGAAAATGGACTTTTAAATGATCACTTGACGAGAAATCGGTTATGGAAAATGTTGTTTTTGTTTGATGAAACATGTTTAGTTGTGTTCCTTGTCAAAAGAGCTTTCCAACGGTATAAGATACGCTTTCTAATTGTTTACGGTTTGAGTTTTGCGTTTGTTTGAAATTTTACCAAGCCTTGAATAAGTGAAACAGGCCAGGGACCAGGCCACGGCCATTGTCGCGGCGCGACAGGCCTGGCCGCGGCGCGACATAAGCCGCGTCCAGATTCTGTTTCCCTTGACCTTTTTACTAAAAATGTTTGACATGTTCTAGACCTCCAATTTACATGCAACTTGTTTTAACATGCTTATATATGAATAACTAGCATAGAAAAATAGTTCGGGACCCGACCCGAACGTGTTGACTTTTTCGTTGACTTTGACCAAGTTTGACTTTTAGTCAAACTTAACCAAACTTTCATACAATCATTCTAACATGCTTTTATACTTGTTTCTTGTATGAAACTTGACAACGTGATTCACATGCTATACTTAATCGAGTCGTAACGAGCCATAGGACTAATTGAACACATTTCACCCGACCTTGTGTCGTAACCGGTTAATTGATACAACTTATTTGTTTAGGTCAAGGCTAAGCAACTATCATGCATACGTTACTTTGTGAAGTACTTTTTTTACTCGTGCACTCGAGGTGAGATCATAGTCCCACCTTTGCAAATACTTTTATTCTTTTAAATCGTGGGCTGAGAAACATATACATTACATACTTATATACATTTCACATGTATATATACTTTTCATACTTTTATACTTTGAACACAATATACGAATACAAAGATACAGGCGAGTTAGAACAAAAGTCCTCAATCCAATTATCATTAGTTCCACTTGCAGGGTGTAAGTGTAAGCGAGTGATTATGTTGTGTGGCCATACGGGTTTAACGAACCCTCATCCAGACGGTTCGCTACCGTTAGTGGATGAAATATAATTTCAACGTGCATAGTGTATGTTCTAACACTATATTCAAAATTCAGAGGGAAGATTCAGTTAAGCTTTGGTAATTGGGTGCTCGCAATACAAACTACATTCTTCGGAATAAATACGATTTGGATAATCATCTATACAAACTATTGTGGTTCAAAATATACTTTCACAAATACATTTATGATTTCACCAACGTTTTTCGTTGACAGTTTTCTATATGTTTCTCAGGTTCATACTTGGCTATTTGATACATGCTTCCGCGTACACTCATTCTTGCTTGGAGTCGAGCATACATACATACATACGCTAGGGATAGCACTTTTGGATTCAAACTTTTGTTTACATACTTACGCTATTTATAGCAACTGTGTTTTTCAACTTATATTATGTCGCAAGTTATTTCATTTATACTTTATGACTTTTGTAAACTTAGACTTGTTGTCGAACGGTTTTGTAAACTAAACTTGCAAGTCTTGTACCTTTCAAATGAATGCGACATAATTTTGGTCAAACGAGTCTCATATAGGGACTACGACCACGCAACGGGACCTAAGTTAACGGCGCCGTCAATAACGGTTTTGGTCGGGTCGTTACAAGTGGTATCAGAGCGTTGGTTGTAGGGAACTAGGACGTGCATTAGTGTGTCTAACAGAGTCGTTAGGACGCATTAGTGAGTCTAGACTACAACCGGATAGTTAGCATTTGCATTCTGACATACATTTGCTATAGATAGCACTTACTTGACTACTTGTGCATTATACTTGAATCATTCTTAGGCAAACTTTTTAATGGTACCCAACCTTCATCATACGAACTCGTATTCCGCCACTTTTTGGTAATACACGTGAATTCAAGGTTTATACGCGTACGGATGACCACGACTTCGTTAGTCACTCTAGTTCGGGAATTCTGACTCCTTGGTTGTTATCCACCCCGTCTCAGCTTACTATCCACAAGTGTTGTAAAGTTACCGCCACTACTCTAGATGAGTATCGTCATCACTATTTATCACTGCGGTTGCGTACTACTCGTTATCATGACTCGTTACTCTTTTCATACCTAAATACGTTATTGTCTGACTCGAACCGCATTGACGTGAACAATCATTTATACACTTCCCTCGGGGAACGCTTCCTTAGAGTTGCAGAAATTCTTTCGATTTAATACGAGTCACGTTTGAGACGTCGTTACATTTTGTTCATTTTAGATCTTCACAGTTACACGAACTTGATGTTATGGAGTGATGTGGGAATGGAGGTATGAGTTAGCGTAATATAACGACACTCGATCAACGTGGTTATATTACGGTAAGACATACCAAAGTTCTAGTGACGCGTGATGGTGGTTAGACTCGATCAACCTAAACACCACCATGTGCCATGTACATGACTTCATCTATTCATGTTTGGACATCTGAAAACTCCGGGAATATTTATAACAACCATACCGGGGACACACCTTCAATTATTGTCAAATTATATTTATGCTTCCGAATGAATTGCCGATTCCATTCGATTTCAACCGTATGTCACACGGGTATACTAGCTCGTCCTCGCACAGTCTTATTGACTAACTACAACTTACTCGTTATGCTCACATCGGGGCGGAAACTTCTTTTGCATCACCCTCGTACTTCCGGTTCAGGAGGTCCTTATTCTAAATTCCCAATGGAGAGAGACTCTCCACGTTATACTAGTATTCACCTCGAGGGTGAATAGTTCCGACGAACGTTTTTGGAAACCGATAAATCTTCCGCGACGCGAATTTTCTTGAGAAACTTGTCCTAGCTAACGTTTTCAATTCCTAGCAAACTTGTTCAATATGCCTTAGGGAAATATACCCCGTTTCGGATCGAGATCCTCGTTTCACTTCTAGATTTTGGAGTGCCTTACAAAAAGCCTCGGGACCGCGTTTAGACATGAGTACCGCGTACCATCCACAACCCGACGGACCGAACAAACATGCGATTTAAACCTTGGAAACCATAATGCGAATTTGTATTACCAACTTCAAATTTACTTGAGAAAAGTATTTTCCTTTAACCGAATCCTCGTACTACAATGATTTTCATTCTAGTTTTAACGTCACTCCTTTTGAAACCACATGTGACCGGAAACGTCATTCTCCTTTGTCGAACCAAGTAAACGATGATCAATTCACCGGGGCCGAGGTTATTCATGAGCAACCGAGAAAATTTATTCATATTCAGGTAAAACCCTACGCGACTCGTAATCACCAAGAGCTACGCCAATGTTAGACGTAAACATTTCAAATTCCACGTGGGAAACCGCGTCGCGTTAAGAGTCACACCTTGGAAAGGTGCAATCCGTTTCGGGAAAACGTAGGAAGCTAAATCTGCGATATTTTGATCCTTTAAATTCTTGGGGTGTTTTGGACCCGTCGCTAGCCGTTTAGACTTTTCCGACTCATTTTGGGTCTCCGTTTATCCTACATTCGATGTATCAACTCAAAGACGTGTTTGGCGAAACAAGAACTTGTCATTCCTTTTCGATAAGCTTACTATCGACGATAAACTTCATTCCTAGGAGGACCGGTTGAAACCATGAATCGTGAAACCAAACTTCAATCCAACGTAAAAATCCCGACCGTCGAAATTCGTGGAAATACTCAAGGACGTACCTTCACTTATTCGTAGAATTTACAGCGCAAGATCTCGAGTAAGATTCAACAACTACTACTTCCAACTAAATTTCGGGACGAAATTTCTTTTGAGGTGTGGATAATGTAACATCCCGCCTTTTTCCGTTAAATTTATTTTTAACACCGTCTTTTTCTTTTAAATAATACCTTTCGTTATTTAAATTCGTAGTTTCCGTTGACTAACGTTCATAATAATTCCGTCATTTAATTATAACATCTCTCGTTAACTTGCGTTTTAAAAATATTCGATCGGTTAAATCCCGCACCCGCTTTGAAACTCGAGGGACCGGAGTTGCCAAATGGGCAAACTAGTTGACTAGGTCAACTAGTCAACCCATTTCACCACCATTCAATCACCTCCATCTCTCTCTCTTTCTTTCTTTTTTTCTCTCAAGAACACAAACATAATTCATCATCTAAATTCGGATCGGGAAGCAAACTTCAAAACAAATTACATATTCGTGATCCTCTCATCATCCTCTTCGATTTGGTACTAATTTCATCCATTTTGGGTAACATTTCTAAAACACTAAATTTCTCTAAATTCGTTTTATATACTTGAAATTGTGTTAGTTAGTGTCTATGGCTCGTGTATAACATGAATATATGATTTGTTTGCTTGATTTGTTGATTTTGGTGTGACTAGCTTGAAAATGAAAATCGTATGCTTAATCTTTGATTTTGGATGATTAAATGTTGTTAGATTGTTAAAGTTCATGTTTTAAAAGTGTTACTAGCATCATTAGCTTCATGTTGATGTATAGATTGATCAAAGAAACTTCATAAACGCGATTATTGATTTTGTGAACTTTTGGTTAGGGTTTGATAGCCTTAAAGCGAACTTTTGATGCGTTGAATGCTTGTTAATGTTATTGATAAGTGCTTGGTTGTATTACATGCTTCATTACCTTCAAAACGGAATATCATATGTGTGAATTGGATTCCCGAAACTTAAAATGCAATTGATGAACTTGAAACTTTGAAAATGGACTTTTAAATGATCACTTGACGAGAAATCGGTTATGGAAAATGTTGTTTTTGTTTGATGAAACATGTTTAGTTGTGTTCCTTGTCAAAAGAGCTTTCCAACGGTATAAGATACGCTTTCTAATTGTTTACGGTTTGAGTTTTGCGTTTGTTTGAAATTTTACCAAGCCTTGAACAAGTGAAACAGGCCAGGGACCAGGCCACGGCCATTGTCGCGGCGCGACAGGCCTGGCCGCGGCGCGACATAAGCCGCGTCCAGATTCTGTTTCCCTTGACCTTTTTACTAAAAATGTTTGACATGTTCTAGACCTCCAATTTACATGCAACTTGTTTTAACATGCTTATATATGAATAACTAGCATAGAAAAATAGTTCGGGACCCGACCCGAACGTGTTGACTTTTTCGTTGACTTTGACCAAGTTTGACTTTTAGTCAAACTTAACCAAACTTTCATACAATCATTCTAACATGCTTTTATACTTGTTTCTTGTATGAAACTTGACAACGTGATTCACATGCTATACTTAATCGAGTCGTAACGAGCCATATGACTAATTGAACACATTTCACCCGACCTTGTGTCGTAACCGGTTAATTGATACAACTTATTTGTTTAGGTCAAGGCTAAGCAACTATCATGCATACGTTACTTTGTGAAGTACTTTTTTTACTCGTGCACTCGAGGTGAGATCATAGTCCCACCTTTGCAAATACTTTTATTCTTTTAAATCGTGGGCTGAGAAACATATACATTACATACTTATATACATTTCACATGTATATATACTTTTCATACTTTTATACTTTGAACACAATATACGAATACAAAGATACAGGCGAGTTAGAACAAAAGTCCTCAATCCAATTATCATTAGTTCCACTTGCAGGGTGTAAGTGTAAGCGAGTGATTATGTTGTGTGGCCATACGGGTTTAACGAACCCTCATCCAGACGGTTCGCTACCGTTAGTGGATGAAATATAATTTCAACGTGCATAGTGTATGTTCTAACACTATATTCAAAATTCAGAGGGAAGATTCAGTTAAGCTTTGGTAATTGGGTGCTCGCAATACAAACTACATTCTTCGGAATAAATACGATTTGGATAATCATCTATACAAACTATTGTGGTTCAAAATATACTTTCACAAATACATTTATGATTTCACCAACGTTTTTCGTTGACAGTTTTCTATATGTTTCTCAGGTTCATACTTGGCTATTTGATACATGCTTCCGCGTACACTCATTCTTGCTTGGAGTCGAGCATACATACATACATACGCTAGGGATAGCACTTTTGGATTCAAACTTTTGTTTACATACTTACGCTATTTATAGCAACTGTGTTTTTCAACTTATATTATGTCGCAAGTTATTTCATTTATACTTTATGACTTTTGTAAACTTAGACTTGTTGTCGAACGGTTTTGTAAACTAAACTTGCAAGTCTTGTACCTTTCAAATGAATGCGACATAATTTTGGTCAAACGAGTCTCATATAGGGACTACGACCACGCAACGGGACCTAAGTTAACGGCGCCGTCAATAACGGTTTTGGTCGGGTCGTTACAGTTTCTAACATAGCATCTAACCACTTCATAAAAATGTCAACTCTAACTCCTCCCCCTGACTCAGTAGATGCAAGATAATCATTCATTTCTTCAGGAGTCATCCGTTTGATCCTGTCTGCTCGCTCAGCATACAACTTTGCCTTCCTTTTGTCGTATTTGACCATGAATTTAGCATTTATTTTTCGTGCATCCTTTTTGAATTTATCAATGCCAATCAGGTCATCATCAATGTCCCTCTTTTTTGAGGTCAGCCATCTCCTATGCTCAATTCTGTGGCGTTTAAGAGCAACATAGGCATCCCATTTGACATTGAAGGCATCATTTAATTCTTGCTGTATCTTCTGATGCCTCTCCAGTTTTCTTTTCATTCTTCTTTCAATAGTTTGAGAGACAACAAAAGCTTCAGCAACAGCCAATGCAGAAACATCACTGGACTTACTGCCAGAACCAATATCATCCACTGATGTGGCAGACACACTGGGTTGAGATTCACCAGCTGCCTGTACACCAGCTTTAGTATGAGCGTTGCTGGACTTAGTGCCAGAGTCTTGACCAGTAGTACCGTAACGACCCGTCCTAATTCATCTGGATGAAGTCATCAACATCTGGTTCCATTGCGAGGTACTGACCTAAATATGCAATGAATGAATCCAAGTAACATCTTTAAAATGAGCAAATGCACAGCGAAATATTTCTTTCATACCTGAGAATAAACATGCTTAAAAGTGTCAACCAAAAGGTTGGTGAGTTCAAAGGTTTATCATAACAATCATTTCAATATATTAATAGACCACAAGATTTCTGTTTATAAATATATGTACACTCGCAAGTGTATAAAAGTATTCTATAAGCTGTAGGCACCCGGTAACAAGCCTTAATTTTCATGTTTTTCTCTCTGAAGTACACCAGATCAGGTGTGTTTAAAATAACCTCAAAGTACTAAAGCATCCCATAGTCAGGATGGGGTTTGTCAGGCCCAATAGATCTATCTTTAGGATTCGCGCCTACCGTACATAGACAAGTAGTTTAATGTTACCAAGCTAAGGGTATATTTCTGGTTTAAACCCACATAGAATTAGTTTTAGTACTTGTGCTTATTTGGTAAAACATTTATAAAACAGCGCATGTATTCTCAGCCCAAAAATATATATAAAAGGGAGTAATGAAACTCACCATACTGTATTTCGTAGTAAAATATATATAACGTCATTGAACAAGTGAAAGGTTGACCTCGGATTCACGAACCTATATCAATTATTGATATATTAAATAATATTAACACATATAATAAATGTGTAAAATAGTAAAACAAGTTTTATATATTATACTTGTTATATTTAATAAGTTATATGTTATATTTAAGTATTTTTTAATATTAACTTATTATAATTTATTATTTACCTATATAACAAATACTCTTTAGTTAATTTAGTAAAACTATTATGTAATATCATTCAGTAAAATATATTAATATTGTAAATATGTTATAAATATTATACATTAATGTTTTATATATAATATAATGTATTAAAATAGAATAGTACATAATATGATTATGATATACGTAGTAATTATATTTTTATATAAATAATATTTGTTTGTTATAAATAATAATAATAATGGGAATAAAATAATAATAATAATAATAATAGTAATGATCTTATTAATAATTTTTGTAGTAATAATGATAATAATATTAATAATAATGATAATTTTAAATAAAAGAAACTTTTATTAATAATAGTAATTTTTAATAAAAAGCTAATTTTAATAAAAATAAAAATTTTAATGAAAATATTAATAATAATATTAATAATACCACTATTGGTAATAATAATCTTAATATAACAATACTTAATAATAATAATAATAATAATAATAATAATAATAATAATAATAATAATAATAATAATAATAATAATAATAATAATAATAATAATAATAATAATAATAATAATAATAATAATAATAATAATAATAGTAATGATTATGAAAACTACCTTTAAAGCTTAAAAATAATAAATCGCCCAAGCCGGGACTCTAACCCGAGACCTCTCACTTAAGCACAAACATCCATCAACCATTGAACCGCTTAATCTATTCTATTAATACCAACGTTTTTAATCATTTAATGTATATACGAACTATTATTATCTTCATCAAAATTCATCATTATCATAATCCTAATTATTTTTGTTACTCTAGCATCACCATGATTATCATATATATCGCCATTTTAACATCACTGTTCGTCTCTTCATTCCCGTTACCGTCCTCCTATTATCGTATACCATCTCATCATAATCACATCATTACCATTTTCATTATCAACTTAACCGTAAACCTTCCTAATTGTTATCATTATTAACTTCATTATTAAACCTTCGTTATTCTCTCATCATCGTTATCATAACCGTTCAACATCATCTTCGGTCTTATTGATCTCATTCGTTCAGCCTAACAGAAATGAAAAATAGGAGCTGGATCACAGCCCAATAACTACACAAGAAAACGGCCCATCACTTAACTAATA
This sequence comes from Rutidosis leptorrhynchoides, assembly GCF_046630445.1. Taxonomy (NCBI): domain Eukaryota; kingdom Viridiplantae; phylum Streptophyta; class Magnoliopsida; order Asterales; family Asteraceae; genus Rutidosis; species Rutidosis leptorrhynchoides. The sequence goes on along the minus strand of NC_092339.1, from coordinate 40,191,297 downwards.
CAGGCCCAAGTTGTATTCTGTATAAAAGAAATAAGTGGGTTTTGCTTGGTACAATCGAACGGTATAGAAACAGAGACGTGGACATTACCTTCTCCTAAACAGTCGCCATTATTTTATCAACAAATTGCACAAGTGGGGTTAGTTGATGTGGATTGTCGGTCATCATCTTATTTTATATATTGACCTCGTGATCATTCATCTTTATCAACGTTCAAGAATGGAAATGAATAGTACAGTAGGAAAACAGTTCTTGTATAGCAATAGTAGGTTGCAGGTTGTGGTGATCAACGAAATATAAAACATTTTAAAACGGTTTGATGGTGGTTTCTCAACTTGATTAGGAAAAGAATGGTAGGAATTGGGGTTTTAACGAAGAAGAAAAGAAGAGAGAGAGAAAGGTGACTGCGGTGATGATGTGGTGGTGGCGGTTGAGGTGATCAAGGGTGGTGGTGGACTAGGTGCTCACGGTGGTTATGACCCATAATAAGAAGAAGCAACAACAAAAATGTTGGGTTGTCGATGGTCTATGGTTACAAGAATTAAGAGAGGGAGAGAGAAAGAATAGGGGGATGCTAGTGGGTATATTGTTCATCCAAAATAGAAATATGAGGAAAGTTGCAGCTGCAGATCATTAGTGGTTCGATCTTCGAATTAAGCAGAAAAACAGACAGTAGGATAGCAGTGAACGATGGTCGATCATGGTGCTTATGATTATGTTGTTTTGTGGATCTAACGAAAATAAGAAGGAAATATAGGAGTGGGTTGTAATTGGGTCTTGATGTTATAGCCGAAAACGGGCCAAATGGTAGGCAGGAGGTGTGGTGACTCTTGGTTGAATAGAAAACAGAATGTAGATATGCTTAAATGGGTTTCTTCTTTCACGATCGGGTTAGATAAATGTTGGGTTGTTGTAGAGACTTAAGGTGGGGTGATATGGTGTTATAACAGGTGGTAATGGGTTTAATATCATGCATTATATATGTGTATATATAATATGTATGCCTTCAGTAGTGGGGGGACATAAACAAAATAAGTGAGCAAAGTTATTCTCAATTAATAAAACGGACGAAGTGAAAAGATTCAAATGAAGATGTGATTGTGATTTCAATCACATAAAGCATATAATTATTTACTAATCAATCACTGCAGTGTTTGAATTTATCACAAGAAATCAAAGCAAAAATGTTAATAATAATTAATAATGATAATATCCTAATCACAGTTGAAAAGGTTGAAAGAACGGTTAACAAACCCACTTGTACACACAGTATTTTCATTTCAATTCATTTAGTAATTCAATCAATAATTCTGTGAACAATAATGTAATAATATAATAATAATAATAATTATAATAGTAATATATAAAATAAAATGTGTTCCATAGATTAAACAAAAATCTAAATTTGTAAATATATGCCGATAGTTTTCACGGAGTGCTATATCACGTTCCGTTGTTAATTCTGTGGTAAATAAAAAGTCCATAATTCATTTTCGGATCACCGTTTATTTTTATAATTATATAAGTTCCTTTTTAACTCGCTTACTGTTAATCGAATGAAAATTGAGCGTTACCTTTGCTTACTAAATAACTTCGAAATTACAAAATATATATATTTTATATACTTTATTTATATATAGATACTTTTTATATATATATTCTTTTTTACAAAATTAATTATAACAATTACGATATATACTATTTCATATTATTATATACAAATATATATATATATATATATATATATATATATATATATATATATATATATATATATATATATATATATATATATATATATATATATATATATGCATATCTATTTACAAGCAATTGTATCATGAGTCGTTGAGAATAGTTAAAGGTTAAATGAATTCATGTAAACAGTTCAAAAATTTTGAGATTTAACATTACAGACTTTGCTTATCGTGTTGAAAATACAATATCGTATCGAGAGTTTGATTTAAAATTAGTCGAAATTTTCCGGGTCACTACAAGTACCATCACCATCACCATCCCTCCTTGGTTGTTTTGGAGCCTTTTCATGCTCATGCTCCCCCTCTGATTGTTTTCTCTTTTTGAGTTTCTTTTTAGATTTCTTCTCCCCCTTTTTGTCATCAGCAGGGGCAGAAAGGTGAACAGGGGAGCCTGTACATCAAGGTCACTATCTGAATCTGGAACAGAGAATGCAAAATTATTCCAGTCAGCAACTTCAGGAGTAAGATGGGCACCAGGATCCACGACAAATTGTCGAAGAAGGAGGTTGGAAGACCTAACTTCATTCCTTGCAACACCCATAGCCATCTGTTCAACAATGGCCCTAACATCACCCTGTAGGGTAGCCAGTCATTGCATATTTTCTACCATCTGAACATAGGTAGAAGCAAGAATCATGTTAGCCATTTGCTATTCCTGCGAATCCAATCTCTCATGCAGCACCGTATTTTCTTCATTAAGAAAAAGAATTCTGCGATTAGCAGCGTCCAAATCAGCTTGAAGACGGGCAATATCCTCAGTATACTCATTGTGAGAGATGATTCATTTCTTTAAGTCCTCCTCCTCTTCATGTTGTCTAACAATGGCATCCACCGCAAGATCTGCAAAAGCACATACTTTGCCGAGCTGGGCTTCAACATTGGAAGTGGTAACTTGCCCAGCGTTACGTATGGCTTCAGTCACACTATCAACAATAGCAGTGCGAATGGTGTTTTGTAGATCAGGTGTAACTTCTGCGAGTGTCTTATAGATAGCCAGGGTGGAGATGCCAGCTACCTCATCAGCATTAAATTTAACATAGCTGGTTGAGGGGTGGTCAGTAGCAGCTAACACAGAACTACCGCCGTGGGGTGGTGGAGGTGGAAGGTCAGAATCTGACTCATCACCATGATCACCATCATTTTTACCTTCACCCGAAGGTTTAGAACCACTGGTATTCTTGTCAGCATCATCAGTGAGATCCACTGGTTCGTCTTTAGTACCAGTCACATTATCATGAGTGACTGGTTCATCCTTACCACTACCTTTATCAGCATCACCATCAGAAGAAGAAGATGATGAGGAAGAAACTGATGAATCAGAAGGTACTGGTGAATCAGGAATATTCTGTATAACGTATTTACCAGTAGAGGGATCTCTGATGAACTTGAGAGGCCTCCATGTACCAGGCCATGGAGAAGCAGCTGGAGCCATGCCAAAATAGTGATAATATGGCTGCTCGTTGATCTGTTCTAAAGTAGCCAGCCTCTCATAAACTTCTTCTCTAGCTGGTCGATCAAGCTGAGACAATAGTTCAGTCAGCTCCTAGCGAGGCAATTTGCTGGCTGAGACTATGGTAGTTTGAGGATCAATAGTTAGCTGATCCACCAGCAGAGCAACTCTGGGAGTGATAGACGCTCCCCGATAGACGAAGTTAGGTACAACTTCATCAGGATCTGGCACCTGGCACACATATGGTTTCTTTTCAGCAGAAACAGTAGCCTAAGAAGAGTCAGTAGTGGCAGAAACAGAGGTACCAGCATCCATAACGGGTTCCGTAGAACCAGTAGCAGCAGTAGGTGACTGTGCAGTAGGTGAAGAAGCAGCATCTGCAGCACCTTTAAAGAAAGTATCCGGTGTGGAATCAGACACCTGTAGATTACCAGTGGAATCCACAGTAGTAAAGTGTCTCGATTGAAGATCCGAAACATCCGGAATAACACTAGTAGCATCAGTATCCACCTTTGGCTCTTTGGAAACATAGCCAGCATTAACAAAATCAAGACCCTCCAGAACAGTATTACCCTGTGAACCAGAATTAGATGGAAAAGTAGCACTTTTACCAGCATCCATGATAATATCAGATGGAAAAGTAGCATAAGTACTAGTATCCACAATAACATTCTGTGCATCGGTAGCAGCAGCAGACGCAATGTCACCCTTTGGTTCAGAGACAGGTTCATCAAGTAGAACATCCTTAACAATATTGTCAATTACCTTTTTAAGAACAGGAGGATCCACTATGATTTCATCTTCCACTTCAGGTGCAGTAGTGGAAGCAGTAAAATTGGGAGCAGTATCACCAGCAGCTGAAGAAGCAACAGTACTAGCATCAGCGCCAACAGTAGGAGAAACAGTAGCACCAACACCAGTAGCAGAGGCAGCAATCTGCTCAGTAGGAATAATAACATCTTTAACTTGCTCCCCCTCTGCCTGTTCATCTACCCTGCTAAGAACTGAAACAATAGAACATTTTATGTTAACAACTGTAGAACCAAATAAATTTGACTCAACAATTGCATCTGTTGTTGGTCTCTGGGGACAGACTGGTGATTTGTTCAGCCCTTCGAATGAGACAGAATAAGGTGTCTGTAAGTACAGCTGTAACTCTACTGACTCATTGGCGACACATGTTGACCCAGATAGTGTAACAGTTCTGGCTGGTAATGATGTAGGAGTGAGACTCTTATCAGGATCCGAGTAACATAATGGCTATGCAGTATCCTAAGCTGGTTCAACACGATGAGGACCCAGCTCAAGCTTGCTTTGGGGGTCAGGTATGTGCTCTGCTGGTTGTACTGTCAGCAGAGGATATAGCATTAAGTTTAATTTTGAAAAATGTGGAAGTGTATGGCTAGAAGAGTATGGGTTGCTACTCTTCTTAACACTAGTTTTAAAACCAGTCAGCTTGGGAGCCAGGGTTATACCTTTAACTCCACTTTCATTTTTCAAGTCAGCAGTTAAAAGATTTTTAATTATGTTAGAATTTTCTGCTGTTTGGTCTAGAAACGCACCAGGTTCCATAGCCACGTCCTTTGCAGGAGTAGCAGTTGAGACTGGTGCAATCTCCCTTGTGGTGTGCTTGGAGCCAGCTTTTGCTCGTTTGGATTTGCATGTTACCAAGAAATAGTTAAGCAATGGATTCCAATACTAGAAGTGGATAGTTAGTATATAAGACTAGGGCTGTTCTTTATGATCAGAGAGCACTAGATTCTAATATAACTACTGCTTTACCAGTATGTGAGACGGTGGCTGTACTAGTTGAGGTAGCTGGCTTCTTCCTTTTTACAGCTAGCTTTCGCTGAGGTCCCTCCCCCTCAGCTGGTGCAGCAACAGAGGTAGTCGGTTGGTTCACTCCACTTCGAGCAACAAGATACTTAAGCATGCCTGGTGTCAAGGCATTATATGGAGCAGCAGGAGCATCTTTTGGCATTCCCCCTTATTTTGGAGGCAGGTCGAATGATTCATCAACAATCTGCTGGTAAACTTCACCAAGCTCATTTTCAAAAACAAGGCTCAAAAACCTTGGAAAGGGGATTAAGTGTGTTCGTTTGGGTGCAAGCACCATTTCCCTTAGCCTTAAGTAAATTTCACCGGCATAATCAATATTTCGATTGAACAGCATCCCGTGACCAATCTTCAGCTCAAAATCGGAGCACTGATCAAAGCTCCCGGACTTCTGACTGATGCAATGGGTCAGCAAGCCAAAGAAGTAATTCCACAGAGGTGGCATCTGCTTCCTTAAGGGCATATGAGCTACTGGTCCATCAAACACTATAATTTCCAGTACTTCTCTTCTAAACTCATCACTGGTTGGTGAATTAACGAATGGACCAATAGGTAATTGGAGAGCACGTCGGATGGCATCAATAGTGATGGAGCAGGCTAGGGTTTCAGTCACCATGCCACGAATACATGGAACGTTCTCCTGAGTGGTGTCCGTGGTGGCAGTATACCAGAATCTGGCCAAACAGGTCGGATAAAGACGAGAAGGTACGTCGGTAATAGCTCGAGCCAGTGGTGATTGTCTTATGTAATCGATAAGCGTATCATAGCCCATGTTGGCTTTGGATTTGGGAATTGAAAGGGCATAAGCAGCATTGCCTCGCGATAGGCGAATGGAAGAGTGTTCTGGTGCATTTGCAGCCCTAATAAGACTTGGGTGTAGGTTGAACAAAGGGCCCTGCACCACTTGTTCTTCGATGACCGGTGGTGGTTGCTGTTCCGGTTGTTGTGGTTCTACCGGTTGTTGTTACTGTGGTTTTTGTTCCTCTGGCTGGTTTGTAGCAGGTGGTGATTGATGTTGTTGTTGTTCTGCCATTGATGATTTCGTAGAAGATGGATGTATAATTGATTTGAAGATTTGGGGATTTTTAGAGAGAAGAGTGTGAATTTGAAAACTAAATAACTGAAGGTTATTATGGAAGATAAAACACTCTTTTAACCGTTGTGTTTGGATAAAAAGGCAGGAGAGAGAAAATGGCAAATGCCATTAGCAGGCGCGTGGGCAGATGTGACAGACTGGCACACTTTCGAGGAGACACAGACTGTTGATTTGACGTATATACGGCTTGAACACTCATACCTCCCATTCAGCATTAAATGCAGCAGGTTTTAATTCAAAAATGATTTAAAAAACCACAAAATAAGTTTTGTATTAAATACAAAATACTTTGTTACATTTAATATGTCATGAATTTAATTTAAATCATTAGGAGTAAATGAGTTTCAGATTTAAGGAATCATTTAATTTTGTGAGCTATTTATTATTTCAATTAAAAACATTTTGAGTATTCAAAGTATAAAAGACCTTGTTGTGCTAAGTGTTTTACATGTAGGCAGTAAGTTAACAAAGATGACTTACTGGTTTGCCCTACATGTTGTAGAGCCAGCACACTAACAAAAATTGTCTTTTATTTAAAGTTCAAGCATACCCAGCTCAGAGATGAGATAGTTAAAACGTTTCTCATCTAAGGGCTTTGTGAATAGATCTGCTAACTGCTGGTCTGTTGAAATAAAATGTAGCTCCACATCTCCTTTTTGAACATGATCCCTTATGAAGTGATATCGAACGTCAATGTGCTTTGTTCTTGAATGCATCACAGGATTGTTGGTGATAGCTATTGCACTTGTGTTGTCACAGTAGATTGGAGTCTTTGTAACATGAACACCATAGTCTTTCAGCTGACTTTGCATCCACAGTACTTGAGCAGTACAACTATTAGCAGAAACGTATTCTGCCTCAGCAGTAGATGTGGACACAATATTTTGCTTTTTGCTCGTCCAGCTGACTAGCCTACCACCCAGTAACTGGCAACCACCAGTAGTACTTTTCCTGTCTATTTTACACCCAGCAAAATCAGCATCTGAATACCTAATTAGCTCAAAATCCTGGTCTTTGGGATACCAAAGACCACGTTTAGCAGTAGCTTTCAGATACCTAAATATCCTTTTGACTGCTAGCAAGTGTGACTCTTTAGGATCAGCTTGATATCTGGCACAGAGACATGCGGCAAACATAATATCTGGTCTGCTGGCTGTGAGATAAAGTAGGGATCCAATCATACCTCTATATTCAGTGATATTGACTGGTTCACCATTGGGATCAGCATCTATTTTAATAGTTGCTGCCATTGGGGTCCCTATATCTTTTAAACAGGTCAGACCAAATTTCTTTAGCATATCTTTGATATATTTATCCTGACTTATAAAAATTCCATCATCAAGTTATTTAATTTACAATCCCAAAAAGTATTGCAAGTCTCTTTGTAAGCTCATTTCATATGTCTTTGACATAAGTTTTGAAAAATCTTGACAATGTTTCTCATTTTTAGATCCATAAATAATATCATCCACATATATCTGTACCAGCAAGAGATCACCATCTGTCTCTTTTGAGAACAGAGTGGTATCAATTGTTCCAACTTTAAAACCTATACCAGTGAGATACACATGAAGTGTCTCATACCATACTCTTGGAGCCTGTTTGAGGCCATAAAGAGCTTTGTCTAGCTTGTAGACATGGTCTGGATATTTACTGCTTACAAAACCAGGAGGCTGTTTGACATAAACTTCTTCTTGCAGCTTCTCATTTAGAAATGCAGATTTAACATCCATCTGGAATACCCTAAAGTTCATCTTAGCAGCATATGCCAAGAATAGTCTGATAGCTTCCATCCTAGCCACTGGAGCATAAGTCTCTCCATAATCCAATCCTTCTTCCTGTTTGAACCCTTGAGCTACCAATCTAGCTTTGTTTCTGATCACAATCCCATCTTCATCCATCTTGTTCTTGAAGACCCACTTGGTACCAATGATTTTCTTAGTTTCATCATCAGGTTTAGGTACCAATGTCCAAACCTTATTCCTATCAAACTGGGAGATCTCTTCTTGCATAGCTCCTGCCCAGCTTGGATCTTTGATTACTTTATCCGGACATTTAGGTTCAATGGTAGACACAAAATTCACATGCATACAGAAATTGCTGGCTGCATGCCTTCTTGTTTTAACACCACTAGCCAGATTATCAATAACTTGCTCAATTGGATGCTCTTTTGTCCATCTAGTGTTATGAACATGTGAGCTTGTCGTGGAACACACAGCATCTTGATCATCAGCTGGTTCAAAGGTATGAGTAGTAGTTGGAGACAGCTGTTCAGTATTAATGAAACCAGTACCAGCTTGTGATCCTTCAGAATCAGTAGACCTATGCTCAAGTTGTAGGACATCAGTAGAGCTAGTAGGTCCACTTGGTTTACACACAGATGGAACAGAATGTTCCATCTCATCATCAGAGAACCCAGCAACATGGATTGGCGAGGGATCTGCAGCTAGTTCCTCTTCATCATCAAGAGCTTGCTGAGTAGGCTCTTCAAACAATAACTCTTCATCTTCTTGACTGGAATATGAGGCTGGGGTAGTTTCATCAAATGTAACATTAATTAATTCTTCAAAACAACCCCTTCTTTTATTGAAAACCCTATATGCCTTTGACATGTTGGAATATCCCAAGAATATACCTTCATCAGCCTTAGCATCAAACTTGCCCAGCTGATCCCTATTGTTTAGAATGAAACAGGGAGTGCCAAATACATGAAGAAATGAGATTGAGGGTTTTTTTCCTTTGAGAACTTCATAAGCAGTTTTCTGATGTCTTTTCACTATTAAAGATCTATTCTGGGTAAAACATGCAGTGTTCACAGCTTCTGCCCAATATGAATTTTTCAGCCCAGACTCAGCTAACATAGATCTTGCTGCTTCAATGAGAGTTCTGTTTCTTCTTTCTGCAACACCATTTTGTTGAGGTGTTCTCACAGCAGAAAAGTTCTGTAAAATACCTTTATCAGCACAAAATTCTTCTAATGTAGCATTTCTGAATTCTGTACCATGATCACTTCTTAGCTGTTTCACCAGTTGCCCATTTAAAAGCTCCATTCTTTTGATAAAGTTGATAATTTCATCAGCAGCTTCACTCTTTTGTTTCAAAAAGAATACCCAGGTGTATCTGGAATATTCATCAACAATAACCAGTGTATACTTCTTTCCACTGCAGCTGGCCACATTAACAGGACCAAAAAGATCCATATGAAGTAAACGAAATGGTTTCTCAACAGATGAGATTTGCTTTGATTTGAATGAGGCATGGTGATGTTTTCCTTTTTCACAACCAGGACACAATATGTCCTTTACAGAAGACATGGTGGGTAGCCCAGACACCAAACTTCTACTGGATAATTTGTGAATATCTTTGAAGTTGAGATGTGAGAGTCTCTTGTACCATAACCATTTTAGGTTGTCTGCTGCCTTCGAATAGATACAAGTATCAGTTGTTGTGACTGCTTTGTTCATGTCAATTTTATACATGTTTTCATGACGTTTTGCAGTCAGTAATGGCTTCCCTGTCTTATCAAAAATAGTGCCAATTTTCCTTTGGAATTGGACTATCTTGTTCTTACTTGTCAGTTGGCTTATGCTGATTAAATTATGTTTAAGCCCAACGACATATGCAACATTTAAGAATGTGACATTCTCATTAGTCAAAGTACCAAAATCCTTTGTGTAACCCAACGAATTATCTCCATACGAAACAACTGGACCATCTTTTTCTTGATACTCCATCAGCAGGGACTTACATCCGGTCATATGTCTCGAACAACCACTATTGAGATACCAGATTTGCTTGTTTTGAATGCCCTGCATAGTAGCTAAGAGATTAGTTCTTTTTGGGAACCCATCCAAGGATGGGTTCTGAAAGGGTCATCTTTGATGATCTCTTCCTGTCTGCTGGTTTGCTTGAAGAAGCAGCAACAGACGGGGTTGGGGTAAAAGGACACCAGTTGGCTAAGTGAAACTTGCTACCACATTTGTAGCATTTTCTCACATTTGGTATCGGTGATGGGTCATACACAGAGTAAAGGGGATCAGGTCGAACTTTGGTTACTGCCTCAATAAGCTGGTCAAGCTTGACTGTCATAATCTCAGTGATAGACAGCTCTTCATTCGAGTCCACTTTAGCTTTTCCCTTAAGGGTAGCTTTCTTCTTGGAACCAGTACCATAGTCATGACGTATTGCTTTGCCTTTATCATTTGACGAGCCAGCGTGGGAAGTTACTGGCTTGTCTACTGAAGCTGATGAGCTAGAAGAAATTTTTCCTGCTGCCTTGGACTTGCCAGTATTACGTTTGACTGGCTTGTCTGCAGCTACTGGTGGACCAGTAAGTTTTTCATCAGCTGGCTCAGCATAATTGGAACTCGAACACGAAGGGGAATCAGTTGGTTTAATTTTTCTAAGATTATTTTCAGTGATTTCCCTTTTGATACGTCTTTCTTTTGGAGTCATGTAGTAGATGCTTGAGGGGTCAGTAGTCTCATTAATTGAGGTACTGGCTTCTCTTGCTTTAATTTCATCCTCCAAAATTTCTTTCATGGCAGGTGGTGGGGACACAGTAGGTCTAACAAACTTATTTGTCAAGACCTTTTTACCCTTAACTATCTTGACAAAAGTATTTGGCAAGACAGCTTCAGGATCTGTTTCAAGAATTAGGTCCATAAAAGTAACTTTTGCAATAGCAGCAGCAGCATAGTCACCAGTAAAGAAAGCTTCAACTTGGGTAGGCACCTGCTCGTTAACATACTTTGCTGTGCATTGAGCAGATGTACACCACGAAGCGACAACCTTTTTAAGATTATCCAGCTGGTTCTTAACTTCTGCTGCCTCAACGTGAAGAGACCTTAAAGCAAAGTTTTGTTTTTCAAGTTTGGAAATATCATCTTTCAAGATTTTAATTTCATCATTTTTACATTTAAGTTTCTCATTTAAAGATTTGTTGTCAGTTTTCAAAACTTCTTCACGTTTGCTGCCTCTACATAAGTCAACTCTTAGGTAGTCAAATATTTCGGCCTTTTCATCATCAGTATAAGTTCAAAAATTATCAACCTTATACATCAATTCAGTTTTCCATTGAGGAGAATCTCTTTTCTGATCAACTTCCCTCATATCAGCCAAAAACTTGCTACCACTATCATCCTCATTAGACTCCTTGACCTCCTTGACCATTAAAAACAGCTTCTTTTCTAGAGCATAACAAGCACCATCATCATCAGTATCACTATCAGAGGAAGACGACGAGCTGGTTTCATCCCAATCATGATGCTCAGCAACTAGAACCTTTTCTGGCTTTTTACACTTCTTATCAGTCTTAGCACTTTCCTTCATCTGAGCTTTCATAGCTTTGTACTTGTTCTTGTACTTATCAGCTTTTGAGAAAGAGATAGCATGTGAAGTTGAAGGTTTCCTGGACATGCATTCAGCAGCAAAATGTCCAACCTTCCCACAATTATAACACTCAGATTTAGGACCCTTGACTGACTTGCTGCTATACCTAGCACTCGGTTTCTTACTCCCTTTGTATGACTTGCTGGTTCTATTACGATTGAACCTTTTGAACTGCCTAGCCAGCAAAGCCATACCTTCAGCAAACCCTTCTGCATCACTTTCATCGTCACTGCTTTCTTCAGACCCAGTACCACTATCCACATCACTCTCAGCTGATTCTTCTTCTACCAACAACTTTTGAACCAGTAAAGCCTTTTGAGCTTTCTTTTTAGCAGCAGCAATAAGAGCAGTATCATCTGTCTTAGAAGATTTTGAAGTGGTGGGAGCAGACCTAAAGTTTTCTTTCACGTTAAGTTCAAATTTAGCCTCTGCCTTCTCATGGTTCCAAAGTGAACTGTAGAGAGAAGATATGTTAAAGCTCTTTAGGGTCTGAGTGGTTCTTAAAGGGTCAGTAACAGATTTCCATTTAATAGGCAGTGAATCTATGAATTTGTTTACTTGTTCAAACTCAGTATAGGTAACATTCAAAGTGATCAGGTCAGCAATCAAGGAGTTAAACCTAATGAAGGTTTGCTTAAGGGTTTCATTCTTGTAGGCAAAGAACATTTTATATTCTCGTTTTAAAGCAATCATTCTGTTCTGCCTAACTTCACCCATACCCTCATAGGTAACATCTAGATAGTCCAACATAAGCTTGGCATTTTCTTTTCCCTTAATCAGTTTGAACAGTGGGTTAGGCAAAGTTATAGCTAACAAGGTTCTAATATTAGGGTCAAGTCTAACACGACGTTTATCCTCAGCATCCCATCTAGAAGGGGTGAGAATAACCTCTCTGCCAGGAACAGCAGGAGTGTCAGCTGTAGCTGGTGCACTACCAATAGTCTCAGTAGGCACAAATGGACCATCTGTGGCAATACCAGGCATGAGTGGGTCAATAGACTCAAGGTGAAGCATGAATCTTGCCTTCCAAGTTTCGTATTCATCTTCATCAAATTTGGGTGGTCTATTGGATGAGCCATTTTCAAGGTAAGCTGTATTAGAATATGCAGCCATGAGAGAATTTAGATCCAAGATATTAATTATCAAGACTGAAGCTCTGATACCAGTTGTTGGTCCCTTGATAATAACAGGAGTATTGTAGAGGGGGGTGAATACAATTCTTTTAAAATAACTTAACAGTTAAACTCGATTAGTATTCAAACATGCAAATAAATAGAGTCACATGTAATTTTCAACAGTTATTCTTTATTGATTGAATCACAAAGAATCACAACTATCCTTGGCGGAATGATAGTTGGTTGATACAGATTACCTAGATTATAGCTAAGAGGTAAACTAACAGCTATTACACGTTTTGACTCTATAAAAATAAACCCACACTGTGATGACCCGGGAATTTCCGACTAAATTTTAAACTTAATCTTTATATATTTTCAACACGATAAGCAAAGTCTGTATTGTTAAAGTCTCAAAAACTTAGAACTATGTTCATATATACATTTGACCTTTGAACTATTTATATGGATACATTTTAACCTTTGACTATTCCCGACGATTCACGAACCATTAATTGTAAATGGATATGTGTGTATGGATATATAAATAATAATTTGAAATACAATTTGAAGTATTATATTATGTTGTTATTAAAATAAAAATATATCTATATATATGTATGTATAATAAATTAAAATAATAAAATATAATAGATCATTAAGATTAAGTATGTAAAATAATAATACAAGATAATAAATTGATTATAAAAATAAAGCTATATTTAAATGTGTATGAATTCTATAAATAATTATTATGATATATCTATAAGGTATAAATATTATATGTTATTATTTGATACATAAATAAATAATATGTAATATTAATATATTAAACTTAATTACAAGTGATAATATAGGTTGTTATTATTGATACTTTCATTAGTATTATTAACCTTAATATTAATAATAATATTAGTATATTGATATTATTATTCTTAATATATATAACTATGAAAGGTGATTTATTTTATTATTATTAGTGTATCATTAAATTTTTTATCATGATTAATAATTATATTATAATTATTATTAATATCATTATTAAATATTAATTGTATTAATTTTATTATCTTTATTTCAAATTAATATTATTATTACTTTGGTCATTAGTATTAATACTATTATTAATTATTAATTCTCTTATTATTATTATTAGTATTTTTATTAATATAATTATATTTAATAATACTAAATATCATATTATAGAGTAAAACAATTTCTGTTACAAATCAGTATCTGCCTTTGTAAATTATCTGCTGGATTGAAATCAATTACAGTAAATTAGTACGATTCTGTTTCAGGTCAATATCTGCTTTCCAGTATTTTTTTTTATTTATTTGCTTCTGATTTCTTTGATACCCAATGTCGACTCATTCCTTACTACAAAACAATCGATCGTCCTTTGTTTACTATCTCAATCTTTTAGAAACCAACAATAAATCAATCACTATAATTCATCTAGTGCAATGAGAGAAGGAAAACAGAAAGTGATGAAGAAACAGACTCGATACTCTGTGTACATATCCTTTTAACCATAATTCGAATTCGAAACCAATTTCAAAGAGTATTAATGCAGAATCGTTAGGAATGTTTTACTCGATATTTCTTCAAAACCTCAACTTTCAATTCATTAAAACGAGTGAGAATTTTGAGGTCAAAGTTTGCAAATAAAAAGTCAATGAATTTGTTCATGGGAAAATTTGAGTTCATTTTTATGTCTTAAGTTAAATTAACGTTCCAGATAGTTTCTAATAATGAATTGAAATCTTTTTCATGAAGTAATCGTGGTCTCTTACGGCCTCTGTATTCAAAATTGATATTGAGTTTCAAAACGGGTTCGAACGTTTTTTTATTTATTTATTTTCTGAAAGGACCAGTTCATATACATTATAAACGATTCACAATAGTTGATTACATTGCGAGGTATTTGACCTCTATATGATACATTTTACAAACATTGCATTCGTTTTTAAAAGACAATCTTTCTTTACATCAAAAATTGACAGGCATGCATACCATTTCATAATATCCACTATCCAACTATAAATTGATTTAATAATAATCTTTGATGAACTCAATGACTCGAATGCAACGTTCTTCGAAATATGCTATGAAAGACTCCAAGTAATATCTTTAAAATGAGCAAATGCACAGCGGAAGATTTCTTTAACACCTGAGAATAAACATGCTTTAAAGTGTCAACCAAAAGGTTAGTGAGTTCATTAGTTTATCATAATCATTTATTTCCATCATTTTAATAGACCACAAGAATTTCATTTCCAGTTCTCATAAATATACGTCCCATGCATAGAGACAAAAATAATCATTCATATGGTGAACACCTGGTAACCGACATTAACTAGATACATATAAGAATATCCCCTATCATTCCGGGATCCTCCTTCGGACATGATATAATTTCAAAGTACTAAAGCATCCGGTACTTTGGATGGGGTTTTTTAGGCCCAATAGATCTATCTTTAGGATTCGCGTCAATTAGGGTGTCTGTTCCCTAATTCTTTGATTACCAGACTTTAATAAAAAGGGGCATATTCGATTTCGATAATTCAACCATAGAATGTAGTTTCAATTACTTGTGTCTATTTCGTCAAACATTTATAAAAGCGCATGTATTCTCAGTCCCAAAAATATAAAGGGTAAAAAGGTAAATGAAACTCACCATACTGTATTTCGTAGTAAAAATACATATAACGTCATTGAACAAGTGCAAGGGTGGCCTCGGATTCACGAACCTAAATTAATTATATATATTTATGTGTTGGTCAATATTTGTCTAACAAATTAGGTCAAGTCATAGTGTACCACAATCCTAATGCTCGAGACTAATATGCAAAAGTCAACAAAAGTAAATTTGACTCAAAATAATTTCCAAAAATCTATACATGATTAATATATAGTTTAAATATCGTCGTTTTATATTTTTAAATATTTTTAAAAGATTTATTAGAGTAAATAATATAATTTATTTATTAATAAATAAAATTTTATATTATATTTATATAATAAAATATACTTTTATATATATTAAGTAATAAACTTTATAGGGTTCATTTAATATTATAAAGATAATATGATAGGTATTATTAAAGTAAGTTATTACACGTAGTAAAATATATTTGTATCAAATATTTATTTGATAAAATAATATCTATAATGATAGTAAGTAAAATTTGTATTATTTTGTAATAATAATTATTATTATAAAAATATCAATATTTATAATTACTAAGATGACATTATGATAAAACGATAATTCTAATTATGATAACTTTAAAATTTACGATAATTTTTAATATTATCTTTAAAATAATAATTTTATTTAAAATAATAATAATAATAATAATGATATTTTATAGTAACAATGACATTTCTATTAAAATGATAATTTTTGTTAAAATGATAGTTTTAATACTAACGATAATTTTAATAATAATAGTAATGATAAAAATAATAAGAACGATAATTTTATCTAAATCAATATCTTATAATATTTTAATTTCATCATGATACTCTTACCCATTATTTCCTAATCGTTTCGTTTAATAGCTTTTAATCGTCTTTTATATCGTGTTCGTAATAATGATAATAATAGTAATCAAAATAATTAGGTGTTACAAATATTTATTTTAATTACACTAATATTAATAATGATAGTTACTATAACATTATTAACGATAATACTAATAATTATCTTAACGATAATATAGTAATAATAATAATAACAATAACAATAACCATTTTTAAATAATGATATATATATTAATAATGATAATAATAATAATAATACCAATAATAATAATAATTGGATAATAATAATACTACTAATTATAACTTTAACGATAATAACGATAGTAATAATAAAAAAAATAACAATTTTTAATGATAAATCCTTTTATTGATAAAGATAATAATAATAATAATAAGATAAAACTAGAACGACGATAATAATAATCATTTTTAATAATAATACAAAAATTCGATGGACTATAACTTCAAATCCGTTCATCGAAATCATTCGATATCTAAATGAAAAGTTCTTAAATTTCCGCTAGCTTTCCAACGACGTACATATCTTATACCTTATCTCAGTTGCATATTTAACTAATTCAGGATTCAACATAACCTAACTAAAGGCAATATCAAAAGTACAAATATGCATAATCCTATATACTCGAGCACTAGTCAGGGATACACTATTAGTATGTAAAAGTTAAATTATGAGTACTCACGTATCAATATTGAGATTCAATATTGCAGGAAAGGTACGTAGACGCAATGGAGATAATAAATACTATATTGATCTCACGAGCATACCCATGAACCATACCCAATCACCTCCATAGCTATAACCCATAATTTCCTTAATCCAATCCCACTCGAAAAAAAATTTCGAAATCACTCGGACAGCACTCTGACATAATATTTTATGTATACTAATAATATCTTGAAATAATACGGAGTAAATATATATATGTAAATCGATTGAGAGAGTTTAGAGAAAAATATTTTCAAGTTTCTTATGAAATAATGAAACCTATTGAATTCTATTTATAATAGATTTTTGAATTATTAAAGTGAATTATTAAAGTATGAATTATTAAAGTGAATTATTAAAGTATGAATTATTAAAGTGAATTATTAAAGTATGAATTATTAAAGTGAATTATTAAAGTATGAATTATTAAAGTAAAGTAAAAATAAAGTAAAGGTAAAGTTTAAGTATAGTAAAAGTATAAAACTATGTACGTATAATACGCGTATAAATATATATAATATTAATTTAAATCGTTATATATATTTAATAAAATAAAATATAAATATCGTTATCTTTATCATACTGGTTAAGTAATGAGTTGTCAAAAGTGGTTCTAGATATTTATAAAAGTTATATACGTTTTAATAATAAAGTTCTTTTTAAACTGAAAACGTTTTTGTACGTTTGAAACTAAATCAAATAAATATAATAATTTTGTTTTCCAAAACCAAATATATTTTTAAGAATCATTTTGTTTAAAGGTTAAAATAATGGAAACCGTTATATCATAAAATGTTTTAGAAAAGTAGAATCATATATATTCATAATAGGTTTCAAGTTTTTAAATTACAGTTTGTTGGTGAAGCATGGGATAAAGTTCAAAGGTTAAATAAACGTATGAAATCATCTTAATGAAAAATGTCGAGTTACATAACTTGTCGATATCCAACATCTAAGTTATTTACACTTCACGTTCTAACTTATAAATCACTTTACCATTTTCCGAATGTTGTCAAAAAGAATAGATTTCTTAAATCACAGTGGACCTCATAACATAGACTCGTAATCATATCATAATGTATCTCATAAATCAATCATTTGATATTATCTTCTAATTCCATCGATAAACATATTGAAACAAATACGTTCATGTAAAGTATTATACGTTTAATACTTTATTAATATTCTCAAGTTATAATATATATATATACATATATATACATATTTATTTATATATAACGGTTGGTGAATCGTCGGAATTTGGTCGAGGTTATAATGAATGTATGAACACAATTTAAAATTCTTGAGATTTAACTTAACAAACTTTGCTTATCGTGTCGGAATAATATAAAGATAAAGTTTAAATTTGGTTGGAAATTTCTGGGTTGTCACATTTTCTGCTGCTGCTCAAATTCTTTCTATTCTGTTTTGATTAAACTGATTCATTCGTTACCAATTATTTCCATTGGAGAACCAAAGTTAGTTAGTTAAATTGTGGTTATTATTGAATTTTGATTTTTGGTCGATGATGGTTCTGATGAAGAAGAAGGAGTATACAATAATACGGGTTAATTAGAAATGTGTTTGGTATAATTTCGGATAAAGGGCAATAGCCCAGCTAGTGTGAGGTGTTGTCGGGTTTTGAGAGGTCGGGGGTTCGAGTCCCTGGGGGTGCAGTATATTTTTTAGCCGTTTTTTCTTGAAAGGTAGTTACCTTTTCTTTATATTATTATCATTATTTGATTTTTATTATTATTAGAAATATATTTATCATGATGATTATTATTTTCTTATTTATTATTATTATTATTATTATTATTATTATTATTATTATTATTATTATTATTATTATTATTATTATTATTATTATTATTATTATTATCAACATTAGTAATATTATTAAGGGAAGATATAATTAACATTTTTACTATTATCACTATTACTGATTAACCAAGTGACTAATGATATTATCAAAAATTATTATTTTCAACATCATTATTAAATCTAATTAAAAGTATTATTATCATTAATTTAATATTATTATGATTACTATTTTTATCAAGCAAAATGATATATATATATATATATATATATATATATATATATATATATATATATATATATATATATATATATATATATATATATATTACATATAACATAGTTAATATTTTTTTAAATGAATATAAGTTACTAATATAAAAAGTATATCATTAATAATAATATATAATTGTTTGATTACAAGTATATGTTTTAATATATATATATATATGAATAATATAGGTTCGTGAATCCAAGGCCAACCCTATACTTGTTCAATGTCGTTCTATGTATTTTTACTACAAAATACATTAGGTGAGTTTCATTTGTCCCTTTTACTCTTTATGTTTTTGGGCTGAGAATACATGCAAATGCTTTATTAACTGTTTAACAATATTTATATGCGTGAGTTTCATTTGCCTTTTTACCCTTTATATTTTTTGGGCTGAGAATACATGCAGGTTTTATAAATGATTTACAAAATAGACACAAGTACGTGAAATTACATTCTATGGTT
Organism: Rutidosis leptorrhynchoides; assembly: GCF_046630445.1. Classification (NCBI taxonomy): domain Eukaryota; kingdom Viridiplantae; phylum Streptophyta; class Magnoliopsida; order Asterales; family Asteraceae; genus Rutidosis; species Rutidosis leptorrhynchoides. The sequence goes on along the minus strand of NC_092339.1, from coordinate 40,171,821 downwards.
GAATTATCGAAATCGAATATGCCCCTTTTATTAAGTCTGGTAATCTAAGAATTAGGGAACAGACACCCTAATTGACGCGAATCCTAAAGATAGATCTATCGGGCCCAACAAGCCCCATCCAAAGTACCGGATGCTTTAGCACTTCAAAATTTATATCATGTCCGAAGGAGGATCCCGGAATGATGGGGATATTCTTATATGCATATTGTGAATGTCGGTTACCAGGTGTTCAATCCATATGAATGATATTTTTGTCTCTATGCATGGGACGTATGTTTATGAGAAATGGAAATATGAAATCTTGTGGTCTATTAAAATTATGAAATGATTATTTATATTAAACTAATGAACTCACCAACCTTTTGGTTGACACTTTAAAGCATGTTTATTCTCAGGTATGAAAGAAGTCTTCTGCTGTGCAATTGCTCATTTTAAAGATATTATTTGGAGTCGTTCATGACATATTTCAAAAGACATTGCATTCGAGTCGTTGAATCTATCAAGATTATTGTTAAGTCAATTATAGTTAGATATATTATGAAATGGTATGCATGCCGTCAACTTTCGATGTAATGAAAGATTGACTTTTCAAAAACGAATGTAATGTTTGTAAAATGTATCATATAGAGGTCAAGTACCTCGCGATGTAATCAACTGTTGTGAATCATTTATAATCGATATGGACTTCGTCCGGATGGATTAGGACGGGTCCTTTCAGTTGGTATTAGAGCGGTGGTCTTAGTGAACCAGGTCTTGCATTATCGTGTCTAACTGATAGTCGTTAGGATGCATTAGTAAGTCTGGACTTCGACCGTGTCTGCATGTCAAAAGTTTTGCTTATCATTTTTGTCGGAAATCATCTATTTATCATCCTTAGGAAATTACCTGCTTATCATCCTTAGTCTAGACACATCTTACTGCAATAATTGCATGAATAGTGTATAGACAAAATTCGTATCTTAGCGTATCTGCTAATTCATATTTTAGCATATCTGTTACTGTAGACTTTGCCTGACAACTTCCGTAGATTCCTCCGTAACTTATGGGATTTTAGTATTATATATGCATATGTAAATTATGTATTGCAGGGTACTTATCTACATCCTATAATCTAATTCTTATCGAAAATCCTTCATCTGATCGTACGAGATGAATCCCTCAACCAGTTCAAGTTCCTCGAATTCCGACAGCTATTCCGATATGGAAACACACTTGAGCTTCGAAAGCAGTATAACTGGAATGGATCAACCAAATCAGTCATCACCAATTTGGGATGAATTGGCGATGGGTTCGTAGTCGACTAAACCAACATAGACAAGAAGAGTGCGATCCTTTCCATTCCACCAACCGTATTTACCTCTTGGCGATGAACCTGAAATAGTTACCGGTGAACCTTTTTGTAATACTATTTTCTCTCTCATTTCCCGAATATCTCGCCAAGATTATATTCTATCTAAAATTCTAAACCTTATTTATTCGCTCGTTCCAACCGACAATCACCCCGGAATAATAGAAGAAGTCAACAAACTTCGCGTTCGAAAAATAAATTTGGAGAATATGGTGCAAAATCTACCAGCTTCAACAACATCACCGGCACCAATAGTACCATCAATAACAGCACCAGTACCATCAACAATCCATGCTTCAATATCACCATCTGTACTCCGAGTATGATCTTCGTTCTACGTATCGTTCTACCTCATTTATCTTCGTTTGACATGGCAAATATGTAATCTCTAAAGTTTTAGAAATTATTTATTCTAGTTCCAACCGAAAACTAAATGAGTTTAATATTATATTAACTCATTAAATCCATGATTACATCTAAAGAAAATATATATGTATATATGTTTTCATAAAGATTGTAATTAAAAATTCTTTTGTACAAACTGTTAATGGTGAAAATATTTTAACGGGTAGGTAATACCCGAGGAATATTTAAATTTCACATTAATAAGTTACAATGTACATTCTTCGAAGCTGATTCAACAGTAGATTACTATCCTACTTACATCCACCGATATACAAATCCGTTCACCATAGAATAACCATATTCATCCAATTTCATATTTGGATTTTGATTTATCAGAATCCAACAAGTGGCATAATAAAGAAAACATTTGACAAAATAAAATTTGTTAGAAACAAACAAATTAACTATGAGAAATTTTGTTAAGAATCCACGCTAACTGTTCCTAGCTAACTGATCACATTTTATTTATCGCAATTTAATTATCGCAATTTTATTTATCGTCATTTAATTTCTGTTATTTACTTTACGCATTTAATTTATCGTCATTTAATTTCTGTTATTTATTTTACGCACTTTATATATCGGGACACGTATACAAGGTTTTGACATATCATATCGACGCATCTATAAATATTATTTGGAATCACCATAGACACTCTATATGTAGTAATGATCGAGTTCTCTATACAGGGTTGAGGTTGATTCTCAAATAATATATATACTTTGAGTTGTGATCGAGTCTGAGACATGTACACGGGTCAGGATACATATTAATTAATTCGAATATTATATATTAAGCTATATATGAATTATTGGACTGTCAACTGTGGACTATCAACTGTGGACTGCCGACATTGGACAATTAAAATGAATTAAAATATTGATTATAACATATGAAACTAATCAATTCTTCAAGTTTGCCACTTGATTTCATCTTAAACCTCATTTGTATCTTGACGATTACAATCTGCGTTCAAACCTTTCATGATTCTTGAAAACACCTCAATCGAGAGGATGAACTAACCGCACTTCATCTACGGAAGAAAAGATTGATACATATAGTTATGCACCTGGAAACACTCGGAACTTGAGTAAACGTTTAACACGTAGTTGTGCTAACTCCTTAGTGTTATTATTACCCAAAATAACTTGATAATCCCTTTTCAAAGTAACGAATCTTGTCACAGCTCCAGCAAGACAACTTCGACTTTTCGTTCGAAACAACCTTATTATAACCTTGATATATATGCGTGCTCTTTTATTGTTACCGGGGAACCTTTCATATTCTACCATATTACCAGCAGACGTACCAGCAATCTCGTTGCTTCTTGGTTTAAATCTCTCCAATAAATCATTATATTTATTCATTGAAACCTTATCATATACTCATCCGCATCTTGTAACGAGAACTGCCATACCAATTATCAGGAGTCAGCAATCAGTACTTTGAAAACGCACAGCATATCTACATCAACAGTTATATGTATAACATTTATTTTTTTAGAATTATGGTCTTTTATTCTGAAATTCTGAACAGCACTCAGTCTACAAATCAATACTCTGAATGTTGAAAAAGCTGAATGAAGCAGCAGATACTGTAGACAACCGTAAACGACCTTAATCGTCGGAAGTTTAATGATAAAGAATAATATGTTGGAAAAGCTCAGAAAAATTGGAACTGGAAAACGGATTGAGCTAACCATGAAGGAGACCATGGATAAATACAAGGACCAAACTCTGTATTTAAAGAATCTGATGATTCTGTTTCTGATGAAATCTTTAGCGAATACCTTGCTTCCGAATCTAAACCCTTACGGATAAATCTTCTTCATCATCCATCGATATTAGAAATTCCAAGATATCATCGTATCTTTCATTATAAATATTCTCCATATTTCTGAAGATATTTTCATAACTGTTCTTATCTGAAATCATCAATCTCATCGTGCTATCAGTGTTACATCATATAGAAACTGTTAGTTTCTATATTCTGTAAACTTTCGAGCTTAAAATATGAATGTTATTGAAGTAATGTTGGGAACTGATGCATGAGTTAGTATAATATAATGACACTTGATCAACGTGATTATATTACAGTAAGTCATGCTGAGTTTCTAAATGGAACATGATGATTCACAGATTATAACGTCATCATGTGCCATGTTACATAACTCTTTTATTCTGCTTAATTTTTGAACATATCAAGAAAGTATATTCTTGATAGTTCTATTCTCAGTGACTCTGGTAAGTTGACAAATCATATCGTGCTATTATGTACTATCTTGTTTAGAACATTAAGTTCATTCAAAACTTCATACTTACGAATTCTGGACCATTATTCGCTTAACTTGAACTCGAGAAGAGAAAACAAAAGCATAGAGATCCAAAATATAAGAGAAAATATAAAGCCCAATAACAACACGGAGGTTACAAACCATGGATATTAATACGAATCGCAATATAAAGACACGGTATAATTAAGAATAGTATCACTCAAGGTAATAGTAGAAGTAAACGGATTCTCCTGGTGGAAGATTGAAAAGAAGGATGACAGAAATGATAATTAGAAAAATATCAAGGATTAGAACTGGATTAAGCATTTTCACAATCTTTTGGATGTATGAACTAAGAAAGAAAGTATAGGAATGGTGAAAATAATGGAACGGAAGAGCTTAATTTATAATGGAAATATCAGACAGAGTAATCGAGGTAGATCACCGTATTTAATTATAGAGATCTTAATTTCCTTACTCGCCGAAGAATCAAATCTTTTAGATTTCGAAGATTTTCTTTAAATCCCTTGAATTCCGGAATTCAACCCTGACTCTGTCAAAAGTTAAGATGAATCTTTACTTTCCTATTTCACTCTTTGGTGATAGGTTCATTCGTACTCTTCGAATAATCGAATTATTTTTATACATATTACTCAATGATGATAAAACTCAAGTTATCAACTCATATTCGTCATGAAAACATTTTTATTATTAGCCAAGACCACCTCACTCAAATTTCGGGACGAAATTTCTTTAACGGATAGGTACTGTGATGACCCGGGAATTTCCGACCAAATTTTAAACTTAATCTTTATATATTTCCAACACGATAAGCAAAGTCTGTAATGTTAAAGTCTCAAAAACTTAGAACTATGTTCATATATACATTTGACCTTTGAACTATTTATATGGATACATTTTAACCTTTGACTATTCCCGACGATTCACGAACCATTAATTGTAAATGGATATGTGTGTATGGATATATAAATAATAATTTGAAATACAATTTGAAGTATTATATTATGTTGTTATTAAAATAAAAATATATCTATATATATGTATGTATAATAAATTAAAATAATAAAATATAATAGATCATTAAGATTAAGTATGTAAAATAATAATACATGATAATAAATTGATTATAAAAATAAAGCTATATTTAAATGTGTATGAATTCTATAAATAATTATTATGATATATCTATAAGGTATAAATATTATACGTTATTATTTGATACATAAATAAATAATATGTAATATTAATATATTAAATTTAATTACAAGTGATAATATAGGTTGTTATTATTGATACTTTCATTAGTATTATTAACCTTAATATTAATAATAATATTAGTATATTGATATTATTATTCTTAATATATATAACTATGAAAGGTTATTTATTTTATTATTATTAGTGTATCATTATATTTTTTTATCATGATTAATAATTATATTATAATTATTATTAATATCATTATTAAATATTAATTGTATTAATTTTATTATCTTTATTTCAAATTAATATTATTATTACTTTGGTCATTAGTATTAATACTATTATTAATTATTAATTCTCTTATTATTATTATTAGTATTTTTATTAATATAATTATATTTAATAATACTAAATATCATATTATAGAGTAAAACAATTTCTGTTACAAATCAGTATCTGCCTTTTTAAATTATCTGCTGGATTGAAATCAATTACAGTAAATTAGTACGATTCTGTTTCAGGTCATTATCTGCTTTCCAGTATTTTTTTTATTTATTTGCTTCTGATTTCTTTGATACCCACTGTCGACTCATTCCTCACTACAAAACAATCGATCGTCCTTTGTTTACTATCTCAATCTTTCAGAAACCAACAATAAATCAATCACTATAATTCATCTAGTGCAATGAGAGAAGGAAAACAGAAAGTGATGAAGAAACAGACTCGATACTCTGTGTACATATCCTTTTAACCATAATTCGAATTCGAAACCAATTTCAAAGAGTATTAATGCAGAATCGTTAGGAATGTTTTACTCGATATTTCTTCAAAACCTCAACTTTCAATTCATTAAAACGAGTGAGAATTTTGAGGTCAAAGTTTGCAAATAAAAAGTCAATGAATTTGTTCATGGGAAAATTTGAGTTCATTTTTACGTCTTAAGTTAAATTAACGTTCCTGATAGTTTCTAATAATGAATTGAAATCTTTTTCATGAAGTAATCCTGGTCTATTACGGCCTCTGTATTCAAAATTGATATTGAGTTTCAAAACGGGTTCAAACGTTTTTTTATTTATTTATTTTCTGATGCTGCTCAAATTCTTTCTATTCGGTTTTGATTAAACCGATTCATTCATTACCAATTATTTCCATTGGAGAACCAAAGTTAGTTAGTTAAATTGTGGTTATTATTGAATTTTGATTTTTGGTCGATGATGGTTCTGATGAAGAAGAAGGAGGATACAATAATACGGGTTAATTAGAAATGTGTTTGGTATAATTTCAGAGAAAGGGCAACAGCCCAGCTGGTGTGAGGTGTTGTCAGGTTTCGAGAGGTCGGGGGTTCGAGTCCCTGGGGTGCAATATTTTTTTTAGCCGATTTTTCTTGAAAGGTAGTTACCTTTTCTTTATATTATTATCATTATTTGATTTTTATTATTATTAGAAATAGATTTATCATGATGATTATTATTTTCTTATTTATTAATATTATTATTATTATTAATATTATTATTATTATTATTATTATTATTATTATTATGATCAACATTAGTAATATTATTAAGACTATTATCAATATATTCACTGATATTAGAATTTTTAGTTATAACTAATATTATTTTCAGTATTATTATTATTATTAGTATTATTATTAATATTATCATTAAGATTATTACTACTATCAAAATTTTCATTAATAATTGATATTGTTAGTAAAAGTATCATTATTAGTAGAGATTATCATTGTCATTTTTAAAAATCCATCAATCTTAACATTATTATTATTAATTAACATTTTTACTATTATCACTATTACTGATTAACCAAGTGACTAATGATATTATCAAAAATTATTATTTTCAATATCATTATTAAATCTAATTAAAAGTATTATTATCATTAATTTAATATTATTATGATTACTATTTTTATCAAGCAAAATGATATATATATATATATATATATATATATATATATATATATATATATATATATATATATATATATATATATATATATAAATATATTACATATAACATAGTTAATATTTTTTTAAATGAATATAAGTTACTAATATAAAAAGTATATCATTAATAATAATATATAATTGTTCGATTACAAGTATATATTTTAATATATATATATGAATAATATAGGTTCGTAAATCCAAGGTCAACCCTATACTTGTTCAATGTCGTTCTATGTATTTTTACTACAAAATACATTAGGTGAGTGTCATTTGCCCCTTTTACTCTTTATGTTTTTGAGCTGAGAATACATGCAAATGCTTTATCAACTGTTTTACAATATTTATATGTGTGAGTTTCATTTGCCTTTTTACCCTTTATATTTTTTGGGCTGAGAATACATGCAGGTTTTATAAATGATTTACAAAATAGACACAAGTACGTGAAATTACATTCTATGGTTGAATTATCGAAATCGAATATGCCCCTTTTTATTAAGTCTGGTAATCTAAGAATTAGGGAACAGACACCCTAATTGACGCGAACTCTAAAGATAGATCTATTTGGCCCAACAAGCCCCATCCAAAGTACCGAATGCTTTAGTACTTCGAAATTTATATCATGTCCGAAGGAGGATCCCGGAATGATGGGGATATTCTTATATGCATATTGTGAATGTCGGTTACCATGTGTTCAATCCATATGAATGATATTTTTGTCTCTATGCATGGGACGTATGTTTATGAGAAATGGAAATATGAAATCTTGTGGTCTATTAAAATGATGGAAATGTTTATTTATATTAAACTAATGAACTCACCAACCTTTTGGTTGACACTTGAAAGCATGTTTATTCTCAGGTACGAAAGAAATCTTTCGCTGTGCATTTGCACATTTTAGAAACATTACTTGGAGTCATTCATGGCATATTTCAAAAGACGTTACATTCGAGTCGTCGAGTTCATCAAGATTATTATTAAGTCAATTATAGTTGGATATATTCTGAAATGGTATGCATGCCGTCAATGTTCGTTGTAAAGAAAGATTGTCTTTTAAAATTGAATGCAATGTTTGTAAAATGTATCATATAGAGGTCAAATACCTCGCGATGTAATCAACTGTTGTGAATCATTTATAATCGATATGGACTTCGTCCGGATGGATTAGGACGGGTCTTCACAGTTGGTATCAGAGCGGTGGTCGTAGCGAACCAGGTCTTGCATTAGTGTGTCTAACTAGTAGTTGTTAGGATGCCTTAATGAGTCTGGACTTCGACCGTGTCTGCATGTCAAAAGTTTTGCTTATCATTTAGTGTCGAAAATTATTTGCTTATCATCCTTAAAGTCTAGACACGTCTTACTGCCTCTATTGCATAGACAATGTATAGATAAATTCATATCCTAGCGTATCTGTTATTGTTACCTTTGCCTGACAGCTTCCGTAGATTCCTCCGTAACTTATGGAATTTTAGTATTATATATACATATGTAACTTTAATCTACATCCTATAATCTATTTCTTATCAAAAATCCTCCATCTGATCGTATGAGGTGAATCCCTCAACCAGTTCGAGTCCCTCAGATTTCGATAACTATTCCGATAGTTATTCCGACAGCTATTCCGACATGGATGTTCACCTAAGCTCCAAAAGTAGCGTCACCAGAATGAATCAACCAATTCATCTGATGGGTTTGTAGTCGACTTAATCAGTGGAGACGCAAAGAAGGCGATCCCTTCCACCAACCGAATTCACCTCTTGGTGAAGAACCCGAATCACTTACCGGCGAATCTATCTAAAACACCATTTTCTCTCTCATTTCCAAAGTACCTCGTCATGATTATATACTATCTCGAATTCTAGATCTTATTCATCCGCTCGTTCCGACCGACAATCATCCCGGAATGATAGAAGAAGTCAACGAACTTCGCGCTCGAGTAATCAATTTGGAGAATATGGTGCAAAATTTACCAGCTTCAGCAACATCACCGACACCAACAGTACCATCAGTAACAGCACCTGTATCATCAACAAACCTTGCCTCAACGTCTTGTTCTGTACCTCGAGCATAATCATCGTTCTACCTGACGTTCTACATTATTTATCTTCTTTCGACATGGAAATTATGTAATCTCTAATGTTTTAGAGATTATATATTCTTGTTCTAACGGTAACTCAAATGAGTTTAATATCATATTGACTCATTAAATCCATGATTACATCTGAAGAAAATATATATATGTATATATGTTTTTATAAAGATTGTAATTCTTTTGTACAAACTGTTAATGGTAAAAATATTTTAACGGGTAGGTAATACCCGAGGAATATTTAGATTTCACATTAAAAAGTTACACTGTACATTCTTTCAATCTGATTCAACAGTCATTCAGTATACTACTTACAACCACCGATATACATATCTATTCACCAAAAAACAACTATCTTCATTCAAACTCAATTTCATATTCGGATTTTGACCGATCAGAATTCAAGCCAAGGTTCAACAAGTGGCATAATGAAGAAAACATTTAACAAAATAAAAATTTGTTAGAAACAAATGAATTAACTAATTGAAATTTTGTTAAGAATCCACGCTAACTGATCCTAGCTAATTGTTCCTAGCTAACTGATTACATTTTATATAATCACAATTTAATTATCGCAATTTACATTCTCGCAATTTTATTTATCGTCATTTAAATTCTGTTATTTACTTTACGCACTTTAATTATCGTCATTTAATTTCTGTTATTTATTTTACGCACTTTAAATATCGGGACACGTATACAAAGTTTTGACATATCATATCGACGCATCTGTATATATTATTTGGAATCACCATAGACACTCTATATGCAGTAATGATCGAGTTCTCTATACAGGGTTGAGGATTGATTCTCAAATAATATATATAGTTTGAGTTGTGATCGAGTCTGAGACGTATACGGGTCACGACACGTATTAATTAATTCGAATATTATATATTAAACTATATATGAATTATTGGACTGTCAACTGTGGACTATCGACTGTGGACTAATAACATTGGACAATTAAAATGAATTAAAATATTGATTATAACATATGAAACTAATCAATTCTTCAAGTTGCCACTTGATTTCGTCTTAAACATCATTTGTATTTTCACGATTACATTCTGCGTTCAAACCTTTCATGATTCTTGAAAACACCTCAATCGAGAGGATGAACCAACCGCACTTCATTTACAGGAAAAAAGATTGATGCATATAGTTATGCACCTGAAAACACTCGGAACCTGAGTAAACGTTTAACACGTAGCTGTGCTAATTCCTTTAGCGTTATTATTACCGAAAATAACTTTGCATCTGCTGTTCGAGATAGCCAGTTTTGTCACAGCTCCAGCAAGACAACTTCGACTTTTCGTACGAAACAACCTTATTATAACGTTGATATATACGCGTGCTATTTTATTGTTACCAGGGAACCTTTCATATTCCACCATATTACCATCAGCGTTTAATCATCTAAAAACATAATTTTCATGAAACCACCTCAGATTAATAACCGATGATTCAGATATCATAGCATTAAATGCAGAGGAAACAGAAAATTGGTAGATGGTCTAAACGACCAAAAGTTTGATGATAAAGAAATGAGTGTTAGGAACGCTCGATAGAAAATTGGGTATTGAAAAACAGATTGAGCTACCCATGAAGGATACCAAGGACAAATACAAGGACTAAACCCTATATTCAAAGGATTCAGGTAATTCTGGATCCGTTGAAATCTTTAGAGAATATCTTGCTCCGAAGTCATGTTAAAATCTTGCGGAAAATCCTTCTCCATCAACCATCGAACTTAGAAATTCCAAAATATCATTATCAATATCTTCGATATTTTTGAGGATATTTTCATAAATATTCTCGTCCGAAATTATATACCTCCTCATGCTTCCTGTGTATCATTATATTGGAAACATTCAATAGAAAATTTAGTACCGAAAAGCAGATTATGCAAAACTAGGAAGAAAGCCGTGGACAAATCACAAAGAATAAGTTTGACTTCAAAGAATCCAAATGATTCAATGTCTGCTAAAGTCTTTAGTGAATATCTTGCTCCTTACTCTAAACCCTTGCAGATAATAGTTTCTATCATCCTCTGATCTTAGATATTCCGAGATATTATCGTATCTTTCATTATAAATATCCTCCATATTTCTGGAGATATTTTTTTATAACTATTCTTATCTAAAATCATTAATCTCTTCGTGCTATCAGTATTACATCATATAGAAACTGTTAGTTTCTATATTCTGTAAACTTTTGAGCTTAAAATATGAATGTTATTGAAGTAATGTTGGGAACTGATGCATGAGTTAGTATAATATAATGACACTTGATCAACGTGATTATATTACAGTAAGTCATGCTGAGTTTCTAAATGGAACATGATGATTCACAGATTTTAACGTCATCATGTGCCATGTTACATAACTCTTTCATTCTGCTTAACTTCTGAACATATCAAGAAAATATATTCTTGATAGTTCTATTCTCAGTGATTCAGGTAATTTGACAAAACAAATCGTGCTACTACCTTTCCATTTTACCTTGAATATTATGATAATTCGAAACTCTATACCTATAAATTCTGGACCGTTACTTGCGAAAAGTAAACAAAAGCATGAAGCTCCGAAATAGAAAGGGAGTATAAATCGCAGCAAATAAGAGAAAACATTAACTGTGAATGACAATGATTATAGAAGACGGAAACAGGTACTCCAAAATATAAGAGAAAATATAAAGCCCAATAACAACACGGAGGTTTCAAACCGTGGATATCAATACGAATATCAATATAAAGATACGGTAGAATTAAGAATAGTATCTCCCCAAGGTAATAGTAGAGGTAAACAGATTTTTCTGGTGGAAGATTGAAAAGAAGGATGACAGAAATGATAATTGGGAAAATATTAGGGATTAGAACTGGATTAAGCATTTTCATAATCTTTTGAATGTATGAACTAAGAAAGAAAGTATAGGAATGGTGAGAATAATGGAACGGAAGAGCTTAATTTATAATGGAAAAATATCAGGCAGAGTAATCGAGGCAGATCACCGTATTTAATTATAGAGATCTTAATTTTCTTATTCGCTGAAGAATCAAATATTTTAGATTTCGAAGATTTTCTTGAAATCCCTTGAATTCCGAAATTCAACCCTGTTTACGTCAAAAGCTAAGGAAAATCTTATTTTCTTCAATTCACTCTTTTGCGATAGCTTCACTCGTATTCTTAGAATAATCGAATTATTTTATCATTATTATTCAATAATGATAAACCTCTGATTATCAACTCATATTGGTCATGAAAACATTTTTATTGTAAGCCATGACCACCTCACTCAAATTTCGGGACGAAATTTCTCTAACGGGTAGGTACTGTGATGACCCGGGAATTTTTGACTAAATTTAAACTTAATCTTTATATAAGCTCGACATGATAAGCGAAGTCTGTAATGTTAAAGTTTCTAAAAAAACTTTGAACTGTGTTTAATATATTCATTTGACCTTCGACTGCTCTCGGCGATTTACGAACAACTATCTGTAAATACATGCATATTATATTTAAATATATATATATATATACATATAAAATAATTTGAAATATAATGTGGAATGTTATATGATTTAGTTGTTAAAATTAATTATGTAAAATATTATACGATATAATAAAACTTACTGATAAAACGTATCTATTTATGGATTACATGGAATATCATTTTTGTTAGAGAGGATATCAAGTTTATTATGAACACATCCTAAAACAACAATTGTCTTGCTTTTAATATCTTGTTTTAATATCTGTTTAATAAAAAAAAAAAATAAATAAATAACAATAATAATAAGATAACAGGTTGGTTAACGAAACTTGCTTATTCTTTTAATATCATTTGTTATTTTTTTTTCTTTTTATATTTATATCCATATAATATATGTACTCTTTATTTTTCTTTTACTATCACTTGTTTATATTCATATATGTTCCGTTCATGTACCATCATCAACTCAACTTCACACTTTAAATTTTTTCTTCTTTTGTTTCTTTCCTCTTTACAGCAAGACTCTTCCACACTCAAAATTCTATCTTTATATTTTATTTCAACTATACATATATGCATATATCAACATTAAGTTACTACTAGTGCTTCTATTCTTTCCATGCCCTACTCGACAACTTTCACCAATCTTTTTGTCTATTTACTACTAAGATCAAACTTATGACATCTCTAATAGGATAACACTTTTAAAAGCAAGTCAAGGATTGTTTGGCACTTATGTACATTATTGTAAAACCTACCCTTATCCTTTATAATATTGATAGACTCAACAATAATGACCCCATCCATAGTGCTTTTATTGACTACTAAACCAATTCCAACTTGTCACCAATCCAAAACATCACCTTTTAATTATTTCTTCTTTCTTCTGCAACTTCCGGCTTCTATCTCATAATTCCATCGTCCCATTCGAACCACCCTACTGTTTTGTTTCCGGTTAGTATTCAACTCCAACACCTCTTTATCTATACATAATATACAAATACATATGGAGAGATAGACAAACACCCACAACCTTCTATCACAGTTGAAACACCATCAATTTCTGCTGTGTTACATTTCTGTTTTAACTACCACTTCAAACCCATCTCATCGTCACTCTACAACAAGCCACACTGCAGCTACTCCACTCCTCTGTTCTTTCTATTTTCCTGTTTCGAAATTCGAACAACCACACCATCATTTAACCATCACCAAAAACCAAATGCTTCTTCCTCTTTCTACTGCAAACCCTTCTGTTTTCTGTTGAAGACGAGCAACAAATCACCACAACTATCATCATTAAACTGCCGACATTTTATCTCATCTTCCTCTTCAAACAACAAACACTCGTTCCTGCTAATTACATTCGACTTACCACAACCCCACTGTGAGTAACTGTTAATTCTTGTTTACTTCTGTTTAGGACAAGCTGCTGCAGTCGTGTTAGGTTCGGTTAGCACCCAAGGACCCAATCAATCACTTCTATTCTTACGGCTCGAAACCTGAAGCCCTATACTTGAAGCTGCAACTATATCATTTCAGGTTTCTATTCGATCATATATGACTGCCTTCTAATTGCTATCAAATCAAACCACCCCATACCATGGTTTGTTCTATGTTATACTCTATTGCTGCAATTAAAAACCAAACCCATAAGCAAGTCACTAATTATAATAGATTATCACTAAACCTTTCAAGAACACACCCGTTATCACTATTCGAAAATTTGAAATATATAAATGGATGAGGAAATTAAGAGAATATAAATGAACTAATTACCAACCTGATCAATTGTTGAACCGATTTCATGATTAGATCGATGGTGATGATAATCGATACAATCCCTATCGAATTCTTCTTCTTGATTCGAACAGACACCAAAACCAAACACCATATATTAAGAACTACTGCTCCTCTATCCGAAATTATTGCAGTTACCTCTTCTATTTTCGAATTTATTGACTGATTGATGAACCAAAAACCTAGATCGATCCACTGGAGCGAGCTTTATTGGTTGGGGTAAATGATATCACATACACACAGATACCTAATTATGTTGTTGATATAACTTGGGCCATTAAATGATAATTAGGCTAGTTTACATGTGGGTTTAGTAAATCGTTGTTGGGCCGAGAGCCATGTGTTCGATTGGGCTGGATAATAGATTTATGATGATGAGTTGTGTTGTTGGGCCAAAAGTCCAATTTTACTTTTGTTGGGACAAATATGAATACGGTGATGATAATTGAAAGTTGGAGGCCGATTAAATTTTGTGAATAAGAAGAGAGAAACAGAAATGTGGCTAAATAAATTAAGAAATGGTTGTAATCAGAAAGCAGCGACAGAGGAATGGTTAGGAGAAGCTTTGGTTATCGAGAGGTCGCGGGTTCGACCCCCGTCTGGGGCATTGTTTTTATTTGGAAAAGCTTTTTAAGGTAGTATACTTATTATTATTACTATTATTATTATTATTATTATTATTATTATTATTATTATTATTATTATTATTATTACTACTATTACTATTATTATTATTATTATTATCATTATTATTATTATTGTTATTATTACTAATATCATTATTATTATTGTTGTTATTATTAACACTACTAATTATAGCTTTAAATTTAAATGTATTTAGTATATAAAATATAACTATATTTTTATGATCCTAAACTAAAAAGATAGATATTATAAGTTGATACAAACATTAGATATATAGAAACATATATAATGAATATACTACTTTTACTAACAAAATACCTTTTGTTCATTTACGTTTTAATATAACTCAAATTTATTAAAAGTATTATCATATTAAAAATTATGAGTACTTAAAAATATTAATACTAAGTATTTATTCAAAATATTTTAATAAAGTATATAATATATTGTTATGATAAAATTAATAAAATATATAAAATAAATATATTTAAGTAATTATTAATGATAAATCACAAGTATATTACTAATATCAAAATATATATTTAATTGAATATTATATGTGTTAATATACATACTTGATATAGGTTCGTGAATCCGAGGCCAACCTTACACTTGTTCAATGATGTTATATGTATTTTGCCTACGAAATACAGTATGGTGAGTTTCATTAATCCTTTTTTAAATGCTTTTGCAATATATATTTTTGAGACTGAGAATACATGCGCTGTTTTTTTATAACTATTTTACGAAATAGACACAAGTAAATGAAACTACATTATATGGTTGAATGATCGAAATCGAATATGCCCCTTTTTATTAAGTCTGGTAATCTAAGAATTAGGGAACAGACACCCTAATTGACGCGAACTCTAAAGATAGATCTATCGGGCCCAACAAGCCCCATCCAAAGTACCGGATGCTTTAGTACTTCAAAATTTATATCATGTCCGAAGGAGGATCCCGGAATGATGGGGATATTCTTATATGCATATTGTGAATGTCGGTTACCAGGTGTTCAATCCATATGAATGATATTTTTGTCTCTATGCATGGGACGTATGTTTATGAGAAATGGAAATATGAAATCTTGTGGCCTAATAAAATGATGGAAATGTTTATTTATGTTAAACTAATGAACTCACCAACCTTTTGGTTGACACTTGAAAGCATGTTTATTCTCAGGTACGAAAGAAATCTTCCGCTGTGCATTTGCACATTTTAGAAACATTACTTGGAGTCATTCATGGCATATTTCAAAAGACGTTACATTCGAGTCGTCGAGTTCATCAAGATTATTATTAAGTCAATTATAGTTGGATATATTCTGAAATGGTATGCATGCCGTCAATGTTCGTTGTAAAGAAAGATTGTCTTTTAAAATTGAATGCAATGTTTGTAAAATGTATCATATAGAGGTCAAATACCTCGCGATGTAATCAACTGTTGTGAATCGTTTATAATCGATATGGACTTCGTCCGGATGGATTAGGACGGGTCTTCACACTTCAACCTTAGAAGAGACACAAAAATAATATCTGAATGATAAGTTTATTGCAGTAGTAATTACTACCTCCGTCTCATTCCAATAGGCCATTATTCTATTTTGGACTGTCCCATTCTGATAGTCCACTTTCATAAATAGAAAGAAAAGAAGATATTTCATTGGTGGATCTGGAGAGAAGATATTTCATTGGTGGAGAAATGAAGTTAGTGGATTTCCTAAAACTGCGTGTTTTTTGTCTGTGGACTATTGGAATGAGACGGAGGGAGTAGTATTTAAAGAAAGAAAGTGAGATTGAATTTTAGATTTTTAGAGAGATTGTGTGAGGAAAGGTAAAGGTAAATATTGGGATCTGGGCTAGATATGTGCTAATGTACATTTTGACCGTATAGATCCAAATTCCATATATAGTAAAACTTCTGTAATTTAATACTCGATAAATTAATAACCTCGATAAAATTAATAATTTGTTCGGTCCTAACTTGGGACCAGTACAAATTTGGACCCCAATCGATAAAATAATAAGATAATAATTTTTTTTGAAATCCCAATGTAAATATATTGGTCTCAGCAAAACTATAAATTAATAATTACTATTTTTTCTTTTTGAAATCCTAATATTCATTGAACTTGACAAATTCATTAATGTGTGAATGTACATACATGGAAATTTTGAAGGTCCTTGTTTATGTTTTATTCAAATAGGTAAACTAAACGGACATGATAATTTCGAATGTTGATGCATTAATTTGAGACTTGCTCACAAATATAAGCCAATTTTTTAAATTGATAAATTATTAATTTATCTATATAATAATATCTCGTTAAATTAATAAAATATCTCGGTCCCAACATTATTAATTTATAGATGTTTCACTGTATCAGTATTCCCATTTTAACAACAACTAGTGTTCGAGCCCTCGCTTCGCGGCGGGGGTTCGGTTTTCAATGTATTTTATTGCGTTTAGTTTGTAAAATCATTTTGTGGTTAACGATGATGTCGTTGAAGCGCAACTCGAGTCGAACTAAAAGGTATAACCTGTGAAAGATTTAAATGTTATTTTAAATTAACAATATATGTGCATCTCCGCATTTCGCTATGGAATTGTCGACTTTTAAAAATTTAACGGAGAATTAACGTGTATGAAAAGTACTCCAAATATTTAGCGCTTTTTAAACAGCGTCCGTTTTGCGTGTAGCTAGTGACATTGTGTTCTTAAAATTATTTTGAGTTTAACGATGGTAGCGGAAAAATTTAACTCGTTGCGAGCGCGAAGATATGGCCCGTTGAATATTTGGGTGGAGTTTGTTTAAGATTTTTTATGAGAATGAGTATTTGACAATTTATCCTCCTATTTGGGGGTAGGTTTGATTTTTTGAATAAAGTGTGGTAGTTTTGTTGTGCAATTTGAAAAAAAAAAAAAAAAGTGAAAAGTTGAAAGTACCCCTAAGTACTATTCATTTTTCCTATATCTTTTAGATAGATACTAGTGTACGAACCCTCGCTTCACGCCGGGGGTTCGGTTTTCAATGTATTTTGTTGCGTTTAGTTTGTAAAATTATTTCGTGGCTAACGATGATGTCGTTGAAGCGCAACTCGAGTCGAACTAAAAGGTATAACCCGTGAAAGATTTAAATGTTATTTTAAGTTAACAATATATGTGCATCTCCGCGTTTCGCTATGGAATTGCCGACTTTTAAAAATTTAACGCAAAATCAACGTGTATGAAACGTACCCCAAATATTTAGCGTTTTTTAAAATGCGTCCGTTTTGCGTATAGCTAGTGACATTGTGTTTCTAAAATTATTTCGAGTTTAACGATGGCGTCAGAAAAATTTGACTCGTTGCGAGCGAGAAGATATGGCCCGTTGAATATTTGGGTGGAGTTTATTTAAGATTTTTTATGAAAATGGTAATTTGACACTTTTATCCCCCTGTATGAGTGGCCGATTTGATTTTTCAAAGAAAGTGTGGGGGGTTTTGTTGTGCAAATGAAATTTAGTTAAGTTAAAAAAAAAAAATATGAAAAGTCAAAAATGCCCTTGAGCACTATTCATTACCCCTCTCTCTTTTAGATATAGCTAGTGTTCGAACCCTCGCTTCGCGCCGGGTGTTCGATATTCAATGTATTTTATTGCGTTTAGTTTAGTTTGTAACATTATTTCGTGGCTAACGATGATGTCGTTGAAGCGCAACTCGAGTCGAACTAAAATGTATAATCCGTGAAAGATTTAAATGTTATTTTAAATTAACAATATGTGTGCATCTCTGCGTTTCGCTATGGAATTTTCGATTTTTAAAAATTTAACGCAAAATAAACGTGTATGAAAAGTACCCCAAATATTTAGCGTTTTTTAAAAAGCATCCGTTTTGCGTATAGCTAGTGACATTGTGTTCCTAAAATTATTTCGAGTTTAACGATGGTGTCGGAAAAATTTGACTCGATGCGAGCGAGAAGATATGACCCGTTGAATATTTGGGTGGAGTTTACTTAAGATTTTTTATGAAAATAATAATTTGACAGTTTATACCCCTGTATGAGGGGGCGATGTGTGCAAATAAAAGTGTAGGGGGCTTTGTTGTGCGAATGAAATTTTGTTAAGTATTTAAAAAATAAAAAAAATGGGAAAGGCGAAAATACCCTTACTATTCATTTGGACTCTCTCTGTTAGATATAGGTATAATAGTAATAAAATAATAATAATAATAATAATAATAATAATAATAATAATAAAAAAATAATAATAATAATAATAATAATAATAAAATAATAAAGAGTGTGGCCAGGCCCAGCGAAGCAGGCTCCCATTTACTTGTTACCTAGATATAAGCATTCGGTAACCAATTTTTGCTGTAGGAAAATTCGGAAAAAAACCCATTTTATATTATAAAAAATTTGAACAATACACAATATAGGTTAAACAATCAATCAGCCAGTGATTCTATTAACGCTAACAGAACAAAAAGATATAAGTTTTGCTCATATACCTACTATTGTAATGTTCAAAAGTTACATTCTTAATCGATACAACCAAATAATAAATGGGTTTTTTCAAATTTTCCTACAGCAAATTGCAATTCTAGGTATTTTCACTACTCCTGGTACGGTCAACGTTTCTTTACCTGCATAAACTGTTTTTTTATAATAATTATAATTAATAATTAATAATTAATTTAATTTAATTTTCAGTTTAAACGTCTACAAATTGAGTCGTTATTACCTCAAAATTCTTCATGAAATAACTTAGGTTATTGTCTAGTTTGAAACGATGTTATAAACAATATATGGATCCAGCCATAGCTCTGTATCCTAGGGTTTCAATGATTTTAGCATCCTGTATTTGATAAATTTTATGACATAGTATATATTTATATATATTAGACATATGTATAATTCCGATTTTGATTAGAATTTAAGTGCGTAGGATGTTGACAGTAGACTAATCTATTTCTGATATTGATGTCTGTTTTATTAAGACAATAACAATAAATTAAATTTATAGGTATGCTGATGTGTTTGAAGAGGTATAAAATAAATTGCTTATTCAATTCCTCATAGTTCTGGTTTGATGCAGAGTTTATAGCAATTTGATGCTCATGTGTATTTGTAACTATTCATATCACCATCTGCAAGTGTGAAGCAAAGAAAATCAGGTGATCAATTGTTACACACATCAATGTTATTCATATCAATTTCCCACTTCCACTATCGATGTGATTGATTGTAATCTCTTGACAATGGTGATCAGTTGCTATACACATTGGTTTTGGTCTATATCAAGGTTGAAAAAGACGCCAGACGCGGTCGAGATGGTCGAGACCTTAAAACGTCGAGGCGGGGTCGAGACTGACGTTGACTTTTATATATATAAATATATATATATATATATACACATATATTAAAGCCAAAAAACCTTCGTTGACCAGTTTCTACCTATAATCGCTATTATCGTGAATATAATACAAATAATAACACTAAACTACATCGATTTTGGTTGATTTGACCGATTTTAACCGAATTTTTGACTTTTGACCGGTGTTGACCCAACCTTTCACGCATAAATGGACTAATAAAGTGTACGATCTTCAATATTGAAGCTACACGAAGCTTTGTTATGTGCTTACATATCTAATGGTCTAATCGTATTCAGGTGACAATTGAAGCTACATGAAGCATTGTTATTTTCTAATCGTATGATCTTTAATATAACTTGCTACATGAAGCATTGTTATGTGTTTATATATCTAATGATTCAATCCTTCACAACTGCCTTTGCTTGCTGATCCGTACAAGATTCCAAAGGTTATTCCATATCTCCTTCACCACTGCATTGCTTCCTGATCCATACAAACTTCCGAAGGTTATTCTGCCTTTCTTTCTTTTTTAACTTGAATTGTTGATGGGTCCATACAAACTTCCGAATGCTTTAATTTGTTCGATGTTTTATGTATACATACACTTTCAGGTTACTATGTTTTCATGTTGATTCTTATTTGTACAGTTCCAGGTAACTCATATTATTCAATTTTGTACACTCTTTTTTGTTGTTTTAAAGTTTGGGTAGCCGCAACTTGACATTTACAAATCGATGCTACTAGATGTTATTGTATAATTGATTTCTTTTGTCATACCTGATGTTAATGGTGGTTAACTAATGTATGAAAGCTATTAGTATGAAAATTGATTAAAGAAGTGTTGCTTTACTTAGAGAAGTAGAGGTCCAACTCGGGTGTGTGTTTGTTTTTTTTTTTTTTTACTTTATTTGCTTTGTTTGGATGTTCAGTTCATTTAGTTTAGTGTTGTTGAAATATGGTTGTAAATAGTCAATTGCTAAAAGTTTCTGTTTGTTTTGGGGTAATTAAGCTTTATTATGTTATTAATGTAGGACTATTTATAAATCATTCGCAATAATCTTAAACTCTGTGTATTTAAAATTTTGATTACTAAATAAGTTGTCTTATTTGGACAAATCAGTGCTAACTGCTGACAAATAGTGATAGTTTTAGATAATGTGATGTTGTAATCATGTGTAAAACTAAATGGGGATACTAGTGGTGTATATTTTGGATTTGTAAGAAGCAATTTATCACTTTGTTCTCCATCTTGAATTTTGGTTTACAAATGTCACTAATATAGTTTAAATTACTTCTTTTTGTACTAATTTTGAAATGCAAATGTTGTAAATTATTTGCATAACAAATGCTCTATTTTTGACCATTTTTGTAGGCTACACATTTGTCAAGTAACTTATACATTTGAGATATTAAAATACCATTTGAAATGTTATTAAAATGCTAAATTATTTGAAATTGTTATAAGAAAACGTGCATGTAATTCTTAATGCTTTCAGATTAATGCACTCAAGAATAGTAGTTTTGGGATATAAAAGGTTGTTGATTTATATATATATATATATATAGCTTCCAGCTTAGTGAACTAGGTGGTAATCATATACAGTAATTACCTGTCGATTTATATCCAACGTCATAAAGTTTTCACTTGATAATTTTCTTTGTTAAATGATATGTATGTTTTTTATAATAATTTTTAATAATCTTTTTTATAGTTTTATTTAACAAACCCGTGTATTCACGCGTCATAAACTAGTTAATACTAACAAAAAGATATAAGTTTTGCTCATATACCTACTATTGTAATGTTCAAAAGTTACATTCTTAATCGATACAACCAAATAATAAATGGGTTTTTTCAAATTTTCCTACAGCAAATTGCAATTCTAGGTATTCACACTACTCCTGGTACGGTCAACGTTTCTTTACCTGCATAAACTTTTTTTTTTATAATAATTAATTTAATTTAATTTTCAGTTTAAATGTCTACAAATTGAGTCGTTATTACTTCAAAATTCTTCATGAAATAACTTAGGTTATTGTCTAGTTTGAAACGATGTTATAAACAATATATGGATCCAGCCATAGCTCTGTATCCTAGGGTTTCAATGATTTTAGCATCCTGTATTTGATAAATTTTATGACATAGTATATATTTATATATCTTAGACATATGTATAATTCCGATTTTGATTAGAATTTAAGTGCGTAGGATGTTGACAGTAGACTAATCTATTTCTGATATTGATGTCTGTTTTATTAAGACAATAACAATAAATTAAATTTATAGGTATGCTGATGTGTTTGAAGTGGTATAAAATAAATTGCTTATTCAATTCCTCATAGTTCTGGTTTGATGCAGAGTTTATAGCAATTTGATGCTCATGTGTATTTGTAACTATTCATATCACCATCTGCAAGTGTGAAGCAAAGAAAATCAGGTGATCAATTGTTACACACATCAATGTTATTCATATCAATTTCCCACTTCCACTATCGATGTGATTGATTGTAATCTCTTGACAATGGTGATCAGTTGCTATACACATTGGTTTTGGTCTATATCAAGGTTGAAAAAGACGCCAGACGCGGTCGAGATGGTCGAGACCTTAAAACGTCGAGGCGGGGTCGAGACTGACGTTGACTTTTATATATATAAATATATATATATATATACACATATATTAAAGCCAAAAAACCTTCGTTGACCAGTTTCTACCTATAATCGCTATTATCGTGAATATAATACAAATAATAACACTAAACTACATCGATTTTGGTTGATTTGACCGATTTTAACCGAATTTTTGACTTTTGACCGGTGTTGACCCAACCTTTCACGCATTTGACCCGAACTTTGACCGTTGAATGACTTATTAGACGACGAGACGGGGTCGAGACGGGCTAGTCACCAAAACGTCGCAGTGGGCGTCGCAACGGACGTCGTTTACAACACTAGTCTAAATGTAAGCTTTTCTAATCTCAGTTATACTTCAGAATTTTTCCTGTTCTTTAACTATCCAACCAAATGCAACACCTATCTAACATTCATACTTCGGATTCAGTCTATATGTAAAAAAATTAGAGATGATTTCTAGTGTATGATGATTTGTAGAGATAAAAGTGGATAAGACTGTAAGAATTTATATACATTGTTTACTGCAGTGGGTTGATTAAAGTTGAAAGGTAATTTTTATTTAATCTGATAATTATTGTAAGACAGTAGAAACTCACATTGTTGAAGAGCTCAGATCATATCAAGTGCTCGGTACACATTGTTCCTTAACACACAAATGATGTATTCATCTTTTTGAGTTAATTGAGTTTTACGTTTGCTCGTTCATTCAAATAGTTCCAAAGGAAAGCCAAAAAAGGATCTGCATAACTAGTTATATAAGGTTTATACCTGAACTGTAGTTGATGATAATGATATAATTCTGTGAAATTATGCTCATGTGATTTGTTTTAGGGATTGCTTTTAGAGACGATAATGTCTTAATTTGTGCATCTTTATCTCTTTGCATACTTGCATATCATCATTTGTGCCTTAAAGTTTGCGTAGCCAGCCTGCTAAGTCAATTTGCATATCATTGTCGTATCTTTTGTTGTCTTGAGAGCCTTTATTGTGTAAATGTGTGTCTGTTGGAAGAAATCGGTTCATTTATACTTGCAAATTGCAACGATAATAGTAAGAACGATAAAAATCTTCATAAGAACATATAAAAGCAAAGCTAGTTAATTTTGTATACACTATATATGCACGTGACGTTACAATTCTTGTACTTCTTACGCTAGTAGAAGCGATTGTAAAAGGAAAATAGATTTGGAGACCACTTCTACATGAGAAATAATTGCCTGCGGCGATGTCCATAACCTTCCTGTGGACCACCTATCTCGCCATTCACGATCTCACTAATCAAATCCTTGAATATAAGACATTCTATATCTAACACAATCGATGGAACCTCACTACAGTTGTTCCAGTCTTCCGACTTTTTATTAACACCTTCATCAATGATGTTTATTATATTATCATATATGCCACCCGATGTGTTACTTTCAAAATTATCGATTTCGATGCACACTTCTTCTAGAAGCTTTTCTGCGTTCAGAGTTTTCGCTTTCGTTTTGCTTGTCAGTCTAGAAGATGTTGATGTGGCGAGCTTTTCGACGAGAAGATTATCAACAGTATCAAATATCATTTTTCTTCTGAGCTTTTCATTTTTTGAGGTGCATTCTTTGTTTTTTTCCAAAATTTTGAACAACTCAGGGTTGATCAAGCTGCTTGTTGGATGAAGGTCAACTATTGTGGTGGCACAATCGAGATTTTTTAGAATACCCGAGGCTAGTAAAATCTCCTTGACGTATCCGTTTTCTTCATTTGTGCTTTCGTGTGGAGTGATGATATCATCGTCGTCGATGGAGTTTATTAATTGAATTTGATGAACAAGGTGCTTTATGTTTTCCAAGTTTATGTGATTGAACCCGGAATTGGATTGATTTCGCTCTGTGCTGGTCGGAAAGTTATCGATCCCCACTTGACTCCATTCTCGTTCATCAAAGCATAAATCCTCATCTTCTGAAAAGAGGAAAATCATTTAGGTTCATCAATAAAGAACCATCACAAGATAGCAAGATAGCCCAGTGAGTGCACTAAATATGGTTACAAAAATTGTGATAGTTTAGTAATCACTCATTTATTGCTCTTATTGTAATTTAAGATAAAAGGTCAACCTTTTGCATGTGTGCTAAAGTAACAGTATTATGCAACTTATTCTCTATTTTCATTTGTTTCATGTTTCCTAATTTTGTAATTTTTCATATGTACTCTTTACTGATACATTAGTAAGGTTGTTAACTCAACAGACAATAGACATACCTTTAAAGGCATAAGATGTCTTCTGTATAGGAGATGGTGCATCTTCGGTGTAAAACGCATCGAGAACAGACACAGGGCTTGGTTGTTCGATGGCAAGCATCGCAAGTTCTGCCATTGGCTTATATCCCATCATCCTCTCTGAATATATTTGCTGATAAGGATAAAAAATAACATGTTAGCAAGTTATATTAATAATCAAATAACCTCGTAAAGGTAGATATATTACATGCTAACCTTATTTTCTCGACTCGTAACTTCTGGCTCGTTCTGTGAACCGATACTAGCATCACTTTCTGATGGGAACGAGAGCGTATCACCTTGTTGACTTAAACTCCTAGTGTGAATGCTCTGCCTGCACAAATGTTGATTGCATTTCGGTTGATTTATGGACCCAGTTGTTGACTTTAATACGGTCAACTGCCCGTTTGTTTTATTTCTAACACCATTAACCGATTGTTTCTCAGCACCATTCTTTGACCTCTGCAGTCTTGGGCTCACACTTCGTGAATTTCTTGAATTGCAATAGTTTTCTCTTGTTTGGTACTCAGGTGACATTGAATTTTTAGTCCTACCAGTTGCTTTTGTTGCTATAGGAGTTACGTTTCTTGTAACTTGCCTGCCTGTCCTAACGTTGACTTTCTTTGACTTTTGTACATTTTTGATCACCGGTTTAATCGCAACTGGTTGGACGCTCTCTTGGTGCTCTGTCTTCTCTAGATTCATCTTTGTTCTCTGTATTGCTTCTAGTATCTGCTTAAGAGCTCTGAGATCCTTACCTGATGTTTTAAACTCGACATCAGTCAACCTTTTTTCAATTTGACCATAAATCGATTGGCCATGATCGGCCCTCTCACTTGCGTTATTGTGGGCCCTCACTTCCTGCTTCCACGGAGCTGGTTCTAGTGGAATTCTCGTTAATACGTTCGAAACCCGCGTTGAACACTTCGATTCGTTGTCCTTTTTTGATATCGAAATGATTTCGTCATCTAAACATGGTTTAATCTTCAAGGCTTCATCTTCTAGACCCATCAATCGTGCCACTACACTCGATGTTGGTCTTTTATTACTTCCCGGCTCGTGGGTCCCACTATCATCAATGACAATAGTACGATTCTTGATAGAACTTTGCTTACTATCCAACGATAACCTTGGCCGCTCCTTAATATTTGCAATCGATTTTTGTTTGTACGGTGATTCCCGGCCATCGTATGAAAGCCTCGATGTCTCCTTTGCTTCTTTAATTCCCCTCGAAATTAAAACTTCCCGATGCTTAGCGAGGTTCTGATCCTTTCGTTCATATGGAACGAGTTTTGGTTGTTGTTGTAAAGGCCTCGGGGAGTCGACATGTGTCATGGCGGGACCCTTTCGTTCCTCTTTTGCCACCGTTTTAACCGGTACTACTCGGGGCTTTCTAGTCATTGACTCTTTGACTACATCTTTTATATCAGCTGACAGAACCGATAAATCTTGTTTTTTGTGTAAGGTTGGAGATGAAGGCTCGGAGACAATGCTTGGGCAAAATGAGGACACTTCGGTTTGAACTCTTTTACTACAATCTAACGATGAGCACGAAGACGAAAACGAGTTTCTTGATGATTCAACCGATACTCTGTGCTTCTCTTTTACAAACTTATTCGGGGTTTTCTCCTGTAAGTAATCAAAATTTAATTTCTACATTTGAATATATATTATTGAATTATTGATTAAGTTTATAAATCTGTGAATCCAAAATATAGGTTTTACCTTAGGTTTATCTGGTGCATTCGTGAACTCCTTTACGTTGTCGCTTTGATCTAAACAAGAAATTATAAGCAGTTAAGACAATGAACATAACATTCTTCACTATATACTAATGAGCTAAAACTTAGAGGTAACAAAATGGTTAGAACATATGGGTTTGGTTAACTGAATTCACTTATTAGTTTTTTAAGGTTCTAATGAAATGAATAGTTAAGACTTAAGCTTGTTAAATATGTTTGGAAAACATATATTATTCCATAATATTTAATTAATTCTGATTAACATGATGATTAAAGAGGTTTAATGCAGTAGACTACGATGTTGGAAACTTTTGACTCATTAGACCCATTTGCTTTCGGCGAATTTCTATAACCCTTTTGACCAATTAGAGATTGAATATAACCCAGATCAGTTGTTCACAAGTAAATGGGTAGTAATTCACCACCTCTACTAAAAGACAACCACTTGCTTACATGCATATAGTAAATTCAGTCAAACAGACTAAATAATTTCTGAGTATTATTTAATCAGTTCTGGTAATTGTCTCTGTCAAAAATTACATTTTCATGCATATATAATTGTGGCAAAATATATGTTCTTATACTACATACCACTCAATGACAACTAGAAAATAGCAAAAGCAATAGTAAACGCGTAAGTATAATGTAAAACCTTAAAATGGTGTCATGGTTATTATAGTAAACATTTTGCAAATGAACACGAAAACATACCTTGAGGTAGCTTCGTTGGATGGTTGTCGTGGCGGCGTTGGCCGAGTAGGTAGCGGCGATCGAACAGTTGAAAAATTCCGTTCATGCATCCTAATTGCTTCTGTATCTCTTGTTTATCTTCTGTTACTGTGTACATAGCCTTAGTTGACATTTCCACCTTTTTTGGAAATTAAAAAAAATAAAAATAAAAGTAAGATGCTTTTTCACTTGGTTACAAATACCAAGAATTAGCAGATACCATATTCTCCTTTATTCTAGGCTTTTTTTTTTAAGTGGCTGTTGATATTGTGCAGAGAATATGCAGAACAAATTAAGTATTTATTGATTTGTTTGCTGGTTGGTTCACTTTTTTTTTTCTCTCTGGATAATAGCAGAGAAGAATTGAATGCTTGTGATTCTAGACTTAAAAAGAATGCTAGAAGTTATGAATTTTATGAATTTCAGGACTTAAGAAAGAAGTATTGGCATATGTATGACATATATATGATAGTCTTGAAGGGTGGGTCGGGTAATGGGGGTGAGGGTGGGCAAATGGGTAAGAAAATTGTGGGTCAGATCTGATCTGGCCATCAACTTCCATGTGGACAAAATAATTTAGGTGGGGTCTTAATTTGTAGTCTCTTCATGTGGAGATTGTCAGAAGATGCAAGTTATACAAAAGTGCATGTATTTTGTGTAACTTTATATCTTCCTAAAAATGTTGTTTTGAACTTAAAATTAGAAATCATGTAGAATTGTACATTTTGTTAAATTTTCTGCCAACAATCTCTAAGTTGGTATTTTAAGGTTCTTTTTGCAAGTTAGTCTTGATGAAGTAATCTGACAAAACTGCCCCTTATGTTAGTTGGAAAGTTCCAACAGTAATTCGACTCTCATTTACTTCATTCCATAAAAGGATTTACTTTCTATTGTGTGTATATTTTTGCGTATACTTGAAATAGGTAAATTTAGGTTAGTATAGAAATAGATAATTGATTTTCACCCCTCAAATTGATCACACTCGTGCATTAATTACTTGTACACTACAAGTATTTAATGCATGAGTACGGTGAATTTACAAATTTGAGTGGTGGAAAAATGACCATCCATACGAATATTATCAATAAATAAAGTAGAAATATATATCGCCATTGCTCTAGGAAAAGTAATTAGTGTTATTTAAGTTATTATGAAATTATAATAATCTCATATCTCATATAATTCTTTGGCAAGCGGTTAAGTGGGTTAGTGGATACTTGATATGGAAAAATCGTAATCATAAAGTCTTCGGTAAGAATTCATCTCCTAGTTCGGTAATCTTAAATGACATCCAATGTAAGAGCTTTGAATGGATCACTAAAAGGTCGAAGAAATGCAAGTTCGTATGGCAACAGTGGCTGACTGATCCTAGTTCGTGTGGTTTTACACCAACCCGAACGGGGGTCGGTTGACTACTTTTAGTTTTATTGCTGATCGTGTTTTCGGGTCTGTGACAATTGCAGGCTAAAAGCTTCAATTGCGCTGCTATTGATCTCCTGTATTTTCACTTGTAATTCTTCTGTTAGTTTTGTACAGGTTTAGTTTTAGATGTTGGGCTATCTTGGCCCAAATGTATACAAATGTATTTGTGCCTGTACTCTTTTTTAATATAATTGCTGCTTTTCTAAAAAAAAAAAAAAAAAAAAAATGGTTGGTTCCCCACCCTCTTACATGTTTGTTGCTTATCCTTTCCATCTTCCTATGCTTTTATTGCCATGTCTTTTGGTTGTCAACTTGCAATTGGCCCTTTGTCTATTAGTTTACTCTATTTATGTTTATTTATATAATCTCTAACTGTTTGCATAAAATTTATTCAACAATCTTGTAAGATTTACTAGGATATGCATGTAAGATGGTCCCCACTTATAAAGTGCATATCTATAACACAAGTGACATTACTTGCAATTAATCCTATCATTTCACCAAAATAATGTATTAAGAAAAAGTTAAACTGTTCTGGTTGGTGGTAGAGCGATTATTCTGACCTCATACTCTAATTTACGTAGCTCAGTAATTACTCTATGGCCATTTCAAACCTCATCTCTGGTCACCACAAGAATCCCACTTGCAACGATATCTGGGATATTTTGAATTTCATATTGCAATGTCATTGCTCATGTCAATATGTCATACATACTAGCTGTAATGTTATGTAATTTCTTCTGACATTGTAGAAAATCAGGTCCAAAAGTTTTATGGAGGTGGGGTGGTTGATTGGGTCCTTGGTGCATGATCACGTGATAAATGGGGATAGTCACATGAGGGCTGCCTACCTTAGTTTTATCTACCAGTGGCCAATTATTTGTATCTAATTATCCATCACTATCAATCATACATCAATGCATACTCATATACTATGTTCCAAGAAAAGTAGAACCCCATTGTTATACCATTATAGGCACATGATGACCTCTTAAGTCCTAAAACTTATCCCCCGTTGAATCACCATGTGCATCAACACTTGCTAACTATTAGTTTCAATATTTTTATCTATTTAAATAGTAATCATGCCTGTAGGTCATGTGTATGAATGTATAACGGGATACCTATGAACCTTTAAACTCGACCCGTAACCAGCTTTAGGTAGATGTTCATGTACAATTTGAATCTTGCATGTTAAGTTTATTTAGTTGTGACAACTGGTAGTTAATGAGGTGTTCTGTACCGCGTGTTACATCTTAGACATAATAAGATGTGTTACATCTTTATCATAGTACTAATTATGTCCAAGAAAGCGATCGCTCGATAAGTCGACCCTACTGAAATAATGTGATTTGAAAGGGAAGTTTAATTAAACAGTAATCATTAGGCGACATACCTCTTAGGACACATACAATTTTTGTATTACAAGGAATTTATGAGTCTTTTGTAGGTCTAGTCATGCTTCGGGGTACAATAGTATAATTAGTGAGTTAATTAAGGACATGCCTTAACGACTATCAATATTTTGCCACCAATTAACAATTGAGAGCTAGGCAACTTTTTAAACATTCTTTTGGACATATAAAAAGAAGGCTTGCAAAATTGTGTGAACATTAAATTAAGGAGTTGGAAACCATGTTACAAGTATTAAAGTAATGTGATTTGTAGGTCAAGATTCCTTTGCATACCTTTTTCATCACATGAAAGAGCATAAAAGTTCTTAGATCTAGACTTGGGTATTAAGAAAGAAGCCAAAATCTTTAATAAAATATGAGGTTAATGACAGATTCAAGCTCATGAACATGGTATGAAATAACCCATAACCCAAGAAACATCCCTATTGGGTCTTTCATAATTTCCCTTAATTCTTTTATCTTTTCAGACTTTGTGCATATCTTCCTTGGAAATTTCATTGTTAAAGAAAAGTCAGTCACATTATTTCAAAAATCAAATGTCAAAACTTTGGCAGATGATTACTTGCCAAAAGGTCATCTAATTGCACATGCACTGTTTTGCTCAGATCCCAATTCACCATAAATGATTAAACTTTTCAGTATTAGTTGCTATCAACAAAAATAATCCTTATATGGTGTTTTAGCAATTTATATTTATATACTATTGAATTGAATTTGATATCCAACACAATTTAAGTATTTGTACAATGCAACAATTGTTGTGGATTTATTAAATTCTTACGGTGTGGTAAGGTTTTAAAACCCGATTGTAACATCCTCTGTGAACCGGCTTTTACCTATATATTGGATTCGAGAGAAGCGCTCTATTCTTCAGAATTGAAATCTGTTTTTTTAATGAATAAATGTATGTACAAGATACTGAATTACATTTACTTACTGAGACTGAACTTTGATGCATATAACACTTCGGGGAAAGCGGGGGAAGCAATTTTTTTTTTTTTTCGCTTTTTGAAAATATTTTGTTCACGAACATTATAGATTGGATGAAAATAAGAACATTTAGAAAAGACACTTCGTGATGAATGTTATTATTTTGGCGGGAAAATGATCGGAGAAGTAATATATAACAATTATCGTGTTTTTCGAGCGTATGTTGAGGTTTTAGACATTAGGGTTTAGATATAAGGGTTTATAGGGTTTAGATATTACGGTTTAGAAATTTAGGGTTTAGGGTTTAAATTTAGGATTTAGATTGAGTTTTTAACACGAACGGTTTAGAGTTTAGGGTTTAGGATTTAGGGTTTGGTGTTTTGGGTTTATGGAATAAACCCAAAACACCAAACCCTAAACCCTAAACCCTAAACTCTAAATCGGGCTAAATTTTACTTCACAAAACATGAAAAAAAAAACGTTAACATTCTTCACGAACAATATTATCTTGAATGTTATTTTTGTCAATCGTTTTCCCGCCAAAATAATAACATTCATAACGAAGTATCTTTTCTAAATGTTCTTATTTTCATCAAATCTATAATGTTCGTGAACAAGGTTTTTTCAAAAAACGAAAAAAAAAATCGCTTCCCCCCGATTGGTTACTTCCCCATTGATATATATATATATATATATATATATATATATATATATATATATATATATATATATATATATATATATATATAGGATCCAGTGAGAACTTTTTAGTGTAAGAACTCTAGGAACTCCAAATACACTGAAATTCGAGCAAAAAAGGTGCACGGGCGACCAAAAAAAAGAAATTCGAGCAAAAATCAAAAACACGAATGAACAAAAAAATTCATAGTCGAGCAAAAAAAAAAAATTCTTTTTTGTTCGAATTTCAAAATGTAGAACACATTTTTGTTCGAATATTAGCATTTTTGTACGACTACCCGTGTGTTCTACATTTTTTTGTTCGACTATCAAAAATGTAGAACACAAAATTGTTCGCCCGCCTTTTTTTTGTTCGAATATCACTTTTTTTGTTCGCCCTTGTTCCATTTTTTGCTCGAATTGCTTTTTTTGTTCGCCCGTGTCCCATTTTTGCTCGAATTTCCCTTTTTTGCTCGAATGTCAGTGTATTTTTGAGTTCTCGGGGTTCTCACACAAAAAAGTTATCATTTGATCCCTCTACTATATATATATATATATATATATATATATATATATATATATATATATATATATATATATATATATATAGAGAGAGAGAGAGAGAGAGAGAGAGGGGATCTAGTGAGAACTTTTTTAGTGTGAGAACTCTAGCAACTAAAAAATACACTGAAATTCGAACAAAAAGGGACATGGACGAACAAAAAAGGGACACGGACGAACAAAAAACACGCTAGTCGAACAAAAATAATAACACGGACGAACGAAATTTTTTTTTTGTTCGAATTACCAAATGTAGAACACATTTTTGTTCGACTATGATGTGTTCTACATATTTTTGTTCGAATTTCAAAAATGTAGAACACATTTTTGTTCGGAAATCACATTTTTGTTCGGCCGCCCTTTTTTTTTGTTCGAATTACAAAAATGTAGAACAAATTTTTGTTCGACTACCGCTGTGTTCTACATTTTTTTGTTCGAATATCACAATTTTTGTTCGACTTTTTTTTTGTTCGGCTGCCTTTTTTTTTGTTCGACTTTCATGTTTTTTGCTCGACTATCCCCTTTTTTGCCCCGCCACTTTTTTTGCTCGAATTTCAGTGTATTTTGAAGTATTTTGGAGTTCTCACACAAAAAAAGTTCTCATATAATCCCTCTAATATATATATATATATATATATATATATATATATATATAGATTTTATATAAAAAAAAATTAAAAGTGATGTTCTTATTTGCTTTGAAGTCAATCAAAGGAATAAGAAAAGCGCGACACTGTCAGTTGTTCGATTTGGTAGAAATATGTTCGTAATCAAATCAATTGATGAAATATGTTCATAATCACTCATTGATATCGCAGAAACATAATTCGATCACCATTACTAACAGAATTCACGAAATTCAATCTCAGGATGAAGAACAATATTGTTTTAGATATGACTCAAAAAAATCAATTTATCAATCCAAGGCGTTTTAGATGATAAAATTAAAATGAAATTTGCTTGAATTTAATCAGTGAATGCTCGACTAACATCGATTGAACTTGTAATACATTCAATCAATCCATTTGAAAAGTCAAAAAAAAAAATCGAATTAATAATTTTAATCCGTTATGATGCATCACGAAGCTCAAATGAGCATCAAGGAACATGAACACTCCTTAATTCAAATTGTAAAACTCTAGATGTTTCAGATAGCTCAACGTCAAGTGTGTTTTTGAAATTAAATTCAAATTGTTGAATGTCAATCCAATCTGATTAGCTATTGAAGGTTC
This sequence comes from Rutidosis leptorrhynchoides, assembly GCF_046630445.1. Taxonomy (NCBI): domain Eukaryota; kingdom Viridiplantae; phylum Streptophyta; class Magnoliopsida; order Asterales; family Asteraceae; genus Rutidosis; species Rutidosis leptorrhynchoides. The sequence goes on along the minus strand of NC_092339.1, from coordinate 40,137,616 downwards.
CTGTGATGTTATTTTAAGACGTTTATGTAGATGCGATCTGATTGAAGATGTTTCAGGCTTGATTCTGAGAGATGCATTTACCATACGCATCTAAAATATAAGTTTGTATACAACATGAGTTCAGTCCGTGTACAAACTGAACTCAATCCGTGTACAGACTGCAGCCTGAGTTCAATATGTGGCAGACTTAATTCAGTCTGCACACAGACTTAGTTCAGTCTTTAGACAGACTGAGTTCAGACTTTGTACAGATCAAGATCATAGCTGGTAACACTCATGGGTTCTTTGAGTTCTCTCCTATCATGAGTTGTCCACTACATGGATCAACAACAGCAACAAATTTCAATCCCATAAAAATGGAGTACGTGGGAGTTCCCTTATCATAGAATAAAGATAAGTCATTTCTCTAACCAGAGTAAAACACTCCAATAGTAGAGAAAGTCATCTCTCAAAGTTCTATGGATGGAGAGATTGTTTCTGAATGGACCTCCGGCCAATAAGTATGTTAAAAAAAGTTTGAGACGACATGAAAATGGTAGAATCAAATTAATTTCCACGAGTTTTAAACATGTCTGAAGTTCAATTTAAGCTCTAAGCGACGGTTAATTCGCCAATAAATCGGCACTTCCTGTTGACGATATATATATATATATATATATATATATATATATATATATATATATATATATATATATATATATAGACAGTTGTTTGTATATGTAATATGTTGAAAATGGAATGGTCCAATATGGGATTGAAACTGCAAAAGCTTATTTATATTTATTTATAATTATATATTTATTATTTATTATATTACAAGTGAATAAGAAGAAGATTATCAGGGAAAAGGATAGTGGTACTGATAAAGGAATCATAGTGATTGCTAGCTTGAAATTAAGCTTATGTGGTCATCGATTGGACCATCCTTTCTACAACTTGCAATTATTGTATTATAGAAAAATATATAGTCTTCGTCAGGAAAGTACTTTTTAGAGAGAAGTGGGAAGAGTAATTTTTTTTCTTTTTTTCTGATTTTTTTTTCAAATATTAAAATCACATAAAAATATGAACATTAAAAAAAACATTTTGTGATAAATGTTATTATTTTAAAGAAAAAACGCTCGAAGAAATAAATAAGAACATGCATCATATGTAATGTTTTAATTAGAAATTTGTTTCATCGTTTTTTCGTCTTATGTGAAGTTTTTTTTAAAAAAAAATTAGCCCGATTTAGAGTTTAGTGTTTTGGGTTTAATCCCTAAACTCAAAACCCTAAATTCTAAACTCTAAACCGTCTGTGTTAAAAATTTAATCTAAACCCTAATTTCTGAACCTTAAACTCTAATTTCTGAACTTTAAACCCTAATTTCTGAACCATAAATTCTAAACCTAAATTTCTGAACTCTAATTTCTAAATCTTAATTTCTAAACACTAATTTCCAACCCCATAAAAAAACTTTAATTAAAACATTACATATGATGCATGTAATCATTTATTTCTTCGAGCATTTTCCAGCCAAATAATACGCCCTCCGTCCCAAAATAATTGTTCTATTTTGACTTTTTGAGTCTTTTTTCTTCAACTTTGACTTTAAATTTCTTTCTTTATTTTATTTAATATCGAATGAAAGTTATACCAAATGAAAACACATTCGAAAGTGGATCTATTCATATAAATTTCATCAAATATTTTATAGAATACATCAACATATATTCAAAGTTAAAACTTAATAACTTGACTTTGAAAAGTCCAACAGGACAATTATTTTTTGGGGCGGAGGGAGTAACATTTATTACAGAGTTTCTTTTTTTAATGTTCATATTTTAATATGATCTTAATGTTTTATAACGCCCTTAAACTCTTACTAGAAAACGACAAATTTTTTTTTTTTAAAAGGCTCACCACCAGTCCCAGGCCTAAGCCGCGGCGCGACCAAACAAAGGAATTCAGGTCAGTTTTTCAGTTCTCCTGTTACCAAAATACGCTAAAGGGTGCGGCGCGACAAAAGGTCTCGCGGCGCGACCTTGTGCTGTCGCTGGTGCTGAACTTAACTTGCTTTAAAAATCACACTTTCACAACTTATAACATCACACAACATCCTTTTTAACATCGCAATACATTAATAAACTTAACGAAATAGTTTCAACATCATTAAGAGTTACGGAAATCATTTAGTCACACACGACCCATTTACATAACTTTTACTTAACACTTTGACCCAAATTACCGAATTTAACACTTGGTTCCAAAACATGACTTAAACATCTTTTATCTATAATACACTTTTGACTCTTGGCGTTAATAAGCGGCTATCATAAAGCTAGGTTCAATTAAGAGACTTGCATACCACTTGCTAAGTGCCAAATGCTCCTCTAAAACCTTGTCGTCCCATACCTTCTCGATGCATAAGAACCTATCAAACATTAACAACATAACGGGGTAAGCAATACGCTTAGTGAGTTAATGGTAAGTAAATGGGTTAAACTTAAAACATAAACATAACCATAACGTGACCATAACCTTCCAACCCGAAGGTTGATTTTGTGTTTCGGACTTGATCATCTCGTATCATAGACATACATCTAATCTTAGCACATGACATGGACATAATCCAAGCTTAACCCAATACCATGGATATTGATGTGCGTAGAGGTGTATACGAAATAGTTATATTTTTATTACGAAATACTATTAAATAAGATACAATTTTACACAAGTTATTTATTTATTTATAGAGTGGATATACCTAAACCTTGCTACAACACTTATAGGCAGTGTACCTAATCGTACAGTAGTGTAGTTTTTAGTAAGTCCGGTTCGTTCAACAGGGATCTAGCCAAGTTTAACGCTATATTTTTAAAACTAAATTTGTAAATATATAAATATATATATATATATAAGTAGTATTATTATTATAAAAGGGGGTTTTTACCGTTTAATGACCGGTTTGTCGATTTTAAAACTTTAGTCGCAGTTAAAACCTAATGTAAAATAAAAATAACTTAATTTAAAGCGTAAAGTAAATGACAATAATTAAAGTGCGATAAATTAAAATGCGATAAATAAAATGACAATAAATAAAATTACGATAATTAAAAAGTACGATAAATTAAAAGTGCAATTAAATAAAATGACAGTAAATAAAAGTGCGATGAAATATGAAATAAAGGAATTATGCTTATTCAAACTTCCGTAATCATGATGTTTGACGTGTTGATTTTAATTTATTACCATGGGTTAATTGTCCTTTGTCCTGGATTATTCAATATGTCCATCTGGTTTTTGTCCATAACAGTCCATCAGTCATAAATATAAAGTGTGAGTGTCCTCGTCAAATTATTCTTATATCCGAAGTCAAGTATTCCAACTAATTGGGCTTAAACTATAATTACACCAATTTTCCTTGTATGTAATTCACCCCTGTTTTAATAAGTTCATTAACTATTAATCCATTCCCGTGTCCGGTTAAATGAACGATTATTAGTACTTATAAATATCCCGCCCATCGTGTCCGATCGAGTGTATGTGGTTATTTATAGGTACGTCCAATTGTAAATCTTTATATTAAATTAACGAACTATCATTCAATTAAATAAATATAAAGCCCATTAATAGCCCATAGTCTAATTTCCACAAGTGTCGTTCTTTTGTCCAAACCCCAATTATGGTACAAAGCCCAATTACCCCGTCTTTAATATTTAGCCCAACATCATGATTACTTCAATTTAAATAAGTATAATAATAACTTAGCTACGAGACATTAATTTAAAAAGGTTGAACATAACTTACAATGATTAATAATAGCGTAGCGTTACACGGTTAGAATTTTGACTTACACCCTTACAACATTCGCTAACATACCCTTATTATTATTAAATTAAAATTAAAATTAAAATTATAAATTATATATATATATATATATATATATATATATATATATATATATATATATATATATATATATCGTAGAGATAGAGAGGATAGAAAAAGTGTGTTACATTCGACCAAAAACTGCAAAATTTATAGGATGTCACCAACATTTTTGCTCCATGCGATCACATGGCCTGGGAATCCAGCTCACATTTGCTTGTTTTCTTTTTGCCGACGGTTTTAATATATAATATAATATATATATAATTTTTAAGAATTAATTATATATTATATTATATTCATGTGCATAGTTGACTTGTAATTTTTAGTCCGTTGCATCGAGCGTTGAGAGTTGACTCTGGTCCCGATTCCGAATTTTTGAACTTCCTTTCGTACTATTTAATATCTTGTACTTTGCGTTTTGCGGCTCGTACTCTTGTAATTTTGAGACGTTTCTCATCAATAATTTGAACCACTTTGATTGTACTTTGAACTTTTTAGCTTTTTGGTCGTTTGCGTCTTCAAATCGTCGAATATGTCTTTTGTCTTCACCTTTTATTATTTAAACGAATATCACTTGTAAATAGAACAATTGCAACTAAAAGCTTGTCTTTCTTGAGGGATAATGCTATGAAATATATGTTCGTTTTTAGAATTATCAAATATTCCCACACTTGAGCGTTGCTTGTCCTCAAGCAATATATTCTTGAAATAAAAATACTAGAATCACTTCTTTATTCTTCACACTTTGTACATCAGTGATTTCTATACGGCGGTATGAACAATGATAGTAACGATGTGGTTTACAGTCCCACATGACTATGAAAATTTAGATCCTTTAAGGAAATTGGATCTTTATGAAAACATTTGATCTTTCAAAAATAAAATCTAGCTTTTACCCTAGATAAGTTTTTCGGAATAACCCTTCACCGGTGTTTGCAAAATCTTTTTGTGGGTTTTGTGGGTTTCAGATTTGAAAATTTTAGCTCAAAACTTGCGGTTTTGTGTCACCCACTTGCTAACCTTGTATTGGGAAAGCAACACGTCCAGTATACTTGCTCCGTATATTACCTTTCGGTAAACTACCGTCCGGTTGTAAAGGAAAGCGTTGAATAAGCAACTGTTAAGGCAATGTCCCGTGACATGCTTTTAATCATGGTCTATAACGTGTCGGATGCAATTACTATCCTTTGTAGGAGAAATAGTAAAGATCACCCTACAGTTTTTCGGTCTGGCACAAGGTCCTGTCTTCGACCATGCTATGCAACCACCGTTCTTACGGTTGACACCCGATTTGATTCAGGTGACCTAATGAATTTCAGGTGAATTCCTAGGATTTTACGTTCAATGGTAATTAACGCATTAAAAATAGGTTTTCAGAAAACAAATCGGTTTGTAATTTGATCAAAATATTTTCTCGTTCAAGCTCGAGTTTAGATATCATCGAATTCCATGAGTTTGAATTCTCAATCTTTAAGGTCAATTTCAAGGATTGGGTAATATCAGTCTTAAAAGCTGATTTTTGATCTTTAAGGAGATTATCCTTTCTGGGGATCTGATTCATTAGTCTTATAAGCTAATTTGCACGGTGCCCCCCATTGTACGAGACAGATCCTCTCATGGTTAGGATAAGTCTGACCACTTGGCGACCCTGTTTGATGCTGAGGTCCTTGGATTTCCAGCTGATTTTCGAGATGACTTTTCTAGATTTTTCGTCAACCTACAGCTGGTCTGGACGACAACTTCTTGACCTAAATCAAGAAGTGCGTCTCTTTTTCGGAAGACTTTACTTCATTTTAATGATGGAATTGATTCATCGTGTAGATCCATATTTCTTTCAAATATATTACAATTTACCGGGTAAAACGGTTAATTTTGTCCAAAACAAAAGTATCTTCAATTATTTGTACCAAAAATATGTGATATATGTTTTAAATAACTTGGTAAATTTTTCTCACACTTGGCTTTTATTTTCTTTTCTTTGCCTTTTTATTGTCCTCTATTCCATTTTAAATGAATTCTAACATTTTGAGTTGTTTCTCAATTTATTTCCTTTCCGAGGTAACAATAATTTCGATGTTAACACCTAGTTTTATCGTTCATAAATATGTATAAACATGATTTTGAATTCATTTATTTGAAAATTTTGAAAAATTTTACTAGAATTGGGTAGTCAGTATATAAGACTAGGGCTGTTCTTTATTATTAGAGAGCACTAGATTCTAATACAACTACTGCGTTACTAGTATTTTTAATGGTAACCAAGTGTTTAAATTAAAATTTTAAAAATCCGAAAGAATTTAACCCCTTCCCACACTTAAGATCTTGCAATGCCCTCATTTGCAAGAAATCAGTACAATTTAAATTATTGAGGGTGATTAGCGTAGAAAAATGATTAAATTTTACTAAAGTTTTAAAACATATTGGCGTTTGTTTGCTGAATGATAAATGGTGCACATCATTTGTTCATTTCGTCTTGTTGTTACATCACATTTGTTTTTCGTTTTGTCGTCAAAATTAGTAGCTTTTGCTGAACTTAATGCTAGTCTTTAAAAATGCACTGTTTTACCCTGTTGTGTACATGAAATAAAATACATACAATACAAATATAAACATGCATGGTAATTTGAAATGAGACTTAACATCCCACTTTCAAATCAAATATGAAATATTAGTACAACATAATAAAAATGTTAAAACTTACATAAAAGTATCACAATATGATATGTTTAAACATAAATAAATAAAAATAATAAAAAGATAAAAATCATCAACGGGAACTATATCAATCTGGATAGGGGTTCCAGTTCATGTCGTCGGGCGGGTTCCATGGTTGGTTATAGGTGTACTGATAGGCCTGGTTAGGGTCGTAGAGAGTAAATGGTGGTCGCATATCGGGCTGGTGTGGAGGATAGTAAGCAGGTCGGGTCAGTACGTAGTTATTTGGTACCTGAGGTGATAGCTGGCTCATGATCTGATGCTGATGATAGTGCCATCTATCATGCTGTCGTTGCCTGGAATGCTCGTACACATTCTCGGCTTGCCACTGCTCGTACCGACTATGTCTATCCTGGTTTGTCATTTCTACCTCATCTATACGCTGGTAGACGTCAATCATAGCCTCCCTAATGACATCCCTAATGTCATCCGCTTCCTCCATTTCCTCATCTGATCCTCTCTCTACCTGAGGATGATGACCATCATATGGTACTGCTTGATTGCGTCTGCTCTTTAATACTTTAGCACCCTGATAGACCTTCAATCCTAAAGTATCCACCTGTTCCCTACACACCATCAGTGGACCCCCTTGATCCCTATCTACACCCAAATACTCTCCAATGAGAGTAACAAAAATACCTCCTCCTATTACTCCCCCGTCCTGTATTCCTGCCACTACTTTGGACAGATAAAAACCAACACAGTAGGGGATATTAACAAAGCTTCTAGGGTTTCGAATACACTTAAGGTAAAATAAATCGTGTAAGTTCATCTTCTCCTTGTTTTTACCTCTTTGTGTAATCGAATTAGCTAAAAATTTATGTATAATACGTAGCTCTGCTTTGTTAATATCTAAATCGGAGTGTCTTCCTCCCAGCGTAAAAACATTATAATCTGACATACGCCTCCAGACGGCGTCCACATCAAAATTCCTATATACCCGCTCCCCATGATAAATCAAATTTGTACAATCGGGTAGTAGTAATTCACCAGGAGCGTAAATCTGTAAAGCCCTGGCCATTTCCAGCATGGACATTCTGTACATCCTACGGCCAAGTAAAAATCTAAGAAAACTTCTATCATCTAACCTAACTACATCTGCATTAAGTGAAATAGTACTCATAAGCTCAACACACCATTCCTTATATACAGGCCTACGAATGGTGAATAAACGTTCCCAATCGGGAAAAGAAGAGCTGCCATACCTTTGGATCAGATGCTGTCTAATTGAGTTAACTAGTTGGACCCTTTCCAAAGGCTCCCAATCAATTACCCTCGGTACTTCTACATTTTTCGTTACCAGTTTGTATTTGTTACTTTGGTACGTCGGGTAATCTCTCCAACTTCGATCAAATCTCAAATTCGGATGCAACTGTTCTTCATGAATCGTTGGGTGTGCTATTATCGGATGAATCGAAAATTGTACGTAGGCATTAACATATTCTTGTTGCGGATCATAATATGGTACGTGTTGATCAGGTTGTTGTTGTTCCTGTTGTTGCTCCTGTTCAGGTTCTGGTTCATATTGTGGCTCATATTGCATTTCTGGTTCAGGTTCCAGAGCAGGTTGCCTAGATGATGATGATGCACTATCAGTATCGGTAAATCTCTGCAAAACACATTAAACACAAAATTTGTGCATCCAAATATGCATTAGTGTTAGCAAAATAACAACTTGAAACAATTACAATAACATGTTCAATCAAAATTAAACTTATACACATTTTCACAATTTTAACAATTCTACACTTTTTCAAATAAGCTTATATGAAAATGTTTACAAAGTTCATAAGTATTCAACTCAAATAACATGTTAAAATAACCATTACTAGCAATTAAACAAGTTTCAAATGGCATTACATCAATTTAATCAAGTTCATGAATTTTAGACCTAAAAAGTCCACTTTAATTCTCAAAAATCATGTTTAGGATCAAAGTTTGGATCATTTAACTACCTAAACATGTTACACTACTTAATTTAGCAATAATTCATGACAAAAATCGGCCATAACCTGTTTATATCAAAAAGTGCCCCAAATTGCTCAAGAACACAAACCCTAGATTTCTAAAATTTTTGAAGTTTTTGGCTTCAAATCACGTTAAATAGCATCAATCTAGGTTATACATGCATAATATACTAACAATTTAACTCTAATTACACTAGAAATTAACAAAATCAAATTAGGTAAATTATAGCTCAAGAACACTTAAAAATCAAATTTAAAGAGTTTAGGGGATGTAATTGTTACCTTTCTTGATAAACTTCTTAACAAATTCATGATTAGAGTGGATTATAGCAAGAAATTTGGTTGATTTTGGTGAAAAATTGATGAAAATTGAGAGGATTTGGGAGTATTTTCGTTTGTGTATGTGTGTGTTTGTGGGAAGAGCAGAACTCGGCTGACTTTAAGTTCCTGCCCAGTTTTTCTTGGCCATGCGATCGCATAGCTTTGCTGTGCAATCCCCATGTGATCGCATGGGGGTCTGGTTTTGTTTTTTATTTGTTTTTTTTTACATAACCTTTAACTAATAAAACATAATTTAATAAATTTTAAAAATTTGTTTCTTTTAGAATGAGGGCGTTTCGGATCGTTGTCCTAGTCCGTCTCTCAACAAAAGTTTAAAATTTGTTACTTTTTAAGCGTCGTTTTAAAAGCAAAGATTTTTGGATTTTTTTAATGTTTTTGGCATACTTTAATTCAATAAGATTAAAAATAATGATAGTAAAATATCTCGTCCCTCTCTTGGGTAAAGCAATTTCGGTTCAACGACCTAGTTTTCAACTCACGACGAATTTTTAGATATCACATTTTTAACTTAATGAAATAAAGTAAATTTTTGTTTTTAAATTCACACCAAATTTAAATTTAAAATGCATAAAATTAAAAATTCATATCATTAATATTTTTATACATACGAATTTATATTAAAAATATTAATTTTTCAAATATTTACAAACTTAAATATATTGATTTTAAAAAGTTTACAATATTAATTTAATATTTATATATTAATTTTAAAAACATGGTAAAAAAATAAAATTAAAAATCTTTTTGGTCTTTTATCCCACTTTAATCAATCAAATATTATCAAAAATATACGCCCCTCTTTTCGATAAAGTAATTTCGGTTCCATAACCTAGTTTTACTCCTGACGAATTTTTGAAATATTTTGGGTTGATTGATTAAAGATATTTATATCTTAAGAATAAACGGTAAATTTCGCAGTGATGTAATAAATTTTTGTATGATATAAATAATTTCGGTTACGCATACCTAATTTTATTGAATACCATTTTAATACTTTATAGCGAACAATTCAGCGTTTATTATCAAAAGGTTAAAAGCAATAAAAATAAAAATAAAAACTGTGCATACTTACCTGTGAGAAAGAATTCTCAGAGACCTGCTTTAGCTGACTCATAGGAGAGTCGTGTGATTTGATTTTCCATAGCTACGTAAGCGTAACCTCAATTCTTCAATATCTTTTCTTCTAAACATATGAACGGTCCTTCTCTGCATAGAGTAACAAATTCGGTATTTGAATATATTTGATTATTTGAACATTTACCTTCGTGTGACCATTTTCCGTATTTATAACATCTTTCAAGGTGTCGTGCTCTTCTTTTTGTTGAGGATTTTGATTTTCCTTTACCAAAATGTGTCTTATGATGATCTTTCCTGAGTTCTTTTCTTACTTCATCACATCTGCTTCTTATTACTGACACCAGGTCACTCGGGAGTGTGTCATTATTACGTTTAGTAATCAAAGCGTGTAGCGTTAGACCATAGTTCAAATCAAAGGAATTCTTCATCTAGTAAAACCTAAAAAAAATAAAAATTTAGAATGGGGGGAGAAGACTAGTTCTTTGGGTCTGCTAGGGAAAGACCATTCGGATTCCATTCTCGAAAACTACACGAAAACAGAATATCTAACTCTAACAGAAATATATATTACCCTAAAAAGATTCGAACCTTCCCACACTTAGTTAGCTGTGGTGTCGAAATTGTGATTAACTTCATCTTCAATTTCCATTGGATTATCTATGTAATGTTTAACTCTGTGACCATTAACCTTAAATTCAATCCCATTTGAATTTATTAACTCTATTGTTCCATACGGGAAAACTCTTTTGACTATGAATGGTCCAGACCATATTGATTTCAATTTTCCAGGAAATAGCTTGAATCGTGAATTGAAAAGAAGAACTCTGTCTCCTTCTTTAAGTTCTTTTGAACTTCTGATTCTTTTATCATGCCATTTCTTCGTTCTTTCTTTATTTATTAACGAATTTTCATATGCTTCATGTCTTAATTCTTCTAATTCGTTTAAATAGACGTCCGGCTTCATGCAAATCAAGATTACATGTCTTCAAAGCCCAAAATGCTTTGTGTTCAATTTCTACTGGAAGATGACATGCTTTTCCGTAAACGAGTCTAAAAGGTGTGGTTCCAATTGGAGTTTTGTAGGCTGTTCTAAAAGTCCAGAGTGCATCCTCCAATTTTATGGACCATTCCTTTGGATTTGATCCTACGGTTTTCTCTAGAATACGTTTTAATAATCGGTTAGTATTTTCAACTTGTCCACTTGTTTGTGGATGATAAGCGGTTGAGATTTTATGAGTTACTCCATATCTTTTGAGAACTTTCTCAAGTTGATAATTACAAAAATGAGTACCACGATCACTTATTAAAGCTTTCGGTATTCCGAACCTTGCAAAAAGACATTTTAAGAAGTTGACTACAACTCGTGCGTCGTTAGTTGGGAGAGCTTGTGCTTTCGCCCATTTAGATACATAATCAATGGCAACGAGAATGTAGAGATTATTATGAGATTTTGGAAATGGACCCATAAAGTCAATACCCCAAACGTCAAATACTTCACATACTTGAATGACATTTTGTGGCATTTCATCACGTTGACTTATTTTTCCGACCCTTTGACAAGCATCGCAGGTTTACAAAGAAGGCGTGTGTGACGATCGCTCCAAATCCATATGGACGAACACGTCATTCATTGATTTCATTGCGAGGTATTTGACCTCTATATGATACGTTTTGTAAACATTGCATTATTTTCAAAAGGTACACAATAAATGAATATTAATTTCTAAGGTTTTCAACGTTTGATGATTTCTACATATAGACAATCACCATAAATAATAGTTTACCATAATACATCCGTTGACAATGAAGTCAAAATAAGATACACGGTGATGATTTTGTGAATGCAAAGTTTTCTTGAATAAAGCATGTATGACTCCATGCACATAGCTTGTATCACATATAAGCAAACAGCGGAAGACTTATAGAAACCTGAGAATAAACATGCTTAAAAGAGTCATCACAAAGGTTGGTGAGTTCATAGTTTTAATGTTGCGCATAATCTGTATATAAAGGTGAATCACAAGTTTTCAGTTGTTTCATCCAGAAACGTTTATCAAAATATTCTATGAAATTGAGCACCCTGGTAACTAAACTTAATGTATATATATTTTATACCCTTTGTATAATCATCTTAATAATACACGCAAACCAACGTGTACGCTTCTCAAATAGCATACGTCCGTTAAAAGGCTAGCGCTCTAGCTCGGACGGGGATATCAAGCCCTATGGATCCATATACTACTACTCGCGCCCACCAGTTCTTATAACTGGCAGTTACTAGTTACCAAAGCTAAGGGATTTTCGGTTCAAACTCAGTGTAGAATTTAGTATGTACTTATATCCATTGCGTTTAAAATAAAGTGCATGTATTCTCAGCCCAAAAATATATATTGCAAAAGCAATTAAAAAGGGAGCAAAAGAAACTCACCTTAGCAGCACATAAGGTCATTCATTAAAAAGTGACCGTAACTCGGAATGCAAGATTAACCGTAGATCTCAACCTAGAGAACATATGTTGGTTAATACATGTCTAATAAACTAGGTTGGGTTATAGTGTATCACAATCCTAATGCTCGAGATCGACATACAAAAGTTATCAAAAGTCATTTCAAAAAGTCAATTTTGACAATTGTTCAACAAAACGAGACGTGCCGTATATAAGGATTCATTTACTTGGCTAGTAGTATTTTATCAATCTCATAAACAGGTTGTTTAAATATTAATTGCAGATTCAAAAGCAATTCCAATTAACGTCAATTATAATTCAGTTGACCATATCTTTTTATTCGTTCATCGAAATTACGCGATTTCTAAATGAAAAGTTATTGATTTTTCGCCAGCTTTCCGAAAACATGTATATCATATACCTTTTACCAGTAATATATGTATTTAATTCGTGATTCATTATAAACTATTTAATGACGAAATTTAGCATACAAGCATGTATAAATATATACTCGAGCACTAGACATGTATACACTATTAATATATAAAAGATAAGATATGAATGCTCACGTATCAATATTGAGATTCAATATTGCAGGAAAGTACGTAGACGTAACAGAGATGATAAATACTAGGTTTGACTTGCGAACAATACCCATAAACATTACCCATAACCTCCATAGCTATAACCCATAATTTTCTTAGTTCTATCCCGTTTGAAGCTTGTTTTGAAAGTGACACGCTCATGACCTCGTCGTAATAGTTTATGTATAATATTACTAAAAATATTAAGATTATTAATAATAATAATCTTAATAATATAATAATAATAATAATAATAATAATAATAATAATAATAATAATAATAATAATAATAATAATAATAATAATAATAAATAAATAAATAAATAAATAAATACTTACGGAGTAATATGTGTAAAAAAACATGCGCAAGAAACCTGGTATTTATAGCCATAATTTTTGATTCTGATGCCCATGCTAGTGCATGGTATTTTAGTGCAAATCTCATGCACTTGCATGAGCTCATGCACTCGCATGGGTTTTATGCCTATTTTCCATGCGATCGCATGGCCGTCAGATCCAGCTCACATATTTTTTTTGTTTTCTTGTTTGTCGACATAATTAAATATAATATATATAATTTAAATAATTAATTATATATTATATTAAATTCATTTGCATAGTTGACTTGTAATTTTCGTTCCGATGAATCGTACGTTGTCACTCGACTTATGTCCCGGTTCCGGTTTCTCGAACGCATTTTCGTACGCTTAGAAAACTCGCAATTTACGTTTTGTGACTCGTACCTTTGTCAAAATATAGTCTTAAATTATCAATAAACTATATCATTCAAAGTGTATCTTAAACTTTCGAGTGTTTTGGTCATTTACTTCTATAAATCATTGTCTCGCTATTTGTTGATATATATATAATAACAAATCGTTTTATGACCAAGTTAATATATATTTTCAACATTCATAAACACGTTTTAAATATACGTCGCAAGTTATTCATACAATTAATATTCCAACTTATCATATATATTCAAATAAATATTTAAACCAATAAGTTTAATGTACGGTATTAAATAATTAATACATTGTTATGTTTTCAAGTTATAGTATATATATATATATATATATATATATATATATATATATATATATATATATATATATATATATATATATATATATATATATATATATATATATATATATATATATATGTATCTATATACATATAATTGTTCGCGAATCGTCGAGAACAACCGAAAGGTATTTGAATAGTTCAAAAATTTTGAGATTCAGTTTTACAGACTTTGCTTATCGTGTCGGAAATGTTAATCATACAAAGATTAAGTTTAAAATGGGCATCAGAAATTTCCGGGTCATCACAGTACCTACCCGTTAAAGAAATTTCGTCCCGAAATTTGAGTGAGGTCGTCATGACTAACAATAAAAATGTTTTCATGCCGTATATGTGTTGATAAATAGAGTTTTATCACCGTTAAATAATATGGATAAAACAATCCGATTATTCGAAGCGTATGAGACAAGTTATCGTAAAAGAGTGAAATGAAGAATAGAGATTCGTCTTAACTCTTGACGTATTAACGATTGATTTTCGTAATTTAAGGAATAGAAAATCTTCATAATCTAAATAAGATTTGATTCTTCGGAATTTAAGGAAATTAAGATTTCTTTTGATTAAATGCGTAATTTGCCTCGATTGCTATGTTTGATATTTCGCTATAAATTGACCTCTTCCGTTTCATTATTTTCATCACTCTTACATCTTCTTCCTCATTTCCTATTTTCAAAAGATTGTAAAAATGCTTCATCCAGTTCTGATTCTTGATATATACTCCTAACTTTCATATCTATCATTCTTCTTTTTCATCTACCACCGGAGGAAGTTATTTTCTTCTACCATTACCTTGGGGTTATAGTGTTTTTCATTCTCCCGTGTCTTTATATTTCTATACGCATTGATATACACGATTTGTAATTTCTGGGTGGTTGTTGGGTTTTATATCTTCCCTTATATTTCGATGTCTCTGTTTCTGTCTTTCCATAATCATTGACATCCACAGTTAATACTCTCTCCAATTTACTGTAATTTATATATACTCCCATTGATATTTTGAAGCTTCATGCTTTTGTTTTATCTTCCTGACTTTAAATCAAGCGAATAATGGTCCAGAATTCGTAGGTATGAATTTCGGAATGAACATAATTAATGTTCTAAAAAATGAAACGGTAATAGCACAATCTGACTTGTCAAATTATCAGAATACCTCGAAAAAGACCGAATCATTAAGAAAATATTTTCTTGATAGTTTAGAGGTTAAATAGAATGAAAGAGTTATGTAACATGGTTTATAATGAGGGTATGATATGTGAACCTTTATCACGTTTCATTAGAAACTCAGCATGACTTACTGTAATATAATCACGTTGATCAAGTGTCATTATATTATACTAACTCATGCTTCAGTTCCCAACACCACTTCAAAAATATTCATATTTTAAACTCGAAGGTTTCAGAATTTAGAAACTAAAATAGTTTCTTTTATGATGTTACACAGATATCGCAAGGAGAAAATTGATTTCCAATAAGAATGATTATGGAATTATCTGCAGAAATATGGAGGATATTTATAATGAAAGATACGATGATATCTTAGAATTTCTAATATCAGAGGATGATGAAGAATATTGTCCGCAAGGGTTTAGATTCGGAAGCAAGGTATTCGTTAATGGCTTCAGCAGATACTGAATAATTTGGATTCTTTGAAGGCAGGTTTAGTCTTTGTGATTTATCCACAACCTCCTTCATACTTTGCTCAATCCGTTTTTCAGTTCCAAACCTTCTCTTTTTCTGAGCTTTGCCAACACACTATTCTTTATCATCAAACTTTTGGCTGTTAAGGTCGTTTACAGTTTTTGCTGCTTCATCAGCATTCAAAGTTATCATAACCGAATCATTGGTTATCAATCCGAGGTATTTTCAAAAGTTTGAAGGGTTTGCATGAAGATTGTAATTGTCAAGATACATATGATGTTCTAGAATTTTGAACGATACAATTTTTATTTTTCTTTTTTTCTGGGTTTATGAATAGAAGTGATGTTCTAGCACAGTTTTGAAGTCAAAGTATAGCATTTGAAAGATGTAAGAATCTAATAGTGATGTTTTCTGTTAAATCTTGGCTTGGATTATGATTTTTCAAAATCAAAATATGTAATTGAATTTGTATGGAAACGATTGTATATCGCTGTGAGCATAGTTAATAATTTTTGAATCAAAGTTGAAGAATGTACAGTATAACATATTAATTGTGAACTTATATATTTCTCGAGTATTACCTACCAGTTAAAGATTTCACAAATAATACTTTGTACAAAAGAATTTTTTTATTACCGTCTTTATGAAAATATATGTATGTATATTTTCTTCAGATGTAATACAGATTTGATGAGTTAATATCATATTAAGCTCATTTGATTTTTGAATTGAATGAATAATCTCTAAAACATTAAGGATTACATAATCTTCGCGGAGTATTTCACTAATGAAATCAATACTTCATTATTTATTCTTATTCCTCGGTGAAGGATGTTGATGCTCGTGGAATTCTTATGAACTTCATAAGATATAAATGACGTTTTCTAGAAAGTTTCGAGTACATCGAAGATAAAAGTGTAAAATCAAACATGTAATTGATTAATACACTAAGTTCATTATGAAATGGAATTCATTGAGTTGAAACAGATATTTGTAGTTAACGATGGTTAAGTTGTTAACGAAGGATGTACATCATAGCATATTAGTAATATGAATTAACCGAGAAGTATCTACCCCTTAAAATTCACACGTAATAGCTTAGTACGAAAAGATTCATGATGGTTTTAAAATTTATATATATAAGATATACATATAAATTCTTTAGATGAATTGAGTTATTTTCATTGATACAATATACTCTTTGTTGACTCGTAATGATGTCTACGGTGCTTTCTTGAACTGACGGAGCTTGTGATGTTAGAGGTGCTGCTGATTCTGACGATGTTGACAGCACTGACTGTGCTGGTGAGGCTAAGGGTACTGTTGATGCTGTTGGTAAAACAAGTCTAGCTTGTATCTTACACCATTCGGATAAGGATTTCTACTCTATCTGATTTAGGGTTAAGGCTAGAATAGATAATCTCTAAACTTTAGAAATTACATAATCGCCGTAGAATGTTTCTCCGATGAAGTTATGAATCCATACTTCATGGTTTGTCGTTGCTGGTACTTCTTGGTACCTATGGTTCGTATGATGTTGATATCTGAGGTACAAATTGTGATGTTGAGGCATGTGATGCGGATGTGGTTGTTGGTGGTGGTAATGATCCTGTTGGTGTGGATGATGGTGGTACCAGTTATGCTGCGGGTGCTGCTGCTGGTGTTCGTAACCCTTGCACCTTATTCTCCAAAGCCACTACCCGAGCACGAAGCTCGTTGACTTCTTCTATTATACCGGGATAATCGGTGGTTCGGACGATCGGATAAATAAGATTTATAATATGGGATAGTATATAATCATGATGAGATACTCTGAAAATGAGAGAGAAAATAGTATTACGAATAGGTTCGCCGGTAAGTGCTTCAGGTTCTTCGCCAAGAGGTGAATGTGGTGGATAGAAGGGATCACCTTCTTCTTATCTCCAATGATTAAGTAGGCTACGAACACATCCCCAATTCATCCAGAATAGGTGATGGCTGATTGGTTGATCCATTCCGGTTACACTTTCTTCAGAGTTCAGGTGAATATCCATATCAGAATAGCTGTCGGAATTTAAGGAATTTGAACTAGATACGGGATCCATCTTGTATAATTAGAGAGATGATTTTTGATATGAAATAGATTATAGAATTTGATTGGTACTCTTCAATACATAATTTACATATGTATATATAATACCAAAATCCCGTAAATTACGGAGAAATTTTCGGAAGATGGCAGTCAAAGTTTACTGTAATAAATATGCCAAGATATGAATTTTGTCTATACACTATCTATGCAATCAATGCAATAAGACGCGTTTAGACTTAAGATGATAGACAGGTAATTTCTGACAAGAAATGATAAGCAAAACTTTTGACATGCAGACACAGTCGAAGTCCAGACTTACTAATGCATCCTAACAACTATCAGTTAGACACACTTATGCAAGACCTGGTTCACTAGGACCAACGCTCTGATACCAACTGTGACGATCGCTCCAAATCCATATGGATAAACACGTCATTCATTGATTTTATTGCGAGGTATTTGACCTCTATATGATATGTTTTGTAAACATTGCATTATTTTCAAAAGGTACACAATAAATGAATATCAATTTCTAAGATTTTCAACGTTTGATGATTTCTGCATATAGACAATCACCATAAATAATAGTTTACCATAATACATCCGTTGACAATGAAGTCAAAATAATATACACGGTGATGATTTTGTGAATGCAAAGTTTTCTTGAATAAAGCATGTATGACTCCATGCACATAGCTTGTATCACATATAAGCAAACAGCGGAAGACTTCTAGAAACCTGAGAATAAACATGCTTAAAAGTGTCAACACAAAGGTTGGTGAGTTCATAGTTTTAATGTTGCTCATAATCTGTATATAAAGGTGAATCACAAGTTTTCAGTTGTTTCATCCAGAAACGTTTATCAAAATATTCTACGAAATTGAGCACCCTGGTAACTAAACTTAACGTATATATATTTTATACCCTTTGTATAATCATCTTAATAATACACGCAAACCAACGTGTACGCTTCTCAAATAGCATACGTCCGTTAAAAGGCTAGCGCTCTAGCTCGGACGTGGATATCAAGCCCTATGGATCCATATACTACTACTCGCGTCCACCAGTTCTTATAACTGGCAGTTACTAGTTACCAAAGCTAAGGGATTTTCGGTTCAAACTCAGTGTAGAATTTAGTATGTACTTGTATCCATTGCATTTAAAATAAAGTGCATGTATTCTCAGCCCAAAAATATATATTGCAAAAGCAATTAAAAAGGGAGCAAATGAAACTCACCTTAGCAGCACATAAGGTCATTCATTAAAAAGTGACCGTAACTCGGAATGCAAGATTAACCGTAGATCTCAACCTAGAGAACATATGTTAGTTAATACATGTCTAATAAACTAGGTTGGGTTATAGTGTATCACAATCCTAATGCTCGAGATCGACATACAAAAGTTATCAAAAGTCATTTCAAAAAGTCAATTTTGACAATTGTTCAACAAAACGAGACGTGCCTTATATAAGGATTCATTTACTTGGCTAGTAGTATTTTATCAATCTCATAAACAGGTTGTTTAATTATTAATTGCAGATTCAAAAGCAATTCCAATTAACGTCAATTATAATTCAGTTGACCATATCTTTTTATTCGTTCATCGAAATTACGCGATTTCTAAATGAAAAGTTATTGATTTTTCGCCAGCTTTCCGAAAACATGTATATCATATACCTTTTACCAGTAATATGTATTTAATTCGTGATTCATTATAATCTGTTTAATGACGAAATTTAGCATACAAGCATGTATAAATATATACTCGAGCACTAGACATGTATACACTATTAATATATAAAAGATAAGATATGAATGCTCACGTATCAATATTGAGATTCAATATTGCAGGAAAGTACGTAGACGCAACAGAGATGATAAATACTAGGTTTGACTTGCGAACAATACCCATAAACATTACCCATAACCTCCATAGCTATAACTCATAATTTCCTTAGTTCTATCACGTTTGAAGCTTGTTTTGAAAGTGACACGCTCATGACCTCGTCGTAATATTTTATGTATAATATTACTAAAAATATTAAGATTAATAATAATAATAATCTTAATAATAATAACATAATAATAATAATAATAATAATAAATAAATAAATAAATACTTACGGAGTAATATGTGTAAAAAAACATGCGCAAGAAACCAGGTATTTATAGCCATAATTCCCGATTCTGATGCTCATGCGAGTGCATGGGATTTTAGTGCAAATCTCATGCACTTGCATGAGCTCATGCACTCGCATGGGTTTTATGCCTATTTCCCATGCGATCGCATGACCGTCAGATCCAGCTCACATATTTTTTTATTTTCTTGTTTGTCGACATAATTAAATATAATATATATAATATATATAATTTAAATAATTAATTATATATTATATTAAATTCATGTGCATAGTTGATGTCTTATTTTTGTTCCGATGACTCGTACGTTGTCACTCGACTTATGTCCCGGTTCCGGTTTCTCGAACGCATTTTCGTACGTTTAGAAAACTCGCAATTTACGTTTTGTGACTCGTACCTTTGTCAAAATATAGTCTTAAATTATCAATAAACTATATCATTCAAAGTGTATCTTAAAATTTCGAGTGTTTTGGTCATTTACTTCTATAAATCATTGTCTCGCTATTTGTTGATATATATATAATAACAAATCGTTTTATGACGAAGTTAATATATATTTTCAACATTCATAAACACGTTTTAAATATACGTCGCAAGTTATTCATACAATTAATATTCCAACTTATCATATGTATTCAAATAAATATTTAAACCAATAAGTTTAATGTACGGTATTAAACAATTAATACATTGATATGTTTTCAAGTTATAGTATATATAAATATATGTATCTATATACATATAATTGTTCACCAATCGTCGAGAACAACCGAAAGGTATTTGAATAGTTCAAAAATTTTGAGATTCAGTTTTACAGAATTTGCTTATCGTGTCAGAAATGTTAATCATACAAAGATTAAGTTTAAAATGGGCATCAGAAATTTCCGGGTCATCACAGTGTGCGTCTTTGAAAATTGTAGGCCAATAGAATCCAGCATCGTAAACTTTTCTTGCTGTAAGTTGAGGCCCATAATGCCCTCCTGTTGGTCCTGTGTGACAATGGTTTAAGATTTGACTAGCTTCATTCCCAAATACACATCAGCGTATTATTCCATCGGGATAACTTTTAAACAGATGTGGATCTTCCCAGAAATAGTGTTTTATATCACTAAAGAATTTCTTTTGTTTTTGATACGACAATCCTTTTTCAAGGAATCCATATACTAAGTAGTTTGCATAGTCTACAAACCATGGTATTTCATTATAATTTATCTTTAATAGATATTCATCAGGAAAGTTATCTTGTATGGCCGATTCATTTAGAACTTCTAATTCAGGATTTTCAAGACGAGAAAGATGATCAGCGGCGAGATTTTCTGCTCCCTTTTTGTCTCGGATTTCAATATCGAACTCTTGTAAGAGTAAGATCCAACAAATTAATCATGGTTTGGCATCTTGTTTCGAAAATAGGTATCTAAGAGCAGAATGGTCTGTATAGACCACCGTTTTAGCTAGAACAAGATATGAACGAAATTTGTCAAAAGCAAAGACAATAGCAAGAAGTTCTTTTTCAGTAGTTGTGTAGTTCGTTTGTGCTCCTTGTAACGTCTTACTAGCGTCATAAATAGGTTGAAATCATTTTTCAATCCTTTGTCCTAAAACGCCTCCCATTGCAAAATCCCTTGCATCGCACATTAGTTCAAACGGTGGATTCCAATTTGGAGTTATCATGATCGGCGCATTAGTGAGTTTTTATTTAAGAATATTAAAAGATTTGATGCATTCATCTGGAAAGATGAATGGAGCATCTTTTTCTAAGAGTTTATTCATAGGAGTGACAATTTTAGAAAAATCTTTTATGAAATGTCGGTAAAAACCGGCATGCCCTAGAAAACTCCTAACTCCTCTAACATTGGTGGGATGTGAAAGTTTAGCAATTACATCTACTTTAGCTCTATCCACTTCAATTCCTTCCTTTGAAATTTTATGACCAAGAACGATACCTTCTTTAACCATGAAATGACATTTCTCCCAATTAAGTACTAGATTTGATTGTTCGCATCTAATTAGCATTCGTTCAAGATTAATTGACATGTTTCAAAAGTATCACTGAAGACTGAAAAGTCATCAATGAAAACTTCCATGCATTCTTCTATCATGTCGTGAAAAATCGCCATCATGCACCTTTGAAAGGTTGCAGGGGCATTGCAAAGTCCAAATGGCATGCGTTTATAAGCAAAAGTACCATAAGGGCACGTGAATGTGGTTTTCTCTTGATCCTCGGGTGCTATTGGAATTTGAAAGTATCCGGAGAAACCGTCAAGAAAACAATAGTAACTATTTCCGGCTAATCTTTCCAACATTTGATCAATGAAAGGTAAGGGAAAGTGATCTTTTCTGGTGGCGTCATTTAATTTTCTATAATCAATACAAACATGCCATCCTGTTACAGTCCTAGTAGGAATAAGCTCATTTTTTTCATTTGTGATGACAGTCATGCCACCCTTCTTAGGTACGCTTTGAACTGGGCTTACCCATGGACTATCAGAGATTGGATAAATTAAACCTGCATCAAGCAGTTTAATAATTTCTTTCTTAACAACATCTTGCATATTCAGATTTAGTCTTCATTGGCGTTGCAAATATGTTTTATGACCTTCTTCCATAAGGATTTTATGTGTGCAATACGAAGGACTTATACCTTTAATGTCATGAATCTTCCATGCAATAGCTGGTTTATTAGCTTTTAGCACAAAAATGAGTTGATATTTTTCATTTTCAGTAAGAGAAGACGATATTATTACAGGTAATTCAGATTCACCATGTAAATAAGCGTATTCCAAATGGGTTGGAAGTGGCTTTAACTCTAATGTCGGTGGTTCTTCTATTTTTTTATTTATATCGATATCTGTCTTCTTCTTTTAGCATTTGAAGTTCTTCTGTTGTTGGTTCATATTCATTAGCCATGAGTGCGGCTAACATTTCAGCTTCATCAATTGGTTCAGTTCCTTCTCCTAAAGAACATTCTCCTGTTCCATGTAATTCTGAAAATTCTTCTAACAATTCTGCATGTGAATCTATAGTTTGAATGTAATAACATGTATCATCTGCAGATTGCGGTTGTTGCATGGCTCTATCAATAGAAAAGGTATCACTCTCGTCCTCTATACTTAGGGTCAGTTTCTTACCGAACACGTCTATAATTGCTTTAGCCGTGTTTAAGAATGGTCTTCCTAATATGAGAGGAACTCGAGAATCTTCTTCCATGTCCAGAATAACAAAATCTACTGGAAATACTAAAGTACCAACTTTAACTAGCATGTTTTCCATTATCCCTCTAGGATATTTTACTGATCGATCGGCTAGTTGTATGCTTATTCGTGTTGGTTTCAATTCTCCAAGGTCTAGTTTAGCGTATAGTGAATACGACATTAGATTTATACTAGCACCTAAGTCTGCCAATGCTTCTATTGAACTAAGACTACCCAGAAAACATGGAATTGTGAAACTTCCTGGATCAGATAATTTTTCTGGTATCTTATTTAACAGCACTGCAGAGCAATTAGCATTCATTGTAACAGCCGAGAGTTCTTTCATTTTCTTTCTATTCGTGATTAGATCTTTCAAGAATTTAGCATATCTAGGCATTCCTGAAATTACATCAATGAAAGGAAGATTTACATTTATCTGTTTAAACATATCCAAGAATTTGAATTGCTCGACTTCAAGTCTCTCTTTTCTCATTTTACTCGGGTATGGAAGTGGTGGTTGGTATGGTTTAACATTAGGTTTAGCCTTAACTGTGTTATCTTCATTAACCTTTTCAACTACCAATTCTGTTTCCTTATCTTGCTCAGATTGTGGTTCTTGTGGAGTAGGAATAGCGTCATCAGAAATTACAGGTATTTCAGGTGGTTTAAGTGTAATACCACTTCTTGTGGTAATGGCTTTAGCTGTTTCATTCCGGGGGTTAGCATTCGTATCACTAGGTAAACTTCTCGGTTTTCTTTCACCTATCAACCTTGCTAGGTTGCTCACTTCTTGTTCCAAATTTTAAATAGAAGCTTGTTGATTTCTAAATGCTTGAGCATTTTGTTCATCGGTTTGTTTCTGAGATGTGAAAAATTGCGTTTGAGATTCAACTAGCTTTGACATCATATCTTCTAAATTTGGCTTTTTATCATCGGTTTGTGGTGGTTTGTTCTGAAAAACAGGTATTTGCTGATTGTAAGTATTGTTGGATACTTGCTGGTTGCTAGGACCTTGTTGGTTGTTGTGTGGAACATTTCGGTTATAATTTTGGTTTTGATTGTAGATTGGTCTTGGCGGTTGATAATTATTCTGATAATTATTTCCAGGCCTTTGGTTTATGTATGAAATATTCTCTCTTTATTCCATTGTTAGTTCAATACTGAGACAATCTTTTGTCAAATGTGGTCCTCCACACTGCTCACAACTAATTCGTATTGAGTGAATATCTTTAGTCATCTTTTCCATTCGTCTCTCGACAGCATCTATCTTTGCAGAAATGGAATCTAAGTCATGGCTAGAATCGGCTCTAGCTGCTTTAGATGATCTAACGATATCTTTTTCTTGATGCCACTCATGTGAGTGGGAAGCAGTGTTATCAATAATTTTGTAAGCTTCGGTTGCGGTTTTCTTCATAATGGAACCACCAGCTACTATATCGATGTCTTTTCTTGTAGTGATGTTGCATCCTTGGTAGAATATTTGTACTATTTGATAAGTGTCTAAACCATGTTGCGGACATCCTCTTAATAACTTTCCAAATCTTGTCCACGCCTCATATAGAGTTTCATTTGGCTTTTGCATGAACGTAACAATTTCTCCTTGAAGTCTTATGGCTTTAGATGCCGGAAAGAATTGTTTAAGAAATTTTTTAACTAAAACGTCCCATGTATCAATCGCCCCTTCAGGTAACGATTCTAACCAATCTTTGGCTTCTCCCTTTAAAGTCCAGGGAAATAACATGAGATATATCTGTTCATCCTCCACTTCTCGGATTTTAAATAAAGTACAGATCCTATTAAAGGTTCGAAGATGTTCGTTTGGATCTTCCTTCGACGCACCACTAAATTGGAATTGATTAGTCACCATGTATAGGATTTGTCCTTTGATTTCATAATCTGGCTCATTAATTTCTGGTTGAGTAATTGCGTGACCTTGGCCAGTGCGTTTAGCTCTCATTCGGTCTTCCATACTTAGAGGTTCCAGATTTTTCATGATTGAATTTGTTGAATATGAATAACTAGAGGATTCTGATTTAATGGTTAGTTCCTCGACAATCTCTGTTTGAATGATTGGTGGTTCCAGAGGAATGATTAGTGGTTCAGGATCTCTGGATTGTCCCTGAATATCTTCCGGATTCTCAATTGTGAGGTCGGGTTCAAAAAATGGATTATCGGAAAAGATGACGATTCTAAAGAAAAATCAACGGCGACAATATTGGCTAGATGTCTTGATCGAGTTACAGATGGTGAACGTATAAAAGGTGGTGAACGTTTTGCTCGGTGCATTCACTGAATATCCTATTAGTTATAAAAGATAAAAATTATATAAGTTATCAAATTAATAGACTTTTCTGATTTTGCCCACGTTTCAAATAGCCAATAGATGCAGCAGGTAGCCAGGACCCTTTAAATCGGAAGCCCACAACTCGCCACTAACAAATCCAACTATTACTACGAACCAGAAAATTTTGGATGTCTATCAATTTAACCGCTTAAAATAATTTTTCGTTGAAATTTTAAAAGAAAATAAAGAAAATTCTATGTCCTAAAAAAAACTAGAGCGTCGAGAAATAAGAAAGAAAAAGAGCGCGTCGGAAAACGTCGAAAAATAAAAGGTCGAAAAATAAAAATAAGAAAGTAGCGCGTCGAAACTTAAAATTCTAAAAACTAAAAATTAAAAGTTACGTCTAAAAGTATTAAAGCTTAAAGAAAATTCTATATCCAAAACGGCAATAACTTAAAAAGTACTAAAATTAAAAACGGCGTCGCAAAATTCTAAAGCACTTAAATCTTAGTCTAAAGAAAAAGCACTTAAGGGATTTTACGGCAAAGCCTAAGAATCTAAAAATAAAAATAAATACGGCAAAATACTATATTACAAACTAATTACGAACGATAAATTACAAAATACGAATTAAACTACGAAAATATAAAAATAAAACTAAAGTTATAAAAATACAATTTTTTATAAAAATATTATTTTTATATTATTATTTTATAAAAATATTAATTTATAATTAATAAAACTAGTTTAAAACTAAAAATACAAAAAAATAACAAAACTAAAACTAATTAATTAAATAATTAACCCTAATTAGGGTTTATAATAATAATAATAATAATAATAATAAAAATATACTCTGTAATTAATGCAGTAGGTCAGAGGTATCAGGCGTGTCAGTAACCCTCATGCGGTCGCATGAGTTTTATTCATCCGGGCCATGCAATCGCATGACTTCTGGATCCAGCTCTGATCTGGGGCTGCTACAGTACCGGGCCTCGTACACTTTTTATATTTTTTTTTCCTGTTTTTAATATATATAAAATATAGATATAACTTATAAGTTTTTATAACTTTTTACAAAAAAAAATAAACTTTTTAATTTAACTAAACATAAAAATATAGATATATTTTTCTTTTTCTTGTTTTTGGTATTTTTGTATTTTTGATATTTAAAACATATATTTTTACAAAAATAGATTACGACTTAATAAAAATCTTTTTTTTTTATATATATAGCGTTTCGCTTCTGGCGTTTAAGCAGTTCCCCGGCAGCGGCGCCAAAAATACTTGATGTGCGTAGAGGTGTATACGATATAGTTATATTTTTATTACGAAATACTATTAAATACGATACAATTTTACACAAGTTATTTATTTATTTATAGAGTGGATATACCTAAACCTTGCTACAATACTTATAGGCAGTGTACCTAATCGTACAGTAGTGTAGTTTTTAGTAAGTCCGGTTCGTTCCACAGGGATCTAGCCAAGTTTAACGCTATATTTTTAAAACTAAATTTGTAAATATATAAATATATATATAAGTAGTATTATTATTATAAAAGGGGGTTTTTACCGTTTAATGACCGGTTTGTCAATTTTAAAACTTTAGTCGCAGTTAAAACCTAATGTAAAATAAAAATAACTTAATTTAAAGCGTAAAGTAAATGACAATAATTAAAGTGCGATAAATTAAAATGCGATAAATAAAATGACAATAAATAAAATTACGATAATTAAAAAGTACGATAAATTAAAAGTGCAATTAAATAAAATGACAGTAAATAAAAGTGCGATAAAATATGAAATAAAGGAATTATGCTTATTCAAACTTCCGTAATCATGATGTTTGACGTGTTGATTTTAATTTATTACCATGGGTTAATTGTCCTTTGTCCTGGATTATTCAATATGTCCATCTGGTTTTCGTCCATAACAGTCCATCAGTCATAAATATAAAGTGCGAGTGTCCTCGTCAAATTATTCTTATATCTGAAGTCAAATATTCCAACTAATTGGGGACTTAAACTATAATTACACCACTTTTCCTTGTATGTAATTCACCCCTGTTTTAATAAGTCCATTAACTATTAATCCATTCCCGTGTCCGGTTAAATGAACGATTATTAGTACTTATAAATATCCCGCCCATCGTGTTCGATCGAGTGTATGTGGTTATTTATAGGTACGTCCAATTGTAAATCTTTATATTAAATTAACGAACTATCATTCAATTAAACAAATATAAAGCCCATTAATAGCCATAGTCTAATTTTCACAAGTGTCATTCTTTTGTCCAAACCCCAATTATGGTACAAAGCCCAATTACCCCGTCTTTAATATTTAGCCCAACATCATGATTACTTCAATTTAAATAAGCATAATAATAACTTAGCTACGAGACATTAATTTAAAAAGGTTGAACATAACTTACAATGATTAATAATAGCGTAGCGTTACACAGACAGAATTTTGACTTACACCCTTACAACATTCGCTAACATACCCTTATTATTATTAAATTAAAATTAAAATTAAAATTAAAATTATATATATATATATATATATATATATATATATATATATATATATATATATATATATATATATATATATATATATATATATATATATATATATCGTAGAAGATAGAGAGGATAGAAAAAGTGTGTTACATTAGACCAAAAATGGCGAAATTTATAGGATGTCACCAACATTTTTGCTCCATGCGATCGCATGGCATTTGTGCCTTCTGGCCATGCGATCGCATGGCCTGGGAATCCAGCTCACTTTTGCTTGTTTTCTTCTTGCCGACGGTTTTAATATATAATATAATATATATATAATTTTTAAGAATTAATTATATATTATATTATATTCATGTGCATAGATGACTTGTTATTTTTAGTCCGTTGCGTCGAGCGTTGAGAGTTGACTCTGGTCCAGGTTCCGGATTTTTGAACGTCCTTTCGTACTATTTAATATCTTGTACTTTGCGTTTTGCGGCTCGTACTCTTGTAATTTTGAGACGTTTCTCATCAATAATTTGAACCACTTTGATTGTACTTTGTACTTTTTAGCTTTTTGGTCGTTTGCGTCTTCAAATCGTCGAATCTGTCTTTTGTCTTCACCTTTTATTATTTAAACGAATATCACTTGTAAATAGAACAATTGCAACTAAAAGCTTGTCTTTCTTGAGGGATAATGCTATGAAATATATGTTCGTTTTTAGCATTATCAGATATAAATCCAAGCTTACACATAACATGGACATCGTCCAAGCTTACACTTAACATGGATATAAATCCAAGCTTATACATAACATGGACATCGTCCAAGCTTACACTTAACATGGATATAAATCCAAGCTTATCACGTGACATGGACATAGACATAAAGTCTAAGCTTCACACCTTGACATAGACATAAAGTCTAAGCTTTTCGCCTTGACATAGACATGAAGTCTAAGCTTTTCACCTTGACATAGACGTAAAGTCTAAGCTTTTACCTAGTGAAGTTAATCGACACCTTCTTGCACGGATGCAATCCGGGAGCATTAAGTTGTAGCGACCCGACAAAATCGTCATTGACGGCGCCTTCTAATTAGGTCCCGTTAAGTGGTCATAAGTCTTTAAAATAACGTTTGACCAAAAATATGTCGCATTCATTTCAAATGTAAAGATTGTTTCAAGTTTACAAGAATAGTTCAACCACAAGTTATGTTACAATGTTATAAGTACAAATGAAACATATGCGACACAGTTTAAAATAAAGTCAAAAGGCGCCTCATGTATGCATATATACTCAACATCCAATGCAAGTATCAAAATAATGAGCGGAAGCATGTATCACATATCGTTTAAAGACCTGAGAAAAACATAGAAATCTGTCAATGAAAACGTTGGTGAAATCATAGGTTTAAGTAAGTAAGTGAGTAAGTAAGTAAAATGAACCACAAGATTTATAACATTTCAATAATAGTAAACCATTCCAAAAAAATTTATCACGAGCACCCAATTGTCAAGGCTTAACTTTCCTTCCATAGAACCTCATCACAATAGTGTTAGAACATACACTGTTTCTCGAAAATATATTTCATCCGAAGTAACGGTAGCGAACCGTCAGAATGAGGTTTTGTCAAACCCATATGGCCATACAACATAAGTTCTCGCTTACACCCGGCAAGTGTAACTAATGAGAATCGAATTGAGGATTTTGTTCTAACTCGTATGTAGAATGTTTGTTTTCATACTTGTATTCACTTTGTAAAATGAAACGTTTATGTTTTCTCATCCCAAATGTAAGTTTAAAAGAGTAAAAGTGGGACTATGATCTCACCTTGAGTACACGAGTAATAAAGTACTTCACAAGTAAATGTGTGCAAGGACAATTGCTAGTCTTGACCTAAACAAGTAGGTTGTATCAATAACGGTAAACACGATGAGTCAAAGTTGTTCAATTAGTCATATGGCTCGTTACGACTCGATTAATTAGCATGTGAATCAAATTTGTCAAGTTTCATGCAAGATACAAGAATAAGAGCAAGTTAGAATGATTGCATAATTTGATCAAAAGTCAACTTTGGTCGGGTCAATGTCAACGAAAAAGTCAACACGCTCGGGTCGGGTCCCGAACTATTTTTCTGAGGTTTTTAATCATATATAAGCATGTTAAAACAAGTTACATGTTAATCGGAGGTGCGTAGCATAGTTAGAATTAAACGAAAAATGACCAAACAAAGCAGAACCTGACAGTTCATTTGGACGGCCAGATGTGAAAGGCTGGACGGCGTCCAGATGGTTGGACAGCGTCCAAATCTGTATACAGATCCTGCTTGCTGAAAACACACAAGTGCATGAACCAAACTTCAGACAATCACAATTTATGATCCGCAAACAATCAAATCATGTATCCTATATTATCGGAAAGGTATTTTGACCAGGAAAATAACTAAATGCATTTCATCAATCAATTTAACATTTACAACAACCAAAATCGCATTAAATGCTCACCATTTTACATTCAAGCTCATTAAATGCGTTTCATGATTCGGGCAACCAATTTACATGTATGATATGCCGTTTCGAAGGTAATTGAACACACATTGCAACTAAACACTTATCAACAACATTCCATAGCATTTAATGCATCAAAGTTCATAATCAAGCCTATCAAACCCTAACCCAAATCATTAAAACAATAATCATGTTAACGAAGTTTCCTTAATCAACCTACACATCAAAATGAAGCTAGTGATGCTAGTAACACATTTAATACATGAACTTCTAACATTTAACAACATTTAAGCAACCAAATCACAAAATCAAACACACCAACTTTCAAGTTCACGCTAGTTACTTAAAATAACAAGATCGAGCATACAAATCATATATTCATGTTTGACTTGAGCCATAGACACTAATTAACACCTTTATAAGTTAAAAACATCAAGAACAAAGAATCTAGTGATTTTAGAAAGTTACCCAAACTTGATAAAATCGGTATGGAATTGAAGAGAAAGATGCAAGGATTCCAAATATGTAATTTGTTTTGATGTTTGATTGCTAACTTGAAAATGGATGATGAATCTTTGAATCAGAGTTTGAGAGAAAAGTTGAAGTATTAGAGAAAAGAGGAGGTGAAATAAATGGATGAGAGGGCATTGGTTGACTAGTTGACTTAGTCAAGACTATGGCCTCTTGGCAAGTTTAGTCCCTTGACTTTAAAAGCGTGTGCGTGAATTACCTAAACGAGATATTTTAAAACGCCTTTTAACGGATGATGTTATAATCATATAACGGACTTTAAATAAATAAACGGAAAGTAAATGGAAAAAAGGCGAGATATTACATTACCTACTCCTTAAAAGAAATTTCGTCCCGAAATTTAAGTAGGCGTAGTGGTCGTTGTTTCTTCCTCGAGATCTTGCGTTTCCGAATCCACGAATAAATGAGGGTATTTCCTTTGCATTTGATCTTACCTTTCCCAAGTAAATTTGGGTCCCCTTTTGGCGTTTCAACGGACCTTGACAATTGGAATTCAGCTTTGTTTTAGCGTTTTGACGGAGTGGTCCACAATTTCAACCGGTTCCTCCACAAAATGAAGTTTGTCATCAATAGTAAGTTCCTCGAGAGGGATAACGAGTTCGGGTTTGGCAAAAAACTTCTTCAAGTTCGATACATGGAAAGCAGGATGGATGGAGATCAGTTGAGGCGGAAGATCTAAACGATAAGCAACGGTTCCAACACGCTCCAAGATTTCGAATGGACCAATATACCACGGATTTAGTTTCTCGCGTTTTTTGAAACGGATTAAACCCTTCCAAGGTGCGACTTTTAACATCACGCAGTCACCAACTTAGAATTCGAGGTCGTTGCGTCTTTTGTCGGTATAGCTCTTTTGACGACTACTGGCCGTCCTAAGCCTATCTCGAATTTGAACGATCTTCTCGGTTGTTTCATGAATGAGTTCGGGTCCGGTGATTTGTGTGTCACCTACTTCGGCTCAACAAAGGGGTACACGAAATTTTCAGCCATACAAAGCTTCGAAAGGTGCGGCGTTGATACTCGCGTGGTAACTATTGTTGTAAGAGAATTCGGCGAGAGGCAAGTGCTTGTCCCAAGCTTTTCTGAAATCGATAACACAAGCTCGTAGCATGTCTTCCAAGGTTTGAATTGTGCGTTTGCTTTGTCCGTCAGTTTGTGGATGATATGCGGTGCTCATGTCTAAACGCGTTCCCAACGCTTCTTGTAAAGTACGCCAAAATCTAGAAACAAAACGGCCATCTCAGTCGGAAATAATCGATAAAGGCACGCCGTGACGGGCTACGATCTCTTTGATGTAAAGTTGTGCAACTTTTTTCCATGTTTTCGGTTTCCTTCATGGCTAGGAAGTGCGCGGATTTGGTGAGATGGTCAACAATAACCCAAATAGTATCGTAACCGCCCACCGTCTTTGGTAGTTTGGTGATAAAATCCATCGTTATCATTTCCCACTTCCATTGTGGGATTTCGGGTTGTTGAGGTAGTACGGACGGTCTTTGATGTTTGGCTTTGACCTTGAAACAAGTCAAACACTTTGCAACATAAGTAGCAACGTCCCTTTTAATGTTCGGCCACCAATATTGTTCTTTGAGGTCGTGGTACATCTTATTGGCACCGGAGTGAATCGAATACCTTGACTTATGGGCTTCGTCTAGAATAAGGCTTCACAGTCCCCATAACTAGGCACCCAAATTCTTCCGGCGAAATATCGAAGTACAGTCTCCTTAACTTCGAATCGTGAGGTGAGGATGTTCAAGTGTTCGAGAGAGATGTTTTCATCCTTGAGAGCCTCGTCTTGAGCTACACGAATTTGACTATTGAGGTTGGTGTGAATGGTGATGTTTAAAGCTCGGACACGAAGTGGCACCGCTCTTTCCTTTCGACTTAAGTTATCAGCTACTACGTTTGCCTTCCCGGGATGGTAACGAAGCTCACAATCATAATCGTTTAAAGTTTCAATCCACCGGCGTTGTCTCATGTTTAGTTGCTTTTGGTTGAAGATGTGTTGGAGGCTTTTGTGATCGGTGAAGATGGTACTCTTGGTTCTATAAAGATAGTGTCTCCACATTTTAAGTGCAAAGATAACGGCTCCGAGTTCGAGATCATGTGTCGTGTAGTTCCGTTCATGAATTTTTAGTTGTCGAGAGGCATAAGCAATGACTTTCTTTTGTTGCATCAATACACACCCAAAACCATGTTTCGAGGCATCGCAATATACAACAAAATCATCATTGCCTTCGGGAAGTGACAAGATAGGAGCGGTGGTTAGCTTTGTCTTCAAGATTTGAAACGCGAATTCTTGCTCGGTCGCCCAAATGAATTTCTTTCCCTTGTGAGTTAATGCGGTTTGAGGACGTGCAACCAAAGAGAAGTTTTCAATGAATCTACGATAGTACCCGGCGAGACCCAAGAATTGACGAATGTGGGTAGGAGTTGTAGGGGTCTCCCATTTGCTAATGGCTTCGATTTTTGCGGGATCGACTTTAATACCTTGATCACTTACAACATGACCAAGGAATTGAACTTCCTTCAACCAAAATTCACACTTGGAGAATTTGGCATAGAGTCGTTCTTGTCTCAAGAGTTCAAACACAAGTCGGAGATGTTGTTCGTGCTCTTCTTCACTTTTAGAATAGACCAAAATATCATCGATAAACACGATGACGAATTTGTCGAGGTATGGTTTGCACACGCGGTTCATTAGATCCATGAACACCGCCGATGCGTTAGTGAGACCAAATGGCATTACAAGAAATTCATAACTCCCATAACCAGTCTGGAAAGTGGTTTTGTAGATATCTTCCCCCTTAACCCTTAATTGATGATAACTTGAGCGGAGATCGATTTTCGAATATATACGAGATCCTTGTAGTTGATCAAAGAGGTCATCGATGCGTGGAAGAGGATATCGGTTCTTAACCGTCAATTTGTTTAGTTCACGATAGTTGATACACATTTGTAGGGATCCATCTTTCTTCTTACCAAATAAAATCGGAGCACCCCATGGTGAATGGCTAGGTTGGATAAAACCACGGTGAAGTAGTTCTTGGATTTGACTTTGCAATTCTTGCATTTCAGATGGAGCAAGTCTATACGGTGCACATGTTACGGGTGCGGCTCCCGGTATAAGATCAATTTGGAATTCTACCGGTCGATGAGGTGGAAGACCCGGCAATTCGTCGGGAAATACATCGGAAAAGTCACTAACAATTGGCACATCATCGATATGCTTCTCGTCGATCTCGACTTTCATAACATGGGTTAGAATCGTGAAACAACCTTTACGAAGGTATTTTTCAACTTTAAGGCACGAGACGAGGTTGAGTCCGGTGCAACTCTTATCGCCATAGACAATCAAGGGTTCACCATTCTCGATAGGAATTTGAATTGCTTTAAGATCGCAAAGAATGTGAGATTTCGTTTTGGCTAGCCAATCCATACCAATGATAACATCAAAGCTCCCTAGTTCTATAGGTATCAAGTCAATTTCAAACTCTTTACCCATTAAGTTTAATGTACACCCCTGGTAAAATTTGTCGGAACTCAATAGTTTCCCGTTGGCCACTTCAATGGTATAAGTAGTATCTAGTGGGAGTGGTGGAGTGCTAAAAGAATGAGTCAAAGTCTCGGATACAAAACTCTTATCGGCTCCCGAATCGAATAACCAAGAGACATAAGAATTGTTGAGAAGAAACGTACCCGTGACTAGTTCATTGTCATCTCGGGCTTCTTCGGTGTTAATGTTGAAAGCTCGGCTACGCGTATTGGGGTTATCTTTCTTCTTTAGGCATGCATTTCTATAATGACCAGTTTGGCCACATTCGTAACAAGTGACCGTCTTTGGTGCGTTGGGCCCCTTTCGAGCGACGGGGGTGGCACTTTTACATTCGTTGGCCTTATGACAAATTCCTTGGCACCGATGGCAAATTAGCTTGCCACAATCACCAAAGTGATGCTTGTTGCATTTGTTTCAAATAGGTAGGTTTCCGGCATAACCCTTCTTGCCGTCGGAGGTGAAAGGCTTCTTGGCAAAGTTGTTTTTGCTTGATTGGGGGCTTCCCATTTTCTTTTATTGTTACCCGACTTATCCTCGGCTTTAGGTGCCGGTACTACGATTTCGTCCACCATCTCTATCAATTTTCGAGCCATATTCAAAGCTTCTTGATGATTAGTGGGTTTGGATGACATTACTCCGTGTTTGATGCTCTTTGGAAGACCATCCATGTAAAGTTCAACCCTTAAAGACTCGGGGTTCGCAAGGTTTGGGCACATCAAGGCTAGTTCGAAAAATCATTGATTATAGGCCTTGAGATTGTTTCCAACCGCTTTTAAAGTTCTTAGCTCTTGTTCGAGACTTCGGGTTTCTTCACGGGGGAAATATTCGATGATCATCTTTTCCCTTAAATCGGCCCAAGAGAGGGCGTGAGCTTCATCGGTACCCACCGATTGTACATAGGTGTTCCACCACGTAAGAGCGACGCCTGCGAATGTGTGAGTGGAATACTTGACCTTGTCTTGGTCTCGACAACCGCTTATGCTAAAGACGGTTTTCGTTTGCTCAAACCATCGGGTGAGCACAACCGGTCCCCCAATTCCATTGAAAGTGTGAGGTTTGCACCCCATGAAAGCATTATAGGAGCATCCCTCGTTTGAATTACCGGCTCCATTGTTGCTGTTGTGGTTATTGTTATTGTTATTGTTGTTGGATGAGTGATCGGCCATGGCCGCATATACGGCGGTGGCTATCATCCGTTGGAGAGCTTGTTCGGGTGTTTCATGGCGTGGTACACGGCGAGGAGGCATTATTCCTTCAAAACACAAGAATATCATTGATTAGTATTCTTAATAATACTAACCGTGATATGGAATAAGGATAGAGAGAGAATTTTCCTTTACTCGCCTTAAATTCTTTATGTCATAATGTCAAAACGTTCATATGAGTCACCGTAATATAATCCCGGAAAATATATTACCCTGATTCATATGTGCATTCTACATTATTTCATATAGTCAAGGTGGCGTGTCAATCAAATTAAACAACGCGAGATTAAGATGAAATAAGAGTAGATATGAGTAGAAACTTTCGAGTATAAATGCACAAGTAGTCAAGTAATTCCTACTTCAAGTCTATATGCCGGTTGTAGTCTAGATTCACTAATGTACCCTATGACTCGGGGTTGACACCAATGAACTCTAAATCCCTACAACCAACGCTCTGATACCATCTGTAGCGACCCGACAAAATCGTCATTGACGGCGCCGTCTACTTAGGTCTCGTTACGTGGTCATAAGTCTTTAAAATAACGTTTGACCAAAAATATGTCGTGTTCATTGCAAATGTAAAGATTGTTTCAAGTTTACAAGAATAGTTCAACCACAAGTTATGTTACAATGTTATAAGTACAAATGAAACCTATGCGACACAGTTTAAAATAAAGTCAAAAGACGCCCCATGTATGCATATATACTCGACATCCAATGCAAGTATCAAAATAATGAGCGGAAGCATGTATCACATATCGTTCAAAGACCTGAGAAAAACATAGAAATCTGTCAACGAAAACGTTGGTTAAATCATAGGTTTAAGTAAGTAAGTGAGTAAGTAAAATGAACCACAAGATTTATAATATTTCAATAATAGTAAACCATTCCAAAAAATTTTATCACGAGCACCCAATTATCAAGGCTTAACTTTCCTTCCATAGAACCCCATCACAATAGTGTTAGAACATACACCGTTTCTCGAAAATATATTTCATCCGAAGTAACGGTAGCGAACCGTCCGAATGAGGGTTTGTCAAACCCATATGGCCATACAACATAAGTTCTCGCTTACACCCGGCAAGTGTAACTAATGATAATCGAATTGAGGATTTTGTTCTAACTCATATGTAGAATGTTTGTTTTCATACTTGTGTTCACTTTGTAAAATGAAACGTGTATGTTTTCTCATCCCAAATGTAAGTTTAAAAGAGTAAAAGTGGGACTATGATCTCACCTTGAGTGCACGAGTAATAAAGTACTTCACAAGTAAACGTGTGCAAGGACAATTTCTAGTCTTGTCCTAAACAAGTAGGTTGTATCAATAACGGTAAACACGATGGGTCAAAGTTGTTCAATTAGTCCTATGGCTCGTTACGACTCGATTAATTAGCATGTGAATCAAATTTATCAAGTTTCATGCAAGATACAAGTATAAGAGCAAGTTAGAATGATTGCATAAGTAATTGGTTAACTTTGATCAAAACTCAACTTTGGTCGGGTCAAAGTCAATGAAAAAGTCAACACGTTCGGGTCGGGTCCTGAACTATATTTCTGAGGTTTTTAATCATATATAAGCATGTTAGAACAAGTTACATGTTAATCGGAGGTGCGTAGCATAGTTAGAATTAAATGAAAAATGACCAAACAAAGCAGAACCTGACAGTTCATTTGGACGGCGTCCAAAAGTTATGGACGGCATCCAGATGTGAAAGGCTGGACGGCGTCCAGATGTTTGGACGGCGTCCAAATCTGTATACAGATCCTGCTTGCTGAAAACACACAAGTGCACTAACCAAACTTCAAACAATCACAATTTATGATCCGCAAACAATCAAATCATGTATCCTATATCACCGGAAAGGTATTTTGACGAGGAAAATAACTAAACACATTTCATCAATCAATTTAACATTTACAACAACCAAAATCCCATTAAATGCTCACCATTTTACATTCAAGCTCATTAAATGCGTTTCATGATTCGGACAACCAATTTACATGTATGATATGCCGTTTCGATGGTAATTGAACACACATTGCAACTAAAGACTTATCAACAACATTCCATAGCATTTAATGCATCAAAGTTCTTAATCAAGCCTATCAAACCCTAACCCAAATCACCAAAATAATAATCATGTTAATGAAGTTTCCTTAATCAACCTACACATCAAAATGAAGCTAGTGATGCTAGTAACACATTTAATACATGAACTTCTAACATTTAACAACATTTAAGCAACCAAATCACATAATCAAACACACCAACTTTCAAGTTCATGCCAGTTACTTAAAATAACAAGATCGAGCATACAAATCATATATTCATGTTAGACTTGAGTCATAGACACTAATTAACACCTTTATAAGTTAAAAACATCAAGAACAAAGAATCTAGTGATTTTAGAAAGTTACCCAAACTTGATGAAATCGGTATGGAATTGAAGAGGAAGATGCAAGAATTCCAAATATGTAATTTGTTTTGATGTTTGATTGCTAACTTGAAAATGGATGATGAATCTTTGAATTGGAGTTTGAGAGAAAAGTTGAAGTATTAGAGAAAATAGGAGGTGAAATGAATGGATGAGAGGTCATGGTTGACTAGTTGACCTAGTCAAGACTATGGCCTCTTGGCAAGTTTAGTCCCTCGACTTTAAAAGCGGGTGCGTGAATTACCTAAACGAGATATTTTAAAACGTGTTTTAATGGACGATGTTATAATCATATAACGGACTTTAAATAAATAAACGGAAAGTAAACGGGAAAAAAGGCGGGATGTTACATAAGTCACCCATATCATCATATCTCGTATTCAAAACAACCGCAAGTACACTTCCGTAGTTGTAACGACCCATCAAAATCGCTATTGACACGGCACGTTAATCATTGATTCCACAGTGAGGTTTTGACCTCTATATGATACATTTTGATAAAATATTGCATTCATTAAAATAAGTGACTTTCTAAACATAGAAAGTTATAAACATGTGGGCGAGTGCTTAGGTATAAGCAAAACCCCAAAATACATAAGTCTTTAATTTACAGGTTGACATCACAGTCCAATTATTTATTACACAACGCAGTTTTATTTAGAATGCAATAAACTTTATACAAAGCATGAGAGACTCCATGCAGGCAACAAGCACATCAGAGTGGAAGCAGTCTAAGGACCTGAGAATAAAACATGCTAAAAAGGTCAACACGAATGTTGGTGAGTTATAGGTTTAATTGCTCGAGTCATAAATATATATAAAGATAGACCACAAGATTTCATCAAAAGTTTATCAATAGATTCTACGTAACAGAGCACCCTGGTAACTAAACTTAACGCTATAGTGATAATTACCCCATTCGTTTTAATACACGCAAACCAATGTGTCTTAAACTCAAATAACATACGTCCGTTAAAAGGCTAGCGCTCTAGCTCGAACGGGGATGTCAAGCCCTATGGATCCATATACAATTATTCACGCCCACCAGTCCATATCCTATGTACTGGCAGCTACTAGTTACCAAAGCTAAGGGATTTTCGGTTTAACTCAGTGTAGAATTTTGTATGTACTTGTGTCTTATTGCGTTTAAAATAAATTGCATGTATTCTCAGCCCAAAAATATGTAAAGTATTTAAAAAGGGAGACTATAAACTCACGGTTCAATATTGAGACTCAATATTGTAGGCAAATTGCGTAGACGTAATGATGGTAGACGAATGTATGGTTGGCCTTGGATTCAAGAACAATACCCCGAACAATAACCAATATTTTCTTAACTTAAAGCGGTTTGAAACCCGAATTAAAACACCCTCTAATATACTTTATTATTATTAAACTTAAATTATAAATTATAAATTATAAATTATAAATTATAAATTATAAATTATAAATTATAATTATAATATAAATTTTGATTACAGAGATTTAAGTAAAACTCGTCGAGCAAACTGGCATATTTATATTACTTTTCCATTTACTGTAGCTCATGCGATCGCACGAGTTTTCAGTGTTTTTGCCATGCGATCGCATGGCCGCCTTATCCGTTTTTGTTTGTGAAATGTCCCGTTCTTATTGATTAAAAACGTTCCATATTAATTGATTTCGTTGCGAGGTTTTGACCTCTATATGAGACGTTTTTCAAAGACTGCATTCATTTTTAAAACAAACCATAACCTTTATTTCATAAATAAAGGTTTAAAAAGCTTTACGTAGATTATCAAATAATGATAATCTAAAATATCCTGTTTACACACGACCATTACATAATGGTTTACAATACAAATATGTTACATCTAAATCAGTTTCTTGAATGCAGTTTTTACACAATATCATATAAACATGGACTCCAAATCTTGTCCTTATTTTAGTATGCAACAGCGGAAGCTGTTGGTATTCACCTGAGAATAAACATGCTTTAAACGTCAACAAAAATGTTGGTGAGTTATAGGTTTAACCTATATATATCAAATCGTAACAATAGACCACAAGATTTCATATTTCAATACACTTCCCATACATAGAGATAAAAATCATTCATATGGTGAACACCTGGTAACCGACATTAACAAGATGCATATATAAGAATATCCCCATCAGTCCGGGACACCCTTCGGATATGATATAAATTTCGAAGTACTAAAGCATCCGGTACTTTGGATGGGGTTTGTTAGGCCCAATAGATCTATCTTTAGGATTCTCGTCAATTAGGGTGTCTGTTCCCTAATCCTTAGATTACCAGACTTAATAAAAAGGGGCATATTCGATTTCGATAATTCAACCATAGAATGTAGTTTCACGTACTTGTGTCTATTTTGTAAATCATTTATAAAACCTGCATGTATTCTCATCCCAAAAATATTAGATTTTAAAAGTGGGACTATAACTCACTTTCACAGATTTTTACTTCGTCGGGAAGTAAGACTTGGCCACTGGTTGATTCACGAACCTATAACAATATATACATATATATCAAAGTATGTTCAAAATATATTTACAACACTTTTAATATATTTTGATGTTTTAAGTTTATTAAGTTAGCTGTCCTCGTTAGTAACCTACAACTACTTGTCCACAGTTAGATGTACAGAAATAAATCGATAAATATTATCTTGAATCAATCCACGATCCAGTGTATACGTATCTCAGTATTGATCACAACTCAAACTATATATATTTTGGAATCAACCTCAACCCTGTATAGCTAACTCCAACATTCACATATAGAGTGTCTATGGTTGTTCCGAAATATATATAGATGTATCGACATGATAGGTTGAAACATTGTATACGTGTCTATGGTATCTCAAGATTACATAATATACAATACAAGTTGATTAAGTTATGGTTGGAATAGATTTGTTACCAATTTTCACGTAGCTAAAATGAGAAAAATTATCCAATCTTGTTTTACCCATAACTTCTTCATTTTAAATCCGTTTTGAGTGAATCAAATTGCTATGGTTTCATAATGAACTCTATTTTATGAATCTAAACAGAAAAAGTATAGGTTTATAGTCGGAAAAATAAGTTACAAGTCGTTTTTGTAAAGGTAGTCATTTCAGTCGAAAGAACGACGTCTAGATGACCATTTTAGAAAACATACTTCCACTTTGAGTTTAACCATAATTTTTGGATATAGTTTCATGTTCATAATAAAAATCATTTTCTCAGAATAACAACCTTTAAATCAAAGTTTATCATAGTTTTTAATTAACTAACCCAAAACAGCCCGCGGTGTTACTACGACAGCGTAAATCCGGTTTTACGGTGTTTTTCGTGTTTCCAGGTTTTAAATCATTAAGTTAGCATATCATATAGATATAGAACATGTGTTTAGTTGATTTTAAAAGTCAAGTTAGAAGGATTAACTTTTGTTTGCGAACAAGTTTAGAATTAACTAAACTATGTTCTAGTGATTACAAGTTTAAACCTTCGAATAAGATAGCTTTATATGTATGAATCGAATGATGTTATGAACATTATTACTACCTTAAGTTCCTTGGATAAACCTACTGGAAAAGAGAAAAATGGATCTAGCTTCAACGGATCCTTGGATGGCTTGAAAGTTCTTGAAGCAGAATCATGACACGAAAACAATTTCAAGTAAGATTTCCACTCGAAATAAGATTGTTATAGTTATAGAAATTGAATTAAAGTTTGAATATGATTATTACCTTGTATTAGAGAGATAACCTACTGTAAGTAACAAAGGTTTCTTGATCTTGGATGATTACTTGGAATGGATTTAGAAAACTTGGAAGTAAACTTGCAATCTTGGAAGTATTCTTGATTTTATGAAACTAGAACTTTTGGAATTTATGAAGAACACTTAGAACTTGAAGATAGAACTTGAGATAGATCAATTAGATGAAGAAAATTGAAGAATGAAAGTGTTTGTAGGTGTTTTTGGTCGTTGGTGTATGGATTAGATATAAAGGATATGTAATTTTGTTTTCATGTAAATAAGTCAAGAATGATTACTCATATTTTTGTAATTTTATGAGATATTTCATGCTAGTTGCCAAATGATGGTTCCCACATGTGTTAGGTGACTCACATGGGCTGCTAAGAGCTGATCATTATAGTGTATATACCAATAGTACATACATCTAAAAGCTGTGTATTGTACGAGTACGAATACGGGTGCATACGAGTAGAATTGTTGATGAAACTGAACGAGGATGTAATTGTAAGCATTTTTGTTAAGTAGAAGTATTTTGATAAGTGTCTTGAAGTCTTTCAAAAGTGTATGAATACATATTAAAACACTACATGTATATACATTTTAACTGAGTCGTTAAGTCATCGTTAGTCGTTACATGTAAATGTTGTTTTGAAACCTTTAGGTTAAGGATCTTGTTGAATGTTGTTAACCCATTATTTATTATAACAAATGAGATGTTAAATTGCTATATTATCATGATATTATGATATATAATATATCTTAGTATGATATATATACAGTTAAATGTCGTTACAACGATAATCGTTACATATATGTCTCGTTTCGAAATCATTAAGTTAGTAGTCTTATTTTTACATATGTATTTCATTGTTAATACACTTAATAATATATTTACTTATCATTTAACATAATTAACCAAGTGTATCAATATCTTAATATGATTCATATGTACCTAGTAAGACGTTGTCATAACGATAATCGTTATATATATCGTTTTCGAGTTTCTTAAATTAATAGTCTCATTTTTATGTATATAACTCATTGTTAAAATACCTAATGAGATACATACTTATAATAAAATCATGTTAACTATATATATAACCATATATATGTCATCGTATAGTTTTTACAAGTTTTAATGTTCGTGAATCACCGGTCAACTTGGGTGGTCAATTGTCTATATGAAACCTATTTCAATTAATCAAGTCTTAACAAGTTTGATTGCTTAACATGTTGGAAACACTTAATCATGTAAATAACAATTTCATTTAATATATATATAAACATGGAAAAGTTCGGGTCACTACAGTTTGCTAGTTCGTCGACATCAAATAGTGTTTTACTGTAGCAATAGTGTTCTGTAGCAAATAGTGGTACTGTAGCAAATAGTGTTTACTGTAGCAAATAGTATTTACTGAAGCACATAGTGTGTTACAGTAGCAATTCACTGTAGCAAAGTCGTTTTCACTGTATTACTGTAGCAAAGTACGGTTTCACTGTAGCAAATAGTGTTTACTGTAGCAAATAGTGTTTTACTGTAGCAAAGTCATTTTTACTGTAGCAAATAGGGTTTTACTGTAGGAAAGTCATTTTTACTTGTACATATATTGATAATGCTAAAAACGAACATATATTTCATAGCATTATGCCTCAAGAAAGACAAGCTTTTAGTTGCAAGTGTTCTATTTACAAGTGATATTCGTTTAAATAATAAAAGGTGAAGACAAAAGACAGATTCAATGAATTGAAGACGCAAACGACCAAAAAGCTCAAAAGTACAAAGTACAATCAAAGAGGTTCAAATTATTGGTGAGAAACGTCTCAAAATTACAAGAGTACAAGACGCAAAACGCAAAATACAAGATATTAAATTGTACGCAAGGACGTTCGAAAATCCGGAACCTGGACCAGAGTCAACTCTCAACGCTCGATGCAACGGACTAAAAAATACAAGTCAACTATGCACATAAATATAATATAATATTTAAATAATTCTTAAAATTATTTATATATTATATTTATTTATTAAACCGTCGGCAAACTAGAAAACAAAGACATGTGAACTTCCACAGCTGGCCATGCGATCGCATGGCTGAAAAATATTGCCCAGGTCCTATAAATTCAACGTGTTTTGGCCAAAATATATCCATCTTTTTCTCTTCCATCACTCGTATACATATATATATATATATATATATATATATATATATATATATATATATATATATATATATATATATATATATATATATATTATATTTTAATTTTAATTTTAAATTCTAATAATAAGGGTATGTTAGCGAATATTGTAAGGGTGTAAGTCGAAATTCTGTCCGTGTAACGCTACGCTATTTTAATCATTGTAAGTTATGTTCAACCTTTTTAATTTAATGTCTCGTAGCTAAGTTATTATTATGCTTATTTAATACTGAAATAATCATGATGTTGGGCTAAATATTAAAATTGGGTAATTTTGCTTTGTACCGTAATTGGGGTTTGGATAAAAGAACGACACTTGTGGAAATTAGACTATGGGCTATTAATGGGTTTTATATTAACTAAACGATACCTCGTTAATTTAATATATAGACTTATAATTTGACGTATTTATATATAACCACATACGCTTGACTGGGTACGTTGGGCGGGATATCTATAAATACCAATAATTGTTCATTTTACCGGACACGGAACTGGAATAATAGTTAATAGACTTGTTGAAACAGGGGTGGATTACATTCAAGGGTAATTGGTGTAATTATTAACAAAGAAGTAAAACATTGGTTTACACGCAGTCGATAACCTGGTGTATTCATTAAACAAAGTATTAAGACCTTGTTACAATTCGAATCCCCAATTAGTTGGAATATTTGACTTCGGAAATAAGAATAATTTGACGAAGACTTTCGCATTTTATGATTATGACTGATGGACTATTATGGACAAATCCGTATGGACATATTGAATAATCCAGGACAAAGAACAATTAACCCATGAGAATAAACTAAAAATCAACACGTCAAACATCATGATTATGGAAGTTTAAATAAGCATAATTCTTTTATTTCATATTTAATTGCACTTTTAATTATCGCACTT
This sequence comes from Rutidosis leptorrhynchoides, assembly GCF_046630445.1. Lineage (NCBI taxonomy): Eukaryota > Viridiplantae > Streptophyta > Magnoliopsida > Asterales > Asteraceae > Rutidosis > Rutidosis leptorrhynchoides. The sequence continues at coordinate 40,092,620 of NC_092339.1, read as the reverse complement.
TTATTTATTGTCATTGTATTTAATTGCACTTTTAATTATCGTACTCTTTAATTATCGCAAATTTATTTTATCGCACTTTTATTTATCGCAATTTCATTATCATTATTTACTTTACGCTTTAAATTAAGTTGTATTTATTTTTAATATTTTACATTAGGTTTTAACTGCGACTAAAGTTTTAAAAATCGACAAACCGGTCATTAAACGGTAAAAACCCCCTTTTATAATAATAATAATACTACTTATATATATTTGTGTATTTTTACAATTATAAGTTTAAAAAAATATAGCGTTAAACTTGGCGAGTTCCCTGTGGACGAACCGGACTTACTAAAAACTACACTACTGTATGATTAGGTACACTACCTATAAGTGTTGTAGCAAAGTTTAGGTATATCCATTCTATAAATAAATAAATATCTTGTGTAAAATTGTATCGTATTTAATAGTATTCCTTGTAAAAATTAATAGTATTTTATACCCCTTCGCTTTAACACCAAGTATTTTTGGCGCCGCTGCCGGGGACACTAAAACGCCGAAAGCGCAACGCTATAAAAAGAAAAAAAAAGATTTTTTTATTAAGTTTTTTGTATAAAAAATATACGTTTTAAATAAAAAAATATACAAAAATATAAAAAGAAAAACAAAATTTATATATTTTTAAGAGATTGTTAAATATATAAGTTTTATAAAGTTTCTTTATTTTTATTTTAGTTTGTAAAAATATAAGTTTTATATAAATATTTTATATAAATATATAAAACAGAAAAAAATAAATAAAAGCCTCGGCCCGGTACTGTAGCAGCCCAAGATCAGGCCTGGTATCCGATCTCATGCGATCGCATGATCCCAAGCCATAAAATCCATGCGACCGCATAAACTGCTCTGACACGCCAGAATGAACCTAGTACTGCATTAATTACGGAGTAAAATTTAATTATAATTAATAAAAACCCTAATTAGTGTTAATTATAATAATATTTAAGTTTTAGTTTTATTATTTTTGAATTTTAAGTTTAATTAGTTTTTATTAATATATAAAATTAATACTTTTATAAAGTAAATAATATAAAAATAATATTTTTATAAAATTGTACTTTTTATAACTTTAAGTTTATTTTTATATTTTGTATCTTTTTATTCGTTTTAGCGTAATATTTGTATTTTTCGCCCGTAATTAGTTTTAAGACATAGTTTTTTGCCATAGTTATTTTTATTTCTAGATTTTTAGGCTTTGCCGTAAAATCCCTTAAGTGCTTTTTCTTTAGACTAAGATTTAAGTGCTTTAGAATTTTGCGACGCCATTTTTATATTTTAGTACCTTTTTAAGTTATTGCCATTTGGGATGCAGTATTTCTCTAAGCTTTAATATTTTTAGACGCAACTTTTAATTCTTAGTTTTTAGTTCCTTTTTAAGTTTTGACGAGCTACTTTCTTATTTTTATTTTTCGACGCCTATTATTTTTCGACCTTTTATTTTTGGACGTTTTCCGACGCGCTCTTTTTCTTTCTTATTTTTCGCCACTGTAGTTTTTAGGATATAGAATTTTCTATTTCTTCTCTAAATTTCTTTAAATTTCAACGAAAAATTATTTTAAGCGGTTAAATTGATAGACATCCAAAATTTTCTGGTTCGTAGTAATAGTTGGATTTGTTAGTGGCGAGTTGTGGGCTTCCGATTTAAGGGGTCCTGGCTACCTGCTGCATCTATTGGCTATTCGAAACGTGGGCAAAATCAGAAAAGTCTATTAATTTGATAACTTATATAATTTTTATCTTTTATAACTAATAGGATATTCAGTGAATGCATCGAGCAAAACGTTCACCACCTTTTATACGTTCACCACCTGTAACTCGATCAAGACATCTAGCCAATATTGTCGCCGTTGATTTTTCTTTAGAATCGTCATCTAGTCGACCAAGTACTCAAATTCAAATTTCCAATAATCCATTTTTTGAACCCGACCTCACAATTGAGAATCCGGAAGATATTCAGGGACAATTCAGAGATCCTGAACCACTAATCATTCCTCCGGAACCGCCAATCATTCAAACAGAGATTGTCGAGGAACTAACCATTAAATCAGAATCCTCTAGTTATTCAGATTCAACAAATTCAATCATGAAAAATCTGGAACCTCTAAGTATGGAAGACCGAATGAGAGCTAAACGCACTGGCCAAGGTCACGCAATTACTCAACCAGACATTAATGAGCCAGATTATGAAATCAAAGGACAAATCCTACACATGGTGACTAATCAATGCCAATTTAGTGGTGCGTCGAAGGAAGATCCAAACGAACATCTTCGAACCTTTAATAGGATCTGTACTTTATTTAAAATCCGAGAAGTGGAGGATGAACAGATATATCTCATGTTATTTCCCTGGACTTTAAAGGCAGAAGCCAAAGATTGGTTAGAATCGTTACTTGAAGGGACGATTGATACATGGGACGTTTTAGTTAAAAAATTTCTTAAACAATTCTTTCCGGCATCTAAAGCCATAAGACTTCAAGGAGAAATTGTTACGTTCACGCAAAAGCCAAATGAAACTCTATATGAGGCGTGGACAAGATTTGGAAAGTTATTAAGAGGATGTCCGCAACATGGTTTAGACACTTATCAAATAGTACAAATATTCTACCAAGGATGCAACATCACTACAAGAAAAGACATCGATATAGTAGCTGGTGGTTCCATTATGAAGAAAACCGCAACTGAAGCTTACAAAATTATTGATAACACTGCTTCCCACTCACATGAGTGGCATCAAGAAAAAGATATCGCTAGATCATCTAAAGCAGCTAGAGCCAATTCTAGCCATGACTTAGATTCCATTTCTGCAAAGATAGATGCTGTCGAGAGACGAATGGAAAAGATGACTAAAGATATTCACTCAATACGAATTAGTTATGAGCAATGTGGAGGACCACATTTGACAAAAGATTGTCTGAGTATTGAACTAACAATGGAACAAAGAGAGAATGTTTCATACATAAACCAAAAGCCTGGAAATAATTATCAGAATAATTATCAACCGCCAAGACCAATCTACAATCAAAACCAGAATTATAACTGAAATGTTCCACACAACAACCAACAAGGTCCTAGCAACCAGCAAGTATCTAACAATACTTACAATCAGTAAAGACCTATTTTTCAAAACAAACCACCACAAACCGATGATAAAAAGCCAAATTTAGAAGATATGATGTCAAAGCTAGTTGAATCTCAAACGCAATTTTTCACATCTCAGAAACAAACCAATGAACAAAATGCTCAAGCATTTAGAAATCAACAAGCTTCTATTCAAAATTTGGAACAAGAAGTGATCAACCTAGCAAGGTTGATAGGTGAAAGAAAACCGGGAAGTTTACCTAGTGATACGAATGCTAACCCCCGGAATGAAACAGCTAAAGTCATTACCACAAGAAGTGGTATTACACTTAAACCACCTGAAATGCCTGTAATTTCTGATGAAGCTATTCCTACTCCACAAGAACCACAACCTGAGCAAGATAAGGAAACAGAACCGGTAGTTGAGAAGGTTAATGAAGATAACACAGTTAAGGCTAAACCTTATGTTAAACCATACCAACCACCACTTCCTTACCCAAAAAATGAGAAAAGAGAGACTTGAAGTCGAGCAATCCAAATTCTTGGATATGTTTAAACAAATAAATGTAAATCTTCCTTTCATTGATGTAATTTCAGGAATGCCTAGATATGCTAAATTTCTGAAAGATCTAATCACAAATAGAAAGAAAATGGAAGAACTCTCGGCTGTTACTATGAATGCTAATTGTTCTGCAGTGCTGTTGAATAAGATACCAGAAAAATTATCAGATCCAGGAAGTTTCACAATTCCATGTTTTCTGGGTAGTCTTAGTTCAATAGAAGCATTGGCAGACTTAGGTGCTAGTATAAATTTAATGCTGTATTCACTATACGCTAAACTAGACCTTGGAGAATTGAAACCAACACGAATAAGCATACAACTAGCCGATCGATCAGCAAAATATCCTAGAGGGATAATGGAGAACTTGCTAGTTAAAGTTGGTACTTTAGTATTTCCAGTAGATTTTGTTATTCTGGACATGGAAGAAGATTCTCGAGTTCCTCTCATATTAGAAAGACCATTCTTAAACACGGCTAAAGCAATAATAGACGTGTTCGGTAAGAAATTAACCCTAAGTATAGAGGACGAGAGTGTTACATTTTCTATTGATAGAGCCATGCAACAACCACAATCTGCAGATGATACATGTTATTATATTCAAACTATAGAATCACATGCAGAATTGTTAGAAGAATTTTCAGAATTACAAGGAACAGGAGAATGTTCTTAAGGAGAAGGAACTGAACCAATTGATGAAACTGAAATGTTAGCTACACTTATGGCTAATGGATATGAACCAACAACAGAAGAAATTCAAATGCTAAAAGAAGAAGACAGATATCGATATAAATCATCGATAGAAGAACCACCGACATTAGAGTTAAAGCCACTTTCAAACCATTTGGAATATGCTTATTTACATGGTGAATCTGAATTACCTGTAATAATATCATCTTCTCTTACTAAAAATGAAAAATCTCAACTCATTTCTGTGCTAAAAGCTCATAAACCAGCTATTGCATGGAAAATTCATGATATTAAAGGAATAAGTCCTTCGTATTGCACACATAAAATCCTTATGGAAGAAGGTCATAAAACGTATGTGCAACGCCAACGAAGACTAAATCCTAATATGCAAGATGTAGTTAAGAAAGAAATTATTAAACTGCTAGATGCAGGTTTAATTTATCCAATCTCTGATAGTCCATGGGTAAGCCCAGTGCAATGCGTACCTAAGAAGGGTGGCATTATTGTCATCACAAATGAGAAAAATGAGCTTATTCCTACTAGGACTGTAACAGGATGGCGTGTGTGTATTGATTAAAATGACGCCACCAGAAAAGATCACTTTCCCTTACCTTTCATTGATCAAATGTTGGAAAGATTAGCCGGAAATAGTTACTATTGTTTTCTTGATGGTTTTTCCGGATATTTTCAAATTCCAATAGCACCCGAGGACCAAGAGAAAACCACATTCACGTGCCCTTATGGTACTTTTGCTTACAAACGCATGCCATCTGGACTTTGCAACGCCCCTGCAACCTTTCAAAGGTGTATGATGGTGATTTTTCACGATATGATAGAAGAATGCATGGAAGTTTTCATGGATGACTTTTCAGTCTTCGGTGATACTTTTGAAACATGTCTAGTTAATCTTGAACGAATGCTTATTAGATGCGAACAATCAAATCTAGTACTTAATTGGGAGAAATGCCATTTCATGGTTAAAGAAGGCATCGTTCTTGGTTATAAAATTTCAAAGGAAGGAATTGAAGTGGATAGAGCTAAAGTAGATGTAATTGCTAAACTTCCACATCCCACCAATGTTAGAGGAGTTAGGAGTTTTCTAGGGCATGCCGGTTTTTACCGACGTTTCATAAAAGATTTTTCTAAAATTGCCTCTCCTATGAATAATGTAACATCCCGCCTTTTTCCGTTAAATTTATTTTTAACACCGTCTTTTTCTTTTAAATAATACCTTTCGTTATTTAAATTCGTAGTTTCCGTTGACTAACGTTCATAATAATTCCGTCATTTAATTATAACATCTCTCGTTAACTTGCGTTTTAAAAATATTCGATCGGTTAAATCCCGCACCCGCTTTGAAACTCGAGGGACCGGAGTTGCCAAATGGGCAAACTAGTTGACTAGGTCAACTAGTCAACCCATTTCATCCATTCCATCATCTCCCTCATCCCTTTTCTCTCCATCTCAAGAACACACACACAAACCCATTCCATTCATTCATCATCTAAATTCAATCTTGGAAGCTCACAACAAATCCGACTACATATTCTTGATCCTCTCATCATCCTCTACGATTTGATACTAACTTCATTGATTTTGGGTAACATTTCTAAAACTCTAGATTTCTCTAAATTCGTGTTTTTGATTTGAAATGGTGTTAGTTAGTGTCTATGGCTCAAGTCTAACATGAATATATGTTTGGTTTGCTCGATTTGTTGTTTTTTGGAGTAACTAGCATGAACTTGAAATGGGTGTGCTTAATCCTTGATTTTGGACGAGTTAATGTTGTTAGATTGTTAAAGTGCATGTTTTAATTGTGTTACTAGTATCACTAGCTTCGTTTTGATGCGTAGGTTGATTAAGAAAACTTCAAAAACATGAATATTGATTTTGTGATGTTTGACTAGGGTTTGATAGTTCTTGACATGAACTTTTGATGCTTGAATGCCATGGAATGTTAATTGTTAGTGATTAGTTGTAATGTATGCTTAATTACCTTCGAAACGGCATATCGTATGTGTGAATTGGATTCCCGAAACCTAAAATGCAATTGATGAACTTGAAACTTTGAAAATGGACTTTTAAATGATCACTTGACGAGAAATCGGTTATGGAAAATGTTGTTTTTGTTTGATGAAACATGTTTAGTTGTGTTCCTTGTCAAAAGAGCTTTCCAACGGTATAAGATACGCTTTCTAATTGTTTACGGTTTGAGTTTTGCGTTTGTTTGAAATTTTACCAAGCCTTGAACAAGTGAAACAGGCCTGGGACCCGGCCACGGCCATTGTCGCGGCGCGACAGGCCTGGCCGCGGCGCGACATAAGCCGCGTCCAGATTCTGTTTCCCTTGACCTTTTTACTAAAAATGTTTGACATGTTCTAGACCTCCAATTTACATGCAACTTGTTTTAACATGCTTATATATGAATAACTAGCATAGAAAAATAGTTCGGGACCCGACCCGAACGTGTTGACTTTTTCGTTGACTTTGACCAAGTTTGACTTTTAGTCAAACTTAACCAAACTTTTATACAATCGTTCTAACATGCTTTTATACTTGATTCTTGCATGAAACTTGACAACGTGATTCACATGCTATACTTAATCGAGTCGTAACGAGCCATAGGACTAATTGAACACATTTCACCCGACCTTGTGTCGTAACCGGTTAATTGATATAACTTACTTGTTTAGGTCAATGCTAAGCAACTTTCATGCACACGTTTACTTTGTGAAGTACATTTATACTCGTGCACTCGAGGTGAGATCATAGTCCCACCTTTTCAACAACTTTTTATACTTTTAAATTGTGGGCTGAGAAACATATACTTTGTTACATTTTGTGCTACTTACTTTTATACTTTGAACACAAGTACAAGGAAAACAAACATTCCACAGCGAGTTAGAACAAAAATCCTCAATTCGATTATCATTAGTTACACTTGCAGGGTGTAAGCGAGAACTTATATTGTGTGGCCATACGAGTTTGACAAACCCTCATTACGGACGGTTCGCTACCGTCTACGGATGAAATATATTTTCGGGAAACAGTGTATGTTCTAACACTATTGTGATGGGGTTCTATGGAAGGAAACGTTAAGTCTTGATAATTGGGTGCTCGCGAACCAACTTTTGGAATGCAACTTTTGGATGATCAATTTATGGAAATACTAAATCTTGTGGTTCAAAATATAACGTTTACAAATACATCTATGATTTTACCAACGTTTTTCGTTGACAGTTTTCTATATGTTTCTCAGGTTCATACTTGGCTATTTGATACATGCTTCCGCGTACACTCATACTTGCTTGGGGTCAAGCATACATGCATACACTCTGATTATTTGCTTGGAGTCGAGCATACATACATACATACGCTAGGGATAGCACTTTTGGATTCAAACTTTTGTTTACATACTTACGCTATTTATAGCAACTGTGTTTTTCAACTTATATTATGTCGCAAGTTATTTCATTTATACTTTATGACTTTTGTAAACTTAGACTTGTTGTCGAACGGTTTTGTAAACTAAACTTGCAAGTCTTGTACCTTCCAAATGAATGCGACATAATTTTGGTCAAACGAGTCTCATATAGGGACTACGACCACGCAACGGGACCTAAGTTAACGGCGCCGTCGATAACGGTTTTGGTCGGGTCGTTACAAGTGGTATCAGAGCGTTGGTTGTAGGGAACTAGGACGTGCATTAGTGTGTCTAACAGAGTCGTTAGGACGCATTAGTGAGTCTAGACTACAACCGGATAGTTAGCATTTGCATTCTGACATACATTTGCTATAGATAGCACCTACTTGACTACTTGTGCATTATACTTGAATCATTCTTAGGCAAACTTTTTAATGGTACCCAACCTTCATCATACGAACTCGTATTCCGCCACTTTTTGGTAACACACGTAAATTCATGATTCATACACGTATGGATGACGACGACTTCATTAGTCACACTCGTTCGGGAACTCTGACTCCTTGGTTGTTATTTCCCCCGTCTCATCTTACTATCCATGAATGTTGTAAAGTCACTGTCACTACTCTAGATGAGTATCGTCATCACCATTTATCGCTACGGTTGCGTATTACTTGTTATCATGACTCGTTACTCTTTTCATACCTAAATACAATATTGTCTGACTCGAACCACATTGACGTGAACAACCAACTATACACTTCCCTCGGGGAACGCATCTTCAGAGTTGCACCAATTCTTTCGATTTAATACGAGTCACGTTTGAGACGTCGTTACGTTTTGTTTATCTTAGATTTTCGCGATGACACGAACTTGAATCTATGGAGTGATGTGGGAATGGAGGTATGAGTTAGCATAATATAACTACACTCGATCAACGTAGTTATATTACGGTAAGACATACCAAAGTTCTAGTGACGCGTGATGGTGGTTAGACTCGATCAACCTAAACACCACCATGTGCCATGTACATAACTTCACCTTTTCAGGTTTGGACATCCGAAAACTCCGAGAATATTTATAACAACCATACCGGGGACACACCTTCGATTTTTGTCGAACTATACTTATGCTTCCGAATGAATTACAGATTCCTTTCGACTTCAACCGTATGTTACACGTGTATACTATCTCGTCCTCACACAGTCTTATTGACTAACTACAATTTACTCGTTATGCTCACATCGGGGCGGAAATTTCTCTTGCATCACCCTCGTACTTCCGGTTCAGGAGGTCCTTATTCTAAATTCTCAATGGAGAGCGACTCTTCACGTCATACAAGTATTCGCCGCGAGGGTGGATAGTCCTAACAATCGTTTTCAAAACCCGATAAGAACTTGCCCCGACGAACATTTTTGGAAACCGATAAATCTTCCGCGACGCGAATTTTCTTGAGAAACTTGTCCTAGCTAACGTTTTCAATTCCTAGCAAACTTGTTCAATATGCCTTAGGGAAATGTACCCCGTTTCGGATCGAGATCCTCGTTTCACTTCTAGATTTTGGAGTGCCTTACAAAAAGCCTCGGGACCGCGTTTAGACATGAGTACCGCGTACCATCCACAACCCGACGGACCGAACAAACATGCGATTTAAACCTTGGAAACCATAATACGAATTTGTATTACCAACTTCAAATTTACTTGAGAAAAGTATTTTCCTTTAACCGAATCCTCGTACTACAATGATTTTCATTCGAGTTTTAACGTCACTCCTTTTGAAACCACATGTGACCGGAAACGTCATTCTCCTTTGTCGAACCAAGTAAACGATGATCAATTCACCGGGGCCGAGGTTATTCATGAGCAACCGAGAAAATTTATTCATATTCAGGTAAAACCCTACGCGACTCGTAATCACCAAGAGCTACGCCAATGTTAGACATAAACATTTCAAATTCCACGTGGGAAACCGCGTCGCGTTAAGAGTCGCACCTTGGAAAGGTGCAATCCGTTTCGGGAAAACGGAGGAAGCTAAATCTGCGATATTTTGATCCTTTAAATTCTTGGGGTGTTTTGGACCCGTCGCTAGCCGTTTAGACTTTTCCGACTCATTTTGGGTCTCCGTTTATCCTACATTCGATGTATCAACTCAAAGACGTGTTTGGCGAAACAAGAACTTGTCATTCCTTTTCGATAAGCTTACTATCGACGATAAACTTCATTCCTAGGAGGACCGGTTGAAACCATGAATCGTGAAACCAAACTTCAATCCAACGTAAAAATCCCGACCGTCGAAGTTCGTTGAAATACCCTAGGACGTACTTCTCCCTCACTCGTAGAATTGGCAACGCAAGATCTCGAGGAAGATTCAACAACTACTACTTCCAACTAAATTTCGGGACGAAATTTCTTTTGAGTTGTGGATAATGTAACATCCCGCCTTTTTCCGTTAAATTTATTTTTAACACCGTCTTTTTCTTTTAAATAATACCTTTCGTTATTTAAATTCGTAGTTTCCGTTGACTAACGTTCATAATAATTCCGTCATTTAATTATAACATCTCTCGTTAACTTGCGTTTTAAAAATATTCGATCGGTTAAATCCCGCACCCGCTTTGAAACTCGAGGGACCGGAGTTGCCAAATGGGCAAACTAGTTGACTAGGTCAACTAGTCAACCCATTTCATCCATTCCATCATCTCCCTCATCCCTTTTCTCTCCATCTCAAGAACACACACACAAACCCATTCCATTCATTCATCATCTAAATTCAATCTTGGAAGCTCACAACAAATCCGACTACATATTCTTGATCCTCTCATCATCCTCTACGATTTGATACTAACTTCATTGATTTTGGGTAACATTTCTAAAACTCTAGATTTCTCTAAATTCGTGTTTTTGATTTGAAATGGTGTTAGTTAGTGTCTATGGCTCAAGTCTAACATGAATATATGTTTGGTTTGCTCGATTTGTTGTTTTTTGGAGTAACTAGCATGAACTTGAAATGGGTGTGCTTAATCCTTGATTTTGGACGAGTTAATGTTGTTAGATTGTTAAAGTGCATGTTTTAATTGTGTTACTAGTATCACTAGCTTCGTTTTGATGCGTAGGTTGATTAAGAAAACTTCAAAAACATGAATATTGATTTTGTGATGTTTGACTAGGGTTTGATAGTTCTTGACATGAACTTTTGATGCTTGAATGCCATGGAATGTTAATTGTTAGTGATTAGTTGTAATGTATGCTTAATTACCTTCGAAACGGCATATCGTATGTGTGAATTGGATTCCCGAAACCTAAAATGCAATTGATGAACTTGAAACTTTGAAAATGGACTTTTAAATGATCACTTGACGAGAAATCGGTTATGGAAAATGTTGTTTTTGTTTGATGAAACATGTTTAGTTGTGTTCCTTGTCAAAAGAGCTTTCCAACGGTATAAGATACGCTTTCTAATTGTTTACGGTTTGAGTTTTGCGTTTGTTTGAAATTTTACCAAGCCTTGAACAAGTGAAACAGGCCTGGGACCCGGCCACGGCCATTGTCGCGGCGCGACAGGCCTGGCCGCGGCGCGACATAAGCCGCGTCCAGATTCTGTTTCCCTTGACCTTTTTACTAAAAATGTTTGACATGTTCTAGACCTCCAATTTACATGCAACTTGTTTTAACATGCTTATATATGAATAACTAGCATAGAAAAATAGTTCGGGACCCGACCCGAACGTGTTGACTTTTTCGTTGACTTTGACCAAGTTTGACTTTTAGTCAAACTTAACCAAACTTTTATACAATCGTTCTAACATGCTTTTATACTTGATTCTTGCATGAAACTTGACAACGTGATTCACATGCTATACTTAATCGAGTCGTAACGAGCCATAGGACTAATTGAACACATTTCACCCGACCTTGTGTCGTAACCGGTTAATTGATATAACTTACTTGTTTAGGTCAATGCTAAGCAACTTTCATGCACACGTTTACTTTGTGAAGTACATTTATACTCGTGCACTCGAGGTGAGATCATAGTCCCACCTTTTCAACAACTTTTTATACTTTTAAATTGTGGGCTGAGAAACATATACTTTGTTACATTTTGTGCTACTTACTTTTATACTTTGAACACAAGTACAAGGAAAACAAACATTCCACAGCGAGTTAGAACAAAAATCCTCAATTCGATTATCATTAGTTACACTTGCAGGGTGTAAGCGAGAACTTATATTGTGTGGCCATACGGGTTTGACAAACCCTCATTACGGACGGTTCGCTACCGTCTACGGATGAAATATATTTTCGGGAAACAGTGTATGTTCTAACACTATTGTGATGGGGTTCTATGGAAGGAAACATTAAGTCTTGATAATTGGGTGCTCGCGAACCAACTTTTGGAATGCAACTTTTGGATGATCAATTTATGGAAATACTAAATCTTGTGGTTCAAAATATAACGTTTACAAATACATCTATGATTTTACCAACGTTTTTCGTTGACAGTTTTCTATATGTTTCTCAGGTTCATACTTGGCTATTTGATACATGCTTCCGCGTACACTCATACTTGCTTGGGGTCAAGCATACATGCATACACTCTGATTATTTGCTTGGAGTCGAGCATACATACATACATACATACGCTAGGGATAGCACTTTTGGATTCAAACTTTTGTTTACATACTTACGCTATTTATAGCAACTGTGTTTTTCAACTTATATTATGTCGCAAGTTATTTCATTTATACTTTATGACTTTTGTAAACTTAGACTTGTTGTCGAACGGTTTTGTAAACTAAACATGCAAGTCTTGTACCTTCCAAATGAATGCGACATAATTTTGGTCAAACGAGTCTCATATAGGGACTACGACCACGCAACGGGACCTAAGTTAACGGCGCCGTCGATAACGGTTTTGGTCGGGTCGTTACAAATAAACTCCTAGAAAAAGATGTTCCATTCATCTTTTCAGATGAATGCATCAAATCTTTTAATATTCTTAAAGAAAAACTCACTAATGCACCGATCATGATAACTCCAAATTGGAATTTACCGTTTGAACTAATGTGCGATGCAAGTGATTTTGCAATGGGAGCCGTTTTAGGACAAAGGATTGAAAAACGATTTCAACCTATTTATTATGCTAGTAAGACGTTACAAGGAGCACAAACAAATTACACAACTACTGAAAAAGAACTCCTTGCCATTGTCTTTGCTTTTGATAAATTTCGTTCATATCTCGTTCTAGCTAAAACGGTGGTCTATACTGACCATTCTGCTCTTAGATACCTATTTTCAAAACAAGATGCTAAACCAAGATTAATCCGTTGGATCTTACTCTTACAAGAGTTCGATATTGAAATCCTTGACAAAAAGGGAGCAGAAAATCTCGCCGCCGATCATCTTTCTCGTCTTGAAAATCCCGAATTATAAGTTCTGAATGAATCGGCCATACAAGACAACTTTCCTGATGAATATCTATTGAAGATAGATTATAATGAAATTCCATGGTTTGCAGACTATGCAAACTAATTAGTATGTGGATTCCTTGAAAAAGGATTATCGTACCAAAAACGAAAGAAATTCTTTAGTGATATAAAACAATATTTCTGGGAAGATCCACATTTGTTTAAAAGTTGTCCCGATGGAATAATATGCCGATGTGTATTCGGAGATGAAGTGTAGTGACCCGAACTTTTCCATGTTTATATATATTAATTGAGATTGATATTTACATGATTAAATGTTTCCAACATGTTAAGCAATCAAACTTGTTAAGACTTGATTAATTAAAATATGTTTCATATAGACAATTGACCACCCAAGTTGACCGGTGATTCACGAACGTTAAAACTTGTAAAAACTATATGATGACATATATATGGATATGTATATAGTTAACATGATACTATGATAAGTAAACATATCATTAAGTATATTAACAATGAACTACATATGTAAAAACAAGACTACTAACTTAATGATTTTTAAACGAGACATATATGTAACGATTATCGTTGTAAAGACATTTAATGTATATATATCATATTAAGAGATATTCATACATGATAATATCATGATATCATGATAATATAATAATTTAAAATCTCATTTGATATTATAAACATTTGGTTAACAACATTTAACAAGATCGTTAACCTAAAGGTTTCAAAGCAACACTTACATGTAACGACTAACGATGACTTAACGACTCAGTTAAAATGTATATACATGTAGTGTTTTAATATGTATTTATACACTTTTGAAAGAATTCAATACACTTATCAAAATACTTCTACTTAACAAAAATGCTTACAATTACATCCTCGTTCAGTTTCATCAACAATTCTACTCGTATGCACCCGTATTCGTACTCGTACAATACACAGCTTTTAGATGTATGTACTATTGGTATATACACTCAAATGATCAGCTCTTAGCAGCCCATGTGAGTCACCTAACACATGTGGGAACCATCATTTGGCAACTAGCATGAAATATCTCATAAAATTACAAAAATATGAGTAATCATTCATGACTTATTTACATGAAAACAAAATTACATATCTTTTATATCTAATCCATACACCAACGACTAAAAACACCTACAAACACTTTCATTCTTCAATTTTCTTTATCTAATTTATCTCTCTCAAGTTCTATCTTCAAGTTCTAAGTGTTCTTCATAAATTCTACAAGTTCTAGTTACATAAAATCAAGAATACTTTCAAGTTTGCTAGCTCACTTCCAATCTTGTAAGGTGATCATCCAACCTCAAGAAATCTTTGTTTCTTACAGTAGGTTATCATTCTAATACAAGAACTTCGAGCCATCCAAGGATCCGTTGAAGCTAGATCCATTTTTCTCTTTTCCAGTAGGTTTATCCAAGGAACTTAAGGTAGTAATGATGTTCATAACATCATTTGATTCATACATATAAAGCTATCTTATTCGAAGGTTTAAACTTGTAATCACTAGAACATAGTTTAGTTAATTCTAAATTTGTTCGCAAACAAAAGTTAATCCTTCTAACTTGACTTTTAAAATCAACTAAACACATGTTCTATATCTATATGATATGCTAACTTAATGATTTAAAACCTGGAAACATGAAAAACACCGTAAAATCGGATTTACGCCGTCGTAGTAACACCGCGGGCTGTTTTGGGTTAGTTAATTAAAAACTATGATAAACTTTTATTTAAAAGTTGTTATTCTGAGAAAATGATTTTTATTATGAACATGAAACTATATCCAAAAATTATGGTTAAACTCAAAGTGGAAGTATGTTTTCTAAAATGGTCATCTAGACGTCGTTCTTTCGACTGAAATGACTACCTTTACAAAAACGACTTGTAACTTATTTTTACGACTATAAACCTATACTTTTTCTGTTTAGATTCATAAAATAGAGTTCAATATGAAACCATAGCAATTTGATTCACTCAAAACGGATTTAAAATGAAGAAGTTATGGGTAAAACAAGATTGGATAATTTTTCTCATTTTAGCTACGTGAAAATTGGTAACAAATCTATTCCAACCATAACTTAATCAACTTGTATTGTATATTATGTAATCTTGAGATACCATAGACACGTATACAATGTTTCAACCTATCATGTCGACACATCTATATATATTTCGGAACAACCATAGACACTCTATATGTGAATGTTGAAGTTAGCTATACAGGGTTGAGGTTGATTCCAAAATATATATAGTTTGAGTTGTGATCAATACTGAGATACGTATACACTGGGTCGTGGATTGATTCAATATAATATTTATCGATTTATTTCTGTACATCTAATTGTGGACAACTAGTTGTAGGTTACTAACGAGGACAGCTGACTTAATAAACTTAAAACATCAAAATATATTAAAAGTGTTGTAAATATATTTTGAACATACTTTGATATATATGTATATATTGTTATAGGTTCGTGAATCAACCAGTGGCCAAGTCTTACTTCCCGACGAAGTAAAAATCTGTGAAAGTGAGTTATAGTCCCACTTTTAAAATCTAATATTTTTGGGATGAGAATACATGCAGGTTTTATAAATGATTTACAAAATAGACACAAGTACGTGAAACTACATTCTATGGTTGAATTATCGAAATCGAATATGCCCCTTTTTATTAAGTCTGGTAATCTAAGAATTAGGGAACAGACACCCTAATTGACGCGAATCCTAAAGATAGATCTATTGGGCCTAACAAACCCCATCCAAAGTACCGGATGCTTTAGTACTTCGAAATTTATATCATATCCGAAGGGTGTCCTAGAATGATGGGGATATTCTTATATATGCATCTTGTTAATGTCGGTTACCAGGTGTTCACCATATGAATGATTTTTATCTCTATGTATGGGATGTGTATTGAAATATGAAATCTTGTGGTCTATTATTATGATTTGATATATATAGGTTAAACCTATAACTCACCAACATTTTTGTTGACGTTTTAAGCATGTTTATTCTCAGGTGATTATTAAGAGCTTCCGCTGTCGCATACTTAAATAAGGACGAGATTTGGAGTCCATGCTTGTATGATATTGTGTAAAAACTGCATTCAAGAAACTTATTTTGTTGTAACATATTTGTATTGTAAACCATTATGTAATGGTCGTGTGTAAACATGATATTTTAGATTATCATTATTTGATAATCTACGTAAAGATTTTTAAAACCTTTATCTATGAAATAAAGGTTATGGTTTGTTTTAAAAATGAATGCAGTCTTTGAAAAACGTCTCATATAGAGGTCAAAACCTCGCAACGAAATCAATTAATATGGAACGTTTTTAATCAATAAGAACGGGACATTTCAGTTGGTATCCGAGCGTTGGTCTTAGAGAACCAGAATTTTGCATTAGTGTGTCTTATTGAGTTTGTTAGAATGCATTAGTATGTCTGGACTTTGACCGTGTTTACTTGAAAAATGATTGCTTAACAAATTTTGTTGGAAACTATATATTTTTAACATGTGAATATTATGTGATATATTAATCTCTTAACGCGTTTGATATTATGTGATAGATGTCTACCTCTAGAAAAAGTTCCATTGACTCACCTAATAATAATGAAGAGTCAAATGTAAATTGGAATGATTCGTGGACTGATTCACAAGTTCCCGAAGAGGAACCTGAAGAAGAGTCGGAACCGGAAGAAGAATCGGAACCGGAAGAAGAATCGGAACCGGATGAAGAAATAGAACCGGTGGGGGAAATAATAAAACGGTTAAGTAAAAGAAAATCCTCAACCAACCGACCAAGGTTAATTATGGTCAATGGTGTTTCCGCCAAGGAAGCAAAATATTGGGAGGATTACCAATTCTCCGATGAATCGGATTCCGACGAGAATTTCGATGATGTTATAGAAATTACCCCAACTGAATTTAAAAAGGCAAAAGAAAATAATAAGGGAAAGGGCATATAAATAGAGAAATCTAATTTCAACCCTGATGAACTTTATATGTATCGTCAACCCCCGAAGTCCTTAAGTTGTAACAATGACCCGGGAACCTCTAAACCACCAGGTTTTTCTAAACCAATGTGGAAAACGATGGCTCGTATTAGGGGAACATCATATATCCCTAGAAACTTGGCAAAACGAACCAAAACCGAAGAAGAAGAAATAAGCGAGTCGGAATAAGATAGTTGTATTTGTGTGGTGTAATATATGTAATATAGTGTGCTTATGCTTTATGATATATGTAAAAATTGCTTGTATTAATAAGTATTTTTTTTTATGAATCTAACTCTTGTCTATTTTACAGTATAAAAACACAAAATGGATAGACAACCCAATATTTTAAGAGACCTACCCGGAGACATGATTGATGAAATCTTGTCTAGAGTCGGTCAGAATTCTTCGGCATAACTATTTAAGACGAGGTCAGTTTGTAAGACATTCGAAGAACGTTCCAAGAATGCCTTGGTTTATAAAAGGCTTTCGTTCGAAAGATGGGGGATATCACATTGGGAAATCCATAAGTTACGATGTGTTTACTTTGACGCATATATTGTGGGGAACCCAAATGCTATTTTACGCAATGGGTTAAGAAATTATTTTGACTCAATATATCCGAATATTGGACTTCGTGATTTAGAAAAATCGGCTAATATGCAACATAAAGAAGCATGTTATGCTTACGGATTAGTAATGTTCGCTTCTCACTAAAGTGAGAACAAGAACATCGGGCTACAACTATTAAACAAAACGTTCCCACAAGTGACGGAGTCGGTAATTGGGGTAAGAAATGAGGTTTTTAGATTGTTACGGGACTGTTGGACATTACGTAACCCTCGTCCCTTTGACGACGTTACAACACGCTGTCTTATCAACGGCCATAACGGTTATGTTCCACAAGACCAAGGATGGGAAGTAATCCTAGTAAAACCAGAATGCATGACTTGTTTCTGGACGTATGAATTACGTGTCTTTATTGCCTTTGCTGAACGACTTGTGTACTAGCTAGAATTATCTTCACAACCATCTTGTATCAAATTTATTGTGTGCTATATTTCATGCTATATGTAAAATAAGCGGTATTGTAAGTTTGTAAAATATTGTGTAAAAGTTTGAACGCAAAATATTATTATAATCAGTTTTTCATATAGAATTGTAGTAGTTGAATTGTATATTAGCTACTAAGTATGAACTTAACGGGTAGGTACTACCCGAATTTAAACTTATAAAACGCTAATATGAAGAAAAAGCTTTTATAAATGAGTTCATATTATGCTACGAAATACTATTAACTACTCTTAATATTCTGTATGATTAACTTGTTCCATTTGACTATTTTGAAGGAAATGGCACCGACTACTCGACACACCGTGAATATGAATGAAGAGGAATTCCGTACTTTTCTAGCTTTAAACATAGCCGCAGTACAGGCTGTGCTACATACCAACAATAACCTTGGATCTAGCAGTACAGGAAATCGTGTAGGATGCACCTACAAAGAATTCACTGCCTGCAAACCTTTGGAATTTTATGGAACCGAAGGACCGATTGGATTGAAACGGTGGACCGAGAAGGTCGAATCGGTGTTTGCCATAAGTAAGTGTACTGAAGAGGACAAAGTGAAGTACGCTACGCATACCTTCACAGGTTCTGCGTTAACATGGTGGAATACCTATCTAGAGCAAGTGGGACAAGACGATGCGTACGCACTACCATGGTCAGCATTCAAGCACTTGATGAACGAGAAGTACCGTCCCAGAACTGAGGTCAATAAGCTCAAGACAGAACTTAGAGGGTTACGAACCCAAGGATTTGATATTACCACGTACGAAAGACGATTCACAGAATTGTGCCTATTGTGTCCGGGAGCATTCGAAGATGAGGAAGAGAAGATCGACGTGTTTGTGAAAGGATTACCGGAAAGAATCCAAGAAGATATAATTTCACACGAGCCCGCCTCCATACAATAGGCATGTAGAATGGCTCGCAAACTAGTGAACCAGATTGAAGAAAGAATTAAAGAACAGACTGCTGAAGAGGCCAATGTGAAGCAAGTCAAAAGAAAGTGGGAGGAAAACGGTGATAAGAATCACCAATACAACAACAACAGCAATTACAACAATAATCGCAACAATTATCCCAACAATCGCAACATCAATCGCAACTACAACAAACGGCTCAACAATAACAACAACAACAATAATAGCAACTACAACAATTATCCCAATAACAATAATAACCGCAACAACAACAACAATCAGAAGCAGCTATGCCAAAGGTGTGAAAAGTATCACTCGGGGTTCTGCACCAAATTTTCCAACAAGTGTAAAAGAAATGGTCATAGCGCGGCGAAGTGTGAGGTCTACGGACCAGGGGCTAATAGAACGAAAGGAACAAATGGTGTCGGAACGAGTAATGGCGGAGCAAGTAGTGTCGGAGCAAGTTATGCCAATGTAGTTTGTTATAAATGTGGAAAACTGGGCCACATTATTAGAAATTGCCCGAATCAGGAGAACACGAATGGACAAGGCTGCGGAAGAGTTTTCAATATTAATGCGGCAGAGACACAGGAAGACCCAGAGCTTGTTACAGGTACGTTTCTTATTGACAATAAATCTGCTTACGTTTTATTTGATTCGGGTGTGGATAGAAGCTATATGAGTAGAGATTTTTGTGCTAAATTAAGTTGTCCATTGACGCCGTTGGATAGTAAATTTTTACTCGAATTAGCAAACGGTAAATTAATTTCAGTAGATAATATATGCCGGAATCGAGAAATTAAACTGGGTAGCGAAATATTTATGATTGATTTGATACCAGTAGAGTTAGGGAGTTTTGATGTAATAGTTGGCATGGACTGGCTGAAGAAGGTGAAAGCAGAGATCGTATATTATAAAAATGCAATTCGCATTGTACGAGAAGAAGGAGAACCCTTAATGGTGTACGGAGAAAAGGGCAACATGAAGCTACATCTTATTAGTAATTTGAAGGCACAAAAACTAATAAGAAAAGGTTGCTATGCTGTTCTAGCACACGTCGAGAAAGTACAAACTGAAGAAAAGAGCATCAATGATGTTCCCGTAGCAAAAGAATTTCCCGATGTATTTCCGAAAGAATTACCGGGACTACCTCCACATCGATCTGTTGAATTTCAAATAGATCTTGTACCAGGAGCTGCACCAATAGCTCGTGCTCCTTATAGACTCGCACCCAGCGAGATGAAAGAACTGCAAAGCCAACTGCAAGAACTATTAGAACGTAGTTTCATTCGACCAAGCACATCACCATGGGGAGCTCCTGTTTTATTTGTCAAGAAGAAGGATGGTACATTTAGGTTGTGTATTGACTACAGAGAGTTGAACAAACTTACCATCAAAAACCGTTATCCACTGCCGAGAATTGACGACTTATTTGATCAACTACAAGGCTCGTCGGTTTATTCGAAGATCGATTTACGTTCTGGATATCATCAAATGCGAGTAAAGGAGGATGATATTCCAAAAACTGCTTTTAGGACGCGTTATGGTCATTACGAGTTTATGGTTATGCCGTTTAGATTGACTAACACACCAGCTGTGTTCATGGACCTTATGAACCGAGTGTGTGAGCCATATCTTGACAAGTTTGTCATTGTTTTCATCGATGACATACTTATTTACTCAAAGAATGATCAAGAGCACGAAGAACATTTGAGAAAAGTGCTAGAAGTATTGAGGAAAGAAAAACTGTACGCTAAGTTTTCAAAGTGTGCATTTTGGTTGGAAGAAGTTCAATTCCTCGGTCACATAGTGAACAAAGAAGGTATCCAGGTGGACCCGGCAAAGATCGAAACCGTTGAAAAGTGGGAAACCCCAAAAACTCTGAAGCATATACGTCAATTTTTAGGATTGGCTGGTTACTACAGAAGATTCATCCAAGATTTCTCCAAAATAGCAAAACCCTTGACTGCATTAACGCATAAAGGGAAGAAATTTGAATGGAAGGATGAACATGAGAAGGCGTTTCAATTATTGAAGAAAAAGCTAAAAACGGCACCTATATTGTCATTGCCTGAAGGGAATGATGATTTTGTGATTTATTGTGACGCATCAAAGCAAGGTCTTGGTAGTGTATTAATGCAACGGACGAAGGTGATTGCTTATGCGTCTAGACAATTGAAGATTCATGAGCAAAATTATACGACGCATGATTTGGAATTAGGCGCGGTTGTTTTTGCATTAAAGACTTGGAGGCACTACTTATATGGGGTCAAAAGTATTATATATACCGACCACAAAAGTCTTCAACACATATTTAATCAGAAACAACTGAATATGAGGCAACGTAGGTGGATTGAATTGTTGAATGATTATGACTTTTAGATTCGTTACCACCCGGGGAAGGCAAATGTGGTAGCCGATGCCTTGAGCAGGAAGGACAGAGAACCCATTCGAGTAAAATCTATGAATATAATGATTCATAATAACCTTACTACTCAAATAAAGGATGCGCAACAAGGAGTTTTAAAAGAGGGAAATTTAAAGGATGAAATACCCAAAGGATCGGAGAAGCATCTTAATATTCGAGAAGACGGAACCCGGTATAGGGCTGAAAGAATTTGGGTACCAAAATTTGGAGATATGAGAGAAATGGTACTTAGAGAAGCTCATAAAACCAGATACTCAATACATCCTGGAACGGGGAAGATGTACAAGGATCTTAAGAAACATTTTTGGTGGCCAGGTATGAAAGCCGATATTGCTAAATATGTAGGAGAATGTTTGACGTGTTCTAAGGTCAAAGCTGAACATCAGAAACCATCAGGTCTACTACAACAACCTGAAATCCCGGAATGGAAATGGGAAAACATTACCATGGATTTCATCACTAAATTGCCAAGGACTGCAAGTGGTTTTGATACTATTTGGGTAATAGTTGATCGTCTCACCAAATCAGCACACTTCCTGCCAATAAGAGAAGATGACAAGATGGAGAAGTTAGCACGACTGTATTTGAAGGAAGTCATCTCCAGACATGGAATACCAATCTCTATTATCTCTGATAGGGATGGCAGATTTATTTCAAGATTCTGGCAGACATTACAGCAAGCATTAGGAACTCGTCTAGACATGAGTACTGCCTATCATCCACAAACTGATGGGCAGAGCGAAAGGACGATACAAACGCTTGAAGACATGCTACGAGCATGTGTTATTGATTTCGGAAACAGTTGGGATCGACATCTACCGTTAGCAGAATTTTCCTACAACAACAGCTACCTTTCAAGCATTGAGATGGCACCGTTTGAAGCACTTTATGGTAGAAAGTGTAGGTCTCCGATTTGTTGGAGTGAAGTGGGGGATAGACAGATTACGGGTCCGGAGATAATACAAGAAACTACCGAGAAGATCATCCAAATTCAACAACGGTTGAAAATCGCCCAAAGTCGACAAAAGAGCTACGCTGACATTAAAAGAAAAGATATAGAATTTGAAATTGGAGAGATGGTCATGCTTAAAGTTGCACCTTGGAAAGGCGTTGTTCGATTTGGTAAACGAGGGAAATTAAATCCAAGGTATATTGGACCATTCAAGATTATTGATCGTGTCGGACCAGTAGCTTACCGACTTGAGTTACCTCAACAACTCGCGGCTGTACATAACACTTTCCACGTCTCGAATTTGAAGAAATGTTTTGCTAAAGAAGATCTCACTATTCCGTTAGATGAAATCCAAATCAACGAAAAACTTCAATTCATCGAAGAACCCGTCGAAATAATGGATCGTGAGGTTAAAAGACTTAAGCAAAACAAGATACCAATTGTTAAGGTTCGATGGAATGCTCGTAGAGGACCCGAGTTCACCTGGGAGCGTGAAGATCAGATGAAGAAGAAATACCTGCATCTATTTCCAGAAGATTCGTCAACACCTTCAACAGCTTAAAATTTCGGGACGAAATTTATTTAACGGGTAGGTACTGTAGTGACCCGAACTTTTCCATGTTTATATATATTAATTGAGATTGATATTTACATGATTAAATGTTTCCAACATGTTAAGCAATCAAACTTGTTAAGACTTGATTAACTGAAATATGTTTCATATAGACAATTGACCACCCAAGTTGACCGGTGATTCACGAACGTTAAAAATTGTAAAAACTATATGATGACATATATATGGATATATATATATAGTTAACATGATACTATGATAAGTAAACATATCATTAAGTATATTAACAATGAACTACATATGTAAAAACAAGACTACTAACTTAATGATTTTTAAACGAGACATATATGTAACGATTATCGTTGTAAAGACATTTAATGTATATATATCATATTAAGAGATATTCATACATGATAATATCATGATATCATGATAATATAATAATTTAAAATCTCATTTGATATTATAAACATTGGGTTAACAACATTTAACAAGATCGTTAACCTAAAGGTTTCAAAACAACACTTACATGTAACGACTAACGATGACTTAACGACTCAGTTAAAATGTATATACATGTAGTGTTTTAATATGTATTTATACACTTTTGAAAGACTTCAATACACTTATCAAAATACTTCTACTTAACAAAAATGCTTACAATTACATCCTCATTCAGTTTCATCAACAATTCTACTCGTATGCACCCGTATTCGTACTCGTACAATACACAGCTTTTAGATGTATGTACTATTGGTATATACACTCCAATGATCAGCTCTTAGCAGCCCATGTGAGTCACCTAACACATGTGGGAACCATCATTTGGCAACTAGCATAAAATATCTCATAAAATTACAAAAATATGAGTAATCATTCATGACTTATTTACATGAAAACAAAATTACATATCCTTTATATCTAATCCATACACCAACGACCAAAAACACCTACAAACACTTTCATTCTTCAATTTTCTTCATCTAATTGATCTCTCTCAAGTTCTATCTTCAATTTCTAAGTGTTGTTCATAAATTCTACAAGTTCTAGTTACATAAAATCAAGAATACTTTCAAGTTTGCTAGCTCACTTCCAATCTTGTAAGGTGATCATCCAACCTCAAGAAATCTTTGTTTCTTACAGTAGGTTATCATTCTAATACAAGAACTTCGAGCCATCCAAGGATCCGTTGAAGCTAGATCCATTTTTCTCTTTTCCAGTAGGTTTATCCAAGGAACTTAAGGTAGTAATGATGTTCATAACATCATTCGATTCATACATATAAAGCTATCTTATTCGAAGGTTTAAACTTGTAATCACTAGAACATAGTTTAGTTAATTCTAAATTTGTTCGCAAACAAAAGTTAATTCTTCTAACTTGACTTTTAAAATCAACTAAACACATGTTCTATATCTATATGATATGCTAACTTAATGATTTAAAACCTGGAAACACGAAAAACACCGTAAAATCGGATTTACGCCGTCGTAGTAACACCGCGGGCTGTTTTGGGTTAGTTAATTAAAAACTATGATAAACTTTGATTTAAAAGTTGTTATTCTGAGAAAATGATTTTTATTATGAACATGAAACTATATCCAAAAATTATGGTTAAACTCAAAGTGGAAGTATGTTTTCTAAAATGGTCATCTAGACGTCGTTCTTTCGACTGAAATGACTACCTTTACAAAAATGACTTGTAACTTATTTTTCTGACTATAAACCTGTACTTTTTCTGTTTAGATTCATAAAATAGAGTTCAATATGAAACCATAGCAATTTGATTCACTCAAAACGGATTTAAAATGAAGAAGTTATGGGTAAAACAAGATTGGATAATTTTTCTCATTTTAGCTACGTGAAAATTGGTAACAAATCTATTCCAACCATAACTTAATCAACTTGTATTGTATATTATGTAATCTTGAGATACCATAGACACGTATACAATGTTTCAACCTATCATGTCGACACATCTATATATATTTCGGAACAACCATAGACACTCTATATGTGAATGTTGGAGTTAGTTATACAGGGTTGAGGTTGATTCCAAAATATATATAGTTTGAGTTGTGATCAATACTGAGATACGTATACACTGGGTCGTGGATTGATTCAATATAATATTTATCGATTTATTTCTGTACATCTAATTGTGGACAACTAGTTGTAGGTTACTAACGAGGACAGCTGACTTAATAAACTTAAAACATCAAAATATATTAAAAGTGTTGTAAATATATTTTGAACATACTTTGATATATATGTATATATTGTTATAGGTTCGTGAATCAACCAGTGGCCAAGTCTTACTTCCCGACGAAGTAAAAATCTGTGAAAGTGAGTTATAGTCCCACTTTTAAAATCTAATATTTTTGGGATGAGAATACATGCAGGTTTTATAAATGATTTACAAAATAGACACAAGTACGTGAAACTACATTCTATGGTTGAATTATCAAAATCGAATATGCCCCTTTTTATTAAGTCTGGTAATCTAAGAATTAGGGAACAGACACCCTAATTGACGCGAATCCTAAAGATAGATCTATTGGGCCTAACAAACCCCATCCAAAGTACCGGATGCTTTAGTACTTCGAAATTTATATCATATCCGAAGGGTGTCCCGGAATGATGGGGATATTCTTATATATGCATCTTGTTAATGTCGGTTACCAGGTGTTCACCATATGAATGATTTTTATCTCTATGTATGGGATGTGTATTGAAATATGAAATCTTGTGGTCTATTATTATGATTTGATATATATAGGTTAAACCTATAACTCACCAACATTTTTGTTGACGTTTTAAGCATGTTTATTCTCAGGTGATTATTAAGAGCTTCCGCTGTCGCATACTTAAATAAGGACGAGATTTGGAGTCCATGCTTGTATGATATTGTGTAAAAACTGCATTCAAGAAACTTATTTTGTTGTAACATATTTGTATTGTAAACCATTATGTAATGGTCGTGTGTAAACATGATATTTTAGATTATCATTATTTGATAATCTATGTAAAGCTTTTTAAAACCTTTATCTATGAAATAAAGGTTATGGTTTGTTTTAAAAATGAATGCAGTCTTTGAAAAACGTCTCATATAGAGGTCAAAACCTCGCAACGAAATCAATTAATATGGAACGTTTTTAATCAATAAGAACGGGACATTTCATGAAGCTAGTCAAATCTTAAACCATTGTCACACAGGACCAACAGGAGGGCATTATGGGCCTCAACTCACAGCAAGAAAAGTTTACGATGCTGGATTCTATTGGCCTACAATTTTTAAAGACGCATACCTTCTTTGCAAATCCTGTGATACTTGTCAAAGGGCCGGAAAAATAAGTCAACGTGATGAAATGCCACAAAATGTCATTTAAGTATGTGAAGTATTTGACATTTGGGGTATTGACTTTATGGGTCCATTTCCAAAATCTCATAATAATCTCTACATTCTCGTTGCCATTGATTATGTATCTAAATGGGCGGAAGCACAAGCTCTCCCAACTAACGATGCACGAGTTGTAATCAACTTTTTAAAACGTCTTTTTGCAAGGTTTGGAACACCGGAAGCTTTAATAAGTGATCGGGGTACTCATTTTTGTAATAATCAACTTGAGAAAGTTCTCAAAAGATACGGAGTAACTTATAAAATCTCCACTACATATCATCCACAAACAAGTGGACAAGTTGAAAATATCAACCGAGCATTAAAACGTATTCTAGAGAAAACCGTAGGATCAAATCCGAAGGAATGGTCCATTAAATTGGAGGATGCACTCTGGGCTTTTAGAACAGCCTACAAAACTCCAATGGGAACCACACCTTTTAAACTCGTTTACGGAAAAGCATGTCACCTTCCAGTAGAAATTGAACACAAAGCATTTTGGGCTTTGAAGACATGTAATCTTGATTTACATGAAGCTGGACGTCTACGGTTAAGTCAATTAAATGAATTAGAATAATTAAGACATGAAGCATACGAAAATTCGTTAATCTATAAAGAAAGAACGAAGAAATGGTATGATAAAAGAATCAGAAGTTCAAAAGAATTTAAAGAAGGAGACAGAGTTCTTCTTTTCAATTTACGATTCAAGCTATTTCCTGGAAAATTGAAATCAAGATGGTCTGGACCATTCATAGTCAAAAGAGTTTTCCTATACGAAACAATAGAGTTAATAAATTCAAATGAGATTGAATTTAAAGTTAATGGTCACAGAGTTAAACATTACATATATGGTCCGATGGAAGTTGACAATGAAGTCAATCATAATTTCACCACCCAAGAAAACCTTCAAAATGAAAACATAAATATGTTATCTACAACATATGAAAAATCAAAATTGGAAAATAGGGAGGATTCAAATTGGAGTGATGAAGAAGAATTCTTATACAAACCTCCCATTCCAAGAAACGAAGAAAAATGTGAACAAGAAGTAAAAATAGAAGTAAAAGAACCAAGAAAAGAACACCCAAAAAAGGTTTACAAACCAACTCGACTTACTAAAGCAGGAGACCTGGGTGAATTTATCATTTCTTGCTTGCTTAATGATGGTGCTGTATATAATGGACTCGCAGATTTATGAACAAGTGCAAATATTATGCCTCTTTCCTTATACAAAAGATTAGGTATGGGTAAATTAAAACCAAACAAAATAGGTGTTCAATTATTTGACCTAACCATTAAACACCCGGTTGGAATAGCAAGTAATTTACTTGTTAACGTGGGAAGTTTGACCTTTATTGCAAACTTCATAGTGATTAATATGGAGGAAAACCTTGATATTCCTCTAATTTTAGGTCGCCCATTTTTAGCAACCACCGAGGCATTCATTGATGTAAGAGAGGGTAGAATGACACTTAGGGATGGTGATAAATCGATCACCTTTGTGAACCGAAAGTTTAGATCTCCACAAACCAAAACTGTTAAACCAATAAAAATACATAAGTGTAGGGAAGATGAAGAAACACTTAATGATGATCCGATCACAAAGAACCCCGTTGATGATACGAAATTAGATGAACCCGTTTTTAATAGTTCAACGAAGAAACTTTATAAACGGATTCACGATGCTAAGATTAAGGGAAACTTTAAGTTATGTAACCGATTAGTATCCAATTTATCGCCAAAAGAAAAGGCGATGTTAGTTGAATTTGTGAAAGTGACGGAGGAAATCAACAAATGGATTGAAGCAAAAGTCAGAGATATACAAATTGTTGATGATCCAATTGAAAATAATGTTAATCACAATTTCAACACCACATCTAACTAAGTGTGGGGAGGTTCGAATCTTTTTAAGAATAATATGTATTTCTGTTAGAGTTAGATATTCTGTTTTCGTGTAGTTCTCGAGAATGGAATCCGAATGGTCTTTCCCTAGCAGACCCTAAAGAACTAGTCTTCTCCCCCCATTCTGAATTTTTATTTTTTTTAGGTTTTACGAGATGAAGAATTCCTGTGAACTAAACATGGTCTAATGCTACACGCTTTGATCACTAAACGTAATAATGACACACTCCCGAGTGACCTGGTATCAGTAATAAGAGCCAAATTGGATGGAGTAAGGAAAGAACTCAGGAACGATCATAATAAGTTACATTTTGGTAAAGGAAAATCAAAATCTGCAGCGAAAAGAAGAGCACGACACCTTGAAAGATGTCGGAAAATGGTCACATGAAGGAAAATGCTAGACGAATCAGACATATTCCAATACCGAGTTCGTTACTTTATGCAGAGAAGGACCGTTCATATGTTTCGAAGAAAAATCGTTGAATGCTCGAGGTTATGCCTATGTAGCTATGGAAAACCAATTAGTCCGACTATCTTATGAGTGGGCTAAAGCAGGTCACTGAGAATTCTATCTCACAGGTAAGTATGTACAGTTTTTATTTTTTATTTTATTGCTTTTAACCTTTTGATAATAAACGCTAAATTGTTCGCTATAAAGTATTAAATTGATACTCAATAAAATTAGGTTTTGCGACCGAAATTATTGATATCATATAAAAATTTATTACATCACTGCTAAATTTACCGTTTATTCTTAAGGTATAAATATCTTTAATCAATCAACCCAAAATATTTCAAAAATTTGTCAGGAGTAAAACTAGGTAATATAGCCAAAATTACTTTACCGAAAAGAGGGGCGTATATTTTTGATAATATTTGATTGATTAAAGTGGGATAAAAGACCAAAAAGATTTTTAATTTTATTTTTACTTTGTTTTTAAAATTAATATATTAATATTAAATTATTATTGTAAACTTTTTAAATCAATATATTTAAATTTGTAAATATTTGAAAATTTTATGTTTTTAATATAAGTTTGTATGTATAAAAACAAAATTATAATATAAATTTGGTGTGAATTTTAATAATATGAATTTTTAATTTTATGCATTTTAAATTAAAATTTGGTGTGAATTTAAAAACAAAATTTACTTTATTTCGCTAAGTTAAAATTTTGATTTTTAAAATTCGTCGTGAGTTGAAAACTAGGTCGTTGAACCGAAATTGCTCTACCCAAGGGAGGGACGAGAACTTTTATTATCATTATTTTTAATCTTATTGAATTAAGGTATGCCAAAAGCATTAAAAAACCCAAAAATCTTTACTTTTAAAACCGCGCTTAAAAATGATAAATTTTAAAATTTTGTCGAGGGACGGACTAAGACAACGATCCGAAACGCCCTCATCCTAAAAAGAAACAAAATTTTAATTTTTATTAATTATATGTTTTTTTAGTAATGTTTTTTTTTTAAAAAAAAAAAAACAGACCCATGCGATCGCATGGGTTTTGAACTGCAATTCCATGCGATCGCATGAATAGAAAAATCTGGCCAGAAACAAAACTGGCAGCGAGCTGCTCTCTGTCTCCACTTTCACACATACACACATACGAACATACACACACAAACACCTCTAAATTCATCATTTTAACAACAAAATTCACCAAATTTCTCGCTACAATCCGCTCTAAACATGAATTTGATAAGAAGTTTATCAAAAAGGGTAACAATTTCACTCCTAAACCTCTTTAAATTTGATTTTTAGTGTTCTTGGGCTATAATTTACCTAATTTGATTTTGTTAGTTTCTAGTGTAATTAGATTTAAATTATTAGTATTTTATGCATGTATAACCTAGATTGATGCTATTTAACATGATTTGAAGCCAAAAACTTCAAAATTTTTAGGAATCTAGGGTTTGTGTTCTTGAGCAATTTGGGGCTTTTTGATATAAACAGGTTATGGCCGATTTTTGTCATGAATTATTGCTAAATTAAGTAGTGTAACATGTTTAGGTAGCTAAATGATCCAAACTTTGATCCTAAACATGATTTTTGAGAATTAAAGTGGACTTTTTAGGTATAAAATTCATGAACTTGATTAATTTGATATAATTTCCATTTGAGACTTATTTAATTGCTAGTAAAGGTTGTTTTAACATGTTATTTGAGTTGAATGCTTATGAACTTTGTAAACATTTTCATTTATGCTTATTTCAAAAAGTGTAGAATTGTTAAAATTATGAAAATGTGTATAAGTTTAAGTTTGATTTAACATGTTATTGTAATTATGTTAATTTGTTATTTTGGTAACACTAATGTATATTTGGATGCACAAAATTTGTGTTTAATGTGTTTTGCAGAGATTTACTAATACTGAAACTGGAGGTTCATCATCATCATCTAGACAACCATAACCAGAACCTGAACCAGAATATGAGCTGCAATACGAGCCTGAACCGGAACAACAACAGGAACCACAATAACAAACTGATCAACACGTACCTTATTATGATCCGCTACAATTTGTTGATGCCTTCATAGTATTTCCGATACATCCACCAGTAGAATACCCAACGATTCCTGAACACACGTTGCATCCTAATCTGAGATTCGATAGAAGCTGGAGAGATTACCCATCATATCAAAGTAACAAATTCAAACTGATACCGAAAAATGTAGAAGTGCCAAGGGTAATCGATTGGGAGCTTTGGAAAGGGTCCAACTTGCTAACTCAGTTAGACAGCATTTGATCCAAAGGTTTGGCAGCACTTCTTTTCATGATTGGGAACATTTATTCACCATTCGTAGACCTGTATATAAGGAATGATGTATAGAGCTTATGAGTACTATAGCATTAAATGCAGATGTAGATAGGTTAGATGATAGAAGTTTTCTTAGGTTTATACTTAGCCGTAGGATGTACATGATGTCCATGCTGGACATAGCCAGGGCATTACAGATTTACACTCCTAGTGAATTGCTACTACCCGATTGTATGAATTTGATTTATCGTGGTGAAAGGGTAGATAGGAATTTTGACGCGAACGCCGTCTGGAGGCGTATGTCAAACTATAATGTTTTTACACTGGGAGGAAAACACTCCTACTTACATATTAACAAAGCCGAGCTTCGTATAATTCATAGATTTTTGGCTAACTCGATTACACAGAGAGGTCACAACAAGGAGAAAATGACCTTACATGATTTATTTTACCTAAAGTGTATTCAAGACCCAAGAAGCTTTGTTAATATCCCCTACTGTGTTGGTTTTTATTTGTCTAAGATGGTGGAAGGAATACAGGAAGGGGGAATAATAGGAGGAGGTATTTTTGTTACTCTCATTGGAGAGTATTTAGGTGTAGAAACGGACCAAGGGGGTCCACTTTTGGAATGTAGGGAACAGGTTGAGCTTTTAAGATTGAAGGTCTATCAGGGTGCTAAGGTATTAAAGAGCAAACGAAACCAGGCAGTACCCTATGAAGGTCGTCATCCTCAGGTAGAGAGAGTTTCAGATGAGGAAATGGAGGAAGCAGATGACATTAGGGATGTCATTAGGGAGGCTATGACTGACGTCGACCAGCGTGTAGATGAGGTAGATATGACAAACGCGGAGAGATTTAGACGGATGGAGCAGTGTGTCACGACCCGAAAAATTTCGACTAATTTTGAACCAAACTCTCGATACGATATTTTATTTTGACACGATAAGCAAAGTTTGTCAGGATGAGTCCCAAAGATTTTGAACTATTTTTATGAATGCAATTACCCTTCGACTGCTCTCGACGATTCACGAACCACTATTTGTAAATAGATATATATATATATATATATATATATATATATATATATATATATATATATATATATATATATATATATATATATATATATATATATATATATATGTGTGTGTGTGTGTGTGTGTGTGTGTGTGTGTGTGTGTGTGTATGTGTGTGTATAAATGTGTATATAAATACTACTTGAAAATATATAAAATAATATTTGTTTAAAAATATATAATATATATTTATGTGATAAAATTTGTTATTTAAAACTGATTATATATAGAGAGAGTAAATGGAAAATGAATGATTACGAGCTTAATTGGCAAATGTCGGTAACACTCGGTTGATGTTTTGTTAGTTTTAATATAGATATAATACATGTTAGTGAGGAATTAAAATAAAAGTTGGGCTGTAAATTGATTACGAAAATTTTAGATTTGTTAGAAATATTTTTACCTTTTTAAGTTTAAATATTAGTACTCCGTACATAATAATTGGAGCATAAAATAAATAATTATAGAACCTTTTTGATCAGGTATTAAGCAGTAAATGAGTGAAATAATTAAATATGTTTAACCTAAAAATTTGGGATTTTTAGGAATACTTTCATACGTCAACTGTTTAGCCATGGACACGATATAATATTTCAGTCCCTAAAAGTGGAAAAAGTGTCGGCAGAGTGTGAATGGCTGCCAACTGTTGCTTATGAATAACATGTGGGTGACTAGTTTATTCCTAACTATCTAATATATATATATATATATATATATATATATATATATATATATATATATATATATATATATATATATATATATATATATATATATATATATATAATAAACATATACATATATAATTTATCAGTGAATTTGATTACTTTCTGCTCCCAATCAATTCAATCACAGATTACTATACCCTTTGTTATTATATTATTATTATTATTATTATTATTATTATTATTATTATTATTATAATAATAAACTTAAAAGTTTTAAAACTTACAAAAAATTAGTGGGAAGCCTAGAGACAATCTGGGCCCCCACACCTCTAGCAATAGCAAAACCTATCCTAGTAAAAATATGAGCAGCAGCACCGGCACCAATATCTTGCGCCATCGAACTCTTCTGAACCCGCTTAAGCAAAGAAACAGCCTCCTTCTCTAATTCCCCAAGGGAAGAAAATGAGAAAGGAATGAAATCATAACCAATCGCCTGACAGCAAGATTCGTACTTGACCCGCTTCCGACGAGCCGCCTCAACCACAGCACATCCAGGGACAAAGTCAGAAAGCCCATACTGTGTCAAAGGAGAAGACCCTGTGAAGTCAACACAGACATCGCGACCACAATCCCAGGAATAAAGTAACACATCTGCAGGTCTGAGGGCCCTGTCGTTCCCTCCAGACAACCCAATGTCAACCTCCTTTCTCGCAGAAATCCCATATCGATAACAAACATCAACAAGGGAATCCCGAACAATATTATGTCGATGCTTAATACCCACCATACCAGCACAAGACACCGCGTGATCCCCGAAAATATCCCCAGTAAAAACCCTTGAACAGGCAGAGCATGCCTTCGAGATAGAGAACAATGGAACACCTAACCGGTAGCACAACACACATCGGTAAGTCTTTGCGTTCATCGTCTGACCCAACCCCAAAATAGGGACTGCCCTTAGCCAAGCAGAGGTGTGAACACCCTGCTATGATTTCCATAAGGCCGATTGTCGGGGAGATAATGAAAAAGTGGATTCTGCAGAAGCGGTAACCTTTGTGAAATAAACATCTGCCAATTTCTTCATGAGTATTGGGGCAGCGACCTCACTCGGATTACCTAAAATATCAAACCCAACCGTATTATTAAACAGACCTAATGCATCTTCAAAAGCATGACCAAGACCAACAATACCCGCATGACGTAGGAGCTTGGTCTGCAACCCAGCAGACTGTAACCGAGAAGCCAGAAAAGCATAATGACGAACATCTCCCGCCGAATAAACACCAAGCCCTCCAAATGTAAATGGCAAGGTGGCAAGCCGCCACTGCCAATCACCAAACCCAGGCCCTGAAGCAGTAACAATACGCTCCAAGGAAGATCGAAGGGCTCCATCGAAAGCGCGTTGAGCTGCCTCTAATATACTAGGAGGACAAGTACGCAAGGTAAAGTAGAGTTTAGAAACTCCCGTACATGCCCTAAGCAACAACAACTCACACTGAGGATCATCAAGCTTAGCAACCTTATCCATAAGCGCAATGGACTTGGTCACCCTTTGCATCACCAGTTCACTACTAAAACCAGGATCGGAACTTGCGGGGGCCCCCAGCAACTTAACACCATTTAAAGGCCGAGCAATATTAGGAGGAAAGACACCTACTTGCCTGCTGCGAGGGTCCTCCGTAGGCCAGAAAATTTCTGTTTTTTCAACGTTGAGATGTAGCCCAAAACGAGGCCCATCCTCCATAATCAAATGCAAAACCTTCCCCACCACCAAAGTGTCCCCAATAATAGTGCCATCATCCAAATACCACGCCTGAAGACAAACCTCAAAATTATCTCTGATTTTAGAAACCAAGGGTTGTAAGACCAAAGCAAAAAGCAGCGGACCAAGGGGATCACCCTGTTACACCCCCTGAGAAGACCATAGTGTGTGGTTCCCATATTATTATTATTATTATTAATTATTAAATTTATATTACAGAAAGATATTTATATATATATGCCTTATATACACATAGATGTAGAGATGAAACCCACTTCCATTATCACAATCTTTTACCATCTTCACTACCCTCCTTCTCAAAACCGCCACCACCTTTATTACCGACCACCACAGCACACCACGTGCAACCACCATGAACCGACCTCTACAACCTCCACCATTTCTCCTCTCTTACTCCCTCTTCTTCGGTTACCGTTTCAACAACAAATCATCACCCAACTCAACCATCAAACCACTGTACCATCACCATGAAACTTCGGCCACCAAAGCTACCACTACCGGAGCACCATCTCCTCTGCCACCCTAACCATCACAACCTTTCTCCCATTTCTCTCTCTTGAGAACCACCATCTCACCACTACCGTCACCCTAAAACCACCATGGGAGGCACCTTGAATCACCACATCTTAAAACAACCACCATCGAACTACTTCACTATATTTTATTATTATTTTTTTGTCAACTGGTACATCACCACCACATCCATGATCACCATGGTCACCTTCGCCATCATGAACACCGCCGAAGAACTTCCAACTTAATGTTATTCGGTAACTATTACTGCTGCTATGTTCTAATCAATTGAAACCCATTTAACCACTATCAATGGACCCTCACCATCAAACTAACTACTGTTTCAATTCATGAACCTGTTCGTTGTTACTACTATCCGAGAACCACCCTTACATTCAGTCCAATCATCAAACGAAACCCATAACACCACCTTACTTGATAATTGCTGCTACATCTACTCGCTGATAATAAACGATGATGATGGTTCGGTGATAATATAAATGATAATGATGCGTACGATAATGATTAACGGACCAATAATATAAAATGATGAAAACCAAAGACAACCTGTTTCCTTTTTCTTTCAGAGTTATAAAGTTTAAAACAACTTGGGACTTTAATTGATACTTGGGCCGAGATTAGTTATTTGGGCCGTTATTTATACCATGGGCCGTATTTTATTTTGAGGTTGGACTGAGACAGTAAAAGGGTTAAATAAATATAAATCGCAATATAAAACAGAAAAGATGGGTCGGACGGATGGTTAGGGGAGTTTCCTGGGTAGCGAGAGGTCTTGGGTTCAAACCTTGTCTGAGGCATTTATTTTTGGAAAAGCTCTTAAGGTAGTAAGACATCTATTATTATTATTATTATTATTAAGATCAATATTATTATTATTATTATTAAAAATAACATTAATATTAAAGTTATCATTATAATTAAAATTATCATTTTAATTAAAAGTATCATCGAAAGTATCATTATTATTATTTTTATCATTGTTATTATTATCAATAGATATGATTTTATTATTATTATTATTATTATTATTATTATTATTATTATTATTAATATTATCATTATTTTATTAATAGTATTATCATAAGTATCCTCATTTTAATATATTATTATTATCATTACTATTATTTTGACAATAATATTATAATTTTTATACTATTATTATTATTGTAAAATAAAAAAAAATTATTTATTATTATTATTATTATTATTATTATTATCAATATTATTTTATCAAATAACTATCAGTTAGATAAAACTATATTCACTACATATAACATAACTATATTAATACCTTTGTAATAAATATTAATAAATGTAACTAAATAGGTTATTAATGAAACACATAATTAAAATAACAATTAAATCACTAATAATATATAAATTTGTTTGATTATAAATATATGTGTTAATGTATATACTTGATATAGGTTCATGAATCCAAGGCCAACCCTATACTTGTTCAATGTCGTCAGATGTATTTTTACTACAAAATACAGTATAGTGAGTTTCATTTGCTCCCTTTTTAATTGCTTTTGCAATATATATTTTTGGGCTGAGAATACATGCGCTGCTTTTATAAATGTTTACAAAATAGATACAAGTACTTAAAATACATTCTACGTTGAGTTGTACCACTAGCATATTTCCCTGTAGCTTGGTAACTAATATTTACATGGGTATTGTAAACGCGAATCCTGTTAATAGATCTATCGGGCCTGACAACCCCAACCGGACTGGACGACCAGTATTCAACGGTTGCACAGTACTTCGTTTTGTAGGCTACACTTGGTACGGTGTAGTGAGATTTCATAATAAAGGGAATATGCGACGTTGATTAATAGTTAAATATGGTTACCAAGTGCTCAACCACTTAGAATGCTTTACATACACTTGCGAGTGTATTATGTTATGATTATGAAATCTTATGGTCTATTAATATATTGAAATGATTGTTATGATAAACCTATGAACTCACCAACCTTTTGGTTAACACTTTAAAGTATGTTTATTCTCAGGTACGAATTAAGTCTTCCGCTGTGCATTTGCTCAATTTAAGGACATTACTTGGTGTCGATCATCGCAATGGGACCAAATGTTGATGACTTCGTCCAGGTGGATAAGGACGGGTCGTTACAGTTGGTATCAGAGCGGTGGTCTTAGCGAACCAGGTCTTGTGTTAGTGTGTCTAACTGATAGTTGTTTAGATGCATTAGTGAGTCTGGACTTCGACCGTGTCTGCATGTCAAAAGTTTTGCTTATCATTTAGTGTCGAAAGTTATTTACTTATCATCCTTAAAGTCTGACACGTCTCACTTCCTCTATTGCATAGATAGTGTATAGATAAATTCATATCTTAACGTATCTGCTAATCCATATCTTAGCGTACCTGTTACTTTAAACTTTGCCTGTCGTATTCCGTAGATTCCTCTGTAACTTATGGGATTTTAGTATTATATATGCATATGTAAATTATGTATTGCAGGGTACTAATCTACATCCTATAATCTATTTCTTATCGAAAATCCCTCATCAGATTGTACGAGATGAATCCCTCAATCAGTTCGAATTCCTCGGATTCCGACAGCTATTCTGATATGAAGTTTCACCTGAGCCTCAAAAGCAGTGTCACCAGAATGAATCAACCAATCATCCATCTCCAATTCATCTGATGGGTTCGTAGTCGACTTAATCAATGGAGACGCGAAGAAGGAGATCCCTTCCATCCACCACATTGCCTCTTGGAGAAGAACTTGAAGCACTTACCGGCGAACCTATCCGAAACATCATTTTCAGCCTCATTTCCAGAGTAGCTCGACATGATTATATTCTATCCACAATTCTAAATCTTATTCATTCGCTCGTTCCAACCGACAATCATCCCGGAATAATAGAAGAAGTCAACGAACTTCGCGCTCGAGTTGTAGCTTTGGAAAATATGGTGCAAAACTTACCAGCTTCAGCAACATCACCGTCACCAACAGTACCACCAACAACCTAAGTTTCAACATCACACGCCTCAACATCTCATTCTGTACCTCGAGCATAATCATCGTTCTACTTATCGTTCTATCTACTTTATCTTCGTCCTACATATTGTTCTACATCGATTATCTCCCCTCAACATGGCGATTATGTAATTTCTAAAGTTCTAGAGATTATGTAATCTAGTATTAACGATAAGTCAAATGAGTTTAATATCTTATTGACTCATTAAATCCATGATTACATCTGAAGAAAATATATATGTATATATATTTTTATAAAGATTGTAATTAAAAATTCTTTTGTACAAACTGTTAATGATGAAAATATTTTAACGGGTAGGTAATACCCAAGGAATATTTAAGATTTCACATTAATAAGTTACACTGTACATTCTTCGAATCTGATTCAACGGTCATTTACTATCCTATTTACATCCACCGATATACGTATCCGTTCACCGCATAATAACTCTTTTCATTCAATTTCATATTTGGATTTTGACTTATCAAAATCTAACAAGTGGCATAATGAAGAAAACTTTGAACAAAATAAAATTTGTTAGAAACAAACGAATTAACTAATTGAAATTTTGTTAAGAATCCACGCTAACTGTTCCAGCTAACTGTTCCTAGCTAAATGATTACATTTTATTTATCGCAATTTAATTATCGCAATTTTATTTATCGTCATTTAATTTCTGTTATTTACTTTACGCATTTAATTTATCGTCATTTAATTTCTGTTATTTATTTTACGCACTTTAAATA
Organism: Rutidosis leptorrhynchoides; assembly: GCF_046630445.1. NCBI lineage: Eukaryota > Viridiplantae > Streptophyta > Magnoliopsida > Asterales > Asteraceae > Rutidosis > Rutidosis leptorrhynchoides. Next base: position 40,053,552 of record NC_092339.1, on the reverse strand, counting down.
TCGGGACACGTATACAAGGTTTTGACATATCATATCGACGCATCTATATATATTATTTGGAATAACCATAGACACTCTATATGCAGTAATGCGGGAGTTAGCTATACAGGGTTGAGGTTAATTCTCAAATAATATATATACTTTGAGTTGTGATCGAGTCTGAGACATGTACACGGGTCACGATACGTATTAATTAATTCGAATATTATAAATTAAATTATATATGAATTATTGGACTGTTAACTGTGGACTATCGATTGGGACTATCAACATTGGACAATTAAAAAATGAATTAAAATATTAATTATAACATATGAAACTAAACAATTCTTCAAGTTTGCCACTTGATTTCATCTTAAACCTCATTTGTATCTTGACGATTCCAATCTGCGTTCAAACATTTCATGATTCTTGAAAACACCTTAATCGAGAGGATGAACCAACCGCACTTCATCTACGGAAGGAAAGATTTATGCATATAGTTATGTACCTGAAAACACTCTGAACCTAAGTAAACGTTTAACACATATCAGTGCTAGCTCCTTTGGCCTTATTATTACCGAAAATAACATTTCAATTCTTTTCAAATTAGTCCATTTTGTCACAGCTCCAACAAGACAACTTCGACTTTTCATTATAAACAACCTTATTATAATTTTGATATATATATGCGTACTCTTCTATTATTATCGAGGAACCTTTTATATTCCACCATACTACCATCAGCGTTTAATCATCTAAAAATACAATTCTCTTGAAACCCCTCGGTTTGATAACCGATGACCCAGATCCGTTAACTTTGAAAATGCTGACGAAGCAGTATGTTGTAGATGGTCTTAATAGCCAAAAGTATGTAGATAAAGAATGGAGTGTTAGGGAACGCTCGATAGAAAATTTGGTACTGAAAAATGGATTGAGCTAACCATGAAGGAGACCATGGACAAATACAAGGACCAAACCCTATATTCATGAATCCAGGTAATTCTGAATCCGATGAAATCTTTAGATATTATCCTGCTCCGAAGTCATGTTAAAATCTTGCTGAAAAATTTTCTTTATCAACCTTCGAACTTAGAAATTCCAAAATATCATCATAAAATATCTTCGATATTTCTGAGGATATTTCCATAAATATTCTTGTCCGAAATTATCTACCTCTTTGTATTTCTGTATTCCATTATAATGGAAACTTCTGTAAAGTCTAAGTATAAATTATGAATGAATTGTGGAGAAGTGTTGGGAACTGAAGCATGAGTTAGTATAATATAATGCGCTTGGCTAACGTGATTATATTACAGTAAGTCATGCTAAATTTCTAATGTAACGTGATGATGATTCACAGACAATATCGTCATCATGTGCCATGTTACGTAACTCTTTCATTCTATTTAATTTCTAAGCATATCACGGAAATATTTCCTTGATATTTCTGTTCTTCCGTAATTCCAACAGTTGCTAATAAATCGTGCTATTTCATTTTCTTTATGAATAGAAGATTTCCTTAAAATTCCTTGAATTCCGGAAATCCACCATGACTACATCAAAAGTTAAGACGAAACTTTTCACTCTTTTGTGATAGCTTCACTTGTACTCTTCATGTAATCGAAATGTTTTATCCATATTACTCAATAATGATAAAACTCTATTATCAACTCATTTTCGTCATGAAAAAAACATTTTTAATGTTAGCCATTACGACCTCGATCAAATTTCGGGACGAAATTTCTTTAACGGGTGGGTACTATCACGACCCGAAAAATTTCGACTAATTTTGAACCAAACTCTCGATACGATATTGTATTTTGACACGATAAGCAAAGTTTTTCAGGATGAGTCCCAAAGATTTTGAACTATTTTTATGAATGCAATTACCCTTCGACTGCTCTCGATGATTCACGAACCACTATTTGTAAATAGATACATATATATATATATATATATATATATATATATATATATATATATATATATATATGTGTGTGTGTGTGTGTGTGTGTGTGTGTGTGTGTGTGTATAAATGTGTATATAAATACTACTTGAAAATATATAAAATAATATTTGTTTAAAAATATATAATATATATTTATGTGATAAAATTTGTTATTTAAAACTGATTATATATAGAGAGAGTAAATGGAAAATGAATGATTACGAGCTTAATTGGCAAATGTCGGTAACACTCGGTTGATGTTTTGTTAGTTTTAATATAGATATAATACATGTTAGTGAGGAATTAAAATAAAAGTTGGGCTGTAAATTGATTACGAAAATTTTAGATTTGTTAGAAATATTTTTACCTTTTTAAGTTTAAATATTAGTACTCCGTACATAATAATTGGAACATAAAATAAATAATTATAGAACCTTTTTGATCAGGTTTTAAGCAGTAAATGAGTGAAATAATTAAATATGTTTAACCTAAAAATTTGGGATTTTTAGGAATACTTTCATACGTCAACTGTTTAGCCATGGACACGATATAATATTTCAGTCCCTAAAAGTGGAAAAAGTGTCGGCAGAGTGTGAATGGCTGCCAACTGTTGCTTATGAATAACATGTGGGTGACTAGTTTATTCCTAACTATATATATATATATATATATATATAATAAACATATACATATATAATTTATCCGTGAATTTGATTACTTTCTGCTCCCAATCAATTCAATCACAGATTACTATACCCTTTGTTATTATATTATTATTATTATTATTATTATTATTATTATTATTATTATTATTATTATTATTATTAATTATTAAGTTTATATTACAGAAAGATATTTATATATATATGCCTTATATACACATAGATGTAGAGATGAAACCCACTTCCATTATCACAATCTTTTACCATCTTCACTACCCTCCTTCTCAAAACCGCCACCACCTTTATTACCAGCCACCACAGCACACCACGTGCAACCACCATGAACCGACCTCTACAACCTCCACCATTTCTCCTCTCTTACTCCCTCTTCTTCGGTTACCGTTTCAACAACAAATCATCACCCAACTCAACCATCAAACCACCGTACCATCACCATGAAACTTCGGCCACCAAAGCTACCACCACCGGAGCACCATCTCCTCTGCCACCCTAACCATCACAACCTTTCTCCCATTTCTCTCTCTTGAGAACCACCATCTCACCACTACCGTCACCCTAAAACCACCATGGGAGGCACCTTGAATCACCACATCTTAAAACAACCACCATCGAGCTACTTCACTATATTTTATTATTATTTTTTTGTCGACTGGTACATCACCACCACATCCATGATCACCATGGTCACCTTCGCCATCATGAACACCACTGGAGAACTTCCAACTTAATGTTATTCGGTAACTATTACTGCTGCTATGTTCTAATCGATTGAAACCCATTTAACCACTATCAATGAACCCTCACCATCAAACTAACTACTGTTTCAATTCATGAACCTGTTCGTTGTTACTACTATCCGAGAACCACCCTTACATTCAGTCCAATCATCAAACGAAACCCATAACACCACCTTACTCGATAATTGCTGCTACATCTACTCGCTGATAATAAACGATGATGATGGTTCGGTGATAATATAAATGATAATGATGCGTACGATAATGATTAACGGACCAAGAATATAAAATGATGAAAACTGAAGACAACCTGTTTCCTTTTTCTTTCAGAGTTATAAAGGTTAAAACAACTTGGGACTTTAATTGATACTTGGGCCGAGATTAGTTATTTGGGCCGTTATTTATAACATGGGCCGTATTTTATTTTGAGGTTGGACTGAGACAGTAAAAGGGTTAAATAAATATAAATCACAATATAAAACAGAAAAGATGGGTCGGACGGATGGTTAGGGGAGTTTCCTGGGTAGCGAGAGGTCTTGGGTTCAAACCTTGTCTGAGGCATTTATTTTTGGAAAAGCTCTTAAGGTAGTAAGACATCTATTATTATTATTATTATTATGATCAATATTATTATTATTATTATTATTATTAAAAATAACATTAATATTAAAGTTATCATTATAATTAAAATTATCATTTTAATTAAAAGTATCATCGAAAGTATCATTATTATTACTTTTATCATTATTATTATTATCAATAGATATGATGATATTATTATTATTATTATTATTAATATTATCATTATTTTATTAATAGTATTATCATAAGTATCATCATTTTAATATATTATTATTATCATTACTATTATTTTGACAATAATATTATAATTTTTATACTATTATTATTATTGTAAAATAAAATAAATTTATTTATTATTATTATTATTATCAATATTATTTTATCAAATAACTATCAGTTAGATAAAACTATATTCACTACATATAACATAACTATATTAATACCTTTGTAATAAATATTAATAAATGTAACTAAATAGGTTATTAATGAAACACATAATTAAAATAACAATTAAATCACTAATAATATATAAATTTGTTTGATTATAAATATATGTGTTAATGTATATACTTGATATAGGTTCATGAATCCAAGGCCAACCCTATACTTGTTCAATGTCGTCAGATGTATTTTTACTACAAAATACAGTATAGTGAGTTTCATTTGCTCCCTTTTTAATTGCTTTTGCAATATATATTTTTGGGCTGAGAATACATGCGCTGCTTTTATAAATGTTTACGAAATAGACACAAGTACTTAAAATACATTCTACGTTGAGTTGTACCACTAGCATATTTTCCTGTAGCTTGGTAACTAATATTTACATGGGTATTGTAAACGCGAATCCTGTTGATAGATCTATCGGGCCTGACAACCCCAACCGGACTGGACGACCAGCATTCAACGGTTGCACAGTACTTCGTTTTGTAGGCTACACTTGGTACGGTGTAGTGAGATTTCATAATAAAGGGAATATGCGACGTTGATTAATAGTTAAGTATGGTTACCAAGTGCTCAACCACTTAGAATGCTTTACATACACTTGCGAGTGTATTATGTTATGATTATGAAATCTTGTGGTCTATTAATATATTGAAATGATTGTTATGATAAACCTATGAACTCACCAACCTTTTGATTGACACTTTAAAGCATGTTTATTCTCAGGTACGAATTAAGTCTTCCGCTATGCATTTGCTCAATTTAAGGACATTACTTGGTGTCGATCATCGCAATGGGACCAAATGTTGATGACTTCGTCCAGATGGATAAGGACGGGTCGTTACACAGTGGCAAGCCCAGAATGATTACGAGCATTCCAGGCAATGACAGCATGATAGATGGGACTATCATCAGCGTCAGATTATGAACCGGCTGTCACCTCAGGATCGCTACGTTCCGACCCGACCCACTGATAATGCTAAAAACGAACATATATTTCATAGCATTATTCCTCAAGAAAGACAAGCTTTTAGTTGCAATTGTTCTATTTACAAGTGATATTCGTTTAAATAATAAAAGGTGAAGACAAAAGACAGATTCGACGAATTGAAGACGCAAACGACCAAAAAGCTCAAAAGAACAAAAGACAATCAAAAAGGTTCCAATTATTGATAAGAAACGTCTCGAAATTACAAGAGTACAAGATTCAAAACGCAAAGTACAAGATATTAAATTGTACGCAAGGACGTTCGAAAATCCGGAACCGGGACCAGAGTCAACTCTCAACGCTCGACGCAACGGACTAAAAATTACAAGTTAACTAGGTATATAAATATAATATAATATATAATTAATTATATTAATTATATATATATTATATTTATAAATAAAAACCGTCGGCAGAGAAAGACTCCAAGGGTGTGAGCTGTAAATTCATCCTCCGCGACTCGCGGAGTTTGAAGAGGTTTTCACCGCGAGTCGCGGAGCCCCAAAATGAAAAACCCCCTATAAAGCAAACCGAATTCTGATCAAAAATTATAATCTTAATCTCTCTTCTCTCATATATACGTAAAATATATATATATAATTTATATTTTAATTTTAATTTTAATTATAATTCTAATAATAAGGGTATGTTAGCGAATGTTGTAAGGGTGTAAGTCGAAATTCTGTCCGTGTAACGCTACGCTATTTTTAATCATTGTAAGTTATGTTCAACCTTTTTACATTAATGTCTCGTAGCTAAGTTATTATTATGCTTATTTAAAACGAAGTAATCATGATGTTGGGCTAATTACTAAAATTGGGTAATTGGGCTTTGTACCATAATTGGGGTTTGGACAAAAGAACGACACTTGTGGAAATTAGACTATGGGCTATTAATGGGCTTTATATTTGTTTAACTAAATGAAAGTTTGTTAATGTTAATATAAAGATTTACAATTGGGCGTCCCTATAAATTACCATATACACTCAATCGGACACGATGGGCGGGGTATTTATATGTACGAATAATCGTTCATTTAACCGGACACGGGAATGGATTAATAGCCACTAGAATAATTAAAACAGGGGTGAAATTACATTCAAGGGTAATTGGTGTAATTGTTAACAAAGTAGTAAAACCTTGGTTTACACGCAGTCGATAACCTGGTGTATTCATTAAACAAAGTATTAAAACCTTGTTACAATTCGAATCCCCAATTAGTTGGAATATTTAACTCCGGGTATAAGAATAATTTGACGAGGGCACTCGCACTTTATATTTATGACTGATGGACTGTTATGGACAAAAACCAGACGGACATATTAAATAATCCAGGACAAAGGACAATTAACCCATGGGCATAAAACTAAAATCAACACGTCGAACATCATGATTACAGAAGTTTAAATAAGCATAATTCTTTTATTTCATATTTAATTTCCTTTATTTTATATTTAATTGCACTTCTAATTATCGCATTTTTATTGTTATTTTATTTAATTGCACTTTTAATTATCGTACTCTTTAATTATCGCAAGTTTATTTTATCGCACTTTTATTATTCGCAATTTCATTATCGTTATTTACTTTACGCTTTAATTTAAGTCTTGTATTTATTTTTAATATTTTACATTTGGTTTTAACTGCGACTAAAGTTTTAAAATCGACAAACCGGTCACTAAACGGTAAAAACCCCCCTTTATAAATAATATTACTTATATATATATTTGTATTTTTATAAAAGTAAACTAATATAGCATTGAGCTTTGTTTAAAGATTTCCCTGTGGAACGAACCGGACTTACTAAAAACTACACTACTGTACGATTAGGTACACTGCCTATAAGTGTTGTAGCAAGGTTTAAGTATATCCATTCTATAAATAAATAAATATCTTGTGTAAAATTGTATCGTATTTAATAGTTTTTCCTAGTAAAATATAAGCAATTTTATATACACCTCGCATAACATCAAGTAATTTTTGGCGCCGCTGCCGGGGAAATCTCTTAAAAGCCGGAAGCGCAACGCTAATATAAAAAAAAAAAAAAAATTTATTTTACTTTTATTAAAAGTCGCTTTTGTAAAAATACGTTTTAAAAATTCGAAAATATAAAAAGAAAAACAAAAATTTATATATTTTTAAAAGTTTGTTAAAAGTTTTATAAGTTTCTTTATTTTTATTTTAGTTTATAAAAAAAAATATAAGTTTTATTTAAATATCTTTTATTTATATAAAAAACAGAAAAAAAAGAAATAAATAAATAAATAAAGAAAAATGCGTTGAAATTATAAGCTGTCATCTGAATTTCTGAACCCCGCGACTCGCGGGGTTTTCTTATTAAATTACCGCGACTCGCGGAGACTTTCTGACACGCCGACAGAAGCCCTAATTCAGCATTTATTACGAATTATTATTAATTATTAATAATATAAACCCTAATTATGTATTATTATTATAATTAAGTTTTATTTTAAAATTTCTTTTTATTTAATTTGTTTTATTTAGTTTAATTAGTTTTATTAAATTGTAAAATTAATAGTTTAATAAAATAAATAATATAAAAATAATATTTTTATAAAAATTGTACTTTTTACAACTTTTTATATATTTTTATATTTTGTCCATTTTTAATCGTTGTAGCGTAATATTTGTATTTTTAGCTCATATTTAATTTTAAACTTAGTTTTTGCTATAGTTATTTTTACTCCTAGATTTTTAGGCTTTGCCGTAGAATTCCTTAAGTGCTTTTTCTTTAGACTAAGATTTAGGTGCTTTAGAATTTTGCGACGCCTTTTTAAGTTTTAGTTTCTTTTTAAGTTATTTCCATTTGGGATTTAGTTTTTCCCGTAAGCTTTAATATTTTTAGACACCTTTTACTATGTATCAATTATCATTCCAATTAGTAATTTCAATTTGCGATTATAATTTTAAATTAGTTGTAGTAATAAGGTTAGGTTAGTCAAGTATTTTTAAGTTTTTATAAGTTTCTTTTATTTTTCCGTCACCTTTTATTTTTCAACCATTTTTTCTTTTTCGACCTTTTTCGACGAACTCTTTTTCTCTCTTATTTCTCGCCATTCTAGTTTTTAGGACTTAGAATTTTTTCTACTTCTTATCTAAATTTCTTAAAATTACGAAAATTTATTTTAAGTGGTTAAATTAATAGACATCAAAATTTTCTGATTCGTAGTAATAGTTGGATTTGTACGTGGACCGGGTTATTGGAGCCAAACAGTCCTCAATTATATTGAGACCAAACGAATCCTGCCCCTCTGCTGCATCTTTTGGCTATTCGAAACGTGGGCAAAATCAGAAAAGTCTATTAATTGGATAACTTATTATAATTTTTCTTTCCTTTTAAAAACTAATAGGATATTCAGTGAATGCACCGAGCAAGACGTTCACCACCTTTTGTACGTTCACCACCTGTAACTAGATCAAGACATTTAGCAAATATAACCGCCGTTGATTTTTCTTTAGAATCGTCATCCAGTAGACCAAGTACTTCAGTTCAAATTTCCGATAATCCATTTTTTGAACCCGACATCACAATTGAGAATCCGGAAAATATTCAGGAATGGTTCGTAGATCCTGAACCTCTAAACTTTTCTCCGGAGCCACCAATCATTCAAACAGAGATTGTTGAGGAACGAACCATTAAATCAGAATCATCTAGTGATACCGATTCAACAAATTCAATTATGGAGAATCTGGAACCTTTAAGTATGGAAGACCGAATGAGAGCTAAACGCACTGGCCAAGGTCACGCAATTACTCATCCAGACATTAATGCGCCAGATTATGAAATCAAAGGACAAATTCTACACATGGTGACTAATCAATGCCAATTTAGTGGTGCGCCGAAGGAAGATCCAAATGAACATCTACGTACCTTTAATAGGATCTGCACACTATTTAAAATCCGAGAAGTGGAGGATGAACAGATATATCTCATGTTATTTCCCTGGACTTTAAAGGGAGAAGCCAAAGATTGGTTGGAATCGTTACCTGAAGGGGCGATTGATACATGGGACGTTTTAGTTGACAAATTTCTTAAACAATTCTTTCCTGCATCTAAAGCTGTAAGACTTCAAGCAGAAATTGTTACGTTCACACAGAAGCCAAATGAAACTCTATATGAGGCGTGGACAAGATATGGAAAGTTGTTAAGAGGATGTCCGCAACATGGTTTAGACACCTGTCAAATAGTACAAATATTCTACCAAGGATGCGACATCACTACAAGGAAAGACATAGATATAGCAGCTGGTGGTTCTATTATGAAGAAAACCGAAACTGATGCTTACAAAATTATTGATAATACTGCTTCCCACTCACATGAGTGGCACCAAGAAAAAGATATCATTAGATCATCTAAAGTAGCTAGAGCCGATTCTAGCCATGACTTAGATTCCATTTCCGCAAAGATAGATGCTGTGGAGAGACGAATGGAAAAGATGACTAAGGATATTCACTCAATACGAATTAGTTGTGAGCAGTGTGGAGGACCACATTTGACAAAAGATTGTCTCAGTATTGAATTAACAATGGAACAAAGAGAGAATATTTCATACATAAACCAAAGGCCTGGAAATAATTATCAGAATAATTATCAACCGCCAAGACCGATTTACAATCAAAACCAGAATTATAACCGAAATATTCCATACAACAACCAACAAGGTCCTAGCAATCAACAAGTATCCAATAATACTTACAATCAGCAAAGACCAAATTTTCAAAACAAACCACCACAACAAACCGATGATAAAAAGCCGAATTTAGAAGATATGATGACGAAGCTAGTTGAAACTCAAACGCAGTTTTTCACATCTCAGAAACAAACCAATGAACAAAATGCTCAAGCATTTAGAAATCAACAAGCTTCTATTCAAAATCTGGAACAAGAAGTAAGTAACCTAGCAAGGTTAATAGGTGAAAGAAAACCGGGAAGTCTACCTAGTGATACAAAAGCTAACCCCCGAAATGAAACAGCTAAAGCTATTACCACAAGAAGTGGTACAACACTTAAACCACCTGAAATACCTGTAACTTCTGATGAAACCATTCCTACTCCACAAGAACCACAACCTGATCAAGATAAGGAAAAAGAACCGGTAGTTGAAAAAGTTAATGAAGATAACACAGTTAAGGATAAACCTTATGTTAAACCATACCAACCACCACTTCCTTACCCGAGTAAAATGAAGAAAGAGAAACTTGAAGCCGGGCAATCCAAATTCTTGGATATGTTTAAACAGATAAATGTAAATCTTCCTTTCATTGATGTGATTTCAGGAATGCCTAGATATGCTAAATTCTTGAAAGATCTGATCACGAATAGAAAGAAAATGGAAGAACTCTCGGCTGTTACTATGAATGCTAATTGTTCAGCAGTGCTGTTGAATAAGATACCAGAAAAACTATCTGATCCAGGAAGTTTCACAATTCCATGTTTTCTGGGTAGTCTTAGTTCAATAGAAGCATTGGCAGACTTAGGTGCTAGTATAAATCTAATGCCGTATTCACTATACGCTAAACTAGACCTTGGAGAATTGAAACCAACCAGAATAAGCATACAACTAGCCGATAGATCAATAAAATATCCTAGAGGGATAATGGAGAACATGCTAGTTAAAGTTGGTACTTTAGTATTTCCAGTAGATTTTGTTGTTTTGGACATGGAAGAAGATTCTCAAGTTCCTCTCATATTAGGAAGACCATTCTTAAACACGGCTAAAGCAATGATAGACGTGTTCGGTAAGAAACTGACCCTAAGTATAGAGGATGAGAGTGTTACCTTTTCAGTTGATAGAGCAATGCAACAACCACAATCTACAGATGATACATGTTATTATATTCAAACTATAGATGCACATGCAGAATTATTAGAAGAATTTCCAGAATTACAAGGAACAGGAGAATGTTCTTTAGGAGAAGGTAATGAACCAATTGATGAAGTTGAAATGTTAGCTACACTTATAGCTAATGGATATGAACCAACAACAGAAGAAATTCAAATGCTAAAAGAAGAAGACAGATATCGATATAAATCATCGATAGAAGAACCTCCGAAATTAGAGTTAAAGCCACTTCCAAACCATTTGGAATACGCTTATTTACATGGTGAATCTGAATTACCTGTAATAATATCGTCTTCTCTTACTGAAAATGAGAAATCACAACTCATTTCTGTGTTAAAAGCTCATAAACCAGCCATTGCATGGAAGATTCATGATATTAAAGGAATAAGTCCTTCGTATTGCACACATAAAATCCTTATGGAAGAAGGTCATAAAACGTATGTGCAACGCCAACGAAGACTAAATCCTAATATGCAAGATGTAGTTAAGAAAGAGATTATTAAACTGCTAGATGCAGGTTTGATATATCCAATTTCTGATAGTCCATGGGTAAGCCCAGTTCAATGCGTACCTAAGAAGGGTGGCATGACTGTCATTACAAATGAGAAAAATGAGCTTATTCCTACTAGGACTGTAACAGGATGGCGTGTATGTATTGATTATAGAAAATTAAATGACGCCACCAGAAAAGATCACTTTCCCTTACCTTTCATAGATCAAATGTTGGAAAGATTAGCCGGAAATAGTTACTATTGTTTTCTAGATGGATTTTCCGGATATTTTCAAATTCCAATAGCACCCGAGGACCAAGAGAAAACCACATTCACGTGCCCTTATGGTACTTTTGGTTACAAACGCATGCCATTTGGACTTTGCAACGCCCCTGCAACCTTTCAAAGGTGTATGATGGCAATTTTTCACGACATGATAGAAGAATGCATGGAAGTATTCATGGATGACTTTTCAGTCTTCGGTGATACATTTAAATCATGTCTAGTTAATCTGGAACGAATGCTAATTAGATGCGAACAATCAAATCTAGTTCTTAATTGGGAGAAATGCCATTTCATGGTTAAAGAAGGCATCGTTCTTGGACATAAAATTTCAAAAGAAGGAATTGAAGTGGATAGAGCTAAAGTAGATGTAATTGCTAAACTTCCACATCCCACCAATGTTAGAGGAGTTAGGAGTTTTCTAGGGCATGCCGGTTTTTACCGACGTTTCATAAAAGATTTTTCAAAAATTGTCACTCCTATGAATAAACTCCTAGAAAAGGATGCTCCATTCATCTTTTCAGATGAGTGTATCAAATCTTTTAATATTCTTAAAGAGAAACTCACTAATGCACCGATCATGATAACACCAAATTGGAATCTACCATTTGAACTAATATGCGATGCAAGTGATTTTGCAATGGGAGCCGTTTTAGGACAAAGGATTGAAAAACGATTTCAACCTATATATTATGCTAGTAAGACGTTACAAGGAGCACAAACGAACTATACAACTACTGAAAAAGAACTCCTTGCTATTGTCTTTGCTTTTGACAAATTTAGATCATATCTCGTTCTAGCAAAAACGGTGGTCTATACCGACCATTCTGCTCTTAGATACCTATTTTCAAAACAAGATGCTAAACCAAGATTAATCCATTGGATCTTACTCTTACAAGAGTTTGATATTGAAATCCGAGATAAAAGAGGAGCAGAAAATCTCGCCGCTGATCATCTTTCTCGTCTTGAAAATCCCGAATTAGAAGTTCTAAATGAATTAGCCATACAAGACAACTTTCCTGATGAATATCTATTGAAGATAGATTATAAAGAAATCCCATGGTTTGCGGACTATGCAAACTACTTAGTTTGTGGATTCCTTGAAAAAGGATTATCGTACCAAAGACGAAAGAAATTCTTCAGTGATATAAAACACTATTTCTGGGAAGATCCACATCTGTTTAAAAGTTGTCCCGATGGAATAATACGCCGATGTGTATTTGGAGATGAAGCTAGTAAAATTTTAAACCATTGTCACACAGGACCAACAGGAGGGCATTATGGGCCTCAACTAACAGCAAGAAAAGTTTATGAAGCTGGATTCTATTGGCCTACAATTTACAAAGACGCACACCTTCTTTGCAAATCCTGTGATGCATGTGAAAGGGCAGAAAAAATAAGTCAACGTGATGAAATGCCACAAAATGTCATCCAAGTATGTGAAGTATTTGACATTTGGGGTATTGACTTTATGGGTCCATTTCCAAAATCTAATAATAATCTATATATACTCGTAGCCATTGATTATGTATCTAAATGGGCGGAAGCACAAGCTCTCCCAACTAACGATGCACGAGTTGTAGTCAACTTTTTAAAACGTCTTTTTGCAAGGTTTGGAACACCGAAAGCTTTAATAAGTGATCGGGGTACTCATTTCTGTAATAATCAACTTGAGAAAGTTCTTAAAAGATATGGAGTAACTCATAAAATCTCCACCGCATATCATCCACAAACAAGTGGACAAGTTGAAAATACCAACCGAGCTTTAAAACGTATTCTAGAGAAAACCGTAGGATCAAATCCGAAGGAATGGTCCATTAAATTGGAGGATGCACTCTGGGCTTTTAGAACAGCCTACAAAACTCCAATTGGAACCACACCTTTTAGACTTGTTTATGGAAAAGCATGTCATCTTCCAGTAGAAATTGAACACAAAGCAGTTTGGGCTTTGAAAACATGTAATCTTGATTTACATGAAGCCGGACGTCTACGATTAAGTCAACTAAATGAATTAGAAGAATTAAGACATGAAGCATACGATAATTCGTTAATCTATAAAGAAAGAACGAAGAAATGGCATGATAAAAGAATCAGAAGTTTAAAAGAATTTAAAGAAGGAGACAGAGTTCTTCTTTTCAATTCACGATTCAAGCTATTTCCTGGAAAATTGAAATCAAGATGGTCTGGACCATTCATAGTCAAAAGAGTTTTCCCATACGGAACGATAGAATTAATAAATTCAAATGGGATTGAATTTAAAGTTAATGGTCACAGAGTTAAACATTACATACATGGTCCGATGGAAGTCGACAACGAAGTTAATCACAATTTCGACACCACAGCTAACTAAGTGTGGGGAGAATCAAGTCTTTAAAGGATAATATGTATTTCTGTTAGAGTTAGATTGTCTGTTTTCGTGTAGTTCTCGAAAATGGAACCCGAATGGTCTTTCTCTAGCAGACCCTAAAGAACTAGTCTTCTCCCCCCATTCTGAATTTTTATTTTTTTTAGGTTTTTACGAAATGAAGACTGCCTGTGAACTAAACCATGGTCTAATGCTACACGCTTTGATCACTAAACGTAATAATGACATACTACCGAGTGAAATAGTATCAGTAATCAGAGAAAGAATGGACGGAGTTAGAAAAGAATCCAGATGCGAAGTTAATAAGTTACAATTTGGTAAAGGAAAATCAAAATCCGCAGCGAAAAGAAGAGCACGACACCTAGAACGATGTCACAAATGCGGAAAATGGTCACATGGAGGTAAATGTTCAAATAATCAAACCTATTCAAATACCGAATTTGTTACTTTATGCAGAGACGGACCGTTCATATGTTTAGAAGAAAAGACACTGAATGCTCGAGGTTACGCCTATGTAGCCATGGAAAACCAATTAAACCGACTATCTTATGAATGGGATAGATCATATAACTAAGAAATCTATTTCACAGGTATGTCTGTACAGTTTTTATTTTTATTTTTATTTTTAACCTTTTGATAATAAACGCTAATTTGTTCGCTAAAAAGTATTAAATTGGTATTAAATAAAATTAGGTTTGGCGACCGAAATTATTGATATCATTCAAAAATTTATTACATCACTGCGAAATTTAACGTTTATTCTTAAGGTATAAATATCTTTAATCAATCAACCCAAAATATTTCAAAAATTCGTCATGATTAAATTAGGTCTTGGAACCGAAATTACTTTACCGAAAAGAGGGGCGCATATTTTTGATAATATTTGATTGATTAAAGTGGGATAAAAAGACAAAAAGATTTTTAATTTTATTTTTACCATGTTTTTAAAATTAATATAAATCTTAAATTAATATTGTAAACTTTGTAAAAACAATATATTTAAAATTGTAAATATTTGAAAAATTAATATAAGTTTGGTATGAATTTATAATATGAATTTTTAAATTAAGATTGGTGTGAATTTTTAATTTTTTTAAAAATATGAATTTTTAATTTTATGCATTTCAAATTTTAAGTTTGGTGTGAATTTTTAATATTAATTTTGAATTTTATATTTAAGTTGTGTGAATTTTAAAACAAAAATTTACTCTATCTCATTAAGTTAAGAATATGATTTTTAAAATTCGTCGTAAGTTGAAGACTAGGTCTTTGAACCGAAATTGCTTTACCCAAGGAAGGGACGAGAACTTTTAATATCATTATTTTTAATCT